>NC_081425.1:107224995-107953121 GCF_949786415.1 Peromyscus eremicus | reverse complement strand
AATCAACAAAATCAGAAATGATAAGGGGGTTATAACAACAGACAATGAAGAAATCCAGAGAATCATCCGGTCATACTTCAAAAACCTGTATTCCACAAAATTCGAAAATATAAAAGAAACAGACTGTTTTCTGGGTAGGTACCACTTACCAAAATTAAATCAAGACCAGATAAACAATTTAAATAGACCTATAACCCCTATGGAAATAGAAGCAGTCATTAAAAGTCTCCCAACCAAAAAAAAAAAAAAAAAAAAAAAAAAAAAAAAAAAAAAGCCAAGGGCCAGATGGTGCAGTGCAGAATTCTACCAGAATTTGACAGAAGAACTAATACCAATACTCATCAAATTGTTCCACATAATAGAAACAGAAGGAACATCGCCAAACTTTCTATGAGGCTACAGTTACCCTGATACCCAAATCATATAAATTTGCAACAAAGAAAGAGAATTACAGACCAATCTCCCTATGAACATTGATGTAAAAATACTCAATAAAATGCTGGCAAACAGAATCCAAGAACACATCAAAAAAATCATCCACTATGATCAAGTAGGCTTCATGCCAGAGATGCAGGGATGGTTCAACATATGAAAATCTGTCAATGTAATCCATCATATAAACAAACTGAAAGAAAAAAAAAACACATGATCATCTCATTAGATGCTGAAAAAGCCTTTAACAAAATCCATCACCCCTTCATGATAAAGGTCTTGGAGAGATCAGGAACAAAGAACATACCTAAACATAACAAAGGCAATTTACAGCAAGATGACAGCCAACATCAAACTAAATGGAGAAAAACGCTAAGCGATTCCACTTACACCAGGAACAAGACAAGGCTGTTCTCTCCCCATATCTATTCAATATAGTACTCAAAGTTCTAGCTAGAGCAATAAGACAACAAAAGGAGATCAAGGGGATACAAATTGGAAAGGAAGAAGTCAAACTTTTGCTATTTGCAGATGATATGATAGTATATATAAGGGACCCAAAAATTCTATCAGGGAATTCCTACAACTAATAAACACCTTCAGTAATGTGACAGGGTACAAGATTAACTAAAAAAACAAAAACAGCAGCCCTTCCATATACAAATGATAAACTGGCTGAGAAAGAAATCAGAGAAATATCACTCTTTACAATAGCCACAAATAATATAAAATTCCTTGGCGTTACTCTAACCAAACAAATGAAAGTTCTGTATGACAAGAACTTTAAGTCCTTGAAGAAAAAAAATTGAAGAAGATATCAGAAAATGGAAAGATTTCCCATGCTCATGGATAGGTAGAACCAACATAATAAAAATAGCAATCTTACCAAAAGCAAAATACTTATTTAATGCAATCTCCATCAGATCCCAACACAATTCTTCACAGACCTGGAAAGAACAATACTCAACTTCATATGGAAAAAAAAAACCTCAGGATAGTTAAAACAATCCTTTACAATAAAGCAATTTCTGGAGGCATCACCTTCCCTGAATTCAAGCTCTACTATAGAGTTATAGTAATAAAAACAGCTTGGTATTGGCATAAAAACCAACATGTGGACCAATGGAATTGAATTGAAGACCCTAACAATAATCCACACTCCTATGAACACCTGATTTTTTTTTTTATAAAGAAGCCAAAATGGTACAATGGAAAAAAGAAAGCATCTTCAACAAATGGTGCTGGAATAACTGGATGTCAACATGTAGAAGTTGGCAAATAGATCCCTATCTGTCACCATGCACAAAATTAAACTTTCCTGGAACTCACTTGGTAGCCCAGGCTGGCCTCGAACTCACAGAGATCTGCCTGGCTCTGCCTCCCGAGTGCTGGGATTAAAGGCGTGCACCACCACCGCCCGGCTACCATGCACAAAATTTAAGTCCAAGTGGATCAAAGACCTCAACATAAATCCAGTTACACTGAATCTGATAAAAGAGAAAGTGGGAAGTAGTCTTGAACGCATTGGCACTGGAGATCACTTCCTAAACATAACACCAGAAGCACAGACACTGAAAGCAACAATTACTAAATGGGACCTTCTGAAACTGAAAAGCTTCTATAAGGCAAAGGACATGGTCAATAAGACAAATGACAGCTGAGAGAATGGGAAAAGATCTTCACCAACCCCACATCTGACAGAGGGCTGATCTCCAAAATAAATAAAGAACTCAAGAAACCAGACATCAAAATATCAAATAATTCACTTAAAAAATGGGCTACAGATCTAAACAGAATTCTCAACAGAAGAATTTCAAATGGCCGAAAGACATTTAAAGAATTGCTCAACATCCTTGGTCATCAGGAAAATCAAAAGGACTCTGAGATACCATCTTACATCTGTCAGAATGGCTAAGATCAAAAACACTGATGACAGCTTGTCTTGGAGAGGATGTGGAGCAAGGTGAACACATCTCCAACTGTTGATGGGAATGCAAACTTGTACAGCCACTTTGGAAATCAGTATGGTGACTTCCCAGAGAATTGGGAATCAATCTACCTCAAGATCCAATGATACCACTCTTGGGCATACACCCAAGGGATGCTCAATCATACCATAAGGACACTTGCTCAACTATGTTCATAGCAGCATTATTTGTAATAGCCAGGACCTGGAAACAACCTAGATGCCCCTCAACCAAAAAATGGATAAAGAAAATGTGGTACATATATACAATGGAGTATTACTCAGCTGTAAAAAACAACAACATCATGAAATGTGCAGGCAAATGGATGGAACTAGAAAATATCATCCTGAGTGAGGTAACCCAGACTCAGAAAGACAAACATGGTATGTACTCACTTATAAGTGGATACTAGATGTAAAGCAAAGGATAACCAGACTACAATCCACAGTTCCAGAAAAGCTAGGAAACAAGCAGGACCCAAAGAGGGACACACGGATCACCCTGGTGGGAAGGGGAAATAGATGAGATCTCCATGAGTTAACTGGAGGTGAGGAGGGGGCAATAGAGGGGAGGAGATGGGGGATGAGAACATGAGGGAATGGGATGGTCAAGCTGGGGAAGGGATGGAGTGGGAGAGCAATGAAAGAGATATCTTGATAGAGGGAGACATTTTGGAGTAAGGGAGAAACCTGGTGCTAGGGAAATTTCTAGGAATACACAAGGATGACCCCAGCTTAGACTACTAGTAGTAATGGAGAGGGTGCCTGAACTGGCCTACCCTGGTAATCAGATTGGTGAATACTCTGTCATCATAGAGCCTTCATCCAGTAACTGATAGAAGCAGATGCAGAGATCCACAGCCACGCACCAGGCTAAGCTCCAGGAGTCTGGTTGAAGAGAGGGAGGAGGAATCCTATGAGCAAGGAAGGTCAAAATCATGATAGGGAAATCTACAGAGATGACTGAACCAACCTCATAGGAACTCACGAACTTTAGACCAACAGCTGTGGAGCCTGCATGGGACTGGACTAGGCCCTCTGCATATGGGACACAGTTGTGTAGCTTGGTCTGTTTGAGGGGCCCCTGCCAGGGGAAAGGGCTTGGTCCTCCTTTTGGAGGAGGGGATGATGAGGTAGGTCAGAGGGGAGACTAAGGGGGAGAGGGAGGAAGGATGAGAGGGCAATCTGTGGTTGGTATGTAAAATGAATTAATTTTTTTAAATAAAAAAGACATATTAATTAATGAAATAATATTGAAGACCTGGATGTGAGTAAAGAATGGAGAGACAGACTACACAATGGAAGAAATTTTTGGTATCTCATCATCTGACAGGTGATTATTACTAGAATACCCACAAACTTAAAAAAAAAATACTGGGGCTAGAAATGGCTATGTGACTAAGAGCACACTCTGCTGCTCTTGAGGAGGACTTGAGTTTGGTTCCCAGCATCTAATTTGAGTCTGCATAGAACCTTCACATCCGTATTTACTGCATCACTATTCAAGACAGACAAGTTATAGAATTAGTCTGTGTGTCTATCAACAGAAGACTAAATAAAATATCCTATGTATTCACAATGTAGTTCCATCTGACCATAAAGAACAGTGAAATCATGTTACGTACAGGAAAATGTATGGAACTAGAGATCATGTTAAGCAAAATACAGCAGACTTAGAAGGCAAAAATATTGCATGTTTTCTCCTATCTACATAATGTATACTTTAAAATAATACATGAAAACCAGAAGAGGGACTGTTTAGAAGGGACCAGCAGAAGGGGAGGACGACAAGGCAGGGTGGGAGGGGTGTAAGCAAAAGCCCAATACACCAGTGTAAAGGTGGAATAATTAAACCACGATTTAGCACACCAAACACAGCAGGGGAATAGAAGAGGAAGCACAAAAAGCTCTAGTAGGGCTCTCTCTAAAATAAGTGTGTAACCTATAACTTTAACTTTCTAGTTAACACGACTTCATGTGGCTTTTCAAACAGAAAAAGCATTTATCCTTATGCTAACTGAAATGCATTAGACTGGCATATCCAGGAACCTGGCACTAACCAATACCTGCTGTCACGAGGTTGGGGATAACTTGAACGCCACTAGGAACTTGCTGCAACACTACGGCATTGTTGTATGTTTTGTTTGTGTTTTGACAAATAAGCTTGCCTGGAGATCAGAGGGCGGAGCTAGCCACTAATTAACCACAGAGGCCAGGCATACACCTTTAATCCCAGCACTAGGGAGGTGGAGGCATGAATATAAGGCAGGTAGAGACAGGGTTTCCCGTCCATTCAGTATGAGGATTTGTAGAGACAGGATGCCCTATTTGATCTGAGATTTCTTAGAGGTAAGAAGTCTCTGGTGGCTGCTGCTCTGCTGCTCTGATCTTTCAGCTTTCACCCTTGATATCTGACTCCAGGATTTTATTGTTAAGACTAATTAGGATCACGCTTCACCCCATCTCTTGGGTGGATCCTACTGAACATTTATTCTATAAGCAACCCAAACAGCAGATACTTACTCTAACATCTGAGATGTTCAGTGGGGTCACAGGTTCCAGTGGGTGTACCTGGACCGACATGCATTTGAATCCTGACTACAACATTCCTTCCAGCTTCATTAGGCCCACAGCGGTGTAGACAGCAGGGCCAGGGTCTATGCAATAATTCACTACTTAGAGAAAGACCCAGCATAAATTACTAAACACCAGAAATGAGAATCAAATAAAGCAAATTCTTTCAAAATGCATCCATTTTTAATGCAATAAAAATGTTTTAAAGCTACCATAAGTTTTCCTTTCTAGCTAGCTGACAAGCTGGATGAGGTGTATTAATTCTGTCTCATATAAGAACCTCTGTACCACTTGCCAGGCACCCTAACACTCAAGAGAGAGTTGTTTACAACTGCCTCCAAGTCCACTAACACACAGTCCACTCAAAGAGCAAGTACAAAGCAAGATCTAACAAGGTTTTCCTTTTTCTTATAAATATTCTGAGAAACATTTCCACCACTAAATATGCAGTACTTTTACCAATGGTGCATGGCTTGACTTGGTAAAAAACTGTAGATAAAATAAAACTATACTGAGCTAAAATTACAAAACAAAATACAATATAAAGCATTGCATATATGTATGCCATGTCATCAGACTAAAAAAACAAAACAAAGAAAAACTTGCCATGACAGGCTTCCACTATATATTTAACATTTGCATAACCACATTTTATATATATATATCTGTTTAGTAATATCAATTCAGGAACTTCATTTGGACAATATAATTAACTAGATGGCAGGAGCAGAATGTATGTTTTGTTACTTTTGTTTTTCTGTATTTCAAAAGAAATTGATCTTTGTTAGTTGTGTTTAACTGCCATCTAGAGTTAAAATGAATCCATTTCTTTTCTCCTCTGTTACTAATCTTCAAATTTTTAGGAATAAAAGCAATTATATTTAACCAGTTTCATGTTGAACAAATACTCAGACTCCAGATTTTCAAGGGATAACTAATTATTCAACTTGTCAATCATGGTAAGCATTCCCACCTGTTGCAGTCATCATAGGGCAACTAGTAGGTGAGATTTACATTTAATCTAACAAATGTTCTACTATTTGTTGTATAAGTAAGAAACCTCAAGGTGACATATCAAAAACATAGGTATATTATAGTCTCTTCCTATTGTCTCCAACTCCCCCATTCTCATAGTTTAAGATAATCAGATTCAAAAAGATATTAAAATTTTATTTCATTTTAACCTCTGAAGAATATGATTATAAAAATTAGGGGTGGGCAATATGGTTCAAGGAGTAAATGTGCTTGCTGCCAAACTTGGTGACCTGAGGTCAATCCCCAGGACTCAGATAATGGAAGGAGAAAAAAACTTGAAAGTCATCCTCTACCCCCACACATACCACTCACACTCTAAATAAATAAATAAATAGATGAAACTAAGTCCTTACCTAATTTAATTTTAATACTTTTATGTTGAATGACATTTGTATTAAAATTTGAAGAGTTTATAAGATTAAACCACATGTGCAATTCATTTTAAAGTATTTATTGAAAAGCAAAAGAAAAATAAAAAAAGTAAAATCAGATTTGAAAGTAAAACTCAATGTCCAACAAAAAAGGGAGTATATTCACATGAAATCTTCAGTCAGGTAAAACATTTGTTTTCATATAAATAAAGGACATGGGTTTTCCCCCCCAAAATGCATCCAGCTACAATAGCCTTTCAGACAAATTCTTATTGTATCATAAAATTATAAATGAACTGAAATGCAGTAAAATTGCAATTCCTGTGTTTTTATTGTTTAAGGAAATAGCAGGAAAATTTTCAAGTGGATGCAAACAGCAAATAATAGTGTTTAAAAAATGTCCAGGTACACAGAGCCTTGAAGGTTCTCATACAACTTAACTGCATATTACAAGAGCCTGTGAAAGGCAGAAGACAATGCTTAGTAACTCTTCAAGTACCAGTTATGTGGGTTATCAGTTGACTGCTCAATGGCGAATTTGAAGCGTTAATCTAATTAAACTTTATCAATTAATAATCTGGAGTCAGATATTAGGGAAACAACTTGAAAGAGAAGAGAAGCAGGGAGCAGCCACCAGTCACCTCCTACCTCTTCTATTCCTCTGTCTAAAAGGGCCAACATCCTCTCTCAGCCCCACCTTACTATTTCCTATTTTCTCTCTACAGTCCTCCAAACCTCTATGCTTAATTTTGGTCAGCTAGTGGCTAGCTCTACCCTCTGACTACAAGCAAGCTTTATTTGTCAGAACACAATCAAAATAACACACATTTTCCCTTTTTGTCTAAATAAAATCAAAGTAAAACTATATACAATAAGTACAATAACTATATACAAATATATACAGGCAATAATTACATTAACAATGTCTAGTCCATTTTCATAGGACAAATTCAGAGAAAATACTCCATTATCTATCCTATGTGGGTGAGTCCAAAGTGTTGTACCTAATTCACTTTCTATCCTAACTTGCATTACCAACCCAAAACTATCTTTTATGTCTCTCAACCTTATACACTTCACCTCTTTTGTGAGTTTCTTTTCTGAATTTGGTAACAAGGAAAACTATTAACTATCTAGTCTTTAACTCCATCAGAGACCCAAAAAGGATCAATATTACCTAAGTAAACAGGAAGTTCAGAGCAAACAACTTCCAAAACTACAAAATGACAGAGACATCTGGCTGCCTGGACAGTCACCCAAAGTTCCTCTGTAATGTTTGGGCATCCATCCCTGGTGACAGGAACAGTTGGCTGTCTGGACAGTCACCCAAGGTTTCTCTGTAATGTTGAGGCATACATCCCTGGCCTGCAGGCCTAGAATATCTGACAAAACTTTTTGAGAAAACAGGAATTTTGAAGGACTGTCCTGCCTTGTCTTGGCAAAGTTCAGCAGTCACTTTCTTTTGTGTCCTGTTTGTCCAATTTGGACAGTATACTGTCAGCAGTCGATATAAAGACACTTTCTTGCCCAGTGGCTAACTTTTGCCACAAAGAGACTAAAGTCTATACAGAGTTTCTCGATGCCCATCATCTTCTCTGAAGTCAATTGGTACTGCCAGGAGAAGACTCATTGTCATTAAAAAAAAAAAAAAAACACCTTATATTATTAAAACCTCTTAAATGCCACATTCTGTAGATCTCTGAAGTGGTTGAAGAGCACTTGTCTCTCTAAATATATCTCTGTTTGACCTTGAAAACATACCTGACTACAAATTTGATTTAATAGGCGACTATTAACCTGAAATTCTTTATTTATCCTAAATAGTTTGGAATGATCACTTTCAAGGACTAAAAACTTACATTACATTGTTAAATGAACTGTATAGGTACAATACCTTGAACAAGAGTAGAAACATATGTACAGTATGTTCTAACAAAAATAACATAATTTTATATCAATATACAAAAATCCATACTAATGTAAAATATTTAAGACTAGTAGTTGCTTTTTTGGTTTAAAAGTAGATTCAGTAATCTACCCTTTTATCCTATCATTTCTATATCCCCCCTCCATTTTCTTTTCAGACCAAGATCCCTGAATCAAATCTCCTTTGTTTAGCTTTTTTCTTGACATTACCAATAACAACTTGTAACCAATCCTCTGAAACAATAACAAATATCCATAACCCACTGAATGACCAAAGACCAAAATACCCCTACCCCACCTCTTGGGAATGTGGGTGCTGTGTTCTTAAAATTACTTTCTGTTGTCTGGGGGTGATGGCATCTTTGGGGACCCTGAAAAAAAATAGGATAATTGTTAAGTCCTGGAAGATCTACCTGTATCATTTGTTGTCCAGTCTCTGTGTAATGGGAAAGTGTAGGGCTTATCTCAAGCCCTGACTAGAGTAGTCCGTGAGGCTGGATCATCTCAGCTAGCCACCTTGAAATTGTCCTGAGCAATTTGTAGTCCAAAGCTGATCTTTGCCTTGTGTTTGTCAGCTTAGTGGCATTACAACAATGCAAATGGAATCATCATTGTAGGGCCCCATCCTCCTTTTGGAGACTTCAAAGGTCATTGTTAGGCATGGTCTTGGTTCACTGCAGAAAACTTAAATATTTTATATGTCAAATGCAGCAGTTCTCAAAGTGGTTAAAGGATCAATATTTGTTGTGTACATCCAGAGTACAAAAACTTAATTCCTAGTTACTTGATAGAAACTCAAGCCCAAAATCATATACAGAAAGCTAGATGAAGCCTTTTTCTAGAATTAGTCAGCACTCTATATGACCATTAATATAACAAAAAGTTTTAAAAAAATATGAATTTTATAAATTTTGAGACATTTATACCTTAAGAAAAGTTTTAAAGAGTCAAAACCAAATTATTATGAGATTAATTTTTTTTTCTGTCCCATAGCAGGTGGCTCTTTTGACATGAGACAGAGATTTTGGGTTTTCCTTCAACAAACATGCTTGGGTTTGAAGAAGGAGAGAGCCATGCTCCAACTCCAAAGCCAGCTTTAATTTTTAACTGAACTGGAACTACAAAAAGACCATTTGTATTATATGTCTGTAGAGAACAGCAGAAACAAACATTAGGAAAAATTTACGTAATTTTATCCTGTTGGAAATATGATATATAATTAGGCCAATTTACTCTTTTTCTTGGGACTTTTTTTTCTGGATGATTTGTTCTTTTTCTTCAGATGTCTCATTTGTCCAGTGGTCTTCAGATTCCTTAGTTGGATGCTTTTATTCTCCTTGAAAGACAAAAACAAAACCCTGCCCCAACCCTGACTTTGTGGAATTTCCCTTCTGGCAAGTTATATCTGATCAAATGAAAAGCATTTGTTAGTTTTATAAGTCAGTTTAGATTGAACGGTCATGCTGGTTGATGAACTATTGCCTCTTCTAATCAAGAAGTCTCTCTTGTTCAAATCTAATCTTTATCAATTTTGATGCTATCCATACCTTTTCTTTTCCTATGGAAACAAAAGCAAAACCTCTTTCCCAATGTAACACATATCCTGGTTTCCATTCTGAGGTCAACACATCTTTAAAGCATACAGGCTGATTTAATTCAGTAGTTTTTTTTCTACTATCCTATGTCTCTCCACAGCTGTCATTCCTTTCTCATTAGCACTTAGAAAATTTAAAGTTGCCGGGCGGTGGTGGCGCACGCCTTTAATCCCAGCACTCGGGAGGCAGAGCCAGGCGGATCTCTGTGAGTTCGAGGCCAGCCTGGGCTACCAAGTGAGTCCCAGGAAAGGCGCAAAGCTACACAGAGAAACCCTGTCTCGAAAAACCAAAAAAAAAAAAAAAAAAAAAAAAAGAAAATTTAAAGTTAATAAACCATTGTGCAATCTATCTCTGGGGGTTTTTATTACCCCTTTTGCAGATGAGGATGAAGATTAGATTAATAATTATTATAATTATTATTATAGATTATTATATAATTAAAATAATAAATAATCCGGAGTCAGATATTGGGGAAAGAACTTGAAAGATCAGAGAAGCAGGCAGCAGTCATCAGTCACCTCCTACCTCTTCCATTCCTCCATCTAAAAGGGCTGAGATCCTCTCTCAGCACCGCCTTACTACTTCCTGTCTCCTCTCTGTCTACAGTCCTCCAAACCCCTAAGGTTCATTTTGGTCAGCTAGTGGCTAGCTCCACTTTCTGACTCCAAGCCAGCTTTATTTGTCAGAACACAATCAAAATATCACACAACATGAACTAATGATAAAGTTGTCACAGGGCTGTAAGAGAGAAAACAAAAAAAACTTCAAGAAAAGAAACAAGCAAGAAGGCTATGAGTAGAAAATACCTACTTTGGAGCTGAAGTGATGGCTTAGTGGTTAAGAACATTGCTGCTTTTCCAGAGGACCTGGGTTCAATTCCCAGAATCCATGTGGCAGCTTACAACTGTCTGTAGCTCCAGTTCCAGGGGATCTGATCTGACGCTCTCACACAGGCATGCACGCAGGCAAAACATCAATCAATTCTCATAAAATTAAAATAAATAATTTTTAAAAGGATGAAAATGTCTACTTTAAGGATATCCTATATCAAGAATTTGTAGACTAGTAGATATATATCAGATGGCAGTGGGAAATCAAGGACCCAGGACTGGAAAATGTTTATAGACTATAGACAGCCAGAAGGTTATCAGAATAAGACAGACAGATTGTGTAAGCTTTACATGAATGGATTTGGGAAGTAAGAAGCATACATATTTAACAGGTATACAATATATAAATGATTCACTAAGAATTGTCATATATGCATTAAATGTAAAAATCCTAATGCTTTCTTCAATCAATTTTAGAACTGGTGAGATTTTTAATTCCATTTCACAAGAATGAAAAGGGCATATGCAAACTCTCACTGGACATCTCTGGAGTTAAACATGGTTCTAGGAGCAAGACCTTATTATCTCAGCCAAAGATATCCACAACACAGGTCCCAGGTGTGATAATGATTTCTTCAATGTAGCATTTTTTCTGATTGGACCTAGATATGTACTTGATTCACTAGTAAGAGCTCCTAAAATGGTATGTGTCTATAAATTTCCCTGGTCAAAGTCCATTAGGAGACAGTTTTAAGCATTTTTGTATATTTTTGGGTGTAAAATATCTTCAATGGTAAAACAGGCAAAGTATGAGTATAGAACAGTGAAATTCTAAGCATTCTATTTCAAATGGAATAAAAACAGACATTTGGACCCATTTTACCAAATTTGTGAAAGAAGAAGAAAAATCAAGACCATTTAAGTCATGAGTTCTTTATTTAGTAAACATTTGTCTATCGATGGTAAACATGAAGAGTGTCTAAAAAATCCTCTGCAGCATATGTCAGAATTGGAGTGTTGGAAATTGTCAAGGATTCTGCCATTTTTTTTCATAAATTTCTTACTTTGCCATTTTCATCAAGTCTTCCTTGTCCTCATTCCTATTCTCTGTTCACTAGACTCACCTTCTCTAATAACCCTGTTTGTTACTGTCAGGCCTCTGGCTAATATCCTCTTAGCACTGGAAATACGATCTACAAAGTTGGGAGAAATTTGGAGAAAATTCTTCTCAATGTGTATTCCCTCCCCCCCCCCTCTCTCTCTCAATCTCTCTCTCTCTCCCCACATACTTCTGTGCAAACTCTTCCCTTCCCCTAGAAAACCCAACACCACCACTCCACTCTCATCACCTGAAACATTTAACCTCAGAGACAGGCTTCCAAAACCAACTGAATTTCCCAAGTCCACTTCAGTTTTCCAAAACGCTGTCCAGACTAATGAGCGCAATGCACTCTCTCATCTATGACCAACCATGCCATCCATCCACATTATACTCTTAGTTATACATCCTCTCTATTGTGGGAGACTGTGAGAGTCCAGCTCCTACCTTTCCCACCCTTTCTAGGGTTCTTAGGAGGAGGAGAGAGGGATAAGAAACTGTCAGATAGAAAGAGAGAAAACCTAATTGACCAGAAGAAAGACGGAAACATAGGATAACTTCAGGAGGACCTGGATCACTACCCAACAGCCTCGAAGGTTTATTCAAAAGGCTTTTTATAACATGTCAAGGGGAGCGGCAAGAGACCTCCCCCTGGCAACATCAAAGCACACCGTATAGCCAAGTGTAGACCCTTCCAACCACCTGGTAAACATACCCCTGGCCAAATCATCTCCTTATGCAGCCCTGCTGGGTAAAGCATGCTCAGATTCTCTGACCCTGAGTAACTTGGGTCTCCATACTTTATAAATCATGGTTCCATAGGGCAGCTTCCTCTGCCGTGTGTTCTTATCATGATGAACTGTTTCACTGCAGACCCAAAAGCCAACTGATCCTGCACTAAGCTGACAAAAGTGACTACAATAGCCATCTTGTGACCATGAGGAAAAGCAGGAATTTCAAATGTCCTTGTAACCCTTGATTAATACCAGCAACTGCTTAAATTTTTTACTTCTCAGTCCATTAGGAAAATAAATCTTTTATGGGAAGATTCTAACAAACAAGCTGATACTCATTTGCAATGAGTGTGATCATGAGTCAGTCATTTCTCCAAGTATCAATTTCTTCAGCTATAATTTTGAGTTCACCACCTATACTTGCTTAAGATTAGGTGGAATTCATGCCAAATGCCCAGTACACAATGAGCAGTGACAAATATTAGTCATTGTATGTTGTCAGCTGCCATCCTCTGGCAGTTTTTGATCATATATTGAGAGCTCAACCAGTCAGTAGGCTCTTAAAGGCATATTATACTACATTACATATACCTTTACAGAATGTACAGCTTAAAAGGTGGTATTTCTGGAGCTGGAGAGATGGCTCAGTGGTTAAAGTACTTGCTGCACTTCCAGAAGATGCAAGTTCAGTTCCCAGTACGCACTCACAACCACCTGTAACTCCAGCTCCAGGGGATATGATGCCCTCTTTGGGCCTCCATAGACACACACACCTTTCTTTTCAATGAGACAACAATTCCTATACAGTGAGGCTAAGACAATAATTACAGTAAACTGGTGCACAAATCAGCACTACAAATCATAACCTTCACTACACATGTACAGAAGAATACCCAGCATTGGCCAGTTGCTATTTAGAAGATCATAATGATTTGCAGGTTGAAGCAGGAATATTTCACTGCAGAAACCAAACTTACCTAATAAAACACAGAAGCTGTATATGAATTGATGCCCTATGCAGTTGCCAGAGGATTGTCCTCACCAGCTAGCTGTCTCATGGAAAGGATCACCCATATGATTTGTCATACTAGAGGAGCTATCGTAACTGATCTTTAAAGAGGAAGTACTTTTATGGGTTGCTGTATATGATTACAGTATATCTAGATAATCTTTATGTTTCTGTGATGAATTCCTGGTTACTGTTTTCTTAAAAATTGCAAGTTTTATAAACTAGCCCTTAGTTTAACAGTAAGGCAGACAATGACCTGAAAAGGTGAGGCTTTGAGCAAAAAACTGTAGGTTTCTCCTAGTTGTGTTGTTATGGAAACTTCCGCAAAGCATGGGGGTACATAAAGTTTGTCTTAAGCAACATGACAACATTTTAATAGATAGACTCTTTGTTCATGCAATCCAAAACCAATTTAAGAAAAAATTATTTATAAATCCTACAAAACAAACAAGAATGCATTGTAATCATGCAAACGCTCAGGGCCATTCAAGGGTCTATTTTTAAAGAGGGAAGGGCGTGGAGCAATTTACCAACTAACCAGATCTGCCAAGTAAAGACATGGTGCTTTGAAATCAGATGAAATGTCAGCAAGCAAAAGAATTCCATTCATTCAGTCAGAAAACACACAACAGTAAATCAAAGACAGAAAATACACAATAGTAAATCAAAGAAAAAATACTGTTCTTGGTGCTAGAGAGATGGCTCAGTAGTTATGAGTGCTGGCTGTTCTTCCAGAGGACCAGAGTTCCCATCACAACTTCCACATAGAATCTCTAGGGGATCTGAAGCTCTTTTCTGGCCTTTGAGGGCACCTATACATACTGCGGCATACCATCCCAACACACACACACCTACACATAATATAAGCAAAATTTAAAGGAAGTCTTGCAAAACACAAAATGCTATTTTGTTGTAGAGAAACAACGTAGTTTGGGGAGGTGGGGAATCTCATACAGGGGGTGAAAGAATACCTTTGTTGAGGAAGTAGCATTGTAAGATATGAAGAGCCAGGCATAGTTGTCCAGGCCTTTGGTCCCAGAACTAGAGGCAGAGGCAGGGACCTGTGATTTCAAGGATGATCCTGGTCTACATAGTGAGACCCTGTCTCAGAAAAACAAAACAAAAAGATATAAAAAGTGAAAATTCCTCAGTGTGTAGGAAAGAGACTTTCAAAACAAAGGAGACACAGAGTTCAAAAGGTCTAAAGCAGGGGCTAAATGTAATGCAAGTAACCTAGAAGGGAAAACAGGCTGAAATGTCTCACGTCCTCTTTACCCTTTACCAGCTAACCTTTAGGCCGGCTTGATTGCTCTTCCATGTCTTTCTATAAGCTGAGGGTAAACAGAGCTACTCTGTTATTTCAGAGAACAAAACGACGCTTAAGGGCCCACTTTCCCAGAGGCAGAGAGTGACCTGGAGACTAAACAACACAGGGCTGTGAGCTTGCTACACCGCTCTATGTGGGACCTCAAAGCATCCTGAGGATGCTCTGCTCTGATGAACCGTTCCGACAGTCCCCCGACTTCCACACACACTACTGGAACGTTCCAAGGTCCCAGGAAACCACCTGCACTCCTGACGACTTTTAAACATAGACCCCACTTCTTCTTCTTCTTCTTTTTTTTTTTTTTTTTTTTTTTTTTGGTTTTTCGAGACAGGGTTTCTCTGTGTAGCTTTCGCCTTTCCTGGAACTCACTCGGTAGCCCAGGCTGGCCTCGAACTCACAGAGATCCGCCTGGCTCTGCCTCCCGAGTGCTGGGATTAAAGGCGTGCGCCACCACCGCCCGGCAGATCCCACTTCTTTAAAAGCTTGGGCTATCACCAGATGGTCCTCCAGGTCCCCCAGGCCCCTCAGGCGACCGTGCACAGTCTCAGCCTCACTGAGGACAGGACCGCCCCGCATTCAGGACTCCGACTGACGTCAGGAGCGTCCAGTGCGCGAAGATGGCTGCCCGGCCACGCCCAGGTCCTGCGCAGGCGTAGTTCGCGGCGCGTTCCCGGAAGAGCTCGGAGGTGGGCGCCGTGTGGCCGCGGCCCGTGGCCCCCGAGGCCGGTGGGCCGAGCCCGGTGATGAGGAAGGTTCTCAAGAGGTTTCCGGGGAGAGAGGCGGGGCTGGGGGGCCGTGGGGCGCTTCGCTTCGAAAGGCAGACTTGCGGCGAAGGAGCGGAGTTAGCAGGAGTTAGCAGGGCGCCAGGACGCTCGCTGCCCGGGGCGCTGCAGACCCCGCGGGACCGAGGCGGGGACCGAGGCGGGCGCGCTGCGGGCCAAGGAACGCTGCGCAAGGCAGTGCTGGCCGGGGCTCCGGCGTCCCGACAGCCGACCGAGGCGGTGCAGGGAAGGAGTGTCCCATTTCAGAAAGTTGAGGGTCGCCTCCTTCAAGGGACGTCGTCTTTGTCGTACTTTTTCTCCTTTAGGTGGGGCACCGTTAGCTTTTGTGCTTTCAGAGCACCTATAGACCGCCATCTATGCTAGTGCAAGGTGTTTACCAAGGTGTACGTGCCCCTGGTGTAAAGTGTGGCATAGAAGGGTTTTTCTGAATGAGAGTTCTGACCTGCTAGGAGACAGTGAAAGTACCACTTGAAAAACCACTTCCCTTGTTCGGAAGGGTGATGGTGAAATGGGCGGCCTTCCAGTGAAGGAAAGACCATGAGTTTCCAGTTGGTTCTCATACTTGGTTGCCTTTCTGTCAGTGTGTCTGTGCACACCCATAAAGGATGGTATTCCTGTTTTGAAGTTTTAGATAGTCTTTTTTTCTGTCTGTTAAAATGTGCACTTAGTACCAACTGCTTGTTTAAATTCTAGTTAAGGTTAGAGCTTGGGTGGAGATAGAAAATATCAGGTGTTGAGTTTACCTGACCCATAGTATTTTGAGTGAATCTGGTAAATGCAAAAAACCAAACACAAGATCATTAATACAAATGGGTTTGAGTGCATTCTTTCACACTACACATGAAACTGTCAGTTTTCTCTTCTGAGAGAATCAGTGGGTTGTTGCAGTACTAAAATGATCAAATCGCATAGCTGAACACATGGGAAAAATAACTTTTTATTATTTAGCAGAAAACTTATAGCCCAGCTTTGATTAAAGATGACTTCCTTGTTCACTCAAGAAGTTCACCTTTCTAAAAGACATGAAGAAATGTAAGTTTTTGAAAAAGATGCTCCAAATATGGAGTGTGTGCTGGCTTTATTAGTGAAACATGCACAGGAAGACTTAAAAAATGTAAAAGTATCACTTTCTGACATGAGATTATATTGTAGATAATTTCATTGTCTCAAGAATAAGATTAAAAGGCACAATTATGTTCTATATATTTGTACTTACTTTTAAAAAACTAATATCAAAATTCACCCTTCCTAAGCTTCACAATAGAAATTTTCTGGTGGCAGAGGTTCTTGAGACAGGATCTCATGTAATGCAGACTGGTCATGAACTTGATATACAAACAAAACTGATTTTGAACCCCTGATTGTTCTCTTCTGAGTGCTTGGAGTGAGGGTAATCACCACCGTGCTTGGATCTTTTTTTTTTTTTTAACTAAAAATTTTTTTTTTTTTTTTTTTTGGTTTTTCAAGACAGGGTTTCTCTGTGTAGCTTTGCGCCTTTCCTGGGACTCGCTTGGTAGCCCAGGCTGGCCTCGAACTCACAGAGATCCGCCTGGCTCTGCCTCCCGAGTGCTGGGATTAAAGGCGTGCGCCACCACCGCCTGGCCTAAAAATTTTTTTAAACTTTATTATTTAAAAATTTGTGTGTGCCGGGCAGTGGTGGCGCACGCCTTTAATCCCAGCACTCAGGAGGCAGAGCCAGGAGGATCTCTGTGAGTTCGAGGCCAGCCTAGTCTACAGAGCGAGCTCCAGGACAGGAACCAAAACTACACGGAGAAACCCTGTCTCGAAAAACCAAAAAAAGAAAAAAAAATGTGTGTGTGTGTGTGTGAATATACAAGGAGTCCTGAAGAGGGTGAGAGGGTATTAGAACTCCTGGAGCTAAGAGTTGCAGGCAGTTGTTTGCTGCTTGATGTGGGTGCTGAGAACTAAACTCAAGTCCTCTAGAAAAGAAGAGCCCGTAACCTCTGAGCCATCTGTCCAGCCCCAGGAGTGGCTTTCAATAGACTTGAGATCTCTTGTCCATGGAGCATGACCTGTACACTCACAGGCTTAGCATTCACGTTAATGGTCTGATGTCATTTAATCATTTTTCACTTGGTCCAGCATATTGTATAGCTTGCCGTGATCTTATAGTTAATATTAATCTTCTTCATCTATCTGTGAGCTCTCAGATTTTCCTGTTGTTTAACTAATTACCAAGGCCTGCCCTTTGGTGTTCTAATACACTATTCTCATAAAAACAAAAATAAAACAAATGTTCATCAACCTCAGTTTTTAGTTCTACATTCACGATATCCCACGATAGCCCTATAAAACAGTGTTCTTTGAGAACCTTCATGACTTATTCTTACTTTTCTGTATACCACTTATGTATTTTTAAGCATTGTACATAATTTCTCATCATTTAGGGGACCCAAAAACTTATAAAATGAACAAGAAACTTTTCAAGTGTATTATATATAATGAAGTTGTTAAATAATTTACTCATAACTTTACATCTTTTTTCAAACGTTGGTTTACCTTGTGAGCACGCACACATGCATGCATGCATGCATGCATACATACTGCCTCTCACTCATATATCAAACCATCATCTTTCTCTTGGAAAAAGAGATAAAAAATATTTTTATTGCTTCTTCAAACATATGGAAGTTTAGCACAATTCTAAATGTGTAACATGAGATTCAGGGGTACTGAAGTGTTAAGCAGAAGGTTTCCTACAGCAAGTTATAGCAATGTATATGTGTGGGGAGGTATATATAACTATGTGTACAAGGAGAGATGTATTACAGTTTGCATTTTCACCAAAAATTACATATCTTCAACACTCTAAAGTAATTTCAAAAGACCACAGAGGCTAAAAAAGAGAGGCATGTACTTATGGCATATAGGAAGTATATGTTAATGAAAATAAAAATAATTTTATCCAGATTGACTTAAGGCATAGCAAACTATTCTTTTCATTGTCTCATTAGTTGATAAAATAATTGGCTTTCAATAATGGGTCATAGTTGAGGTGAAATGCAATTAAGAAAGAAATTTATATACTGGTCGAGCAATAAAATGTTTGCTTTTCAGTTTTTTTCCTCTATATATAATCTTCACTTTTTTTCAGAGTATCACAAAGATTAATGTTACTTCAGAAAATGAAGAATAATTTTGGAGATCAAAACACAGAAAGGGCATGTCTTCTCCAAGCCACTGAAACTGCTTCAAAAAGGAACCTCAGTCTCTTGCAGGTAATTTCCATGACTTGGATATAGATGTTTTCCCCTTTCCTAAGGTATTTACATGCATCTTATGATTTTGATTCACATTTCTTTGTTTTCAGTAACAAGCAGAATTAATGAGCCAATGTCTTTTTCAAGCCTGTGTTATTGGGCAAATAGCATATGGATTCTTGCTTTTTAAAAATGAAAAAAATTGAAGTTTACATAAGCTAAATATTTTCTGTCAACCAAAAAATCAATGACGACAGGAAGAATATTAAGGTCACCTTTGTGCAAGCAGCAGCAGAAAGTGTATCCTTACATTTTTCATACTCTTCCATTTCAAGGAAGGACCCCGAAGACCTTAAGCTGTGATGTGTTTAGATCCAACTCAAATACTAAACAGCATGAAAACATGAACCATTGATTTTGCCCAGCTAATTCACAGGAAACACACAGAATTCACTGTGCGAGAGCACACTTCAGAGATGCCTTTGGATAGTTATGGAGAAGGTGGTCAAAGTGTATGATTGCGCAGGGCCTCACCATTTGGCCAATGTGCCCATTTGGAATAAAATCATATGTGTAACATTTTTGGCTGCTTGCTATACTGTGCTTCCAGAATTGTGTGGCTTCATCCATAATTAAAACCCTAGAGTTTGCTTCCATTCAAGCTTCCAAGAGATCCTATGACTAAAACATTTGGTAGTAAGACTATATTATTTAAGTTATAAAGCAGTGTTTTCAGTTTTTTATTGTTAAATATTTTCATCGATAGGCATGATACAGCTATCTTCTATCCTCACTACAGGATAAAGGGAGAGGAAAATTCAGTTATCTTCTCAGCTTCTGGCAGTTTGATCCACAGTAATTTAAGTCACAGCCATAGTGCTACCAAAGCATTCTATATTGCCATATGTCTTACTTGCCCAATGGTGTTAACAATATTTATTTTTAAATGGAAATATATAGGGTATTCTGGAATTTGCTGTGAAAAGTTAGAGAAACTAAATTGGAAGACTTGATTGCTACTACCTGTAGCAAGTGATGTGGTACTTGGTTTTCAAGTATTTTTCTTTTAATAAGCAAGCATCTGATGAATGCCTAGAGCTAAAGTAGAGATAACAAACTAAGAATAAATCAAGGTTTTTTGCTTCAGGGAGGCTACAGATTAGATAATGTCAGAAGTGTATGAGTTCCTCATTACAAATGACCGATACTTTATGTGATTGAATACTAAATTACGTGGAATAGAATGGAGACTGTGAAGATTAAGAGTAAAAATGTTCTTGAGATCTTCCTTAATATAGAGATTTCCCCCACCTTTCCAAAAAATATTTTGCATGAATTTATAATTCGGTATAATTTCTATGTTCTGAATATTAGACATAATTAATGGGACAGAACTAATGCAAAAATATTCATAGAGACTTCTGAGATGAAGCTAAACCTCATCAGTGTTTAAATAGTCAAGACATTCCACTGGATTCTTAAATAAAAAGAGTCAAGAGTAAGAATTGAATGGCCCTATTGATGTTAGTGGGATTATGGTCTAACAAGCTTGAAAATTCACAGGACACAAAGTTGGGTATGTTCAGATGCTGTAACGGTTTGAATAAACAGTGCCCCCTAGAGGTCTCCAGTTAGTGGTGCTGTTTGGGGAGATTATGGACCATTTAGGAGCTGTAGCGTTGCTGGAGGAAGTATGTTACTGGGGGTGGACTTTTTAGTTTATAGCCTCACTTCAGTTTGCACTCTGCTTCCTGTGTGCAACTGATATGTGATCTCTAAGTTCCCTGATACAGCCACTTGCTGCCATGCCTTCCCTCCATGGTGGACTCTTACTCTCTGGAACCATAAGCCAAAATAAACTCTTTATTACGTTGCTTTTGTCATGGTATTTCATCTTAGCGACAGAAAAAGTAATTGATGCAAGAACCAAAGAACATAAGGCATAATATATAATGGTAATGTTTTACTAGAAATGTCTGAGTTCAAGAAGACTACAGACTTACATAAGAAATAAACAGGAGCTGGCAAGATGACTCTGCATGTAAAGGCATTTGCCACCAATCCTGATGACCTAAATTGGATTCCCAGGACCCACATGATAGAAGAGAACTGGTTAATACAAGTTGTCCTCTGACCTCCATATGTGTGCTGTGGTATGCACACACCCACACATATTCACACGCATGCATGTGAGCACACACAGACACACAAATATTTAAGAAAGATTGATTTTCTACTTAGATGATTCAAGAATAGGGAAATAGGATGGAGAGAAAGCTCAGTAGTTAGGAGCACAGGCTGTTCTTCTAGAGGACCAGGTTCAATCCTCAGTACCCACATGGTGGCTCACAATCATCCCTAACTCCAGTTTCAGGGTATCTGACACCTCTTCTGACCCCAGTGAGTTCTTGAACACTCAGTCACACACATATACATCTAAAACTAATTTTTTTAAGTGAGTAGAGAAACTATTCTTGACTTTACTAGAGATAAGGAGAAAAGCCAAAATATAGTCATCAACCCAGTTACCTTATATTTTTTATGTTTTATATAAAGTTCAGTTTAGATTATATATATATTTATATAAAGTTCGTATTTCTATCTTATAAAGTTCTATAGATTGGGTATATTAAGTGCATTCTAAGTTGATTTTCAGATTGTGAGTTCATGATCTAATCCATCACAAGTTCAGGAACATCATTGGATAAGGAAGGGAGTAAGTACACTGGCCCTCATGACCTAAAGAAATGAGTTAGTATGCTGGGCTTTCCCTGACCGTCCGAGTGAACAGAAACGAAAAGGACAGAATGCCTGTCTTCAGAGTACCCTACTCATTTATTGAGCAGTTGCTGTAGCACAGGCTTGGTGACTGCTGCTAGACATGATTTTGGTCCTGCCTTTGTTTCATACATTTAATTACATATGCATTTTTCAATCCTGTGTTGCTTTCATTTTTTAAAATTCCAAAGCAGTATTAATGTTATTAATATAGAAATCATTGTATGAAAGTAAGATAAATAGAATTTGATTACTGTAAAATATTGTGTTGAGAGATATTTTCTGGGGAGATGGGGTGCTAGAGAATAAACCCAAGCCATCATGGATGCTAAACACACACTATCAGAGAACTGCTTCCCATTTTCCAAGAGAGCTATTGTGTGTATAGGGGATGAGGTCTGGGAGAGTGGGGTTTATTAAACCCAGGATTTTTTACACATGCTAAGCAAGCATTCCACTGCTGAACTATATCTCCAGCCCTTATTTTACTTTTTATTTATATATGGGGGGGGCATTCTTACGAAGATCAGAGGACAGTTTGTGGAAGACTTTTCTCTGTCTACTGTGGGTTCTAGAGGCTGACTCAGGCTGTGTGGCCCAGCCACAGTGCTTTTTCCCTCTGAGCCATCCACTGGCCTCCTTTTCATTTTGAAATAAGAGTGTGAGTTTCCTAGACTGCTCTTAAACTTACTCTGTTGCCTAGATAGGCGCAATAAGTGTGCAAAAAGTAATCCTCTTGCCTCAGTCTCTTGTGTAGCTGGGATTACAGACTGTGCCACCAGGCCCAGTTTATGGGAAAGACATTAAATGGCACGTATATTACATTAGATTCTTATTGAAAGGTTAAACATTCTTTTTAACATTAAATGTTTTTCAAAGGTTTAAAAATTAGATAAAAGTGAACTCGACCGCCCCCCCCACCCCCACCCCCACCCCCACCCCCCGCTTCCATTCAACCTTTCCATTATGCCCAAGCACTGCTCTAGAACTATAAAAACTACCAGTCTGGCCTAATTATTTAAAGAATAGTAAACCGTAGTGTAACTGCCTTTGATATTTGGTCAAGAACAGGGTAGGTTACCTCTAGGGCAGGCACATTTGAGGTACCCACAGCTTACAGATGGCTCCTTTAAAATGTGTGTGGTGCCAACGATACTAACACAAGCATGACCTCTCTTACTACCCATCATGTGACATTCCTTAGGTCTTCTGACTGGTGTAACGAACATTAACCAGAAATCAGCCTCTTTTGAAAAGGATGATTGACCAGCATTTTATATTGTATGTGTGTAGCCTTGAAAACACCGAATATTATAAATTGAACAAAACTAGTATATTAAAGATTTAAGAGTCAACAACATTCCTATATCTTGCTAGAAAATGCATAAAATCAGATTTATATTTGCAACAAAATTCTAAACTACTTGGGCACTCTTTCCTGCTATTCATGATAGTATAAAGAGATTTATTACACTAAAATGTGATATTTAAGAGAAAATTTAAGAGGAGACAATAACCTCATTCTTGCTGGAGAAGCTCATTATTTACCTACAGTCACTCATTACTACGTTATTTATACATATATTTTGATCCCAACAAAATTTGCAGTGAATGTGATAACATTTCTGTAAAGTCATCTGGGGGAAAATAAACTAGTACAAGTAATCAATGTGAAAGCAAGTGAGACCAGCCAGAGGGAAGGAAGGGAACACAGGGAAGAGATGAATAAAGACAAAATATAGTGACATGTACGTGGGGAAATGCCCTAACAAAGTCCATTATTTTGTATGCTAACTTTAAAATTATTTTTTTAAAAGCTGTATCAAATGCCAGAGAATTTTTTTTAATTTCTTTTCTTTTTTTTTTTTTTTTTTTTTTTTTGGTTTTTCGAGACAGGGTTTCTCTGTGTAGCTTTGCGCCTTTCCTGGGACTCACTTGGTAGCCCAGGCTGGCCTCGAACTCACAGAGATCCGCCTGGCTCTGCCTCCCGAGTGCTGGGATTAAAGGCGTGCGCCACCACCGCCCGGCTGAGAATTTTTTTTAAAGGAAGCATAAGGAAACAACTAATCCATCAAATATTTGACAGCTTAGTCAATGAACTGCATGTGATGGAAGGCAGTCCTGAGTCCAGTCTCCGTCAACAAATGTCACTAAGACATAGGAAACACAGGCTGAGTGACTTTCCTGACTAGTATTAAGTAGAATATCAGCCTTAAAAACAAGCATGATTGGTGTGCATTTGGAGGAGAGGGAGGATTTTGTTAGTGTAAATCCTTCTGTATTATAAAATACACACCCTCCTCACCTCCCACAAAACTCAGTCTTCCACAGAAAACCATGCTGTGGTTATAGAAGTTCAAGCCCCAAGGACAACATAGGATAGGGAAGCATTACAATCAGGAATAGAGTGAGTGCCTCTACTGAGGGCAGCCTAGAAGCCATCATGGAGCAGTTGGCAATTAAGTAGGAACTTCAACAAACTGTCACCTGGATGGCCAATGATAAGTACTTTTAATGAAGACAAAAGAAACAGCTGAGCCTAGTGAGCACCAAGCCCTAGAGTAAGTTAGTTTTTAGTATTTATAAAATATCACAAACATTGCTTTCAAAAAGATTTTTTTCCCACCAACCTTCAAAATTTGGTATGTATTTTTTACTTAAGTACATCATAACTCACAACTAGCACATTTTAAGCCCTGGTAAGTTAGGTTGATGGCTATAGTAATAAGAGTGGAAATCTAGAAACCCCATCAAATTGGAGTTTGATGTTTGGGGCAAGAGTACTTCAGTGTTCATGATCACTGACTAGAAGTATTCTAAAGGCTATGTATAGCTCATGGGTATAATTTCAGCACTCAGAGGCACCAACAGGGGTTGCTACAAATTTCAAGCCAGTCTCATCAATGAAGAAGTGTAGGCTAGCCGAGGTAACACAGCAGTACTCTATCTTAAAAGAAAAAAATTCATATTTGTGATGTAGTTATTTTATTCCTTCTCATTTGACTTCTGATTTTTATTTATTTAAAGAGAATCTGCCCCACATCTTACCTAATTACATATAGTTAATGTAGGAAACAGTATAGTGAATACTTGATTCCTTTTGTGAATTTAGATGCTTTTGTTTTTCAGAGCTGGGAATCAAATCTAAGTCCTTGTTTGTGTAAGGCAGTCACTGAGCCACATTTCGCACCTTGTATTGTTATATTTTCTTAAGATTCGTTTTTAGTTATGTGCTATGCACATGAGTGCAGGTGCTTGTGGAGGCCAGAAGGGGACTTCTGATCCCCTGGATCTGGATTTATAGGCACTTGTGAGGTATCTGATTTGAGTGCTAGGAACCAACCCACCTGACCATCTCTCCAGCGCCTGTACTTCGTTTTTAAAACAGGCCAGTTCCCCACCATTTCTCCAGGGTGACTAGTGAGACACTGCTTTGCTTTTAATTTTCTGAGATTTGAAATGTTTTGTTTCTTTGTGACTTTTTATATTCAGATTATGCCATTCTTACCAAATGGAAGCCTCTCAAGTTAGCCGTGGATGCCTTAGCCAGATAGTAACAGTCTTTGATAGTTTCCTTTCTTTCTGACCTGATGAGTTCTTGCAGGCTTCTTGTATTTGCCATCCAGACTTGGAATTGGTCATTGCTTCAAGGAGCTTTGGCTCCTTTTGGCAGGAAATATATTTAGAGCTCTCAATCTGGGCACTGGGACTATTTATTGCAACTTCTTTGATTTTCCTTTTTAAGATAAGAATACAACAAGAGTTCCTATCAGTAATTCCAATTCAGTCAAAGGATTGTAAGGTTTTTAACTTAAAACCATTGATTTTTGTGCCCCTAGCTTTTCCCCCTTATACCAGAAACCTCAGTTCTGAACTAAGTGTGATGTGTCACATCTGTAATCCCAGTACTTGGGAGGCTGAAGCAGGACTGCTGTGAGTTTGAGGCAAGTCTGAGCCACAGAGTGGGACCTTGTTTAAAAAAACCCAAATGTTTGGTCCCGAGGAGCTCCCCATCAGCAGCATACCTGGTCTGTGGGGCATATGCTCCAGGACTTGCCAGCAGACATCTGAAACCATGGATAATGCCAAATCCTATCCATACTGTTCTCCCTTATAGTTACACACTTGCAATGAGGCTTAATGTATAAGTAAGACGGAAAGAATTAGCATTAAAGTAGATTGGTTATAGTCTAATAAAAACTGGGTGGATGCGGTCTCAGGATGCTGTGTTGTACTTACCTTCCTATGATGTAAAATTGTGCCTCTGTGATGACATGGAAGTGAGGTGAGTTACCCTGTATTTGCCTACTGCACAAGGGTTACTTAGTTACAAACTCCAAGATACTTCAAAGGCCGATCTAACAACCCAGACAACTGCAAGTGACCAATGTAGCCTATGTACTCACAGAGAGATTGTGTACAGCCCAGGCAGAACAGAGTGGAAGTCATGAAATTTCATTATGCCACTCAGAATGATACCCAATTTACAATTTATCAGGTGCTTGTTTCTGATGTACCTGTCCAACCGGGAGATTGATACCAAGGCCTCATCCATGCTAGCACTGTACTAGTAAGATGCACCCTTAGTCCCCAACTTTCAGTTTGTTATCTGCAGCCCACTATTAACCATGAAAAGTGAAGCTGAATAGCAAAACCAAGGATGAGGACAACTACTTCCTTGACTCAGTCTTGTGATACAGACATCACTACTGGCACCATTATGACCACCAGAAATGCTTTTGATTCTAGGGCTTGTCCTACCAGGGAAGTTCAGTCACTACTGTGTTCAAAGACCAGCAAATGGTTTTTCCACCAATACAGTACATCTTTTTCACTTGGTTGCCAACTTCCAATGCTTGCTTTTTCATATTATGTAACTGCTCAAACTTTAAAGAGTCTGGGGTAGACCTTTAAAACAGAGTAATAATTTACAGGCAACTAAATCTAGCCTGCTTTTGCTCTCCCCTTTTGCCTTTTTCTTTTTAAGTTTCTGAGTTTCCTCAGGAAACTTTGACATCATGGTTATTTATTCATTGACTATTTAAGTGCACATAAAAGTTTTATGTGACATACTATATATATATAAAACTCTGGCCATGTATACAGCTGTCAAAGAGGAGGCTTCATATGGAAATTTCAGGATATAACTTGTTACAGAATGTGCTAATCAAATTGTGGTCTTTTTGTTGCATTTGTTTTGCTGCAGTCCAGCAAAGGAAAGGCACACTTCATCTTGTTTACTGAGTATCAACTGTTTTTGAGTCTAAGGTATATGAGGATAAATTTCAAGTGGTTATTTAACCAACAGATCAATCCTAGGACAGTGACAAAATAAAACAAAATATTCTCTTGGCATGAGTCGAAGCAAGTACTTGGTGAGCACTTGAATGAATAAATCAGTAATAAGGCCATGACACCAGGAATGAAGTGGAGACAATGAAAGGAATCCTGAAGGAACATTCTAGAGAGCTTTGTGATCCTGCTGGCACGGAGTAAGGGAGCCTGAAGATAGAGGGTACACCAGGTGCACCACTCAGCCCACTCCACAAGTGGCTTTACCCAGTAGAGAAGTAAGTGGTGGGGTAGAAGTCTAGCCCTCCTCTACAGTAGTGGTTGAAGCTGTTTAAGAGGCAGTCACAAAGAAGGACAAAGTAAGCATGGGAAGCAAGATGTCATACATCTTAAGAAAGCCTACACCAAGACAGCCTAAGAGAAAAACGAGAGGTCAGCAGATCCTAAGAGCCTCAAGTCATTCGTGCTAAGAAAGCTTGCAGTGATGTAGTAGTGGTGTGGGGTAAATACCACCAGGATTTGCCTCTGCTGATGTCTGCTCTCCTGTTTGCATATCTACCTCTCTGTGAGAGACACTCAGTGTCCCTATTTTCTGTCTTCAAGAAAAGTCTTGATAATATCAGAGCTAAGTGTCACACAGATCTGCCAGTGACAGGAACAGTGGACCTGTTCTTGGAGTCCTGGCAGAACCGGAGGAATGGTTATTTTGTGTTTTCTTTACTAACAATAAAATAGAACTTTCACAAACCTTGTAAGATCTCAGTGAATATCAGAGAAGAGTCACACTTCTATACTGTCATGGCATCAGTGTGTGTCTTTAGCATGCGTCTTAGCGGTAAACTTCTGGTAAGGGATAGACATGCTAACATCAGCTTTTATATCCCTAAATCGTGTGTTTTTTCCTTCAAATCACCTTCCCCTAGACAGCAGGTGCATTAATGGTTGTGCAACTTTGGGGAGTCCCTTTAGGGAATTTCCTGTTTTTCTTTTTACATTTCACACCCATTCCTTGCTCCCGCCGCTGCCATCTGCTATCTTTTCTCTCCTGTTCAGCATTGGCTTCTTCTTCACACCCCACTCCCACGCCCTCTTCCATCTCTCTCCGTCTGTCCAACAGCCCTCTACTTAGATTGCTCTGATGCGTGTACATGGATCAAGAGAACTTTTTGCTAGCAAGCAATTCACTAAGCTCAAAGGAGACACAGAATGTGCTAAGCCTTTCACCCAGACCCCTTTGAACTTAACATAGTAAGCGTGCTCTAGACAGCAGCGGTGCTGGTGTGGGGAGCATTAACCAGACTCAGATGTTTCTGTAACAACATGCAGAAGCCTACGTTTCTGTGCACGTGTTTAAGGTGTGTAGGGAAGAAAAATTATACCAGGTTAAGCTTAATTGCCTTGCTGTCTTTACAACTATAGAAGAAAATTTACTCATCTTGAAATTAAACTACAAATTTAAGTATGGTTCTTGAATGCCATTCTCTGAGCGATGCAATGGCACTTCCCATTGGCAAAGCCATCCACTGAGTGATATCTGGCAGTGACTCTTCCCATGTAAATTAGCATTAAAATCCAATCCTAAAGACCTTTAGGTGTTCACAGCCTGAGGGCTACACATGGTCAAGGAAGGCTATGATACAGCCCAACACAGAATTGCAAACTTTTAAACCATCATGAGATGAGAGTGGGGTAGTTATGTAGTTCTCAAACATGGACTTTGTAGGTGATAATATTGTTTCAAAATATCAAAAGGTTATACGTGTAGTAACATATTTAAAAAACCCTGTTACAAAGTAGTAACTTTATGTGAAATATTTCCATGGTATAACATTCTAAACTAGAATATTGATAAAATATGTGCCATTAATATGCTAGCCACATCTTCTGCAGAGATCAAATGCTTCACTGCATAGTGTGACTCTGAGTATCTAGTTTTGTGTTTCAGTGTGTCATTATTTTATCACTTTGCCTGTTTTCAGGTGATCTTAAAGCTAATGCCATTTATGCTTTGAAAATTTTTTGCTATGCTGATTTTTGTGTCAGGGTATCCTTATCTAATGCAGATTGGCCTTGAACTCAGCCCTCCTGCCATGGCCTCCCACGTTCTGGGGTTATGGGCATGCTTCACCACACCCCACTCTGAGCGTTTTTAAAGGAAGTATTTTTTTTTTCCACAAAGTAATTACTGGTGTTTACTAATTATTCAGAGTAAAAAGGTAGAACACAAAAGTACCACCAGTACTCCTGTGTTAAATAAGATAGCCTGCACTCTTAGTGGAAGTGGGTTAATTGATCTGTCATCCAGTCTCCTACTTATGTGTCCCTCCATCACCGTATGAACTCACTGTGTATCCAGAGAAGGCCTGTGGTGAGAGATTTGAGGTACAGACACTGGGGTACCATTTCTGTTGCACACAAACACACTTCAGTTTTAAATGCTGGTGTCTGTTGTAGGACATAGAAGCTGCAGAGAAGTCTTTACAGGCCAGGCTTAAGCCACGCCCACAACCTGCAGTACGTTCTCTTGAGGTAAGACCCTGAGTTAACTGTAACAAAAGTGACAACTGTAAGTTCCCTGCAAGTTAAACAAGGCCTACACAGCTGTATTGCCCAGGTTTACTTTGTCAGTAAAATAAGCAAGAAGGGTCTGGTTAATATTTTTATGTTCACAGTACAATGTTTTATATACAGCTGGTAATTAACGCATATCTTGATGAAAATAATTTAATCTACACCCAGTTTTGTGTGTATGTGATGCATTACATGTACATATGCAAGTGCACATGCATGCATACATGTTGTGGTACATATGTGGAGATCAGAAGACTACCTTCAAGAGCCGTTTGTCTCCATCATGTGGATTCCGGGGATCAAACTTGGGTCATCAGGCTCAGTGGCAAGTGTATTAACCCGCTAAGCCATCTAGTTCTCTAATGGAATGATGTTTTTAATACTTGAAATATTCATTCATGTACACAGATCTATCTCTATCCCCTTACCTATCCCCCCCCACACACACACACTTTTTAAAACAATTAAGTCCAGTTAGAGCTGCCTTTGTGTGCATGGATGTAAGGAATTCTCTGGAGCCTCCCTCTCCCAGCAACTGTCCACTACCAATAGCTCTTCAGTATGCCAGGGGGCCAGGAGATCATCTACTTCATGTGTGCCAAGATTTTGGCTGGCTTGATCTTGTGCAGGTAAGCACAGCAGCTATGAGTTCATGACTAGGACAGTCATGTCACGTCCACAGGACAGCATTTCACAACACTCATTGCCATCCCCGGACTTCTACATTCTTTCTGCCTCCTTTTCTAATGGAATTGCCCTGCAGACTTAGTGTCACTACCAGAAGGCATGAGTTTTTAAATACAAATTGGATAGCTTCCTATGAGTTATTGGTCAAGAAGCCTGTGAGGTCTCCAAGACAACAAAGCCTATTGCTATTGCCATCATACTTGGTTACCTACCATAAATGCATGGGAAGACTCTACTGCTGAAGCCACCATACACTTGGCTTCCAGACAAAGAGAAGTGAATTTCAAATCACAGGAAACTTCCTGTGTCAGAAGGTGCTATGCAGGCTGCTGGGAGAGAAAAGACATCAATGGTCTTACCAAATGCTGAACCTTACATGCATTAATACCAGTCTGCCAGGCAAGATGTGCCTACTGCTATAATAGTGTCATAACTGTTATGGGGTAACTAACTACTTTCTGATAGGATCTGAGACCTGCTCCACAGGATGGAATTTCTTGCCTAATACTGAAATCCTAGTCAAAAGTCCTTTAATCCCAGCACTCGGGAGGCAGAGCCAGGTGGATCTCTGTGAGTTCGAGGCCAGCCTGGACTACCAAGTGAGTTCCAGGAAAGGCGCAAAGCTACACAGAGAAACCCTGTCTTGAAAAACCAAAAAAAAAAAAAAGTCCATGACTATAGAGGTCGTAGGCCCTAGAGCATTGTTATTTTACCAAATGGGCATGCTGTCAAATTGCCTTCCACATAGTTATGCATGTGCCCATAGACCTTGGCTGCTGTCAACCTTGGTCGGAGAAACTTCTTTCTGCAGTGGGCAGCAGTCTGTGCAAATGCAGAACTGGTCAGGGTGCTGAGAATGAGACTAGGTGCTCATCCCTAACCGGGACATCAGTATTAACCAGGGCTCAGGGAACAGAATGGAGATTGTACACAACGTCTTGTCTTCTCCCTCTTGTCACATTGAAGCAACTGTCCTGTTGAATATGCTGTGACTCCTGAGTGACAGCATTCCCAAACGAGGAGTGCTTGTTGGAAATATAAGGAGTCCCTTGACTATAACAAGAATCTTAAAAGATCTTATTCATAAAAACAAACCTGGAGCCAGGTATTGGGGTGAACAATGAAAGATCAGAGAAACCAAACCAGACACAGCTAACCTCACCTTGCCGATTCATCAGCTGATCTCATTTCCTTAAACTGGAAGCCTCTGTGTCCTCGTTCAAATGGATCTCAGCTGAACTGCTGCTCAAAAACCTAAAAGCTTAACCAGACCTAGTTCCTGGTTTTCACGCCTTATATACCTTTCTGCTTCCTGCCATCACTTTCTGGGATTAAAGGCGTGTGTCACCATGCCTGGCTGTTTCCAGTGTGGCCTTGAACTCACAGAGTTCCAGATGGATCTCTGCCTTTGGAATGCTAGGATTAAAGGCATGTGTGCCACCATTTTCTGGCCTCTCTATCTAGTGGCTGTTCTGTTCTCTGATCCCAGATAAGTTTATTAAGTGTTCACAATATATTGGGGAACACAATATCACCATACTTGACTCAGATGTGGCCAAAGCCTTTCAGATTCATATTACCAGTACACCCAGTGGAAGTCTGAGGCAGGAGACTGTTGAGTCTACCTGGTGAGAGAAGATTAAAAAGAAAGAGGAAATAAATGTCTATCACCGTGCTTACCACACAATGCAAACAGTTTTATTAGCTCAGTTTTCAGAAGCAGTCTGGGGAGATGGTTGGCAAAAGGGAGCCACACTTAGTCTGTGGATGTTTGTGCTGGGTGGGAATTCACTACATATAGAATAGTTTCATTTTCTACTTCTAATGAGCTTTCTCAGATGTCATTTTCCTTTTTGCCCAACTGGGGATAAGAATAGACTCAAAAGTAGAGGCTGAGAATCTGCCCCTCAATTTTCTGTGTCATTTAGGGTAACAGGAAAAAGCAGTGATCGAGTGCAGAAAAGACTGGCACAAAGTTGTGCATTAGGTATGCCCTCCTTTGTCGAATATTTGAGCACATACAGGGCCCACACAATAGTGGTTAATTCAGCCGTGAATGGCACAGAAACCTCCAGTCTCTGGCCTTGGATGGTGTTCTGAGCTATACTGGCACAGCAGGGTAACCTTTATCTTAAGTATGTCAGGCTGTTTCTCAGACCACATGCACAGATGTATAGATGTTTCGAGTCTCTCACATCATCTTCAAACAGTAGAATCACTGTATGTGTTCCTAGTGCTATCTGACTCGGCGCAGAATTACCCCAAAAACTGATGGTGTTGATCCAATAGAAAATGCCATCCTGTGATGCAAACTTTGGCCTCCTTGGCAGTCACTCCAAGCTCATCAAAGCTCCTCCACCATGTAGCAGTACTAATTGGATTTCTACAGCCTGTAGATCATAACAGTCAGACATATACAGCATCTCAACTTGCAAGTTACTGCCATCAAAATGGGTACACTTCATTAGTTATTTTATCATAAAAGTCTGAAGAGCTGGAGAAATGGCTTAGCAGGTAAGAGCACGTGCTGCATAAGCATGAGGACCTGAGTTTGGATCCCAGCACCCACCTAAAAAGGAGGTGTGGCCCTGCATGCCTGAAACCCCAGCACTGCGGGAATGAGATATAGGAGGACCACCACTGGGTTTGCTGGCTGCCAGACTCAGTCCAGGATCAGAGAGGCACTGTCTCAAAGGAATAAGGCAGAGAGTGATAGAGGGGGTTCCCAATATCCTTGTTTCCATGGGTATGTGTGCACATACACCACATTTGTACACATAGACACAAATTTAAGAAAAATGAAAATGTGTCCCGTCAAATATTCTTGTAAAAGATGGGTGGATATGTAACATCCATGCACCCGAGGAGCTGACTCACAAGCTCTCTATATTTTAGCTACATTCCTGTTCTTGGGTGAGGCCAGGTCATATCATCTCCTGTTAATTCCGAGGAACTTGTTCATGTATAATCTTTTATGGTCCTTTTCATATGGACAATCCAGGTTTGGAATCTAGAATAGTAAACAATATTTAATAACAGGTACCATAAATGACATTACTGTTAATAATCACAAAACTGGCCACAAGAGGGCGTGTAAAATCACAATAAAATTGAAAATCTTAATTCTGCCAGGCTCTGGTTTGCTGAAAAATTTGAAAATTAACACTAGTAAGTAGCCAGGGTTTTTTTTTTCCTAAAATTAACATAAAATGTTCCGTAGAGGAAATGTACTCTACATATATGTATGTGAGAGTGTGTACATGTGTGCACGCACACACACTTAAGATAATAAAATATTTAGATTTTTATGAAGAGCTGAATTGAACTTCTTGCTATGCTATCTTACTTAGTTTTTGTTTTTTGTTTTTCCAGACTCGTTACTGGGCATCAGTAGAAGAACATGTCCCCAAATGGGAACAGTTCCTTTTAGGCAGAGCACCATATCCGATTGGTGGCGAAAATGAAAATGAGGCAGGAAACACCGTTCAAAATGAGATGAAGTGATAACTTGTTCATATGTTACTCAGAAAACAAAAACAAAATCCAAAAACAGCTGTTTGATAAAACTCTGTAAGTCATGGCAGGAACTTGAGGGAGTAATGTGCTTTGTTTGTCTCATTATTGTCGGTCTGAGAGCCACTGACAGGTCTCGGGTTGGACTACTGCAAGGTCGTAGATTTGCAATGAAAGGGTTAAAAGCTAATGCTAAGACAGAATGTTTGTTAAAGATGGTATTAAAGCAGTGCTGTGTGTGTTAAACATTCAGCCTCATTACACCCTGTCTAGTCTTCCATTAGTCACCATGAGAACAGGAACAGAGGCTGCTTAGAGTGATAGAAGTCGGCCTTGCTTAGCTGCCCTTGTCTGACACTAGTTATGAGAAAGTGGATCCACAGGACTGGGTGCCTCAGACAGGCTTCGCTGAGATTCTGACTAAAGGACTCGGTATGTAGCCAGTTTCAGGAAGGCTCGGTATGGTTTTGAAAAAGACCCATGAGAGCTGGAAGTAGCTACTGCATTCTGACTGACTTGAAGACTCCCAACCTTGTGAAAACAGCCTCGCCCTCGGGGTTATCTTCCCGCTTGCCCTCCCCTCCTACCCTCTCCTCTCTAAAACTTTAAAGAAATACACTCAGGAAGCTGTGAGTCCCAGCCCTCAACACAACAGCGCCGCTGGATGAGCACTGGAAGGAAACACAAAGCAGGTATTTTAACTGCGGAGGAGCTTCTGGGGAGGTGGTCTGCACTGCATTGCAGTGAACTATTCTGAATTTCAAACTCATGGTTTTGTCTCGGTGTGTAAAAGATTCTTCTTTCTGGTATTTTGTGTTGTCTTTACGACTAAGTTTCACTTTATAGCCCAAGTTGGCCTCAAAGTCACAGCAATCCTCCTGCTTCAGCTTCTGAGCACTGGGGATTACAGGTATGAGCTCCTACACGCAGGTCATTTGTAGTTTTAAAAACTCACATAAGCCTCACTACAACAAAAAAACTAGTAACATGTCCAGTGTGCAACACGTCCCTGTTCACTGCCATCTTGGAAATGTCCTGGTGAGTGGGTGTTGGTGTGGGTAACAATAACATTGTTTTCATAATATGCGCTGGCAGATTAGCACACTTCTCCGCAGTGTTAACAGTTGTAATTAAGGAATAAGCAGCACAGGGTGTCAGTCCGATGACAATTTCATCTATAGTGTCACAATACAAAATGTCACAAAATATTAGAGCTGTTATAGAGCTATAAAAAGTACCGGCTGAGCTGAAGGCATCTTTAAGAGAAGAGACAGAGAAGGAGGAAATGGGAAGGCTGACTTAGCGGCCAGACAATTTTATACATTCTCAAGACTGTCATGAAAACAAATTGATAATTTTTTCTGTTACATTGCAGTTTGGGCTCCAGCCATCCAGTTGATTTAGCAGGAAAATGCAGGTTTCTTAGCAGCTCCAAATTGGTAAACAGATTTAGATGTAGGACGGAACATGAGGAAGGTTGTTTTTTTTAACATCCAGTCTCCCAGCATATGCACATAAGAAGGTGAACGAAGCAACGTGAAACTTATTTCTCTTTAGTCAAGTAAAAAAAAGGCTAAACATTTGTTAGCTAAAATTGTTAGGTAAAATATTGTGTCAAGTAAGTAGGAACATTCCAAAATTAAACAGTGGTTGATATGTTACCGTCCTCAAATATTTGAGTGTACACTTCCTTTGAGATCTGTAAATTAAATCACCAGTAGGTTGAATTAAAATACAAAATGAGTGGCAGCATAACCCTCTCAGAAGACTCTGTTTTGTTTCTCCCTACTTTGACTGACTGGCTAGTTTGGTTTGGGTATTTTTTAAAGATAATCTAATAAACCTCACACAATTTAGGGCAAAGAGAAGGCGTTCTAAAGGTGCAGCTGAACCATTTCCCCATTTTGGTTAATACTTCCCAAATTCCCACAGAGGACTTTGTTCTTGGCCCTTGCAGAGCCCCCCCACCCCACCCTGCCTTGGAGACTGTAACAGATTGTAGCACATGGTGTCTGTTAAAAAATAAAAATCCCATGGACTCTGGACATCCCATTCAAGGACTTTATATTTCTAATGGCAAATTAGCTTAACACAGGAGTTTCCCAACATCACTTAATGGGAGGAGGGAAGAGATGCTACATACAAAGTATCTTCTTCTATAACTAGGAATTGTTATAAGGAAAGAGGAGACATCTACACATACCTTCCTCCTACAGAACAATGGTTTTTAGATTATTATTATTATTTTTAGTTAAGTGGGGGGGGGATTGTGCAGGTGCCAAGTAGGTCAGATTGGACTCCTTACCCCATGGAGCTAGAGTTACAAGCAGTTGTGAACTGCCCCTTGTGGGTGCCAGGAATAGAACTCTGGCCCTTTGCAAAAGCAGTAGGCCCCTGAACTGCTAAGCCATGTCTCAACCAACCAAATCAATATCCCAATCAGAATAGAATTCTCCATGAACATAACAGAATGAATTGGGTTTTTTTGTTGTTGGTTTTTGTTTGTTTGTTTTTAGAATAATAGTGTTTGAAGGGAAACTGTTGGTTTATTTATTTTTTTCTTTTAAAGATCAAAGATTTCCCCCCAAAGTCTTTCTAGGCTTGTTTGAAGCATAAATATTCAAAGCTCACTTTCTGCTGGAACATTTCTGGTTATGAAATTGTCAAACTATAAAATGCTAAAATCAGAAGGAACTGTAGTTTTTCCTCATACTTAAAAAATGGGGTTGGAGAGACGGCTCAGCAGGTAAGAGCACTTGTTGCTCTTGCAGAGGAGCTGTATTTGGTTCCCAGCACCTACATAGTGGCTCACTACTCTCCATGACTCCAGGTTCAGAGAACCCCATGCCCTCTTCCAACCTCCATAGGCTCCAGCCATGAACATGGAGCACATACACACGTGTAGGCAAAACACCCATGCATAATCTAAAAGGAAACTCATGAATTATACGTACTAAGGAAAAAGCCTTATGCTCTGGAGGTAGACATGGGGTCCTCTCTAAAGAGAGCCGTGGATGGAGGCAGAGTCTTGGGGAAACAGGTCTGCCTCTGCCGTGGACAGGGGTGCCTTAACTTCTCAGCTTATGGAGAGGCTTAACTTTATTTCCAATCTTGGCCTCTGCCTCATTCCTCTGACCCATTAGAATAAATAAAGTGAGCATGGGGGCATATTTATGTTTGAAAAATTTCAACTTCTATTTTACCGTGTGACTGGAGCTGTGTGTGTATAAAGTTACCAACTTGAGAAGTAAGGACAGACTTGAAAATCTGTGTGACACACATTCTGATACATAAAACTTAACATAGAAGACCATGAAGCTGGCTCCTTTACAAAACGGATTCTTCACTTTCCTTCCCTGCTATATTAATTTACTCCAAGCCAATTCATAGCATTTTGTCTATTTAAAGAAGTCTTTTACTTAAAACCAAGTTTTCAGCTCACCCTGCCGATTTCTCCTACTTTTCAAGAATTGCTCAAAGTGCTTTTTAAACACTTTCTAGTAATCACCTGTATTGTACTTCTCCTTTGATTGTGGTACTGAGATAGCTTTAAGAGTTGCAGACCAAATCTACCCTTCCGAGTGGATAATAACCAGGGGATCAGTGCCAACAAGAATTGAAGAGACCAGGGAAACAGAAGAGGAGAGATGCTTTTTGAGAAAGCTTCAGGCTGGAAGGAGAGGGCTCCACCCTACCTCTCTGTGTGGTGTTTGTTTCCCTTATAGGTTAGAAGTTAATTTGTCTGCATAGGAAATCTAATTCCTCGTTGCTAATAAAGTTTTTTTTGAGACAAGTGTGCAGAGGTGTCAACCTTTGGCAATTCCGGAGAGGACTGATGTGGGGATTTGACAGCTGTCTTTGTGAGCGCCCTCTCTAGTGGAACTGAGATTATATCCTTACCAAAATCCAAGACAAGGAAAGCAGCTCCCACGAAGCCAGAGGCCTAGAATATTTCCGGACATCATCTATCCATAGAGTTGAGTTTCCTGCTTCCTCTTAAGTTACAGTGATGAGAGGCTCTTGCAATTCTAGAAACTCAAATTTGTCTATCAGACAAAGGCAGAGATGGAGACTCTGTGAAAGTATTAATAGCATGTAGCTTAACTGCAGTGAGAACTGGTACTGAGAGAAAACCCTAAAATACACTTATCTTAGGAAGCAGCAGCTTACGGCTTCCATCTTCTGAAGACAGATCGTTTAACCTCGACTCTCAGGTTCCCCGTGCTCGTCACTGCTCCTCCTTTAATCCTGGGTTTCAGTGTAGGGAATTGTTTGATATTTCACACAACACAACTTTAGGAAAAATACAGCCAAATGGGAAGTTAAAAAAGATCCCATTTATGTCTTTTGTTCCGCATCTCTCTAGTTTATCTTATCCCCCAATACTCTGTAATTATTTTTTGTACCTGATTCCAAATACTTAAAAAGTCTGTAACACATTTTGTACTGGACTGCTCTATCACCGGCAAACAATCACAAAAATGCTCAAAAGAAACCAGACCTTGAGCCCTTTGAAATGCTAACTTCATTTGTAACAACCAAATACACATAAGCGAGGTTCATGCCTTCTAGAGTTAAGTACAGGCAGGTATTGTCCAACAAGGTTTTGGTGGATAATGGACCACATCCATGATGGCAGTCCCTTATACATCACATGTTTAATGCTCCTCATTGCCTCATTTGCTCATGGACCAGATTAATCTCATATTCATCATGGCCATAGGCTACCCTACACATGCACCATATAGCCTAGAGGGTAGGAGGCCAAACTATTTAGGTGTATGCAGGCACACTCCATGATCCTCACACAACTAAAACAGTCTAACAGCACCATCACCGAGCAACGTGTGACTGTTTAAGCAATCCTGCTTTAAAAAAAGGCTGATACTGCCGGGTGGTGGTGGCGCACACCTTTAATTCCAGCACTTGGGAGGCAGAGCCAGGTGGATCTCTGTGAGTTTGAGGCCAGCCTGGGCTACAGAGTGAGTTCCAGGAAAGGTGCAAAGCTACACAGAGAAACCCTGTCTTAAAAAAAAAAAAAAAAAAAAAAAAAAAAAAAAAAAAAGGCTGATATTGTAAATATGCCTAAAAACTCCTTTAAAATCTCTTTTCCCAAGACTGCCACCAGCACCTCCTTGGTGAGCTGAGTTACAGCCACAGTGTCCAGCATAGCTTTCTATATTGCTGAGGATTCTAAACTCAGCTCTATCCAGTATCCCAGCACCTGCTCATGCATGGATCCTGAGCACTGGAAATAAGTCTCATGCATTTGACTTTCAACTATTACTTTAAGAATTGTTAGTGCAAATTAGGTACTTTTTCAACTAAATCTTATGAAACTACTACTAATGAAAAGTTGGCTTCTGATGGACATCTGCTACCACTGTAAGATACATACTGGATTTCAAAAGCTATATAAACATGATAATCTACTGGTTAATTTTTTATTGAATGCATATTGAAATATTTCTAATGGAACAAATTACCAAAATAATTTTACCTTAAAAACCGTATTATCAAGTATCTACTAGAAAATTCAAATTTTTACCTGTGACTCACATATCTCACTGAACACCATTAAACTAGACATTTCCTAAGTGCTTTTGCAATTCTGAGTCAATGTCTTTGTAATTATTTAACCACTTTATTATGTAATTATAAGGCCAATAATAGATAAACTTGTGGGGGGAAACTGGATAAATATTTGAGATTTTCAAACTTCACTTCCAAAGAATGGAAAAGAAAAATTGTGAGTAGCTAATGGGTAGTGGTTTTATTTTTGGTATTTTATTTTTGTGGTTTTTTTTTTGTTTTTTGTTTTGTTTTGTTTTGTTTTTTTTGTTTTTTTTTTGAGAGGAATCTTATGTATTCCAGGCTGGCTTTCAACTTGCTAGGTAGCCAAGGATGACCTTGAACTTCCTGTTTTCGTCTGTGCATCCCCTGAGTGCTGAGATTACAGGCATGCACCACAACACCCAGTTTATGTGGTGCTAATGATCAAGCCTAGAGCTTTGTGCACCCTAGGCAAGTACTCTACCGAGTGACATCCCCAGCCTGTTAAATGGTAGGTGTTTCTAAGAATTGTGCCTTTAGAGTTACAGTCAGAGCTGTGTTCCTTTTTAGAATCTCAAGTCCAAGCTTGATGCCTAGAAGATGTCAGGCGTTGAATGAATAGTGAGAAGATTTACAGTTCAAGCAGTCTCTTGTTTTAAGACAGAGTCTTACATGCAATTTTAGATGTCCCAGAATGAGTGACCATCCTCCTGCTTCTGCCTCTCAAGTGCTAGGAAAACAGGCATGTACTACCATGCCCCTCCTGACATTTGATAAGAACATTCATTAAAGATGACACAGCAGGAGGCTATAGCCATATAAAATAATTAGGCCTGTGTCTAATACAAGATAAAAAGAAGCTGGGTAGTAAGATCGTAGGTTTGCTTTTTCTCAAAGAACCTTGAAAACCTTTGAATGTAATTCTAGTGCTTGCTGGCAGCAAAGCAGCTTCTACAGGAAATGCACACTGTGGGTCTTAGATTTTTTGTCATTTTCTGTGATACTAGAGATTAAACCTAGGGCCTCACACATGCTGGGCAAGTGCTGTACTGCTGAGTCCTAGATAAAATTATCATATTATTGATGGCAATATGAAAGCAGTGTGACATTAAGTGACTATGGAAGTCACACCAATGATTCCCTTCTTATACCTGGGAACTCAGGGTTCTTCGTTTTCCTTATCTCCTGCTCCCACCACCTCACAAACAGGTGCTCCAGAGCAACCAGGGAGAAGCAATTACCACTTAAGACAGGTTGAAAGGGAGCACAGCTTTCACAAAGACCTTTACAGGAACCAGTGAAAAGAATCAATACCCTCCCTCTTCTCTCTTCTCCCCAACCCATGTGTATGAATGATAAGTGTAGATGGTGCATGCATGTGAGTGTACAGGTGTGTAGATGGTGCATGCATATGAGTGCACAGGTGTGTAGATGGTGCATGCATGTGAGTGTACAGGTGTGTAGATGGTGCATGCATATGAGTGCACAGGTGTGTAGATGGTACATGCATGTGAGTGTACAGGTGTCAGGAAGTCAGCATCTTCCTCTGTCACTGCCTTCCTGCCTTGAGACGGGGTCTCTCACTGAATCAGAGATTTGCTGTTTTGGTAGGCTACCTGGGTCCACCTCTTGACTAGCCCTACTGCTGAGATCATGGTCATGCACAGCCATGTACGGCTTTCACATGAGTGCTGGGGATTCAAACTCAGGCCCTCATGCTCACAGAACAAGTGCTTTTATCCACTGAGCCATCTCCCCAACCCTAGCTGTTGTTTTTTATTTTGTTTTTGTTGTTTTGTTTTGTTTTTCCCCCTTTAACAAACACACCAAGTCCTTAAAGTGCCCTGACAAAAGGCAGCTACTGTCAATGTGATGTCATGAAAAATGATTCAAAATTTTTACATTAATGGGGGTAAATGATTACTCATCTAATAGACCTTATGTGCTTCTTTACCTGTTTGTCAAAATCTGAAATTCTTTGTACCATGTCCTTTAAAATAACTGAAAATTCAATTAAACAAATAATGAATATTTAGATCCAGAATGGACTAGCACTATAAGTGGAGATAAACAATATACTTGCTTCACATGAGCAGAGTCATCTACATACACAAATAAAACATACTATCAAAACAACCAACCCCCCAAAATTAGAATAAAAAAGCCAGGCATGGTAGTGCACACCTTAATGCTGGCATATGAGAGGATGAGTCAGGAAGGTCAGAAATTTAAGCCTAGCTTGAGCTACATAGTAAGACTGTCTGGCGTTCCTATTTGGAAGGCAGGCAGGCAGGCAGGCAGGCCAGCAAGAGTTCCAACTCAGCCTGGAAAACAGGTATGAGTGGGTTGGGGAAGAAGGAAGCTGGGAAAGAAAAGAGGAAAACCCTGCATGAAACATTCATGAAATGAGAAGAGTGACAAGTGGCTGAGAGACTTCCCGTTTCAAAATGGCCGGTAGTGACACTGACACCCTCCTCTGACCCTGACTTTAACAAATGGGGACTCTACTTCTTGCTCTTTCTGTCTTCGCTGACATGCTCCAATGGAGGCCACCAAAATGTGGTCTTACTCACTACAATGTCCATCCTAATCACTCCTTTTTCTCTATTCCTCAGCAGCATTTACAGAGCTACTCTTCCTTGTTGAGATGTTTCTTCATGGACTTCTAGAACCTGGACAATTCCTCAGCCTAACGCCTCCTAAATGTCCCAGCACATCATAGCTCAGCTTTTGACCCTACTCCTTTCTACCTAATGTTTTTAGTAATGGCATCTAGTCATAGTTTTCATCTAGTTGTGGAGGGGAACGCCTCCCCAGAATATCTGCCTTTTCATTTTCCCCATGAGCTCAGTGTCTACTTAACTCATAGCAAACTAGTAAACGTCTCAAGTTAACACCGCAAGCTGGAGCTCAAGTCATGTCCCCTTAGTCTTCTCTATCAACTGAAGTAGACACCCTGGAACCACCCCCCACCCCCGTGATTTCCCACCACTCTGCACCTTGACCTCTGAGCTCTAGCCACAGCTGCTTTCTTCCCGTGCCGCCCTCCTTGTCTTGGCACCATTGTGAGTGCCAATTCTGCTGCACAGCAGGCCCTGCTCTTCCACGCTCTATGCTGGCCTCCCCTCAGGTCTGTTAGTGCAGGCCTCCCCTCACATCTCCAGTTAGTGCAGTTAGTTGATGGCCTCCTCTGAAGCACCCCAACCTTCTACCCTAGAATGCTGTCATCTTCCCTGCAGTGTGTTCACACTGCATGGCACTCTAGTGTGTGCCCATTTACACTACATCATCTGTTTCTCCTTCTGAATCTCAAGCTCCAGGATAGGGAAGACTCTATTGTGTTACCACTGTATCGGCCCCTCCACTAGCATACTAAAGGTACTCACTAACTATATTTTAGATAAATTACACAGGAAAAAAAACTGAAGAGAAATATCAGAGACCAAAAGGAGTGAGAACCAAGAAGTTACAGCAATGGTCCAGCCCAAGCAACAAGCAGGTGAGCTGGACCCCAACAGAGAGCAGCAGAAGCTGGGAAGATGGATCCACCAGTAAAGGGCCTGCTATATGGCTGCTGAGGACCTGGATCCACCAGTAAAGGGCCTGCTCTAGGCCGCTGAGGATCTGAGTTTGATTCCCACCACATAAATAAAAATTCAGGTGTGGTGGGGTTTGCTTGTAAATCAGAGCACTGGTGAGGGACAGGTAGATCTACTTGGAGCTACTCAGCCTAGCCTACTTGGTGAGTTCAAAGCCAGTGAGAGCTCGCATCTGAAAAGACAAGGAGGAAAACTCCTGAAGAATGACACCAGGACTGTCCTCTGGCCTGCATGTGCACACGCATATGGTTATGTGTACCAGATCCACACAAAAACACACAGAAGATGCCCCAGCAGCCAAACAAGGTGAGAAAGGGTGCTGAATCTTGGAAACATCCAGGAAAGTGGAAATGAGCTCCAGATATCATTTTCCCCATCACATCAAGAAAAATGAACAAAGTGTAACATCAAGCATTGCTAAGTAGATGGGGAAGTGGCCTTTCATATGCTCCTGGGATGAGTACAGGTAGGTACCGCCCCTTTGAAGGATAACTGTGTAGCACAGTAGTTCCCAGACACCTGTAGTTCTATTTTCCACAATTTCACTGGACAACAGTCAAGAACTATTACATGAAAAGCTCTAGAACATTTGTTCTTAACCTGTGGGTCATGACCCACCTGGGGCTGAACAACCCTTTCACAGGGGTCACCTAAGACCATTAAAAAACACAGATATTTATATTATGATTCATAACAGTAGCAAAATTACAGTTATGAAGTAGCAACAAAAATAATTTTATGGTTGGGGGTCAGGTCACAGCATTAGGAAAGTTGAGAACCACTATCCTAGAAACAAACAATGATTTGCTGTTTTGAAGAGAATATTGAAATCTCATATCACCTCATTCCATTCTACCTGAGATGTCAATCATCCCCATGTCCAGAATATCCTCAGTCGTATGTACTATGTAGGAACCTGTTTGGTTGTCAGATGACTGACATGTCATTGCAGTGTGATATGCAGGTGTTCCTTACAGCATAGCCAAACATGGTCAGCATGCCCACACCATTTACAGACACGGTCAGCATGCCCACGCCATTTACAGACAAGGTCAGCATGCCCACGCCATTTACAGACATGGTCAGCATGGCTACATGTGCGAAGTATAACATCTCACTTCATCACAAGGTGGAATACGGTACAAACAGACATTTCACAACCTTTATTATATTCTATTATGGCTTATTTTGTTATTACATTTTGTTGTCAGCCTCCTTTTGTCTAATTTATAAATTAAACTTTATTATAGGTAATGAATATATGAGAAGAAGCAATATATATGTTGGTGGCTTAGAGTATAGTGGAGGAATGTAATTTATGGAGGTCAAAGAAGGTTTTGCTAAGAAAGAAGATTGAAATCTTGAGGTAGTGGCTCATGTCTGCACTGCTTGTCATTGGGAAGCTAAGGCAGAAGGATAACCCTGAGGTCCAGGTCAGCCTGTGGTACGATGTGAAATCCTAGCCCAAAAGAAAAAAATGTTAAGAAAGAAGAGATTGAATTTAAAAGAAGAAAAGGAAAAATCAGGAGAGTTGGCAGTGGAGGAGGAAATTATTTTTGGCAAATGGAGCAGCAAATACAAAAAGCTTGTGCCTAGAAAGGTGCAACTCCAAGTTTTCTTTTTTCTTTTTTTCTTTTTTCCAGAGCTTGCACGCCTTTTATTCCCACCACTGGAAACTCTAATGCTCAGCAGAATCAGTTTTAAAAAATTAGGTTTCTCCCCTTTATTGAAAATAGATTCTTTTCTCATGCAATATATATCCTGATTAATTTCCCCTCCCTCTACTCCTCCCAGTTCCCGCCTCCCCTCCTCTCTGGATCCACTCCCTTTCTTTCCTTTCTTTCTGTCTTTCTTTCTGTCTTTCTTTCTTTCTTTCTTTCTTTCTTTCTTTCTTTCTTTCTTTCTTTCTTTCTTTCTCTCATGAGAAAAGAACAGGTTTCTAAGAGAGAACAGCCAAACATGACAAAATAAAATATAAGATAAAACAAAAACCATCATGTAGAAGTTGGACATGGAAAAATCAACAAAAAGGAAAGGAGTCCAAGAGAAGGCACAAGAATCAGAGACTCACTTGTTCTCACACTCACCAGCATTACTCAAGTGCTCAGCTGAAAGCTGTAATGTACAGGCACAGGACCTGATGCACTCCACGTCAGCCCTGTGCTTCTGCCTCAGTGTCTGCGGCTTCATATTAGCTTTGCTCAGGTGACTTGGAGAGACTTGGTCTCCAGTGTCCTCCCTCCAGTCTGGCTCTCACACTCTTTCCACCTCCTCTTCTGCAGGGTTCTCTGAGCTTGGAGGGGAGGGAGTTGATGAAGACATCCCATTTAGAACTGTGTATTCTAAGGTCCCCTCCCACTGAATGTGTGTGTGTGTGTGTGTGTGTGTGTGTGTGTGTGTGTGATGTCTGACTTGTGGGTCTCTGTTCCATCTGCTGAAAGAGGAAGCTTCTCTGATAATGACTGAATAAAGCACTCATCTAAGAGTATAGCATAGCATAATATCATTAAGAGTCATTTTATCATTACTCTTTTTTTTCTTTTTAGACTAGTAGTATTTGGTTTTGCCCTAGTCTCTGGGCTATCTACTCTCTGGCTTTATTGTGGAATGGGCCTTAAGTCAAACAGACATTGGTTGGTTACTCTCACAAGCTTTGTGCCACCATAGCCCTAGCAGATTTTGCAGACAGGACAGCATTGTAATCAAACGGTTTGTGTCTGGGTTGGTGTTTACATTTCTTTTTTGGTAGCCTGCAAAGTACTTTACCACACCAAAGACACTAGAATGTAGAGGTGAAGGTTCTATGTAGGCAACAGCTCAACCTTTCCATGTTCAATGAGTTGTGTGGGTATTCGGCAATGGGTGCTTACAGTCAGTTTGTGGAGAGCAACTTTTTGACTTGGTAACAGCCTGGATTGTTTGGAAATTTCCATGGGACCCCTTTGACCAACAACTCAATTGGATATAATCCAGTCCCGGTACTGGACACTTCTTTTTGTGACAAGAGATGGTCAGTCAGTACTGTCTCACCCATTATTTGGAGACTTAATTAGGATCACCTTCACATATTTTAGGAAGTCTCCACTGCACTGGGTTTCCATACTACCCCTCAAATGCCCCTCAATTCGAACTATCTCTCCCCATACTCCCCCCCCCATCAGCCAGCTCTCCCCTCCCCTGCCTCCAGTCCACCCAGAAAATCTATTCTATTTCCCTCTTTGAGGGAAACCCATGTTTCCTTCTTAGTCCCTTCCTCTATACCTGAACATTTCTTTAAGTGTTTCTCAGTCATTTGAGTTTCCTCTATTGAGAATTCTGTTTAGATCTGTGCCCCATTTTTGAATGGATTATTTGTTTTTTGATACCTAGTTTCTTGAATTCTTTATATATTTTGGATATTAGTCCTCTATCAGATGTAGAGTTGGTAAAAATATTTTCCCATTCTGTAGCCTACCACTTTGACTGAATGATGGTGTCCTTTGCCTTACAAAAGCTTTTCAGTTTCATGAAGTCCCATTTATTAATTGTAGATCTTAGTGCCTCCACTAACAGTATTCTCTTCCAAAAGTATTCTCCTGTGCCAATGTGTTCAAGGCTATCCCCCACTTTCTCCTCTATTAGGCTCAGTGTGTCTGATTTTACATTGAGGTCTATTTGCATTCTTCTATATGTAGTCATCCAATTTGACCAGCATGATTTGTTGAAGATGCTGTCCTTTTTCCAGTGTGTATTTCTGGCTTTTTCAAAAATCAGGTGTCCACAGGTGTGTGGATTTATGCCTGGGTCTTCAGTTTATTTCATTGAGCAATGTGTCCATTTTTGTGCCAATACCATGCTGTTTTTATTACTATAGCTCTGAAGTACAGTTTGAAATCAGAGACAGTGATACCTCCAGTAGTTCTTTTATTATTCTGAATTGTTTTAGCTATCCTGAGGTTTTTGTGTTTTCATATGAAACTGAAAATTGTCTTTTAAAGATCTATGAAGAATTGTGTTGGAATTTTGATGAGGAATGCATTGAAGTTATATATTGCTTTTGGTAGGATAGCCATTTTTACTATATTAATCCTATGGGTCCATGAGCATGGGAGATCTTTCCATCTTCTGATATCTTCTTCCATTTCTCTCTTCAATGTCTAAAGTTTTTATCATAGAGATTTTTCACTTTCTTGATAGGAGTTATCCTAAGATATTTTATATTATTTGAGGGTATTGCCAAGGGTGTCATTTTCCTGATATCTTTCTCAGTCCATTTGTAATTTGTATATAGGAAAGCTATGGATATTTGTGAGTTAATCCTGTATCCAGCTACTTTGTTGAATGTGTTTATCAGCTGTAGGAGTTACCATATGGAATTTTTATGCTCACTTATGTGTACTATCATATCTGCAAATAGAGATACTTTAACTTATTCCTTTCTAGTTTGTATCCCCTTGATCTCCTTCAGTTGCTGCTCTAAGGCTTCAAGTTCTAAGTTGAATAGATATGGAGAGAGTGAATAACTGTTTCTTGTTCCTGATTTTAGTGGAATTGCATTTTGTTTCTCTCCATTTAATTTGATATTGGCTATCATCTTGCTGTAAACTGCCTTTATTATGTTTAGGTATGTCCTTGGAATCCTTAATCTCTCTAGTACTTTTATCATGAAGGGTTGTTGGATTTTTGTCAAAGGCCTTTTCAGCATCTAATGAGGTGATTGTGTTTTTGTCTTTCAGTTTGTTTATATGATGGATTACATTTGACAGGTTTTCATATGTTGAACCATCCCTTCATCTCTGGGATGAAGCTTACTTGATCATGGTGGATGTCCTTTTTGATGGGTTCTTGGATTTGCTTTGCAAATATTTTATTGAATATTTTTGCATTTATGTTCATAAGGGAAATTGGTCTGTAATTCTTTTTCTTTGTTTGGTTTTTATGTGGTTTGGGTGTCAGGGTGAATATGGCCTCACAAAATGAACTGGCCAATGTTCCATCTGTTTCTATTTTGTGGAATAATTTGAGGAGTATTGGCATTAACTCTTCTTTGTAAGTCTGGTAGAATTTTTTGTTCAAACCATCTGGCCCTGGGATTTGTTGTTGTTGTTGTTGTTTGGGAGATTTTTAATGACTGCTTCTATTTCCTTAGGGGTTATAGGTATATTTAAATTGTTTATCTGATCTTGACTTAACTGTAGTAAGTGGTACCTATCAAGAAAATTATCTATTTCTTTTAGATTTTCAAATTTGGTGGAGTACAGGTTTCTAAAGTATGTCCTTATGATTCTCTGTATTTCCTTGATTTCTGCTGTCTCCCCCTTCTCCTTTCTGATTTTGGATATTTGGATATTCTTTTTATGCCTTATAGTTAACTTGGATAAAGGTTTATCAATCTTATTGATTTTTCTCAAAGAAACAACTCTTTGTTTTATTGATTCTTTGTACTGTCTTCTTTGTTTCTATTTTATTGATTTCAGCTCTGAGTTTAATTATTTCTTGCCACTTTTTCCTTTGGGGTGTGATTTCTTCTTTTTGTTCTAGAGCTTTCAGGTGTGCTGTTAAGTTGCTAGAATGAGGTCTCTCCAGTTTTTTGTTTGTTTGTTTGTTTTCATTTTTTTATGTAGGACTTGCCTCTAAGAACCACCTTCATTGTGTCCTGTAAGTTTGGGTCTGTTGTGTGTTTATTTTCATTCAATTCTAGCAATTCCTTAATTTCTTTCATAATTTCTGTCTTGATCTATTTTTTATTCAGTAGTGAGTTGTTCAGTTTCCATGAGTTTGTAAGCTTTGCTTTCTTTTGTTTCTGTTGTTGTTGAAATCCAGCTTTAATCTGTGAAGCTCTGATAGGACGCAGGGAGTTATTTCAGTTTTCTTGTATCTGTTGAGACTGGGTATGTCATCAAGTTTAGAGAAAGTTCCATAATCTACAGTGAAGAAGGTATATTCTTTTGTGTTTGGATGAAATGTTGTGCAGATATCTGTTAGGTCCATTTATTTTATAATGTCTGTTAGCTCCAGCATTTCTCTGTTTAGTGTTTTGTCTAGAAGACCTGTCTATTGATGAGAGTGGGGTATTGAAGTCTCGCACTATCGGTGTGTTAGGATCAAAATATGATTTAAGCTATTGCTGTGGAATAATCCTTTTGTACACGGTGAAGATTTGTCACTCAGATTGGTTTAATAAAAAACTGCCTGGGCAGTAGATAGACAGGAAGTGTAGGAGGAACAGCCAGACACAGAAGACTCTGGGGAGAAGGAGGGCAGAGTGAGAGGAGTCACCAGACAGACAGGAAGTAAGCAAAAAATGCCAGAGAGATAAATGTCGTGAGCCTCAAGGCAGTACATAGATTAATAGAAATTGGTTAATTTAGGTTGTAAGAGCTAGTTAGTAATAAGCCTGAGCTATTATCCAAGCATTTATAATTAATATGAGCCTCACTGTGTTTATTTGGGAGCTGCTGGCAGGACAGACAGAAACTTTGGCCTACAAACTATAGTCATGCTTCTTTTATGAGTTGGTTGTCCTTGTGTTTGGGACATAGATGTTAAGAATTGGAATGTCCTCTTGGTGGATTTTTCCTTTGATGAGTATGTAGTATCCTTCCCTATCTCTTCTGATTAGTTTTGGTTTGAAGTCTACTTTGTTAAATATTAAAATGGCTATGCCAGCTTGCCACTTAGTTCTATCTGTTTGGAACTTTTTCCAACCCTTTACCCTGAGATGATGTCTATCCTTGATGTTGAGGTGTGTTTATTGGATGAAGGATGAATCCTGTTTTTGCATCCATTCTGTAAGTCTCTGTCTTTTTATTGGGGAATTAAGACCATTGATGTTGGGGTTGGGGATTTAGCTCAGTGGTAGAGTGCTTGCCTAGCAAGTGCAAGGCCCTGGGTTAGGTCCTCAGCTCCAGAAAAACAAAAACAAAAAACAACAACAAAAGGCAAAAAACAAAAAACAACAACAACAAAAGACCGTTGATGTTGAGAGATATCAATGACCAATGATTATTGATTCCTGTTACTTTGTTGATGTTGACAGTGGTGGTGGTGGTGGTAGTGGTGTGTGTGTGTGTGTGTGTGTGCTTCCCTTCTGTTGATTTTTCTGGTATGAGATTATTTTCTGTGTTTTCGTGGTTGTAGTTAACCTCTTTCAGTTTGAGTTTTCCTTCTAGTACTTTCTATAGGGCTAGATTTATAGATAAGTATTGCTTAAATTTGGTTTAATTTTGGAATGTCTTATTTTCCTAAATCTTTGGTGATTGAAAGTTTTGCTGGGTATAATAGTCTGTGCTGGCATCTGTGATCTCTTTGAGTGTCCAGCATATCTGTCTAGGCTCTTCTGAGTTTTAGAGTCTCCATTGAGAAGTCCAGTGTTATTTTAATGGGTCTGCCTTTATATGTTACTTTCTCTTTTTCCCTTGCAGCTTTTAATATTCTTTCTTTGTTTTGCATGTTTAGTGTTTTGACTATATGTGCTAAGGGAACATTTTTTTCTAGTCCAATGTATTTGATGTTCTGTGTACTTCTTATACCTTTAAAGGCATCTCCTTCTTCAGGTGAGGAAATTTTTCTTCTATCATTTTGTTGAAAACATTTTCTGGGCCTTTGATCTGGGTTTCTTCTCCTTCCTCTGTTCCTATTATTCTTAGATTTGGTCTTTTCATAGAGTCCCAGATTTCCTGGGCGTTTTATGTTAGGAGTTTTTAGACTTAATATTTTCTTTGGTCAATGTATCCATTTCTTCTATTGTATCTTCAATGCCTGAGATTCTCTTCCATCTCTTGTATTCTGTTGGTGTAGCTTGCATCTGTTTGAATTCCTAAATTTTTCATTTCCAGAATTCCCTCAGTTTGGGTTTTCTTTATTGATTCTATTTCTGTTTTCAGGTCTTGAGCAGTTTCATTCATTTCCTTCCACTGTTTGTATGTGTTGTTCTGGATTTTTTTTTTTTTTTTTTTTTTTTTAGTTTTTCGAGACAGGGTTTCTCTGTGTAGCTTTGCGTCTTTCCTGGATCTCGCTCTGTAGACCAGGCTGGCCTTGAACTCACAGAGATCCGCCTGCCTCTGCCTCCCAAGTGCTGGGATTAAAGGTGTGTGCCACCACCGCCCGGCATTTTTCTGGATTTCTTAAAGGAATTTATTCATTTCCTCTTTAAGGACCTCTATCATTTTTTTACACAGGCTGTTTTAAGGTCTTTTTCCTATGCTTTGGCTGTGTTGGACTATTCAGGGCCTGCTGTGGTATAGGGTTGCTGGGCTCTAGTGGTAACATTTTGTCCTGGTTGTTATTTTGTTTTTACATTGGCATCTAGGCATCTGTTTCTCTGGCCTGCTTAGCTGGTGTGTTCCCAGGGAATGTCTGCTGGTGTCAGAGGCTTGGATAAAGGCATGTGTTGGAGGAAGGAAGGTTGGAGGAGATGATCACTCTGATCAATTGGCGATGGGGTCAGTGAGGAAAGGGAGGCTACAGCAGGTGTTCTGCTAGGGGGATTGGATCTGGAGAAGCAGAAAGGGGGGTGAAGGTCTGCAGTCAGTCTGTTCCTCCCCTGTCAGGAGTGGCTTGTGGGTTAGCAGGGCATACCTGCTGAGATTAGGGCTGGGATAAAGCAACAAGTTGGGAGAGGGATGTTAGGAGGGAAGATCTGTGGGATTCACAGAGAATGGGGGGCAGGGGGAAGGGAAGGCTGCAGCAGCTGTTCTGTTGTTTGTTGCAGATATGGGGTGAGGCTGGAGGATTGTATCTGGAGGAACAAAGGAAGAGGAGCAGATCTGCAGTCAGCCTACCCACCTCCCTGGCAGGAGTCTCTGTAGGTGGATTTTTTTGGTCCCATCCTGCTAGCTCCCAAAAAAACACACAAAGACATCTTATTTATTAATTATTAAAGCTCATCCAATAGCTTAGGCTTGCTCCTAACTAGTTCTTAAAACTTAAAAACTCATATCTTTTAATCTGTGTTCTTTTAAGTGGCATGGTTACCTTTGCTCTGTACTCCCTATCCTGCTTCCTCTGGCTGGCTGGCAACTCCCTGCATCTCTGCCCTTCTTCTTCCCAGCATCCTCTCTGTCCCCAAAATCCTACCTAGCTATTGGCTGTTCAGCTTTTTATGAAATCAATCCAAGTGACAAATCTTCACAGTGTACAAAAAGATTATTCCACAATATTTCTCCTTTTGTCTATAAAAGGGAAAGATCTTAACTCTAACATGGTAAAACTATAAACAATAAGAGCAATTAGCAGGTAAAAATTACATTTACAATGTCCAGTCCATTTGTATTTGGCATATTTAGAGAAAATCTCAATTATTTATTTTATCTTGATGAGTACAGAGCTCTGTACCTACTTCACCTTCTATCTTAACTAAGGAAAACTGTAACTACAACTATCTAGTCTTCAACTCCATCAAAGACCCCAGAAGGATATAATATTGCCTTAGTAAACAGGAAGGGCAGAGCAAGCAACTTCCAAAACTGGAAAAAAAAATGACAGAAACATCTGGCTACCTGGACAGTTGCTCAAGGTTCCTCTGCAATGTTGGGACATCCGTCTTTGGCCTACAGGCCTAGAATATCTGACAGACTTTTCTGTGAAGCAGGAATTTTTGAAGGACTGTTCTACCCTGTCTTAGCAAAGTTCAGCAGTAACTTTTCTTTGTGTCTTGCTGGTCTAGTTTGGACAGCATACTATCAGCAGTTGAGATAAGGGCAGTTTCTTGCCCAAATGACTAGTTTTTGCCATAAAGAAAGAAAACTCCATATGGAGGTTCTTTGATGCACGTCATCATCTTTTGAAGTGAATTGATGCTGCCAGTAGCATACATGTCTCACTGTCATGAAAAGCCTTATGTTATTAAAACATTTTAAATGCCATATTCTGTAGATCTTTGAAGTGTTTGAAGATCACCTATCTATGTAAAATATATCTCTGTATAACCTTGAAAACATGCCTAACATGGCTATAAGTTTGATAGACTATTAACCTGTATTTATTATCCTAAATAGCTTTCAAAGACTAAAACTTTACATAACCTTTTAAAATTAGCTGCATAGGTACAATACCTTAAACAAGAATAGAAACATATATAGTATAACAAAAATAACCTTAAATTTGTATCAATATACAAAAATCCATACCAATGTAAAATATCTGAGACTAGTGGTTGTTCAAAAGTAGACTCAACAATCTACCCTTTTATTTCATCATTTTTATACTATATCCCCTTTTATCCTTAGGAAAGAGATCCTTGAATCTAACTCCTTTTTTAGCTTTTTTACTGACCATGACTAATAACAACTTGTAACCAACCCTCCTAAATGATGACAAATGTCTATAACCCATTAAATGACCAAAAGCCATTCATCCTACCTCTTGGGAATGTGGGTATTGTGTTCTCTAGACTGCTTGCTGTTTTCTGTGGGTGCTGGCATCTTTAGGGGTCCCTGAGAAAACTGGGATAATGGTTGAGTCCTGGGAGAGTTAGTTGTGCTATTTGTTGTCTAGTTTCTGTGCAAGGAGGAAGTGCAAGACTTACCTAAAGTCCTGGCTGGAGTAGTCTGTGAGGCTGGACCATCTCAACCATTGGTCTTGAAGCTGTTCTGGATGCAGAACTCTGAGGAAACTGCAACAGAGGCACTCTGAGCTGCTGGATCACGTGGGCTACCCATTTTCATTGGTGTTTGGTCTCCTTGCTCTGAAAACACATACACTTTCAAAGGTAACATACATATCTACATCAACACAAGTATGGAATGGGCAATGTGCACAAGTCAGTTAAGATGATTTTTTATTTTACATTTGAGCAGGTAAAAGCCATTTGTCAACTTTATAAGTCTGTTTGGACTCTATAATCAAATTGTAATATAAATCTCAATCCATGCCATATTAAAGGATGGCATGTAATAAGAAATCATGAAGACTCTGTAGCCAACAAAATTTATCATGTCTCATCCAGTCTCAGAGCTATTTCTGTGTCAAAGGATCAGCTTACATATCACCTGTCCTGTAGTCTTTTTTGGCTTCTTCCCCCATGTCTGTAACCAAGATACTCAGGAGGTCTCCCCTGGCCAAATCTTATCTCTATTAATCTGGAAGGAATCCACAGCCTTTCATTTCCTGTGAAAACAAAAGCATAACCTTTCCCCCAACACAACATATTGTCCAACTTCGATTTTGAAGTTAAGACATTTTAAAAATATATAGGTTGGCTTAATTTAGCAGATTCTACAATCTAATGTTTCTCAGCAGCTATTGTTTTTTGTATATTCACATTTAAAAAATTCAGAGTTAACAAGACACCATATAGGATCCAGACTCCCTATGTATTTTCCATCCTTAATGGCTTATTTTTTAAATTACTTTATTCTCTCTTTACTTTATTATTTTTAAACTATTTATTTTTTTCTATGACTCTCTATACCCATGTTTTTTCCTTAAGGCCACACACATTGTCAAACACACTGTTACCCATTTACCAGATTGTTTTTGTTATTGTTTGTTTATTTTCATCTGAACCTGCTTTACTGTGTGTCTGTAACCTTTTCTGTCTGCATGAGCAAAACCTTAAACCCACCATGTGGCTTAGTTCATGGCACGTTGGCCACTCAAGCACACAGGCAGCTGCCGGGAGATGTGTCTCTGAACCACGGCTACATGAGAGACACAAGAGTAGGAAGCAGTGTTTGGCTCTGTCTTTGTGTGTTTAGAATCTTTTTTAAAGCTTTCTCAGGTCTTAGGTAGATATATGTGGCCAGATGTTGGGTGCCATTTATAAGAGGTTTTTTTTTTTTTTCTGTTCCACCAGCTAGCTCCTAAATAACCACATGGAGACGTCTTATTAATTATGAAAGCTCGGACAATGGCTTAAACTTGCTCCTAACTAGTTCTTATACCTTAAATTAACTCATATCTTTTAATCTACATTCTTTTAAGTGGTGTGGTTACCTTTACTCTGTACTGCCCATCCTGCTTCCTCTCCATCTGGCTGGCAACTCCCTGCATCTCTGCCCTTCTTCCCAGCATCATCTCTGCCCTGAAAATCCTGCCTAGCTATTGGACATTTAGCTTTCTTTAAACCAATCTGAGTGACAAGTTTTCACAGTGTACAAAAAGATATTCCCCAACAAGTCTCAATACTAAATTTTCAGTGGATCTTTAAAAACTTAGTTGCCTAAGAAAACTTCATTTCTTGGTGTTATTTCTAGTGTGTTCACTTGGGATAACTGAAAAGAGTGCCAATAAGTCACATAATGACACACCTACACACACGGCCATGCCATCTTCATGTTCAGTCAGAGACAATGCTTTCCAATCCATTGTGTTTGAAGGTGAGTCTTAAACTGGAGGCTGTATTTTTTGTAAATGTACTTTGTAGAGAAGCACAAATAGATAAATAGCCCTGGAAATGAAAGTCTTGTGTGTTCATTAAGTAAGAAAACTCTGAGGTTGAAAAACCACACTCTCACACACACAAAAATCAAGTATTTTTCAGTCTCCACAGGGAAAAAATAAACATTTCTTAAATATTAATTTTTTAATTTGTAATCTGTGTGGTCTTCATGTCTTTAATCGTACCATATGCATGCATTACCCAAGCAGTCCAGAAGAGGGCTTTGGATCTCCCGGAACTGGAGTTAGTGAAGGCTGTAAGCTGCCCCTATGGGTGCTAGGAACAGAACCCAGGTTGTCTGCAAGAGCAGAGATTGCTGTTAACCACCAAACCGTTTCTCCAGCACTAATTCTATGTTTTTCACCTATGTGAATGTGGTGTGTGTGTGTGTGTGAATGTAGTGTGTATGTATGTGAATGTGGTGTGTGTGTGTGTGTGTGTGTGTGTGTGTGTGTGTGTGTGTGTGAATTTGTGTCTCATGTGTGGTTGTGGTCCCTGGGAGGCCAGAAATGGGTGCTGGATTCCCTTGAGCTGGAGTTACAGGCAGTTATGAGATTCCATGTGGGTATTAGAAACTAAATTTGAATCCTCTTAGGACAGTTGTTCTCAACCTGTGGGTCGTGACTCACAGGCTTTGCCTAAGACAATCAGAAAACACAGATATTTATGTTATGACTCATAACAGCAGCAAAACTACAGTTATTGAGGAGCAATAAAATAATCTTATGGTTGGGGATCACCACAAATTGAGGAACTGTGTTAAAGGGTCACAGCATTAGGAAGGTTGAGAACCGCTGTCTTAGGAGCAGTGTGTGCTCACAACGGCTAAAGCTAGCTCTCCATGAAAGTTTTGATGTTACTGTTTCTTTTTCTTTCTTTCTTTCTTTTTTCTTTTTTTCTTGTATAGAAACTCCTGACTGAAAACAGGGGAGAGCTGGTGGACTGACCAACCCTGCATGAACCCAGGCCAAAACCAGGGTTATGTGTCTTCCAACATCCAACCTATCTGTGTGTGTGTGTGTGTGTGTGTGTGTGTGTGTGTGTGTGTGTGTGTGTGTGTGTGTGTGTAGGGGTCAGTCCTGTGGAATCAGGGCTGCAGGATCTCCATAACACAGGGCAGCAAGGAGATGTCCAGGAAGAGTCCCGGTGAGGGCCCAGTGTCGATAGTGCAGCAGAGACCAGGGGCCTCAAATCAGACCAATGATTCTTTTTGATAAATGCCTGCATGTAAAAATATATAGATAAAGGTGTTTACTGCGTGACTTACTGGGTCACACAGCAACTTCCATGACCATATTTTCTCCTTCTTCCTTTTTTTCTTTTCTTTTTTTCTCTTTTTCTCTTAAATTTTATTTTGTTTTATTTTGGGGTGGAGAGGGAGATGGGTGGGATCTGGAGGCATGATGTGAAAGACACAAAGAATAAATAAAAAAGCAAATTGAAAACAAGAAACTCCTGACTAGTAAAGTCAGCTCCTTACTGCCTAAGCCAAACTCGTGCGTGTCCTTGGTCATGACCTTTCAATATGTGTTTGATGGCAACTCACATTAAGACATGAGTGTGGGCCAGGTGACATGGCTCTGTGGGTAAAGAGCTTGCTATGCAGACTGACAACCTAGGACACACACACACACACACACACACACACACACACACACCACATAAATGCAAAAGAAAAGAACTGATGCCACAATGGCATCCTATGACCTCCACATATGCACTGTGGCACACACATGCCTGCAATAACACACACAGCATGCACACACACATATATACAATAATACATTTTTTTAATTTAAAAATGTACTTCAAGGGGAGAAGTCAATATGAAAAAACTACAATGCTATACATGAATGAAAAGGTCATAATTAAAGTCATTATGTATGCCAACTCAAAACATTTGAATGAATTTCAGGGCTGAGGCTGTAATGCAGTGATAGAATGCTTGAGTACAAAGACCTGAGTTCACTTCTCAGGACCAAAATAAATAAATGCATATCACACTGTGGAGAGCTGGGGAGATAGCTCAATGACAAGGAGCTTCTGCACTGCAAAGCATGAGGGTCCACCTTCAGTTCCTCAGCTCCACGTCACAGCTGCACAGCCGCACAGCCACACAAGCCTGTAACACCAGCATGTGGGGGGGAGACAGGCGGATCCTGAGAACGTGCTGCCAGACAGTCTAGCCGACCCTGAGCTTCCGGTTCAAGAAACCCTGTCTCAAGGCAATGAGGTAGAGAGTCATAAAGGAAGACACCCAATGTCCTGCTCTGGTATGTATCATATGGGCATGTACACACACACACACACACACACACACACACACACACACACATACAAAACCACAACACACACATCACACACCAAAGGGAGATATAAAGACATAAAACAAATTTTGTTTCAAGAAAAAAAAATTATAGAAAGGTGATTGTTTTTAATCAAGTAGGGGAGTTGGAATATATGGATTTACTATCACATAACCTTACAAGCTTACTGTTTTTGTAAGTGATAATACTAAATTATGTTGTAATTGTATTTAAAGAAAAAGCCTATAGCTTTTAAAAGACATAATTCAAATTCTATAACTTGAAGTGAAAACTAAATTTCAAAGGCAGAGGTGCATATGAGCCACGTGCAGTGTTCCACATGAGTGGAAAAGTCATCACAAAACTGAAGGACACAGAAGCAGCATGCTGGGGCAAAACAAAGGAATATCTTGAACTTGCTTTATGATATTTCAACGAACAGCTGCTGTTTCGGTGAAAAGCCAGAGCCAAGGCAGTCGGTCAGGACCTTACTACTGTGTCTGGGGGTGGGCAGGCAAGGGTTCAAGACTCAGGCTGGAAACCTGCACAAGAAATGCCTCAGATCACCAGGGCTCCAGCCTTGTTTTTATTTTGATATATTTACATATAAATAGTGTACCCATTATGCACCCATATCTAAATAAGAAAATATAGCTCTGCCTCTCATATCCCTGCTAAGTGTGCAGGTGTGTCTATGTAACCATGTCTCATCCTGTAAGAATAGGTATAGAACTGTCCACAGTGACATCCTGTAAGTGCCCAGAGTGGCTTCAGATTTGGTAGCACTTTGGCTTTCCAAATTACAGATGCTAGGTGTGCTGTTTTCTCTACTGTTCTGTGTGTTTGGGTTTTTTTCACAATAAAAACATTAAGAGCTGGGGAACACCGCTCAGTAAGTAGCATGCTTGCCTATTTTGCATGCTGTTCAATCTGCAGAACAGCATAAACCTACCTACGTGGTGGCACGTAAGTGTGATCCCGGCACTGAGGGGGTGGGGCTGGGAAGACCAGAAGTTCAAAGTGCTTGGTTAGGCTCCACAGTAAGGAGGAAACCACCCTAGTATAGAGGAGACTCTTCCACACACACGAAACCGAAGTTCAAAATTCAGTTCAATTTTTTTAAACTAAATAATAGAAGGGAGTGATCTAAATGAGGGTGGCCAAAGGTGAGCGGGTGGTCACTACGCTTGTAACGAATGGAGCAAGCCGCTGGCTTCCATCTCTTCTCTGTACATGTGGAATCCTGCTCATAAGACTGCTGCTGGTCGCCGGGTGGTGGTGGCGCACGCCTTTAATCCCAGCACTCGGGAGGCAGAGCTAGGCGAATCTCTGTGAGTTCGAGGCCAGCCTGGGCTACCAAGTGAGTTCCAGGAGAGGCGCAAAGCTACACAGAAAAACCCTGTCTCGAAAAACCAAAAAAAAAAAAAAAAAAAAAAAAAAAGACTGCTGTTGGTCACTTGAATGCAACTTCAAAATGTAAAGCCTGAGTCTCCTGTGCTTCCGACTTCCAAAAATGCAATGCTTCTTGACATTTCCTCGGTTGCCTCTTGAAGTTCAATGTGAATAGCTGCTGCTACTTCGGGAGTGCCTGCTAATGTCTGTCACAGTGCAAGGATGTATGTCTCTCTGGTGACATCTAAATGTTGATTGTGTAAATTCTGCAGCAACACAGAATGTATTTCAAAGGCATGCCAAGTAGCATCAAAAACATTTTCCCCTAAATCTGAGTTTAATCTAAATGTCAAATCAAACTTAAAGGAAAACAAATTACAAAGTTTATATAGATGACTTTGGCTAATTAATTTTCTCCACTGATAATGTTTTGAACCTTAGACACAAAGAATGTTAAGCACTTAATTTCTGTTGTTACTTGTTGTAGTGGGTAGCCATTTCAGCTTTGATTTGGAAGTTCCAAGCCCCACTGAGGCTTCAGTAACTGTCATGCCTACAAGGCGGGGCCAAGAGAGGGCCCTGAAGACCCGAGATCTGGATGCGCCAGCTCTCTTGGTTCCTGGACCCTGGACGCTGGAGGTAGACGGAACAGAGTTCTCCAGAGAACACCACCAGGCTGCACCACGCCTTTCCCAGACCCTGCAACCTACCTATCACTTCATTTGTAAGTTACGCCACTAAATAAACCTCCCTTTTAACTACATGGAGTGGCCTTAATAATTTCACCAATAACTTGTAGTGGCTAATTTACAAAGCAAGTTGGCTGCATACATGAAAAAAAATTAAGACAATTTCCATTTTTGTACTAAGTGGAAATTTCTAACACTAAATAAAACTATTTTTTTATTATGCCAGAATAGATAAATTTTGAATGTTGCCATCTGAAACTATATATCACTCTGTCTTTCTTTTGCTAACCTATGAGAAGATATCCATCAACTCTGACATGCCCTTGTGATGTTACAACTTAAGGTCCTTGTGTTCCTTCCCCGGATCTTGTTTAGCAGACACCTTTGGCTGTATCCTGTCATTTACATCACTTCTCCATACTCTTTTCTTCAGTGCAGCTTGATTTCCATCAGGTATCATCTTTTAAAAACTACTGTGCCTTCAAGGGAGTGGTGCTACCCTTCTAGTAACCAGATATGCTGTTGACCTAAGGCAATCATGCTAATCTCCTTCTCATCATTGATTGACTTTGGAATGAACATGGAACACAACTCTGATCCTAAGGCAGGAGTGAAATTAGTCAGTCAAGATCACTCCTGGGAAAAGGTCTCCAGCCCCAAAGAGGTGGAAACTTTTTACTCATCTGGACATTGTTGACACTGCAGATGAGGTTGGGCCTGAGGCACTTTCTTTAGCCTGAAAGGAAACTATAGACCAAGGAGCATCAGACTTGAGGCCTTCTCCTACACCCCTACCCCCCATCTCCTGCTCATGATTTCTTAAAATGCTAAATACTCAATTGTTGTTTGGTTTTGTTTTTTTTTTGGGAGGGGGAACCCGCCACCCAGTTCCCAAATAAATCACACATGGAGACTTATTTCTAATTATAAATGTCTGGCCTTAGCTTGGCTTGTTGCTAGCCAGCTTTACTTAACTTATCCCGTCTACTTTTGACCTCTGGGCTGTGTAGCTGGGTGGCTGGGTAGCTGGCCCCTGAAGTCCTCTTCCTTCTCTGGCTACTTCTTCATCTTTCTTCCAGATTTCTCCTTCTATATATTATCTCTGCCTGCCAGGCCTGCCTATCCTTTCTCCTGCCTTGCCACTGACCATTCAGTTCTTTATTAGACCATCAGGTGTTTTAGACAGGCACAGTAACACAGCTCTACAGAGTTAAATGCAACATAAACAAAAGTAACACTTTAAAATAATATTCCTCAACATTCAATGTTGGCTTGTCAGCCCCTTGCAAGCTGCTTGCAGCTAAGAGCTCTCAGTGTTACATTTTCTGGACAGAATTTCAGGTGAACTTCCCAATCTATCATTTATAAGCAATTTGTAACATTGACAGCAGATAAGTGTGACACCCCTCCTGAAACAGCTCATCATTGACATTAAATCATGCAAGACTTGATATGATGTTCAAATGTCTGAAAAGTTGGAGTTCTTACACTGAAAAGGGTTGAACAGAAAAAAGCAGGAAATGTAGATGACTGTGCCTCGGTTACCCCCTTAGCAGGAAAGGAGAGGAAACCGCCACACATCTCAGATTCACACATCATTATCCCCACTGCATTTGGAGGCATGACTAGAAGATGTCAGCTGCTCCCAAGAAAGATCTTCAGATTCTGGTTAATTATGAGACAAGCTGTACTCTTAGAAAGGCTTCCAAATGCCTAAAGTTCTGGACACATCCCCTAACTGGGCTGATCTATGTATTTCACAACATGGTCCTGAATGGTGTATATAAGCAGATGGGTCTGAGGTTGGCTATATCAGCAGGGAGACAAGAGTTCTGTTTCACACCTGGAAGGGGAGGGGACTACATTTGGCAAAAGAGCTTTTTATCATAAAGAAGAGAACAAGACCCTCTCATTTTACCATCAATGAACAATTAGTGGGCAAGGATGTATCATCCTGGCTGTATCACTTTATCTTCTTTCCATTTCTAATTTTTAGAAAACATACCTAGACAAAGAAAAGGTGGGACTGACTCAGTTTCCATCATCAGAAGGATGATGTAAAGATGATGTGTTTGACTCTGAAAACATCTGAGCTCTTTGAAAGAAAGGAAGTTTGCCATTTTTAAATGAGAATAATGATATATTTTATGTAAAAGAGTTATATGCTTAGCTTGTGATCTTTAAAGCAAAATGATCACAGCATATGTTTGTTTTCTGCGCTCTGGAGAGTGACATTAGATTTCAGAACATTGCCTGGCACACAGTAGGCATGCAGATACTGGTCGAGGAAGTATTGCTGGGGAGGTGTTTGAAAGGATTAAGACGCTTTTATTTATTCTTCTGAATAGGGAGAAAAAGCCCTTTCTATCTTCTTAAACTTCTAAATAAGTTTAAAATCCTTTTGCTTGCTGTAACATTAGAATAAATTACTTCTATTATTGCTTGACTTTTTTAAGCTAACAATTTTTTTTGGACTGGCAAATATATTTTTAAGCAGTTTCTAAAGCTAAATTAAGCTTGATAATTACGTGTAAATTGAGATGTGAGTGGCAATTCTATTTAAACTCTGAAATCCATTCTATACTTGCCAGTATTCTCAATACAACATTTGAATTTTAGAAGAATCTGAGTGGAGGTAGTTGGGCATAGTTCCTTGTTATGGTAGCTTCCATGATCTTATTTCATAGATGTTTTGTTTCATTTTTTTAAAAATCTTATAGTAATTCTAACAATTCGACATAGCTTTCATTAACAGGAAAATATGTCACAAGCCCATTTAAAACCACACAAAGTACATTTCACTCTACTCTGACCCGCACATGTACTGTTTTTTAAAGGCTTATCAAATCCAAGTCTTTGAAAATGCATACACTGTAACAGATTTTTTAAAAACATGATGGAAAATATATACCACCCAGCTAAACACTCTCTTGATTTAGAATCGAGGCCTATATGTTTCTATTTCCATAGTGACTATTGCTGTGGAATCGACATGTTTTAATTTAGATATGAGATTATAAACATCATTTGGAGACAGAATTTATTTTCTTCTCCTACAATTTCTGAAAACTGATCAGTCTAAGTGCTGAGCAGAAGCAAATTCTGAAGCCAGAGTGAGCACATATTGGCTTAAGGGTCATTTATGATGAACAAAAGGTTGGTTGTGTTTGTTTGTTTCCCAGAAAGTTAGATTTTTTTTTTAAAGCCTCAGAAATAACAGAATTTTTATGTGGTCCCTAACTGGAGCACCTATGAGGTGTCTAGGTTATGCTAACATCTGTCTGTGACAGAAGCATCAGGATAATTAATAAGTGCACGTTCTACTGACTTTGTTTTAAAACTGTATTTCTTTAGAAAATGGAAATGAGACATTTCATGCATATTATGGAGTTAGGATATAATTCATATTTAGGTCAAAGAGAAGTTAACATCCCAAAGCTCTAATGAACAGGGGGAAACACATAATTTTCACATTATTTTCAATGAATTGTGTTGAGTTCTGCTTTCCATGTGCTGGTGCCCACCCCTGGAGGGAAGGGTGGACAAAGAGAAGACAGGCTCCTGAGCAAGAGTGCTTCAGAAAAGCTGCAAGTGCCTCCGAGGACAAAGGGTAGTGCTGGGTGGTGGACAGGTCCTGGGCCTCCTCAGGAAGAGGGCTGCTATTTACTCAAAGCGGGGCTTCTTAAACACAGAAGCAGGCACACGCCCAGTCCTCAGAAACCTGATAAATGTGGTGGAATCACTGAAGCCAGCTAGCGCAGAGGCAGATACCATTCCCACCTTGTAACCTGTGTTGTAGCTGCACATTCTGGGAATGGTAATTCCCACATGTAATCCCATCTCCAGTGAGGCACAGGAGAGAGGGTCTTAAGTTTGAGGTAAGTCTGGGCTACACAGCAGAACCGTGTGTGTGTGTGTGTGTGTGTGTGTGTGTGTGTGTGTGTGTGTATTATATATATAAAAGAAAGAAAGACAAGAGCCATATTCATCATCATAACCCCTAAACTGCTGCTTTTGCTTTGGGTACATAAAGTTGGAAAGCCCAAATCAATTCAACCTCTCCAATTCTTTCTGATTTTCTTTCTTAAGAATGGAGACAAATCAAAGGCTTATATAGCTCAGGGATTGCTAGAACTGCCCTACTTTGAGAAGCTGACTCCTTAGCCTGAGACAGAAGCCATGAGTCGGGAGAGGAGAGAGACAGGAAGGAGGAGAAGACATTATTTTGTCAGCATCAATGAAAGGCTACAGCTCAGTAGTAAGTTTCTCAGGGGTAGGTTTCCTCTCAGAGTCCCCAGGTATCTACAGTTCAATGGCAGGAGTCTCGCACACTTTTCAAGGGGCTGCATTTAGTGTTTCCCTTTAGGTTCTCTCATCTTTGCTGAGAGACTCACTGGAGGCTTGCTGGGACTTGAGAGGCCGAGAAGAGCAGGGGAGCACACCAGAAGGGATGACACAGCCTTGTTTTCATTCGGTACTTATGCACACATCCATGTGAGACAGCATCCTGGGATCCAAGAATGAAGCGGGAAGCAGCAGAGAGAGGAAGGCTCCATCTCCCCCAAAGATCTTCATGACCTAATGAACTTTACACATCAGTTTGATGCAGAGAGGAGACAATAAGTAAAGCCCCAGAGGGTGATGGGGAGTATTTGTAGGAAAGTGTCATAGTTCCGGTAGATTGGCAGGGGAAGCCTTTTACAATCTCAGAGGGCAAGACAGAAGCAAACACCTAAAGGAAGGTGAGGAAGGGGGTCTAGAGGAAAGCATAGCTCACATGAAGGTCCTGAGGCAGGAGCTTGCTTGCTACCAATGAGGCCAGAGTAGTTGGAGTGGAGGAGAGTGAAGAGAAATAGGTGAGTGAACTCAGAAAAGTTGACATGAAGGGATGGGGAGGGGCTTTGTAAGGGACAGTAAGATGTTTGCCCTGAGTTATCAAGAGTAACACGTGGAGGGATTTTGAGCAGCAGAGTGACAGCAGAGATCCAATGCGTTCTAACAAATATTTACTGAGCATCACATCCCAGAGGAAAGAAGGAAAAACAAGAAAGAGGCTAAGTACTTGGACCCTAAAAGATTAGGTGGGAAGAATACACAGGGAAGTGTACATCCTGCAGGGTGTTCAGAGATGAAGGTAACATTTGATAAGAGCCTTAAAGAATGCAGATGAGCTAAATGCAGAGTCAGAGGGTGGGAGAGGGAAGAGAACATCAGACAGAAACAAAGGGATAAGGCTTGCAAGGACTGAAGCCAACAGTGGGGCTAATCTCAGTGCAGATGAGGAGTAGGAGGAGGCAAGAGACTGGAGCCATAGGCTGCCGACAGGCTAGCCTGCTAAAGAGACTGAAATATAAAGCTGGTGACCCAAGACAGAAAACCGTCAGCCATCAAAGAAGGCGCATAGGTCAAAAGCTTTCGGTCCCGAGAGAAACAAGTCCCACTGAAAGGAGGCAGGACAAATTCCATGTCAGGCCAGGTAGACAAGGAGAGAAGACATCACAGGGAGTTGGACAGAGCAAGAGAGGTGGAGTCCAGTGAGCTTTAAATGCCTGCTTAGTGAGTCGCAGCTCAGGACCAACAGGAGCCTTTTGGGAGTCGGTTTTCTCTATTGAAACATGGCGTGTGCTTAGCAGGTTGGGAAAATTAAAAATAGCATTCATCAAAGTCCATGAACGTAGCAAATGATAATTATCATGACAAATATATATTCTGCTCATTTCAGTTTCCGCTCCCCAGTCGAGAGCAAAGGACATGTAGCAGCTCCACTTTGAACTTTGCATATCATTTGCAACTCGTGATTTTTTTTTTTCTGAAGAGAAACTTTATTCATACCTTAGAATTACTGAGTGTCTACAGTGTGCCAGGCACAGGACCTGACACTTGACACCCCAATGACAGCATCACCTTACAGTACCATGTGATGTTTCCACATTCTGGGATAGCAAATTAGGAAGGAACAAGGAAATATATGATACCACAAAACAAATAAAAAGACGGCATGGACCATGATTGAGGCAGAGAAGAACTGAAGAAATCCAACCCAGCTGGCAAGGCTCAGTCTCCCCAAAGATCTTTAAAAGCTAAATCTGGGCCAAGGGCTGCTCAGCAGTGTTACTCAACTTCTTCATTTCTAGGAAAGTCTTTTCTAAAACAGGTACGTCCTCAAGTGGAGCAGGAGACAGCCACAAGAAGGAAGAGGACGAGGGAGAAGGATGCTTGGGCAGAGCAAAGAAAATGGTCCATACACAATACCAGCAGTGAGCAGACTCAAACTCGGCAGAAACTTAGCCACTAGCAGAGAACTCAGGAAGCCAGATGTGGAGGTTGGTGCTCATCTATCCAATGCTGAGGAAGCTGAGGTAGGCAGATCTAGAGTCTAAGGTCAGCCTGGGTTACATATTATAAAAGACCTCATTTTAAAAAACAAAGGACGCACACAAAAACCTCATGGGAAATGAAGACCTTCCAAATGTCTCCTCAGTAGCATACACATAAGCATTTATGTTCCCAGAGGTGGGATTTACACCACCGACATCCAGTGCTATTCATCCCCTGCCATCTACCCAGAAGTCATGCAATGGGAGTGCTGTAAACTCATAGCCACTCATGAGTTCTACAAAGCTCCCCTCCTGGGACGTCATTGCAAACATTGGTACATTCTCCCATCACAATATTCCTTTGCACGAGATAGTCAGTAGTCTTATGTCAATTTTATAGATTTGAAAGAAAACCGTAGAGACTCTGTGTGTCTTCTCAACATAATCCTAGACCTACAATTTAAATCCCATGTTTACTCTGCTTCACTCAGAACAGCCAACTCTGCTCCAGCTCTCACCCCTAGAGAAAGCCCACACACTTTATTATAGATGTGTAAGACAGGAGAAACTCATGTGAGAGAAAAGTGTGGTCAAGAGGAAGACTCTACTAATGCCAGGCATTTTCATGAGTCAGTGACAATCATCAGGCAACTTCAGCTTCCTGCATCGTTTCCCTGTAAACTGTGCTGGTGCTGAACATAACGGCACCTTCTAACTGTGCGAGCACAACCCAGCTGGTGCTAACCTGTAAGGAAGGGATCCTGTATGTTAAGGTTTGCCAGACCATATGAAGAGGAATGAGCACACTCTACAATGTTCAAGGTTGAAGAAGTAACTGGAAAGAAACTGAAAGAAGTCTGATTCAAAAAGCTGTTGGGTTTATTTTCCAATGTCTCTTGAATAACAACAGGACGACACAGTGTACTGTCCTTGCTTTAAAGCCTCAGCTATCAGGAATTTCAGTGTTTCTGGAAGTAAATCCTTTCCCCTGACGACCCCGTTAGCTAGTATGGTTCTGTTTTCTATGTTTGATTCCCTGTTTGTACTGATAAGCTTACTCAATGAGTGGGTTCTGAGAGGTACTATAGGAACGCATTTTTGTAAAGCAGAAAATGTATACTCTTCAATAAAAAAAGCAAAGAGCTATACACGGTGATGCATGCTTAAAATCCCAGATATTCAGGAGACTGAGGTAAGAAAGAATATTATAAGTTCAAGGCCAGCCTGGGCAACAAAGTGTGTTCAAGGCTAGCCTGAGAAACTTAGCACAGCTTGGAAAAAAATAAAAGCAAAAAGGCTGGGATTCTCACTCAGGCACAAAGTATTTTTGTTCAAACTATACAAGGCCCTGGATTCAATTCCTTGTAGCTCCCCCCTTAAAAAGTGAAAAATAAAACAGGCAAATGGCTTTTGGTACCAATCCTTAAAGCCAGACAGACTTCAAGTCATTTCAGGGTTTGATGCCATTCAAATATTTCTAGAGTCTGGCCTGAGAGGTCCCTCTCCACCCCATTTTTTAAACTGTATTTAACAAATTTTTTAAACTGTATTTAACAAATTGTTACTATATCATGGGAGTGCTGAGCAGAAAAGGAGCCACATTGTTAGAAGAGAACTTTCTATGCAAAATGCCCTCTAGTCCCATCACTGTGCCATTTTTAACCTCTCTTGTCTCTGAGACACCAGCTCCAGCTTTGGCCCCACCTCCCCCAGATGACATTTTTATTTTAATAAAATACAGGTTTGTTTTGTTTGGGTGTTTGTTCTTATCTTTGGTTTGTTTGTTTTTTTTTTTGTTGTTGTTGTTGGTTTTGGTTTTGGTTTTTGAAACATGGTCTTGCTAAGTAGACCAGGCTGGCCTCTAACTTGTGCCATGTCTCTGTAGTCTTCGTGTTAAGTGCTGGTAGTGTAGACTTGGGTTTCCACTCCCAACTTACGTTTGCCTCTAGGAAGGGGGGAAAAACTTTTAGAGAAAGAAAAACACCTCCACAGCTGATTATAGTTTTGCAAGCCTATAATTCCAGGTCACAAGGCTGAAATATGACTACCAAAGGCTTAGGCCAGCTCAGGCTGCCATGTAGAGAGTTCCAGGGCAGTGAGGGCTACATAAAGACATCTTCTCCCAAACCCCCTGTCTTAGTTAGGCTTTTTATTGCTGTAAAGAGACACCATGACCACGGCAAATCTTACAAGGAAAACAGTTAACTGAGGGGCCTTGTTTTCAGCTTCAGAGGTTCCAACCATTACCATGGTGGGGAGCATGGCAGCGTGCAGCCAGATGTGGTGCTGGAGCTGAAAGTGCTACATCTTGCAGGCAACAGGAAGTCAACTGAAAGTTATTCTGAGGGAAACTTGAGCAAAAAAGATCTCAAAGCCTGCCCCCGCCCCCACAGTGACACATTTCCTCCAACAAGGCCACACCTCCTAATAGGGCCGTTTCTTTCAAACCACCACACCTCCCAAAGTCAAATACACACACGTCAAAGGCACGGAATGTGTAGGTTCTGCATCCCTGACGATCCCCAGACATGATTCAGTCAACAGAAAATGCTGGGAAGGGGTGTGTGTGTGTGTGTGTGTGTGTGTGTGTGTGTGTGTGTGTGCTGGGGGAGGGTATGACTGTGTGAAGTGTGTGTGTAGTGTGATGGGGAGGGAGAGGTGTATGTGTGTAAAGTGTGTGTGTAGTGTGATGGGGAGAGAGAGGTGGTGTATGTGTGTAAAGTGTGTATGTAGTGTGATGGGAGGGAGAGGTGTATGTGTGTGAAGTGTGTGTGTAGTGTGATGGGGAGGGAGAGGTGTATGTGTGTGAAGTGTGTGTGTAGTGTGATGGGGAGGGAGAGGTGTATGTGTGTGAAGTGTGTGTATAGTGTGATGGGGAGGGAGAGGTGTATGTGTGTGAAGCGTGTGTGTAGTGTGATGGGGAGGGAGAGGTGTATGTGTGTGAAGTGTGTGTATAGTGTGATGGGGAGGGAGAGGTGTATGTGTGTGAAGTGTGTGTGTAGTGTGATGGGGAGGGAGAGGTGTATGTGTGTGAAGGGTGTGTGTAGTATCCATGTGATGCATACATGTGAGCATGCAGGTGCACTTGTCTGAAATATACATGTGGAGGCCAAAGCAGGGCCCTGGGTGTCTTTCTCAGACAAGGTCCCTCACTGGATGGGAGGCCCAACATTTTGGCTAGGCTGGCTGGCAAAGGCTCACAGCAAAGCCTGTCTGTTTATATGGGTGCCAAGGATTCAAACTCACAGCCTCTTGCATGTTCTCTTACCTGTGGAGCCCAACCCAAAACTGTGCTCTAAGTTTTGTGTGTCCCATTTCAAAGGTCGATAACAAGCAGATGGGTCACAGCAATACAGGTGACTGCTTCCAATCTTTCCTTTCAAGATACAACAAGTAATTCATGATAACTGTTCTGGAAAATTCAGTAGAATGACAAGAGGTTGCCTGAGGGGACAAAGGGAAGGTGGCATTCGCAGATCTGGAAGGGCATCAGTATGAATGACAGGCTCCTTGTCTCCTTGGAATGTAGAACCTTCAGTTCTTTAGAGCTGATCACTCTACTCAAGGGTTCAATTCTGAGAAAGCATCTACCTGACCTAGTTAGAGTCTCTCCCTGGCCCATGAGAATGGAATAAAAAGGCTTTGCTGCCCAGTGACAATGCCCTGTGCTCAGTGAGAAGGGCAACCAAGCAGAACCAGAATGCTCATAAGCCAGAAGAGAGGAGAGTGAACGCTGGACAGACAAACACAAACAACGGGGCGGGCGCCCGACAGCCACTAACCTCAGACACTCTGCAAGGCAGCACAAGGCGCTTGTGTAACAGTAACTCCACCATCCCCCTCCCCTGACACCACAGCTAGGTCTCTGACTTCTGTGACTGCAGGAAGTGTGAGAGAAAGAGTGGTATCCTGGAAAGCTCTCACCCAAAAGTCTGCTAAGAGTCTCAAGTTCCTAAGACAAGCAACCACCTCCTTGTGGAAAATATGGCCTACCCAATATAACTGTTAAACAGTCACATTTAAGTCAAGGATGTGCTGCTTCGGTGATTCCATCTGGAGACTTGGCTGGGGAATGCATGGTTGGAAAACATGGCAGCGATCTCTCTTTCTATAACATTTTTCACTTTGATCAATTACCATTCCATTTGATAGGAAAATCGTATGTGGGTCAAAGGCCTACACCACCAGCTGCCCAGGGTGTACGTTGCTTTTTGTTGGAATTCCTTAGAAAATCCTTTTCTGAATTCCAAGAAAAATTCAAGTTGGACCAGTCAATGGACAAGTTGGGCTGTGGGGGAGAGAGAGTTGCTTTCCAAATTAAATGTAAGTGGGTCAGTTTGAGGGGACAATTGGAAGTTGGTCTGATGTGTCTTAGTTCTTGGGTGCACCAGGGACTTTGCACCAGAAGAGAAGGTACTCCCTATTTCTAATAGCCTTCCCCAGGGCGTATTCCATCTGGCCACTGTATTTTCTTTTCTTCTTGGTGTTCATCAAACTCTGAAATATGATTTATTCTTGTTTCCTGGTTTATCACCCATGTCCCACCATTAGGACAACAACCAACAAGATGGAAATCAGTCCTGTTCACCATGCCTGGCACATAGCAGGCCTTTAATAAGTATTTGTTTTATGAATGAATTCCTACAGGGCGACTGCTTGCAAGACTGGACTGGGTAGCCATCTAACTCATAGGAAGGAGCAAAGCCAGGTATGGTGGCACACTCATAATCCTAACACTCAGGCAGGGCTGCGTAGTGAGTTCGAGGTCAGCCAGGGCTGCAGAGCAGGATCCTGGTCAATAATAACAGCAGAAGTTTTCATTCCAGTGCTGTCTGCTTCCACAAGCATCGGCATAGCGTGGTTAAGCGGGCGGCTGAAGATCTGCCCTTAGTGTGTTTACAGGCCTTTGTTTGCGGAAGAACACTGCACTCCTGCTTGCTTCAATGACCAAGTTTCCCAATGTCTGAGTGGTAATAACAGCAGCCGTATTAATAGTCAGAGTAAGAATTACCATTTATTCACCAGCCACATGCCAGGTGCTTTCCACATTTTATGGCATTTCAATCATATGACCTTTTGAATATTAAACATTGTAAAGACAAAACAACCAGGTCTTTGGAATGTTCAGAAAAATAACCTACAGCTGGTATTACAAGGAGCTGATGAGTGTTGAAATCAGCCGGTCTATGGAAGCCCACAGTCCAGGGCATTGCAACTTAGGGCCACCCTTGCCCCTGGAAACCCGTAGGCTGTGTAGCCAGGCCACAGTTGGTAGGGTACATCCACTGGCCTCAAGGCATATCTAGCTCCAGAAGACCACACCTTTAGACATTCCTGGAATCTTAAATACAAACCGTCACTCCCTCTGGAGACTCCTCAGCTCCCAGTGATAATAACCACAATCACCCCAGTCTGCTCCGGGTCCTCTGTCTGAGTCCTCAGGCATTGTTTTGGTGGGTGTTGCCAGACTCCTTTTGCACAATAGAAACCGAGTCTTAGGGCAGGCAAGCCTCTAGCTCGTGGTCCCACAGTGCTCAGAACTAGGCTTCACTGTCAGATCAGTTGATATCGGGCTCCATATGTACAGCAGCACTTAGTTACAGGAAACCTGGGGCCTTCTCGGCTCAGCGCTTTCACTCTGTTGGCCTAAGTTTTGTTTTTTTGTTTTTTGTTTTCTTTTGTTTTGTTTGTTTGAATCTCCATTCCTCCAGAGTCGGCATCTGTTTCTCTTTAACATCTCAGGAACCACTCTTCCCAGAGAGACATCTTGGTCTTCCCTACTTTCTCGGGGCTCTTAGGGCTCAGAGACACCATTAAAGTAAACACTGGAGAAGTCTCCAGTCCACCCGTTCAGTCACACCAGGGTCTGAGGAGGTGCGCATCCGATCTTCATTACCTAGCTTTCCTTTTCTAGTACTCTCAATTCAGGAAGATCTTCCCTAACAATGCAACAAACCGGCCCACACTAGAGCTGCAGACAACCCAAGTATTAAGTCTCTGCTGTGGCAAAAGTCCTGCATAGGACTCTCATTGGCCCCTTTTCAGCCAGCTGCTCAATCCTGAGCCATTGCCTGTGGGCTGCGGTGCTCTGATTGGCCAAGCCTGGGTCACATGCCAAGCGTGGACGGATGGAATAGCTCCCACCTTAACCATATGGACTGAGAGTGGGGGGAGGGGTGACTTCTCCAAAGGAAATGTTGGATGTTGTTACCAGACGGGAGAATGATGATCAGCAGGCAAAAATAACAGATGCCCACTACACACACCAACCCAGACTGGATTCAATGCCCAATTTTGTCTTCATAACCACGTATTGGGTGGAGATTTTTGTTGCATGTGTTTTTCTCCTCTCCTAAACTATAAACTCCTCCAGGGCGAAGGCTGAACCCTTTTCTTTGTAAATCTAGAACCCAGTAGAAAACTTGAAGCCTGAGAAGCAGTCAAACCTTGTTTACTGAATGAATGATCAAATGTATTAATTTAAAAAGAGCTGTTGTTGCTATCTTACCCCTTGTAGGCAGCATCAGGGTGAGGTGGGAGAGAGAACACAGATGCTAAGTCACTGTTTTTTAAAGTGGAGTCTGGGAACCCTTCTGCAGCAGAACAAATTGCAGCTGCCTGGGCACCAGCAGCATTGGCTTCCTGGGCATCTCAGTGAATGCAGATGCCTGGGCACCAGCAGCATTGGCTTCCTGGGCATCTCAGTGAATGTAGATCCTGGGCACCAGCAGCACTGGCTTCCTGGGCATCTCAGTGAATGCAGATGCCTGGGCACCAGCAGCATTGGCTTCCTGGGCATCTCAGTGAATGCAGATGCCTGGGCACCAGCAGCACTGGCTTCCTGGGCATCTCAGTGAATGCAGATCCTGGGCACCAGCAGCATTGGCTTCCTGGGCATCTCAGTGAATGCAGATCCTGGGCACCAGCAGCATTGGCTTCCTGGGCATCTCAGTGAATGCAGATGCCTGGGCACCAGCAGCACTGGCTTCCTGGGCATCTCAGTGAATGTAGATCCTGGGCACCGGCAGCACTGACTTCCTGGGCATCTCAGTGAATGTAGATCCTGGGCACCAGCAGCATTGGCTTCCTGGGCATCTCAGTGAATAAGGTGGAGGCAAGTTTAGCAAAAACTTTGTGACCTTTATGTACATTTGTGTTAGAACCATGGCACCATATGAGAGTAAATCTCTTCTCTATTGTGTTTTGGTTATGTGATCTCAAGTGGGGAGAGGGGATTGCATACCTGTTCAGCTCCTCAGCTTGCTGCCCTTTAATATGGGGTTAAGAAGTATGGGGATACACTTGAATGGTAGGGCACCTGCTTAGCATGCCCAAGCATTTGATCTTCAGAAGTAAATTAGTTGATAAATAAATAAGAGACTAAAAAGGCTACTATGCCCAGTGAGGACAGCACCATGACCCAGGTGGTTTCCTTACAAAATGTCGGGGTTTTACCATCCGAGTCTATTTTTATAGTGGACCTCTAGAATGCCTGGTGTGCACCTGTTAGGTGCTGTTCTGAAAATCCCATTATGTGTTTAATCATTTCATCCTTACCACAGCCTGGGAGACAGGTATCCTCAACATGTCCGTTTAAAGTTTTGTACTGCATGTATTTGTTTTGTGTGTGCTCACATGTACTAGGATACATGAGAGAAAGTCAGAGGACAGCTGACGGGATTCAGTTCTCTCTTCCGACGATGTAGGTTCCAGGGATCAAGCTCAGGCCACTGGGGTTGGCAGCCCTCAACATGCCCATTTTGCAGATACAGAAACAGATAAAAAGTCATTGTCAGGTTGTGCAGCTGAGGCAGGATTTGAACTCAGTTACTTTGATGTCAGTTTCAAGGCTCCTAACTGTATACAGTACTTTCTCTTTCGAAATAATAGTACATCTTCCCCTAGGAAATTCACTAACCATTAGGAGCCACAGTAAAGAAAACTCTTTGAAAAAAAAAAAGCTCCAAATGAGACCTCTGGTTTAGAAGGATTAAAGATGGGAAGGATGCAAGAGCTACTGGTCAGATCTATATCTCAGAGAAAAAGAACACTGTTTATCAGAAAAGTTGGTCTGGCTGCAGCAGAGAGCCCCCTTCTACTGCTCCAAGCTTCACTCTCTAGGTTCTGTAACACCTCTGTGCTTTGAGAACCAGAAGTCATCTTTAATCTCAGATGACTGTTTTTATTTTGAATTGCTGTATTTCTTTTTCCTTCCTTCCTTCTAGACACCAGTGTATTTCTCTCCGTGAAGCATGAGCAAACCTGAGGTGCAAGCCAAGCCCTCAGAAATGTGATAGCTGTTACCAAGGATCTGAAGAAATGTAACAAACCTAGACTCAGGATCAAACGCTGTACTCTGGTATCTGGGGTGGCACCCGTTCTAATCAGAAATGCGAAGCATGGGCTTTGCTCTGGGGTGCTTGGCTGCTGGGCCACCCTGAGAGCCGCTTCTCACCTGTGGCTTCTGTTCTGGCTCTGCTGACACTGTGTTAAAGACCCTTCAAACATCCATGCTCTAAGGAGTGCCTGGAAGTTTATGCAGTGAATGTGTATCCTGTCTCACACAGACATAGACCCTTGACCTACTTTGTTCAAATAAGGAAGCATTAAAATGAGACAGTTTCTTAAGCCTCATGAACAAGGACGAGACGTAGTTTTAAACCCTCCATGACCTATTCCACAAATCCAAGTGTGAGGAAAGTCTTCCCAACACAGAATTGGGAAGCCTGTCAATAGAGCTGAGAATTCTGAATGGCTGCTAAGAGAAAGGCTACTAGACCACCTTAACATGCTTTGGTATCGGACAGTACCCCCAGAAGCCAAGAGGGATCTTAAAGAGGGAGGTAAATTTCAGGAGCTAATTATCAAATTAAAAGAACTTTGGGAGGTACTCCTCAAATGCAGGCATGTTACAATCGCACTCCCAAAGAAATATTCAGAGGGTGGGGGATGGGCACTAGAGTTTCAGCTCAGCACCTGCAAAGGTCAGGGTGGGGAGGTCGTCCTGTACAGAGTGCCTGCCTCCTTTTCACCTGATTTCCTAACTTCTGGCCTGTTGAGTTCTTCAGACTGTCTGTCCACTGTCCGGCGAGGGGCCTGGCCACGGCTTCCTTTCCTTGAGCTGCCTACTTTCATCCAGTCTTGAGCAGCCCCATTTCGGATTGGCCTTTTTATGTTTGATATAAAGAATAGTTGTTGGCCAATTTCATCTTTTCATCGCTGTTCTCTAGGCCGGAATCCAAGAGGCTTGTCAGATGCTCATTAACTCCCCCTTTGGCTCTTTCTAGTGTGTCTCCTAAGCTCATTGTGCCAAGAACTAACGCTTTCTTTTACACGATTCTCTTTCTCTGCTCCATCAGGGAGACAAATTACTTTCCAAAAGGGATCGCCAGGGATGGTTTAATGAGAATTTCTTTGGGGCTAGGCATGGAACGCAATGTAGTTAACATTCGGTGGACTTAATTGGACTTTTCTTTTCTGCCTCCTTTAAAAAAAAAATCTGAAGCTATCCTGTTAATCTCTCATTTGTAATCAATTGTGTTGACTAAACAAAAGTCTAGGTCGTCTTTTCTTCCTGTCCCAGACAATCCTTTGTTGCCTCTAAATGCCTCGTTCTTGAGTGATCCTGGTTCTGTAGATGGGCCCGATTGTTGACAGTTCATTATTGCGCTTTTGTCCACTTAATCTTTCTTGCTGTGTTTTGCATGTGCATGCCTTAATGAGCTCTGTTGGCAATTAACATGTTTCTGGGAGCAAACTGGTTGCTCAGACGTTTGAGAGGGAAGTGCAGGGAAAAGGGCAACGCAGCTGCCTTGAGGTTGTTTATTTCCCAGCGTTTTCTCAAGACTCGGGTACCCTCTTTGGCAGCACCCCCTTCTGCCCTTCCCTCCCCCAGCCCATTTACCACCAGCACACCTGACATCTTACTGCTCTAGGGTCTGGCTCAGGCAGCTCTCTACCTTCTTGTGAGCCAAACAGCAAATTGGGGCCCCATGCAAACCCATTTCTGCAGCCAAGGCAAGAGCATGCAGAGTGCCCCCCAAAATGTATCTGGATGCTGGCACTTCTCTGTGTCGCTCTTTGTGGAGAGGAACCTCTAACCCGCCTAAGGCAATAGGACTGTACAATCTGTTATGTACAAGGCTGTGGCTTTGGAAGAAGGCTTTTTTTTTTTTTTTTTTTTTTTGAGTCTTGCTGGCAAGATTGCTGAAGTGTGAGCAGTCATGGACAGAACAAACATCTTGTAGGGAAAAGATAATTGGAGTCTTTTTTGTGTCTATGACAGGATTCCCTTCCCCCGCAATTTGATTTTCTTTTAAATATTTTTTTCTGGGTGGCCTCTTTGATTTAATCAAGGTTAGAATATTAATATGCAGTAGATGACTACCTTGTTTAAGTTATTTATTAATATTGAAAACTCCATGTCATGCAAACAATTTAATATTAAGGAGGGAAAAAAATGAGAGCAAACAGAGCCTGTCACCCACCAATTCCAATGCATAAAGGTCAGAAGGAGGCAGGCTAAGATGGTCATGGAGGGAGCCAGGAAGGTGCCCTCAGGGTTCTTCTCTTTTCAGGTGAAGGAATTCTTTCCTGGATTCCACACTCAAACTAACAGACCTCTTCAACTAGGGAACGACTTCCAACCCGAGAAAGCCAGAGCTCAGCCTGGATTCAGAACAACTGTTTACCTACAATTACCATCAGATGTGAAATACCACCTTCTCAGGTACGGTACACATGATTGACAGGAGCGGGTGTGAAGGTTAAATAACAATCAAGTTAAGAGAAACAACCTCCAGGGGCTCCCAATGTGAGGGGAAACTGCGCAGGTTCACCTGTAGTCAGAGCACCTCTTCCTGGCAGGAGGGATGAGCAGGAGGGAAATGCCATCTCCACCTGAGTTGTGTGTTATTCCTTCAGAGTTTGCAAGGAAACAATCCCCATAGCACTTCAACACTGCCAAAACCTGAAAACACGTTTCTCCAGTTTATAAGATGGGAGATCCTTTTATGAAAAGTTACAACGGAAGACTTTCCCAAGATTCTGTTACTTGATGGTTAAAAAACTAGCTCTCTGGGTGGCATGCTCCCTCTTTCATTGACCAGTTTTTTTAAGAGAACACTTGACCACAATTCCCACCTGCAAGCCGCTCTCCTCACCCTCAATATCCCAGCATCTGCCTATGTACAAACATCTTCCCGAGGTATTTAAGAAGATATGGTTGTCATGATAGGCTCTCCAAGCAGCACCTCTGAAAAGAGGCCTCTGGGGGGAGGAGGATGAGGAGGAGGAAGGAGGGAAGAAGGAAGAGGAGGGGGAGAGGAAGAGGAAGAGGAGGAGGGAGAAGAATGAGAGGAGGAGGAGGGAGAGGAAAAGGGAGAGGAAGAAAAGGGAGAGGAGGAGGAGGGAGAGGAGAAAGAGGAGGAGGAAGGAGGAGGAGGAAGGAGATGAGGAGGAGGGAGAGGAGAAGAGAGTTTTGATGGAAATGACTGTTACAGAGCACTCAGCTGCTCAGGAACTGAGTGGGGTGTAATAATGTCAAGCAAAGTTAATAAAACACTTTGAAAAGAATTGGAGGAGCTGACTTCTCAAACTCAAGCAGTCTCCAGGAGCGAAGTTCATATTCTCTGCGGCCAAGTCCTCCTCACCCCTTCGGGGTTTCCTGGAGTTTATAGCATGCACAGAGAGTTGGAAGTTAAATCTGCTTTCTCCTGTGGGTCCCGATCTCTCCTCAGGGAACTACAGCCAGAACAAGATAGCATTTAAATTCCCTCTGGCTTCCTCGTCCCCCTCCCCTGGCTGCGTCTTCCCAGACTTGAGGGAGGAGGAAGGGGAGGAATACAAAAAAAAAACGAGGACGCTCTCCTTTCAGGAAATGGAATTCTAATGTACGCGTTCCTATTTCTGAATCGGAGGTACTAAAAATACCCCTGCGACAGCCTGAGGAAGCTGTCGCTGTCCTCTGTGCAAACAAAATCGACAATTCTCCTTCTCAGCGCAATGGGTCTTCGGATTGGGACAGAAGGGTTGGCTGTGACCAGTATAGATCTTCCACCCTGGCCAGGAGCGTCTCCAGGCCACAATCCTGAGACTGCTTTCCATCAATGAAAACTGAAGGAAGCGATGGTCTCTTAGAAGCCCGGACTTTGGATCCCTGCCCTACCTCGCCCTGGAACCCTGGGCATGTCATTTAGATGGTCTCTGCCTCTCTTTCTTTCTCCACAGAGTGGGAATAACCCCCCCCCCCACACACACACAGAGAGAGAGAGAGAGAGAGAGAGAGAGAGAGAGAGAGAGAGAGAGAGAGAGAGAGAGAGACCAGCTTGCAAATTGTTGCTAAAGCTACAGGGAAGGTGTTGAGTGCCTGGCTGAGAAAGAAAGCCTTGGAAATAGGAGGGTTTTTTTCTTCTTCTTCTTCTTTTTTCTCTCTCTCCTGGTGGAAGTCACTGGCATTCTCAGTAATGAGTGCCTACTGTATACAACGCTTTGGGCTAATGTTCACTCGTTACTGTCAGAGTTACCTGGGATTGCCCTTTGCAGTAACCATCCTTCCCTCCAAATAGCCACCACCGCGGTGGAAATCCGGGTGGGGTCAGCACTCAGAAGTCCTCGCCTCCTCAACTCGGAGGCTGCGTGGAAGAGCACTCCCGGGCCCAGCGCCCCATTTCCTCTGGTGTAGGAAAATAATGTTACAGAAGACGTGGGCTGAATCACCGCGCCGATATTAAAAGTGTGGAGGGGAGTGAGGGCGGAGGGAGGAGGCCAGGCGCGACGCGCCAGTAATCCGAGCTCTTGATTATCTAGATTCGGATCAAACGGGGCGGCGGCGGCTGGCCCCCTCCTGGGAATGATTAGATGATTAATGTAATGCTGTTTGAAGGGTCTCTGTTTTCTCTCTTAATTTGGGTCATTACTTAGAAAGCAAGCGTGAGATCATTTCATCAGTGTGCATGGCGGCAGAGATAGCTATTGAGGAAGCGGGCTAACAGCGTGGTAATCAGGACCCGGGAGAACACAGCGACCAGCTCTGGGAGCTGGGCGCGCCCTCCCGCGGCAGGGTGCCGCGTGCGTACCCTGTAGCTAGCCCGGACCTGGAGTGTAGGCAAGGGACACCGCGAGCTCGCCCAAGGCTGGACAACCTCTAGCTGCCGCCACCAGAGGGGCTCGGACAGTGGCTGCGCTCCTCAAGCCCTGGCCTTCTTCCTGCACTGCGTGCTGCTGAGTTCGGGGATACCCAACTGCTACTCCACGGCATCCAGACACTTTTAACCCTTAAATTTTCTTTTTCTCACCCAAATAAGAATCCCAAGTATCTCATTCACCAAATAAAACCTTGGGCTCTTGATGGAGTCGGATGGAGGTCTTTTGGCCCATGCTCCTGGGTGCTTTAATATACCAGCATACCAGGAGTACCGGTTTAGCCTCAGCTTGGCCCGGGTGTCCCAAGGAAGTCTCATTTGGGAAAAGAAACGCTATAAATTCCCACTTCCACCTCCTTCTTTGTATTTGCTGAGCTGACCTCGTGGCGAGGGGATGGGGAAAAGAAAACGCGCACTAATGGTTCTGTTTATTGAGTTATATATGTGTAATAATCCGTGTTCGCTTGTACAGGAGAGATTACAAGGTTGTGTGAAGATGGCTGGGGACATCACGCTCTTGTTGGCGTTCACGGTGACAGGCTGGGATTAAAAGCCGGCTGCCTGAGAGAAGCCCAGGCCTGGAATTAAATATGTTTCAGCGCACTGGATTTAAATACGTTTCCTGAATGTACAAAGGCGGGAGCCACGTGTTTGCTGCTGGTCATCGAGGACACGTTTACCTTTCCCCAAAATATGCTGGTTTCGATAAATAGATTTTAGCCTCTCTGCTATAGTTTTTTTTTCCTTTTAATTTTAGAAATAAGTTTATACGTGTGATTTGCTTGGGTTGGTACAGAGCAGGAAGGAAAAGCAAGGCAATAGCTCTCAGCTCTGAACTGTCCTGGCCAGGTCCTTTGCAGAGGGGGCGGTGGCGGGACCCACGCTGTCATGAAGTTTGCGCACATGTTTCTTTAAGTCAAAGTTTCTGCAAAAACCTTTGCCACAAGTGGCGCACGTGAACGGCTTCTTGTCGTTGTGGGTGTGCATGTGGAAGGTGAGGTTGTAGACCTGGTGAAAGGCCTTGTTGCAGATGGTGCATTTGTACTGTTTCTCGCCGCTGTGGGTGAGTTTGTGGTTTTTGTAGTTCCCTACAGGAGAGCAAAAACAAAAACAAAAAAGTAGGGGCTCGTCGTGGAATGAGTCGTCCCCGCCTCTGTCCAACCCCCACCCCTTGTCTCCCACCCCTCGGTCCCTGCAGTGGCTCAGAAGGCGATGCTTGACTAGGCGGGCGCGACCTCTCCAAACTAAGAAGTTGTCAAACTTCGTCTGCATCAAGGCCCGGGCGCTCCAGAAGGGACAGTGGGCCAGGTTTTACCCAGCCCGCCGAGCCCCAGCCCTGCTCAGTACAGAGTCCCAAGAGGCGTCCCTCCTGCCGAGCTCTGCCGCCTAGGAAACTTTTGTGCAGCCTAAAGAGGCAGCAGCGGGTTCTTCCAGCTGATGCCTCGCTCCAAGAAATCACACAAACCTAGGCTCTGTAACTCAGTTCTTCGTGCCCTCACCCCCAAACCCCACTTACTATCTGAAGACCCAAAAGTACCTTGGAAATTGGGTAGAGTCCCAGGCTCTGGGAGCACTGGGCGACCCCTCACCCCCCCCCCCCCCCCCCCCCGCCAATCTTAAGTTGTTCCCAGGAAGAAGATGATGCTTTGATTTCTTTCTTTCTTTCTTTCTTTCTTTCTTTCTTTCTTTCTTTCTTTCTTTCTTTCTTTCTTCCTTTCTTTAAAGGGAAGTACTGCTTACAAAGGGCTGAAAAGGCTTTACTTCTTTCCCTTTTGCCCCTTTCCTTAATTTCCAGCTCCAAAATTCAGTCTCCCTCATCACCTCCTGTGAATCAAGCCTTAATCCATCGAGGTCTACTAACCCAGCCGGGAGAGCGGCTACCTATATTCGGCACAACCCGATTCCAAAGAATTGCTGCGCCCCAGCCTGGGGCTTTTGTGCTGCCTCTATCCACCCACCTCTCTCAGCACCCCCCAACCCCGCCCCTGCGACCCTCTCAGCCCTCGAGATGAGATGAAGGAGTGCCAAGCCCAGTACCTTACCTTTTTGGTGAAAGCCTTTGCCGCAGAATTCGCAGACGAAGGGCTTGTAGCCCGCGTGGATGCGGATGTGCGTGTTGAGCGTGGAGCTCCGATTGAAGGCTTTGCCGCACTGGTTACACTTATGTGGCTTTTCCTGCGGAGAGGGGCGTGCGTACAGTGAGGCCGAGGCGTCGGCAACACCTCCAAGGGACACAGCAGCCCCCCACCAAGGGTAAGGAGAACCCAACATCATCATCGCTCAGACTAGGGCGGAGGGTGCACGCCGATCGGCCTGACCTAGGGGCCACGTACCTGGGTGTGGATAATTTTGTGTCTGCAGAGAGTGCTGGCCTGGCGGAAACCTTTGCCACAGACTTTGCACACAAACGGTCTAGCTCCGGTGTGGACAGGCATGTGGCGGGTGAGGTTATAGTGAGCATTAAAGACCTATGGAAGGATGAGAGCGGAACTTGTGTTGAGTCGGCCAAGGGCCTAGAATCGGCTCCGGAGGCCACAATTTACCTCCCCCAACCAACCACCCCATCCGAAGCCCGAGTCCTTTTGTCAACTGTGTGAGGACTGACAACAACCCCATTTTTCAGATAGGAAACTGAGGTTCAACTAGGTATCCAATGGAGTACACAGCTATTGGGGAGCTCCTGAGCTGGAGACCGAGAGGTACAGGCCGCCCCAGAAAGCAGGTGGCTGCTAGCTCCCTCCCCCAGAACCTTAGGCCTCACCTTGCCGCACACTTCACAGGTGAAGTTTTTGGGTTTGCTGTCAGTAGAGCCCCCTGGGAGTTTGCTGTGGCTTTTGACTCCCCCTCGGTCAGCGGTCAAGGCCGAGTTCTCCTTCAGCACCTGCTCCAGCGGCGCAGGCAAGCGCTCCTTATGGGGATAGGGAGCTGGATGGGGGAACTTGTCCGCAGTCAGGCTGGCCAGTTTGGCGTTCTCCAGCAGAAAAAGCTTGGGGTGAGCAGCCAGGGAAGTGGGGGCCTGTGCGTTGAGGAGGCCAGATGGGAAAAGGTGGCTGCCGAGGAGCTCCGATGGTGGGTAAGCAGTGGAGTCCAGGTAGTTGAAGTAGTAGAGCGAGCCGCTGGCCGGCAGCCCCACCGCCTGGTTGATGACCTGCGGCTTGATGACCCTGCCGGCCGGCAGCGCAGACGGCGCAAGGCCCAGTTCGGCCTTGCAGCACACGCCACAGTTGGTTTTGCACAAGCCGCTGGCGCCGCACACTGGGCCCCCCCCGCCGCTGCCTCCTCCTCCGCCGCCGCCCGCCCGGAGGCTGCTTTTCCAGAACTCCGAGTAACTGAGCAGTGTCTTGGACGGCACCTCGTAGCCTAGAGGCTGGAGGGGGATCATACAGGGCAGCGGCGAGCAGAGGTTGAGCAGTTTCTTGCTCTGGCTGCTGTCTGCCTCTAGTGCAGGAGGCCGGGGCTCAAAAGGCGCTCGGGGTTCGGACGTCTTGGCCATGATGCGCTCGATGGAGAAGGCTAGTGTTTTAGAAGTGGCTGGTGACGCTCCAGCGCGCGGGCAGGCCGGGGGCACCATGGTCTCCAGGGAAGCTGAGCTGGCCATGGCGCGCGAGGCTGAGCCAGGCTGGGCCAGGGCACAGCCTCTCTCCTCTAAGTCTGCATTCCGGAAAAGGCAGGGGGGAAACCGCAATTTAATAAGCACCTAGTCGGCCCGGGTCACCCATTTGCATTCAAATGAACAGAGGCAGAACAAAGTGCACCCAAGGGTACCAAATTACCGCCCATTAACCCGGCGCGCAGAGGAACCCACCAGCCCTTGCCCTGGGACTATGAAAGGGGGAAGAAGGGGGAGGCTGTACAAAGGAAAGAAGAAGAGGGGGTAGAAGAAAGGAGTCTCAAATTAACACTCCCCAACCCTTCCCTGGACCCAGGCCTCTGCCACGCGTGCTGGGAGCTGGGCACTGAAAGGGCAAAGTGAAAGAGGACAGGGAGAGCCACCCCGCATTTACCTCTTTCCCCCACCTCCAAGGAGATGCGTTCCGAGCCATGCAGCGTGTCTCTTCTGTCACATTTTGATGGCAAACATCTTCCCCTCCGCGTGAGATCACTGTCTTTTACATTCAGCTGACATCACATGAAGTCACTTGAAGTGGAATGACATGGGCGGCGGCGCGACTCCCGTTGAGGACCCTGCGTTCCCCCGCGCCTGCCGGCCGCCGCCACCGCCCCTCAAACTTTAAAGGAGGCAACTGGCGCCCGCGCTCCCTTCGGGAAAGTGCGAGCGGTTTGCGAATAGGGAAGGAGGGAAGAGAGGGAGGGGGGAGGGGGAAGAATCGTGATGGTTTTGCCTGTGGAAGAAGGTGGGGGGAGCCCAAACCCAAACCTAGGCAGAGTTCTTTGCGTGATTCACAACTTTGGGGGGCCTATAGGTTTAGGGTACGCGGGGAAGGCGGAGTGTCCCGGACGCACTACCTCAAAGGGCCCCCGAGGGTCTGTCTAATCACCGAAGTATCCCTTAGCCCTGCGCAGCCGAGCTGGGCACCGTGCTAATAAACTGCCATTTACCTACGGAGCCCGCGCCAGCCCCGAACACGCGCAAATGATAATTACCTCATTAGGATGTGGCGCATGGACGCGGGCGTCGCGTTTGGAGGGGGGAACTTGTTAATGGGGAATTATTAATTTATGCAAAAGCAACGAGCTCGCCTTGGCTGGCGTCGGAGGTCGAGGGAGAGCTCCCTGCCGCCTAAGGACGACCTCGAAGAGTCCGGAAGGGCCAGGAGGCGCGCAGGGATTCAGGGGACTTGGGGAAGGGTGGGTGCCCCTGCAGCTCTCTGGCCCGCTCCTAGCCTAGGGCTGGGAGAGTCTTGCCCCGAGAACCCTAGGGCTGTTTGAGAAGCTAATCGATCCGAATTGCTGATTTGTGATCGGGTTTGAGAGGCAAAGCCGGGCTCGGCGCCTGGTTTAGGGCTGCGTGCGGGGAGGATGCGGAGGGCAGCTCTCCCGCTGCTGGGTACTTACTGTTTGTATAATTGAGAAGGTCCAATCTCCACCTGTTTAAGGAGCAGATTGAAACAGCAGAACCTCCCCTGGATCCTATTAAAACGTTTTTCCTCCTAAGGCCATTCAGTCGAACCAATTTTCCGAAGTGATTCATAGAGCTGAATTCTGCCAAGGCAGCTCTTTCACTTTTAGCCACTAAAGCACCGCGTGGAACCGGGTTTTGTGTTTTTCTAAAATAAAGAGAAGGATTATCAGAGGGGAGAGGGAGGGGGCCTGAAGCGGGGCGGGCAAAGACTTAGTGTGGCCAGAGGTACAAGCAGGGGGAAGAAAAGGCTCTTTTCTAGACAGGCCCCAAGTAAGTTCGGAGGAATTCAGCGTTTTTTGTGCCTGGCGCACAAAAGCAGAGCGCTCCGCGCTGGGTTTGGAGGGGCTGAATTCATGTTTGCAGACCATTCCACCTGCGTACCACAACAAACTGCTCAAAGACGCTCCAGCACTTTCAACAGGCCGGGTGCTCTTGGCGACAACAAAAGTGGTCGAGGCTGAGGGTTCTTATGGGGGGGGTGGCTAGCTAGAGAAGGAGAGAATTAGGTTTAGGGAAGGAGAGGGGGGAGTGCATGGGGTTTTTGAAAACTTTTGGCTGTTTTTGTTCGTGGGACAATTATATCTTGCCAGCCGGCTTTTGCAAGACCAAGAGCTTTGTAGCCGCAACGGCAGTTTAAGAGGATTACGGTGGGTATAATATGAGCAAACAGGGTTGAGGTTTGATAGTCAATTCCCTCTCCAGAGATACACCATCAGCGGAGCCAGGAAAAGTGCCGCGAAGGCCAACCCTCTGCTCCGCCGTTCCGGGCAGACTCGGGCAGACTCTGCCACAGCTTACCCATCTGACCCCATGAGCCTCAGCACTACCACCCGCCCCGGGGAAAACTGCCCATCAAGAGTCCAAGGAGCAAAGCTCTAGTTTGGATTGCTGACAAACATCGTCCCCTTTCCTCTGCGAACTTCTCTTTCCTTCCACCCACCCACCTATCCAACTGTGGCTCCTCTGATGGCCATGTCAGACATGGTGCCGATGTGGCAGATAGAAAAATGAAAAAAAAAAAAAAAAAAAAGGAAAAATGTAGTAGGGAAACAAGGTGGGTGGGGGACACACAAATACAGATCTCCAAGAGAAACGGCAGTGCAAGTGGCCTATGGTAGACTAATAATCTGATACTGTCAAACTCTGAAATTCAGCCCCTAAATTCAGCAACTACGTCTGTTCTCTTAATATCACACACACACACACACACACACACACACACACACAAATCTGAAGCTTCCAGATATCAAAAGCTAGAGTCTTGCCCAACTGGAGAAGAATATTTTCATGTGGTCCATTTAATTTAAGACATTTCACAGAGGCTTCACTCCACACCCAATGTCCCCCGTCTTTATGTAAATGATGAGCTTATAGATGACCCTCCTCTCCCACCAGATCTGAAGTGACCCACTCACCCCAGCACCAAAGTATTATCAGTGCACCTGCAGCCTCTCAAACCTGAATTTCCACCCCGACTTTCCTGTGGAATCCTGCTCGTCAGCAGCATTGCACCCCAAACCTTTCCCCAAATTGGGCAATTGTCGGTCTCTGCAGCAGCTGAAAGATATGCTGGTATGAACACTCCATCAGGCTGAAAGGCTTCCAAGGGCTTCCCGAGAACCTGCCTTGCCATCCCGCCTGCTTTTTGTGGCCGCATAAACCATCTCTCTCTCTTCCCAGCATCACAAAGCAGTGCTACCTCCACAGAAAGAAAACATTTGGGTAAAAACAAGTTGCCCTTAATGTGCCTTTCTTTCCAAATGTTGGGTGAACACACTGGCTTTCATGAAAGTATTTAATTAGCTTCCACAAACTTCTTCCCTTGCCTGCAGATTATATTGAAGTGAAGGGTTGGAAACTATTTTACACCTTGCCACTCACATGTTAATTAATCTCTATCTAACCCTAATTGCAGTTTATTCAAGCACTGCTCAACAGCTCACCCACACAATAAACACTGATCCTACTTTTATACATATTACTTCACGTTAACACATTGAGTAATTAACTCCAGTACCAACTAATAGTGCAAACAAATATTTTCTGTAAACGAGATGATTTCAGGAAGAGTAATAGAAGACTGGGGAAATGTCGTGCATGGTGGAGGGGGTGCTGAGATTCTCATTCCTTGCCCCCCAAAACCTTCAAATTCATTTCCCCAGGACATACCAGTTTTTAAAGGGCTGATTTCCTTTTAGGAAGGCTGAGACACTATAGAAATTAAATGTTCAGAATTTTACAGAGTTGATGGAGAGGGTTTGTAAGATTAGGGGTGACCTTTTTAACCCACAGGTTTTCAGCATAGGGGAGGATCCCAAATGAGCTCTACAGGAGGTCACAGGTCTAAGAACATTGATTAAGCATGCTGTTCCATGCCAGAAAAACTTTAGTTTTGGGAAACTTCCTACTTAAAAAAACCTATCCTTTGAAAGGGTACTTTCTCAAGAAACGGTGACTTTCTAGGTTTACCACTTTTAAAATCCAGACTGCTCACAAGCTCCATTATTGGTACCAAGAGAGCAAGAGACTGAGAGACAGGCTGCAGATACCTGACCAGGAGGGGCTCTATAGTCTGGACTTCTGAAAGGCCTATTCATGGCAGGTGTGTGTGGGGCGTGAGGGTGGGGAGAAACAATCACGCAGACCCAGCAGGCCTGCGGGCCAGTAGATGAGCCCACCACACACAGCCCTTGGACCAACAGGGTTTTGCCCAAAGGACTCAGCTCCTGGCTGATGCAAAAACAAGACTCTTGCTCCTTTATCATCTGGTCTTGGCTTGGGCACTACTAAGGAAACCCCAGAGTGAGGCCTGGAGCTCCTCTGGACCCCAACACTTCCTGTTTTTCACAACTGGGCCGAAGCACAGCACTTCTCTCGCTCTGTGGGACCTGCCCTAGCCTCGAACTCTGCAATCCCAAACCATGTGATGCCACACCCGGGCCAAGGGATATGATGTGCACACCACTGACTAGGGATGTGTGCCCAACTCCAAAGACCAAAAGCAGTGTTTTAATTGAAATCGCAGGCTTAAAGCACAGCTGGCAGCTGCCTATTGATTTTACAGGAGCTTCTCTGGTAGGAAGCATATTAACTATGACTGGCCATACAAGGGCTTCGCCTGTCCCCACGCCCCTTCCCTCGGCCATTTTATGGTCACTGACTCGAACCACTGTAATAATGACTTCTGTTTAAGAAAAAAAAAAATCAATGCCAGAAATCGCCTACACTTTAGGACAAATTACTTAGCAGATGCCTTCCCGGAATGCAGACAACCTCAGAGGAAAATCCCTTTCTTATATAGAAGCTCACACATTCACACCGCTTCTGGCGCCTGGAAAGAAAGCTTTTCGACCCCGAAAAGGTGCTGCAATTCTAGTCTAGGTGTCTGGTTCTCTTGGTTCAGGACAACAAGGGACACTTATTTTTTAAAATTGTTAATATTATTTTCTCCAATGACTGCAAAACATAATAGGTCGTGGTAAGTTACCTCACGCTAGGGCATTGCACTCTGGGGGGCGGACTGAGTTTGGGGACATGTGCTGGGCAGATTTGATGCCGTCCCTGCTCCCCTCTCGGATTTATTTAGAGGTAATTGAGAGAAGAGAGCGAACCCGAACCTTAAAAACTTTCAGTTTTCTCTCCCTAGTGCCCACTCCTTTCCCTTCCCTCCATTTAAAATATGATTTATGTAGTGACCAGTTCTAACCGCTGCTTAAAATACATCAACTTTTGAAGGAAATTGTTCTGCTATCCTCCTTTTAACCCCAGGAAGCATCTTATTGAAAACATTCGAGCAGGCTTGCCGGTGGCGGGCTTGTTCAAGGCGCAGGGGCCTCCGCCTTCGTGAGCGTTTGTTCTCAGTCTCAGAGACAAAGAGCCCTGGATACCCTGGCCCAGCAAGGCAGGGCACGAGTAACTGGAGAGCCCCCGGGTTCCAGGTGTCCCGTAGCCTTGGGCCTGGGCTGCGGTCTCTAACTGCTCGCACCCTTTGGGTGCTACAGTGCCGAGTCAGAGTGGCGCAACGCCCGGCTGGCCCTCTGCACCCAGCAGCTGTTTAGCAGCGCTTGGAGCATCCAGGGGCTGCCTGCAAATTTCAATATACCCACCAACAGTTTTCACCTTAGACCAGGAGCCAGGCCTGTTAGCCAGTGCTCTCCAGGCTTTCAGGCTGAGGCGCATGGTGGGGGCGGGGCAGTGACACAAACCTATGTGGATTTCCAGGATCCTTCCAACACCTTGGTGATCGCAGCGGAAGACATTCTCTCGTTTTCAGAAATCTGGGCAGTGTAGGCACTCCCAGGCCAGAGGGAATCTCCCTCAAGTGCAGATCCGTAGTCTCTATTGCAGGTTTGGTGCACTCTCCTTTCTGCCCTGGATGCATATATAATCACAAACATATATATGCATATCGTATATATGCATATGCATGCATATCGTGTGTATGCATGCGTGTGTATATTCTATCGACATTCTAGAAATGCCATTTGATTAGGAATCAAATCTGATACTTGGCACAGCGTTCTGCAAGCGGACGTGCCATTTTTCCAGGCGCAGTAAAGGAACATTCCTTTTACACCTGAGTTTTCTTAAGACTTGATTTTGCTGTGCAATCCAAAGGAAATAATAATTTATGAACAACAACTACGACATATTTTAAATGCATTATAGACATATATATGTATACATACAGGAAATAAAAGGGCATTTTGGTGAGTGACAGGCTCTGTGTAGTCGAAAGATAAGGATTTACACCCTGGGAAGATGGCTTAGGATCCTCCCCATTATTTAACTTGGCAGTTGGTTAAACTCCTCGGTGGAGCCTGCCCAAAAATATTAGCGTTAAGAGCTAAGAGCAGGAGTTAAGCAACTTAAGGGAGCAAAGAATAAGAGGAAGGAATTTCAGAGTTCCTCAAACTTCTGTGGTTCACAAGGCTGTGGTGGACAGAACTTGATGGTGTACTGCACAAGGACTTGAACTGGTTTTGCCCAACGTGTGTGTGTGTGTGTGTGTGTGTGTGTGTGTGTGTGTGTGTGTCTTTCACTTAGGACTGTTGTACTTCGCCAGATGCAGTACTAAGTTAAGCATCCATGCCAGTTAGTTCTCATAACATCCATGAAATCAATGTCTTTAATCCCCATCTCATCATAAAGATGCAAAAGTTCCTGGAGGCAATGTGACATGAACAAGTTCACGTAACTGGTTAAGAGGTTCATTGCAGAGCAAAACAAACAACAAACAAACAAACAAAAAACCCTCAAAGATGAGCAAACCAGTACTACTGGTGGGGTGTAATCGGGATAAGAATTTGGAGAACTGCTTAGCAGTGTCCATTAAGGTTGGGTATCTGTGTTACTTATGATCCATCAATTGCATGCCTACCTGTGAACCCAACCGAAATGTGTATCTGTAGTACTAAGAGTCATACACTATAAAGGTTGACGGCGGCAAAATTTGTTATAGTCCTAAATTGGCAATTGTGTGAATAACCATTATCAGAGGAACTTGTAGTCAAGTAATGGCATATTCACAAAATGAAATACATCACTAAGAATGACTAGCTGCTGAAATATATAATAGCATGAATGAATCTCACAAATACAGGTCATGCAAAAGAAGCTGGATCCAAACAATTTAAAAATTTTGAAATAACTAAAAACTTGAGGATATGAAGGGAGCCTCTGGAGTGCAGATAAAGGTCCTGTTTCTTGACCAAGGAAGGTGCTTGCCGGTTTATAAATGTTTACAGGTAGTGTATATGGAACTTTCTACTTCTCTCTATGTATTTTATACTTTACTATATCTGTTAAATCCATATGTTTGTTTATATTTCTATACATGCTAATCATATTCATGTGTCTGCTAAACAAATGAATAATCATGACGAATTTATCTGATTGCTCCCAGTCCCCAATTTTTCAAAAGAGTACTACTCCCCTCTTGCCTCTTGACTAATGTTTCTTTAGTTTCTTCTTCTGGATCAGAACATCATATTAGTTAACTGGCCCCTATATAAACTTATACAAATCAGCGGTACTCAATTCTGCCAGGGTTGTCTTTGGAGTTGGGAACTTGCTGAGTGCCCAAGCATGCTGAATCTGCAGTGTTCATTTACAGTGTTTCTCCCTCACACCTAGCTTCAGCAGGGAATGGCAGCTGTAAACTTGACCTTCCTCTTGTCCAGGGATCCAGGTGCCTGCTTAGGCCAGGGACTGCCTCAAACTTTCCATAGACGCTCTGGCAGTTTGCCTGCAGAAGTGTAAGAGCTAGGTGGCTGTAAGAGAACACTGAATGGGGAATCTGTAGGAACTAACATTAATAGAGAGCCTTGGCAAGTCTTTAGAGCCCAACTAACTGGGGTTGGGCCCTACACAAGGCCAGAGAAAAAACAGACAGAATCTTGGCTCTCTGGCAAGTGACCCAGTTAGCAGAATGAGCAGTTTTGCTCTTAGAGAGGGTGGGGAGGTTTATTTTAGAAGGAAAAAAAAAAGCTTTGGAATACAGAAACCAAACAAAGTACTTTATAACCGCCCACTTCTGTAGCGATTCATGGTGGATTCTGCCAGGTGTATGAGCTTCAAATCTGATGTCATCATTTCAAAATGGATGTCAGTACCCAACACCTATAGAACCTACATGGGGATAAGGATGAAGTAAACAGGTACCCTATTCAGGAAGACTAAAAAGATAACTCTCTTGTCCAGAAAAAGTGAAAGGCAATAGAATTCATTTACTTGTTAGCCAAGCACACTTGTCTGGAATCTTTCCACCCTGGAAACATGTGAGTGTCACAGGAACAATGCTTACCTAAAGGACACGATCCACTTCTTGAGGATCTCTGTCATCCAGTCAGTTAGCATACTCAAGTGCCTTCTGTAAACCAGCTGAAATGCCAAGTCTTCAGCAATGAATAATGGGTGTGGCTAGAGTGATACAATACTTTTAAAGGGTGAAGTTGGCCAGGAAAGAGCAACTGAAGAGTTCCCTAGCTGTGAAGAGAAAAACATCTAAGAAACTTTTCCAACAGGGTACAGTCTGACATAATCAAAGGCATTTTCTTCAGGCATCTACACTGTGGATAAGTAGATTCACCTTTCCAGGCCACTGCCTGCTTCTTTTTCTAGAGAAGAAATCATTTTTTTGAACTAAACAATGCAAGCTGAAATCTTGTTCTGGGATTTATGGGGACAAATGTATTTTAGATAAGGGCTCTAAAATCCCATGAAGCTGGAAGCCGGCTCAGCAGTTAACTGTGTATCAGCAGGCAAATGTCTAAACTTTGGGCAAGCCAACGTGCTCCTCCTCCCAGTCACAAAGTCGTGAAGACTCAGTGAGAATTTCCACAGAAATCACTGACCACTGGCCACTGGTCAGACTTCCTTATTCTGCTGGTTTTCGTGATCAAGGTGAACTGTTTTCTTTTATGATTAAAAATTAATTGATGATTTTTTTGAAAAGTAGAGAGGAGAAAATTAAAACTTCACATAATTTTATTTTCCCCAAATCTCTGGCAGTTCTTTGGTGTCTGTTCTTTCTATGCCTTTAAAAGATTGGCATAGATGATATGTGCATCTCTATAATCTTTTTCATTTGACACAGCATGAACATTTTTCTATGTCTTAAATATGCTAATAAGACACATTTTTAATGTCTCTAGAAGTTTACTGTATGTCTTCAACATGAGTTAAATAGTCCTTTGCTTTTGGATATTTAGGTTATTTATAATTTTTTTCTGCAATAGTTCCATCAGGAACATTCTCACACATGAATTCTATGCATAGCTAATTCCCGTAGGACAAATTCCCAGAAGTAGAATTACTATGACGAGTGATATCTATATTTTAAAAGCTTTAGATACAAACTGACAAAATGCCCTTCATTGAAAGGGTACGTATTTATCCCCATTCCAACCAACAGGACGTGACAGTCCTTTCTCAGAACCTTTACATACACTCGGCATAATCATTTAAAACATTTTACCAATTTGGTAGAAATTCAATGGCATCTCATTGCTATTTCTTCCCGTGTGTTTTTCCCAGGGCAGACTTGGTTGCCAAATCCTGGAGAACTTGGAATGATGGTGCAGACCAGGGTGACAGAAAAGAGGAAGACATATGGGAAAGGGTGTCCCAGAAAAAGCAAAGCTCAGAAAAAGAGAGGACCAGTCATTTTTCTTGATATCCACAAGGTTCCAGATTGCTACACACTTCAAGCAGCTCTAGTGAATTATCACCATCCCCTGTTTATTAGTAATGAGCTGCTAAGATCTCTCCTCCAACCATACTTTTGGTCCTAGGTCTTGCATGTATGTGCTGATCTGTGTCTTAAGTCTAGCCTGGTGAACAGTAACCTCAGGCTGATGAAGTCAAGGTGGATTGTGCTTCCAAGGGGCTTCCAGCTATACTCTACCTCAGTGGGACATTTAACAAGTGCATTCTGGCTGGCCTGGAGGGGCACAGTGGTAAGAATAGCTGGGCTGGTGCAAGCCTTACACCATGGCTGGAAGGAGATTCAGAAGTAGCAGGAATGAGAAGTGGGTCTTGCCCACACTGCACAGATAGAAGAGAAAGTGCGAAGAGGAGAATTTTCTTTCCTGCAATAGCTCAGTTTCTTCCTGAATTTGAGCTCCTCTTTAGCCAGAGAACTGTATGCTTTAGTGACCTTTCAGAATTCTGCCCACTTTCTCCTGGTGGTTAAAAAAATAACCAGATCATATCAACATTCACCAAATAGTAGACAGTCTCCGACCCAGTAAGACCCATTGACAGCTATTCCAATTCATCCATACCCTCTTCTGGCTCCTTCTTATTTTAATGCAAGTTCCAGACATACTACTGTGTCATCCAAATATAATTTAAGGACTCTTACTTAAAGTAATAGCAGTGATTCTTTAACATCAACAGTGCTCAGTTTTCCAATTTTCTTGTACATATAATATTAAAAAGCCCTTTGTTTAAATCATGACCTTGGAAAGATCATAATAAATTATAATTAATAGTCTTGGCTTTCAAGTCTATCTATCTATCTATCTATCTATCTATCTATCTATCTATCTATCTATCTATCTTCTATCTATTATCTATCTAGTTTTGGAGTATTCCTTCTTTTATGAAAATGAATCTTTGTGTGTGTGTATATATGATTCATGTTTGTATAATGTGTGTGTGTGTGTGTGTGTGTGTGTGTGTGTGTGTGTGATAGCCTGTGTAGCCATACAGAGGACTTATCTGGGTGTTGTTCCTTACTTTCCACCTTGTTTGAGACAAAGTCTCTGTTGTCTGCCACTTCAAAAGCTGCTGGAGGCTGTCCTGAGTCCACCGTCTATCTTACTTCAGGAACCCTGGGATGCTATGTTACTATGTCTGCCTTTACATGGGTTCAGGGATTAGACTCGTCACCATGCTTGAGTGAGAAGCATTTTACCCACTCACTGAGTAATCTCTCCAGCTCCCTATATATATTTTTTTGAGACAAGGACTCACACAGTAGTCTAGAATGGCCCAGGATTCATAGCAATCTTTCTGCCTTGACCTTTTGAGTACTGGGGTTACACTTCCAGCTACCCACCACGCTCACAGTAATTTCTAATTTAGAGGCTCATCTCCATTTCCATTTCTTTTCCCCTTTGCAGTTTGCTGCTTTAAAGAACGCTGTGGGCTTTGTTGTTGTTGTTTGGTTCCACAGTGTTTCCCGTAGTCTGTGCTTTGCTGACAGATTTCTTGTGGTGCCGATGATTTAAAGACCCATTTCTTAGGATACTGTTTTTCTTTCTTGAATATTCTTGCAACGGTAATTCCTCTTGTTTAGACTTGGTCCCTGATGTCATACCCAACACCTGTGTAGCAAGTACTTGGTGAAAGATGAAATGATTGAAATGTTCTTTTTGTGTGTTTGTTCATGTACACATGTATGCATGTGTGAATATACATGCATGTGGATACCTGAAAACATCCTCAGCTGCTGTTCCCCAGGAGGCATCCACCTTATTTTTTTGAGACAGGATCTCTCACTGAACATGGGACTCACCAAGTAGGCTAGGCTGACTGCTCAGGGGAGCCCTTGAGATTCATCTGTCTCTGCTCCCTCAGCACTGAGATTATAGGTGTGCAGCACCATGCCTAGCTTTTTAAAGTGAGTTTTGGAGATCAAACTAAGGTCTTCATGCATGCAAGGTGAGGACTTTACAACTGAGCTCCCCCAGTTCCCCTCTTTTCTTCATTCATTGGGCATGCACACTTGTAATCTCTGTAGCACTGTCTTTTCTTTTGGTTTCCTATTCCTTTACATATATTTAGTGTCTAAGTATTGGGCAGGCCTCACATTAGTTTAAAAATATAGATCTTGGGGCTGGAGGGATGGCTCAGTGGTTAAGAACAGTGACTGCTCCTTTAGAGGACATTGATTCAATTCCCAATACCTACATTATGGTGGCTCACAATTGTCTGTAACTTCAGTTCCAGGAGATTAGAACACCTTCTCTGGCTTCCACAGGCACTGGGCACAGAAGTGGTGCAGACATACATGCAGGCAAAACACTTAGACTCTAAAATAAAATACAACTTTTTTAAAAATAGAGAAAAAAAAAACTACATGGAGAGTGAGAGAAGAAGACACTCAATTTCCTCTGGTCTCTGAATGCTTTCATGGGTGTATACGCATGTACACATACATCATAGATCCTGTTCCCCAAAATAGCCCTTTTCCTCAATGCCTTTCAGACAATGCCTAGCATAAGCTGTGATTCTCAGCTATTGACTAGTGAATAGGTAGACTGACTTTTCCTTTTCTGAAATTCCAGAATGTACACTGATGCTTCCCTTTCCTCCACAGTTGTTAAGTAAAGTGTTAAAAAAAAAAAAAAAAAAGCCGGGTGGTGGTGGTGGCGGCGGCGGCGGCGGCGGCGGCGGCGGCGGCGCACGCCTTTAATCCCAGCACTCGGGAGGCAGAGCCAGGCGGATCTCTGTGAGTTCGAGGCCAGCCTGGACTACCAAGTGAGTTCCAGGAAAGGCGCAAAGCTACACAGAGAAACCCTGTCTTGAAAAACAAAAAAAAAAAAAAAAGAAATAAAACATTTCAGACAGACCATTTATTTCTTGGCCATTGAGAAGGTATTTGCCTTCAGAGCCTCCTCTACCTCCACAGATTACTTGGGGTGGGGATTGATGTGGTATAAAGTAATATAGAGGAGGAACCTCACATCCTATAAATAAGAGCTTGCTTGGGGAATAAAATAGGAACCACAGCAGTGAGACTCTCTCCCTATTGTTAAGTTAAATGCAAGCATCTGCTCTTTTAGCATACTTTGGCATGGCTGCTGTTCTCTTTTGCTTTGTGTTTGTGAAGTTTTCACCTAGACAGCATAAAGGAATAAGGCACTTAATACTAGTCAACTACAGGCTTATGAGATCAGTGTTTTGTGTTGACTTCTTGGATGCAATAATCATAAATAACAACACTTAAGTTCAAAAACATAATAACTATGTAGAAAAAAGTTAAGCTTCTCTGCCACATAAATTTTTGGAATGTTCTTTTCCAGAAAGTGTTAACAGCTTCCCACTATAGGAACTTACTAATTATTAGCAATTGCTATTATTATCTTGTCCGAAATGTGGCCATTTAAAGTAGGTAGACCAGTTAGCTATGTCTTCAGGTAGCTTGAACCTGACTTGTGGGTGTTAATAATTTTTTTTGTCACTTGCATAGTGAAATGGTGTAGTAGAAACTTAAAGCTGGTGAGCTGAGACCCCATTCCCTGGTTGTTAACTATCTTAGTCTAACTAGAAACACAAAAATATAACCTATAATTATTCTCCAAAATAAACTTTAAACTATGATCTGTTGAAGTAGTTTGGCCAGTTTGATGGTTTGGTATTTCCTTACAGAAAGGCAAAGTATGTAACTGATGCGGTTGATACAAAAAGGAAAGGATAACATCTTCATGGTACAGGTAAGGGAATTAAGAAGAGTCACTGGATCCAGCAAGGACGACGACATCAAGGAAAGAAAGGTCTTTGATAGATGTTTGCATGCTTGTGTGTGTGTGTGTGTGTGTGTGTGTGTGTGTGTACATGCATAGTCATCTGTTACTTCATTATGGATCCCTTTGGCAGTCTGGTAAGAGTGTGGATTTCATCTCAGAATAATAATTGAAAAGAATAAAATAGTAAAATTTCAAAAGGCATCTATCATATTGATATAGCTGTTAAAATCTTAGTGAAATAAAAGTGTGTGAAACCAATCACATTGATATGGCTGTTAAATCAGAAAATAAATGTGTGGCATAGTGGACAGTGTGTGGCACATGAGCTTCTTTCCGGAAAAAAAATTAGACTTCTAGAATGTATTTGTTCCTTTCACCTGAAAAATTTGGGTTCTTTGAGCAACACCTCCCCATTTTATCATTGCTGTCACCATCCATTTACTTTCTGCTTCAGTGAGTTTGGATCTTTAGATTTAATATATAATAAGGTGTTATAATGCATATCTCCCTAGCTTATTTTACTTAGCATCATGTTCTCAGCATCTATTAACTGTATAAAATGACAAAATTTTCTTTAAGTTTGAATGGTGTTCTAATGCAAACACACACACACACACACACACACACACACACACACACACACTATCTTCACCCACTGATGGGTACTAAGGTTGATTCCATATCTTTGCTACTGTGAATAATGCTGAGCATGGCATCTGATGAGCATGAGCAGATATCTCTTTGGTGTGCTTCTTCTCTGTACACTAAGTGAGATCTGGTGACAGGTGTAACGAGGATGGTAGCTGAGAATCACTAATGAGTGTTGGGCTATCACATCAAAGGTCATGCTGCAACTGTAATGTTCTGAAAATGTCTGTGATTTCTATTACTACCAAAGTCATAAACACCAGGAATACTTGTGTGATTTTCTCCTTCCCTTCCCCCACTCAAGCTCAAGGCCCTCCTAAGTTTTAACTAAATGCTACAGGATAACACTATCTCCTTTGTAAGGACTCATGCAGAGGTTGAAGGATAATAGTTCACTTTTATTCTTGTATTTGATGCTATTACTTGCCCTTTAAGTACACATTTTTCTTGTCCAGATATTATTGCTGTGAAGGTGCTTTAACAACCAAAATTTAAAGTTATAATTTTTTTTTTTTGAGACGTAGTCTCAGTATATTGCGTTGGTGGCCTAAAACTTGTTTTTCTTTTCCTCCCTGGGTCCATTATATTCCATTGTATAGAAAGCTGTAATTTATTATTTTCCAACTCTAAAGAAGCTTCCAGGTTTAGTTTGGTGAAGCAGTATTCTTTTCAGGAGAAATGCTGACATTGATCTTGCTGTCCTCCGTTTCTGCTCTGGGCTCCAGACGTGGCTGTAGACGATGAGCCCCGCACCCTGCCCACAGAGCCTGGCTTCGCACTGGCTTCGCACTGGCTTCTCTTCCTGCAGTTAGCCATTGGGTGCTGCTCGCTCGCTCTTCTGCCTCATGAGCCTGCAGTGCTGGGTACTGAATCTCCTCTGTTCACCCACCCCTCTGCCTCACCAGTGATGGAGAAGACTTGGGATATAAATCCTCTCTCCCTTCTCCCCCAGGAGGAAGGACTCTGAAGTGTGCATTCTCTCTCATTTACAGATTTTGTCCTTGTAACTTAACATCACTTAGCCTCCCGAGGCTGCACTCTCTTCTCAACCTTTCTCCCCCATCTGCACTGGTGTTTCTGGATCACTACCTAAGGGTACTGCTTGCACTCGAATCCTCATTTTAGGGCCCATTTCTGCTGAAGCTCAAGTTAAGTTATGACAAAGAACAAGGGAAGAAACTTCCTTTCGTTAATTCGTTCCTTTAGTGTAGATGGAAATTTCTCCAGTCCTGCCTTGTCCAGCAGTCTGGACAAATCTCTCTCACCCGTGGTCCCACAGCCACTTATAAAATAATCACTCAGAGGCTTAATATTAATTACAAACTGTATGGCCTATGGCTCAAGCTTCTTGCTAGCTAGCTCTTATAATATAACTCAACCCATTTCTATTAATCCCATTAATGTGGCTCCTTGAAAGGCAGCTTGAATCTCTCTCGACTCCACCCTTCTCTCTGTCTGTCTGCTTGGATTTCCCACCTGACTGTTAAGCTTTCTTGCCATAGGCCAAAACAGCTTTATTTATTATCTAGTGGGAGCCACACATATTCACAATACTCTAGTTATTATCTTGAGAGCTACACACAAAAGAAAGTAGAGGAGAATGTAAACCAGGACAAATTTTTCTTTTCTTGAGACACAAAAGTAAATACTAAAAGAAGAGGGAGCAAGGACACTTTCCTTAACACCTTGCTGCCCAGGCCACAGCTGAGCATGATGAGTTCTTTTGGGAAGAAACTGTCAGCAGCAGGGTAGTGGAATCTAGGTTTTTTGCTGTTGTTGTTGTGGTTTGTTTGTTTGTTTTCTTTTTTGGTTTTTCTGTGTAGCCTTGGCTGTCCTGGAACTCACTCTATAGACCAGACTGGCCTTGAACTCAAAGACATCTGCCTGCCTCTGCCTCCTGAGTGCTGGGATTAAAGGCATGGGCCACCACTGCTCACTCTGGTATTTAGGGTTTTTTTTTGTTTGTTTTTTGTTTTTAGATTTATTTATTTATTATGTATACAGCATGTGTGCCTGCAGGCCAGAAGAGGGCACCAATTCTCATTACAGATGGTTGTGAGCCACCATGTGGTTGCTGGGAATTGAACTCAGGACCTCTGGAAGAGCAGTCAGTGCTCTAAACCTCTGAGCCATCTCTCCAGCCCGGTATTTAGTTCTTAAGGGTAGTGACTAATTGTGTCTGTGATCTTGGTGGGCTCACGTGGTGTTTGAATAAGAATGACCCCCAGGGACTAATATATATGAATGCCTGGTCTCCAGTTGTTGGAACTGTTTGGTAGGGTTTAGGAGGTGTGGCTTTGTTGGAGGGGATAGGCTTGAGATTTCAAAATCTATGCCCTTCTCAGTTAGCTTTTTCTCTCTGTGTGTCTTGTCCTTGTAGATTAGAGGTAAGCTGGTGGTGATGGACTTTTATCTCTCTGGAACCGTGTGTACCAAATAAACCCTTCCTTTTATAGGTTACCTTGGTCATGATGTTGTCCTCTTTGGTTCCTACTTGTGGATCAAGATGTAAGCTCTCAGCTACTGCTCCAGAGCCATGATGGACTTTAACCCTCTAAATCTAAAGCCCCATCGAACACTCTCTTCTATAAGTTGCCTTGGTCATGGTGTCTTTTCACAACAATAGAAAAATAGCTAAGGCAGCTCATAAGAGCTTGAGAAATTGACAGTAAAATATTAGCATTCACTGAGTATCTCATAGGTATGCCTTTTAAAAAAGTGTTTTATGCACATTAATGCATTTAATCTTGACAATCCAATGAACTTTACATTTTTTTTTGTTGTTGATTTTTTGAGACAGGGTTTCCCCATGTAGTTTTGGTACCTGTCCTGGATCTCACACTGTAGATCAGGCTAGCCTTGAAATCACAGAGATCCACCTGGCTCTGCCTCCCGAGTGCTGGGATCAAAGGGATGCATTACCACCACCAGGCGAACTTTACATTTTTTAAAGGCTTATTTTATTTTAGTTGTCAATGACCTGTATATTTTAAAGTTTTGTGAAGTTCTTTATTAAAAGTTAAAATGAATCTACAAGGATGACCCCAGCTAAGACTCCTGTCAATAGTGGATGCATAGCCTGGACTGGCCATCTTCTATGATCAGATTAGTGACTACCCCAATGGTTGTCAGAGAGCCTTCATCCAGTAACTGATGGAAACAGATACAGAGACCCATAGCCAAACATTAGGATGAACTCGGGGAATCCTGCTGAAGAGAGGAAGGACTGTAGGAGCCAACGGGGTCAAGGACATTATAAGAAAACCCACAGAAACAATGAACCTGAGCTCATAGGAACTCAGAGTCTGAACCGACAACCAGGGAGTCTGCCTGGGACCAACCTAGGCCCTCTGCATATATCTGACAGTTAGTAGCTTTGTCTACTTGTGGGACTCCTAACATTGGGAGCAAGGGATGTCCTTAATGCTTTGGCTGGCTCTTGGGAACCTATTCCTCATACTGGATTGCCTTAATACAAGGGGAGGTGCCTAGTCTTACCACAACTTGATATGTCAAGATCCATTGATACCCATGGGAGGCCTGCCCCTTTCTGGACAGAAACAGAGGAGGAGTGAATGGGAGGTGGTGGAGGGGAATTGAGGAGGGAATGGGAAGGGTGGAGGTAAGGGAAACTGTGGTTGGGATGTAAAATAATAAATAAATAAAATAATTAAAAATAAGTTAAATTTTAGTATTTTTGAGATTTGTTATTAAAACAAAATTTTAATCATTACCTTTTGTTATTATTTCATAACTTCATACATGTATGCATTTAATATGTTTTGATCAAATTCACCTCCATCTCCTCCTATAATTCCCCTTCTATAACTCTTACCACTTTTCCTTCCCAACTTCATGTACTTCTTTTTTTCTTTTAACTCACAGAATCCACTTAATGCTGTTGTATTGCACATGGGTGTAGGATCATCTACTGGATGTGAGAATCCTCTCAGGAGCCACATTTCTAAAGAAAACTGACTATCCATCCCCCAGAAGCCATCATTGGCCAATAGCTCAGCTGGAGGTGGAACTTCATGACCCATTGCCCCCCTGCCTTCCATGCTGGGATTTGGACAGGCTTGAGCTTGTGCTGGTGTGTGCACGAAGTTCCTGTGAGTTCCTGAGTGTCAGTGTACTGTCATGTATAGCAAATACTGTTACACTTGCAGGCATCTACTACCTTCAGCTCCTACAGCCTTTCTAGCCTTTCTTTGGCTATGATCTCTGAACCTTGTTAGGAAGAGTGCAATAAAACACCATGATCAAGGCAACTTACAGAAAGAAGGGTTTATTTGGTGCTTTTATAGTTCCTGATGACTATGAGTTCATACCATCATGGCAGGGAGCTTGGCAGCAGGCAGGCAGGCATGGTGTTGGAGCAGCAGCTGAGAGCTCACATCTGCCTCACATTCAGGAGGCAGAGAGGGCACTGGGAATGGTGCTAGTCTTTTGAATCTCAAAGCCTGCTGCCAGTGACATTTCTCTCCCAGTAATGTCACACCTCCTTATCCTTCCCAAACAGTTCCCCAATCCGAGGACAAATATATGTGCCTATGAGGGTGATTCTCATCCAAATTACCACAGGATGTGATTTGGATATCCCATTTAGAATGGAGCATGCCATAGGCTCCTATTCTCTGTTTGTTGACTAGTTGTGGGTCTATGTTTTAATTACTATCTACTGCAAAAAAGAAGCTTCTCTGATGAGTGATGCACTAACCTATGGGTATAAAGATAAGAACTTAGGGAGAAGTTTAACATTTTGTCCACTTAGCAGGATGATAGTATTAGGTTCTCCCACAGGGACAATGCCCTAGCCAGCTGCCAGTTTTGGCCCTGTTAACTGTACCAGGCATGAGTTCCATTTTATGGAGCTAGTTTTAAATGCAATTAGAAAGTGGTTGGTTACTCCGGTCAGAATTGTTATGATGAAAAATACAATTATCAACAAGATGGCTGGATATGGTGAAACGAGAAGAATGCTTATTCACTATTGGTGGAAATGCAGACTGGTGCCCCTCTGTGGAAATCAGTGTGGATGCTCCTCAAAAAGCTAGAAATACATCTACCAGGTGATACAATTATATCACTCCTGGTCATATTCCCAAGGATTCTATATCCTACTACAGAGATACTGGCTCATGCATAGTCATTGCTGTTCTATTCATAATAGCCAGGAAGTAGAAACAGTCTAAATGTCTATCCAATGATGAATGGATAATAAAAATACGGTATATACATAATGGGATATTTTTCAGCTATAAAGCAAAAAGCAATTATGGATTTTCAGGCAAATGGATGAGTAAGGTAACCCAAACCTGGAAAGATAAATGCCACATGTTCTGTCTAATGTGCAGTTGCTAGCTTTGAATCTTTAGATATGTGTGCTTAAATGGAATACCCACAGAATTCATGAAACTAACAGGGGGTCATGCAGAGATTTCAAGGGAAGAAGAATGGAGCAAAGGTGGTGTGAAGGGGAGGGAGAATAATGCAGTGGGTTAAATGGGGTGAGGGGTGAAGGGCAGATCACAGTAGGGGGTAAGGGGAGGAGTAAGTAACACTGAAGACCTCTGAAAAAGTAAAATGAAGCCTACTAATGTAGAAGCTTCTTAAAGGCATACATATAAAAAAGAAGTTTAAATGGTGTTGCTCTACAATAGGGGGCAGGGGGAAACAATATATACTCCAGACACTATAAGATGCCAAACAAAAAGTCCAGTGCTCGGCAAGGGTTACCTCTTTTTCAGTTATTGGTCACTGGGGTCCCATAGACACCCCCAAACATTACAGGTATAACCATTGCTCTTGGTTTCCCTCTAGAACGTGATGGTAAGACCCTATTGCTGAAGACACCACATACCTGAGTCATAGGATATAGAGAGATCAAGCTGGTACAAGACAGGACTCTTCCTGTCTACTCAGAGCTGCAGAGGAGAAAGTAATCAATAGTCTTACCCAGGTGTGAACCCTGTAAACAACAGTAATGGCTGACTGGGTAAGATATGCCCATTGGCACAATAGTAGCACGAATATTATGGGAGTGTTTTTCAAAAATTGTGTGTGTGTACATGAGTATGGTTGCCCACTGAGGACAGAAGATGGGCATTGAATCTGCAGGAGCTGAAGTTATAGGTGAGCTGCTGGATATGTTGTGCTGAGATTAGAACCTGGTCCTGTGAGAGCTAGGAAGACTCTTAACTACTGAGCCCTCCAATGAACTTCTAATACAGACAATATACAGGGCATGATTTTCATTAGTTCTATCCAATAGATGAGAAAATCAAGAATTAAACATGAAGTAATTTTCATAAGGTCACATTACTGCCAGTTATCTGAAATCTGGATCAAATCTGTGTTCTTTGTGTGCAGGAGCATGTGTGTGCGTGTGCGTGTGCAGGTGTGTGTGTGTGTGTGCAAGCACATATGTGCATACATTAGAGTGCACAGTGCAATCTCTAGAGTTGTTCCCTGTCTTATTTGGGGTTTCTATTGCTGCAATGAAACACCATGACCAAAAAGCAAGTTGGGGAGGAAAGGATTTATTTAACTTAACCCTTCCAAATCATAGTCCATCACTGAAGGAAGTCAGGACAGGAACTCAAACAGGGCAGGAACCTGAAGGCAGGAGTTGATAGGCCATGGAGGGAGCTGCTTACTGGCTTGCTCATCATGGATCATGGCTTGCTCAGCCTGCTTTTTTTTTTTTTTTTTTTTTTTAACAGAAGCCAGGACTATCAGCCCAAGAGTGTCTCCACCCACAATAGGCTGGGCCCTCCCTCACCAATCACTAATTAAGAAAATGCCTTACAGGCTTGCCTACAGCCTGATCTTAGGCAGGCATTATCTCAATTAAGGCTCCATCCTCTCTGATGACTTTAGCTTGTGACCAGCCAGGACATTCCCTTTTAAGTGCTATCCACCTTGATTCTTTTTTTTTTTTTTTTTTTTTTTTTGAGATGGGGTCTTTCACTGGGCAGATCCTCCCAGATTAGGTCAAGCTGGCTTGCCAGCCAGCACCAGGATCCCTGCCTCAGTTTTACCAGTGCTGGGAATATGAGTGCATGCCACAAAGCCTGGCTTTCTTTCCTGGGTTCTTGGAATCAAATTCCAGTCTTTGTGCTTTCAGGGAAAGTATTGTATTGACTGAGCCATCTCCCCATCCCTACAGCCTGCGAGCTTAACCTTTTAATCACCCCGTGTACACCTGTCACCCTGTGCTCTACACACCCTGCAGAGCCATCGTTACTTTGATATTCCCATGGAGTGGTTCATCCAGCTCCCTCCTCTTCTCAGAGGCCCGCACACCTTGGTGAAGAATCGATGCTTGGTTTCTGCTTCTGCTTTCACTTCACTTTGGGAAATACCCTCCCTGGGACAGGCATCTCCTTTTAAAAAATATTTAAAATATATTCTTTAAAAGCATTTGGGACTGTGCAGAGTGACCCTGTTACATAGGTTTGGGGATGGCAGAGGGTGGATGCTATGCACGTGTTCTCTTACAGTGGGTGAGTGCATCCCAGCTTCAGAGTTCTGAAAACTGAACAGTGTTTTGTCTTATAATGAAGAAAATATAAGGAACTGATTTGACTAATAGGGTAGAAGAAGTGAGACAGAGATGGCCTTACTGGCTAATGATGCTGAAAGAAACCCATTTCCTGGATTTGGGAATTGAGAGTTGACCTTCATTTCTTCAGAATCATTTTATCACAATGGTCTCAGCTCTCTGAGCTTTGGTCATTTCCTCGTCTTGTCATAAACAACATAGAAATTCATTTCCAATATCACAAAACCAGTAATTGTTCAATGGAAGGTCTGGAGGGTTCAAGTGTGTACTAGTCTTGTAACTTTGAAGCCCATCACGCTGCTGCGTGCTGTTTGTTTTAAAAAGTGTACTTCAAACCAAGGCTAGCTAGTAATGTTTGAGTCAAAAATACTGAAGAGGAATTTAGGATGTTCAAAGGTGGGTTACAAGACATGTCTGAGGAGAAAGTAAGGAGCATGGCCCATTTGTCTCTTTCACAGTAATGAAGTGACACTTGGATTTCAAACGCAGCCACAACTTTCTCATAAACTGGGCTTTCATTTGCTCCAAGCACCACTCGTACTTATCATCCTTTTGTTGCCTTTGATTTTTCTCTTAAATCCATCCCCAAACTCCAGCTCTGCTTCTGAAATGTGACTGTCTTCAGTCATCTTCTTCTTGCTCTCTGTGTGGTTTACTCTTGGTGACTGTGTTCATCACCTGGAAAGCAAAGCCACCTTCTCTCTGGGAGGATGGAAACAGGCCACTGTACTTACCTGTTTTTCCAATGTTCCCAACTGACTCGCCATCCTGTCGATTCTTAGCGCCGAGAAACTTGCTTTGTGTGCTGCTGTTGCACTGGGGCTTTGCATTGCATCTCTTTGGCATTGTGTGGTTAGGAGCCGTTGTTTTATCCCTCTGCTAGCTGATGGCACAGCTATTACTTTACTGCTCCGTATTTTCCTCTGGGCTTCAATGTGCTGCCATTAGGGTGGAGAAGTCTACTGACAGACGGCACCCAGCCACCCCTCATGTTTTGCTTAGTTACAACAAAAGCAGATTTATAACTATGGGTGAAATGCATGATTTCATTAAAAGGAAAACAAATGATAATTTTAGTATTTAGATGAAGAAGCAAAACAACCTTGAATAAAAGATGAATATTTATTTAAAAAATGCTTAACAAGTATTGCAAAATGTGCATAATTTGATTTAATTTCAGATTTGCTAATCATGTATCTGGTGGAAGCCGGCCACAAAGAACACACTTGTTTTGGATCTTAAAACTTGAAGTAAATTAACTTATTAAACTTTGTGCTTATACAATAATGATACAACTCTGGTTGTTTGGGTGACTTTCTAAAATTCTTATGGAAACACAAACTTTGACAGCATGGTTGTTCATGCCTGTATGGAAAATTCAGGTCACATTTGTGGTGATGTACATAGTTTTCTGCCTTCTACTGTAATATTCAAAGAAAGAGAAGGGGGGTTCTGGAAGATGGCTCAGTGAATAAAATGCTTGCTATGCAAACATGATAATCTGAGCTTGAACCACCAGGACTCACAAAAAGCCTGCCACAATAGCTCACACCTCCATCCAAATGCTCACACCTCCATCCCAATGTTCCTACCTCCATCCCAATGTTCACACCTCCATCCCAATATTCACACCTCCATCCCAATGTTCACACCTCCATCCCAATGTTCACACCTCCATCCCAATGTTCACACCTCCATCCCAATGCTCACACCTCCATCCCAGTGTTCACACCTCCATCCCAGTGCTCACACCTCCATCCCAATGTTCACACCTTCATCCCAATGTTCCTACCTCCATCCCAATGCTCACACCTCCATCCCAATGCTCACCTCTATCCAAATGCTCACACCTCCATCCAAATGCTCACACCTCCATCCCAATGCTCACACCTCCATCCCAATGCTCACACCTCCATCCCAATGTTCCTATCTCCACCCCAATGTTCCTCCTCCATCCCAATGCTCACACTTCCATCCCAATGTTCCTCCAGCAAGATAGGATGCAGAGACATGTGACTCCATGGAAGCATATTGGCTAGTTAGCCTGTCATGCACAGTGCTGAACAAACAACAAAAAACCCTCTCTCAAACAAGGTATAAGGCAAGAACCCACATCAGAGATGGTCCTCTGGCTTACACACTCTTGCTGTGGGCCACATACACATGTGCCTTCACTCACCAACATGCACACATACCATACATATACACACATCACATATCAAATAAAATCACAATACATTTATGCTTTTCGTGGTCGTGATCATACTTAGGTTTGATGTTCACTCATTCAGTTTAATCAGTGTGTATTGATTGCCTACTGTATCCCATGCATCCAACTAGCAAACACAGTCCCTGACCTCAATTAGTTGGCAGTCTAGCAGAGATAGACACATAAACAGACAACTGCAATCCTGCAGTTAGACTGTGATTGGCTTTGGGGTATTTCACAAATTCTTTAGTCACACATTTTCAAACAGTTTCTTGGGTCACTCCCACAGATGGCTCATTTCCTCCACTGTGTTTTGATCCATCATAATCTAATCCTAAATTTTCATTTTGCCTTACTTGGCTCTTGTCTCTTGTTTGACCAGAAAATCTCCATCAATGCAGTGCAACCATTAGCAAAGTTATGCAGAAAGTCTGTCTGGGCAGACATACAGACGAGTCTATAAAGACAAGTGGAAAATGTGTTATACAAAGTAGTAGACTTAGGATGATTAACATTGTATAAATCTGTGTCATATGTGTCAAATATATATTTAATATAATTGTTTATAATGCAGACATATTTGGGAGAGTATTTGACCATCTGTTAGCAATGGCTACTTTAGGGAAAGAGGCTGGTAGGGATAAGATTGATTTTTTTTGCTTTGTGTAATTCTTTTCTATTTGAGCGCTCTCTCTCTCTCTCTCTCTCTCTCTCTCTCTCTCTCTCTCTCTCTCTGTTTGTGCACACACACACACACACACACACATGGAGACCAGAGGGCAGCTTCAGCTTCAAGTCTTGTACTCTCAGGTGCCATCCACCTAATTTTTTATTTTTGGTATAATATCATTTTTGTAATTGTGGGGTTTTTGGGCAGTCTTAGGTATTTGTATGTGTGGTATGTATGTTCACATGTGTGGGCTCACATGTATGTGTGTGTGAGCATATTTAGGACCATGATTGATGTTGAGAGTCTTATTTGATCACTCACCATATTACTCATTGAGGTAAGGTCTTTCAGTTGAACCTGGAGCTCATCAGTACAACTAGTCTGGCAAGTCAGCTTGCTCTTCTGATCCCCTGTCCATCTTGAGAACACTGAACTTCCCACCTGACATTTAAATTGATAACGGGGATGCGAAATTTAGTCTTCATTCTTGTATGACAAGCGCTTCAAGCACAGTCTCCCCAGTCCCCACCTTGTTTTCCGACGTAGGGTCTCACTGGCTTTCAACTCATGAAGCAAGCTAAGTTGGCTGGTGGACTGGCTGGTTGTGTGTCAACTTGACACAAGCTAGAGCCATCAGAGGGGAAGGAGCCTCAGCTGAGGAAATGTCTCCTTGAGATCCAGCTGTAAGGTATTTTCTCATTTAGTCATCAATGGGTGAGGTCCTAGCCCATGGTGGGTGGTGCCACCCCTGGGCTGTTCTATAAGAAAGCAGGCTGAGCCATGGGAAGCAAGTCAGTAAGCAGCTCCCCTCCATGGCCTCCGCATCCGCTCCTGCCTCTGGGATACTGCCCTGTTTGAGTTCCTGTCCTGACTTCCTCCAGTGATGGACAGCAATGTTAAAGTGTAAGCCAAATAAACCCTTTCCTCCCCAAGTTGCTTTGGTTGGTCATGGTGTTTCATTACAGTAGTAGAAACCCTAACTCAGATAGCTCAAGTGAGCTCTAGGGTGGACCTAGCTCCAGCTCTCACCTGGCTTTCCCCCCTTCCTATTATGGGTGCTGGGAATGGACTTCAGATCCTTGTGCATGCAAGGCAAGGACTTTGCAGATTTATTTCTTCAGTCCTCTGCTTCATAAATATAAATGTGAAAAAAATAAAAATAAAAACACTAGTTAGCTGTTGGCTATGCTGACCAGCAAATCCAATTACAGGGTGCTAAACATCTTCCTCTCACACCTTAATCTCCTCATCCCAACACAATCTCTCCCAAGACTCTGGATACATCTTTCCATGATGCAGGAGCTCCTAAAATATGGAACATATTTTAAAAATTATACATTTTTGGTAATTTCATATATGAACATAATGTATTTAGTCCATATCTATCTTCTGTTCTCTCTCTCTCTCTAACTCCCCTGGAACCCATTCCCATCCTGTATCCAATTTCCCATGTTTTCTTTCTTGTCTTGTTCTTAGCCCCCTCTCTCCTCCTTCCTCCTCCTCCTCCTCCTCCTCCTCTTAATCTTCCTTTATAACCCATGGAGTTCATTTAATGCTGTGTATATGCACATAGATGTAGGGCCATCTACTGGAACATGGGAGACTACCACGGACCAAGCCACTGGAGAAAACGGATTTTCTCCCTTAAGCAGCTATAGACTGCCATAAGCTCCTCAATCAAGGGTGAGGCCTTCCCTATTCACACTGAAGTGTTGACTGGCCTGATCTTGGTAAGTCTTAAACTTGCAACTATGGCTGTTGTAAGTTCATGAGGGCAATAGCCCTGCCATGTTCAGAAGACAGTATTTCACAGCAGTCATCCCTGACCTCTGGCTTTTGCAATCTTTCTCTTCCTGCTTTTTTCCCTTGAGTCTTGTGGGGCGGTGGTGTAATACGATGTTCTAGTTAGGGCTGAGAGCATATTTCTTAATGCTTTAAGTAAACAGGTATTTGCTGTGTGGCAACTGTGTGCTCTGGGAGCTCATGGGAGTTCTGATCTCTGTAGAACTCAGCCCAGTGACTAATTGTACTGCCTCCCTCCACTGTGCCTGTCCTATCCTGTCCTCTTGAAGGTTCTTCAATTGGAACTATTCTGTGAGCCCGACTTTCCTTCTCCCTCCTCTGAGTCTTGTACTATTTACTCAAGAGAGGCTTTTGAAGATTCATACTACCCAAGGATTCTAAGAGAAGAACAACCAAGTCCTCTCCATCTGTGTCTTTTCCTCCTTCGTTCAAATTCTGTCTCTACTTATGAGGGTACTGGGGCTAGAGTGGGAAATCTGGTACAAGCAGATCTTCCTGACATGGAGAAGAATGCTAAGAAACACACAGGGATGTAAATAACCTGCTCAGGAGCAGCTGTGGTGCTACCAAGAGAGAGCAGCAGAGGGTGAGGATCCACACTAATGATTCACAATGTAGGTGACTTTGGAAAGACTTCCTTGGGAAAGTCAAATTTAGCTGAGAGTTGAAAGATGGGAAGAAATATCACTGGGTGGGAGCCCAGGTGGGAATAACCAGGTGCAGAGTGGAAGTGGAGGTGGCAAGTGCAGAGTATCCCAGAGAGCAGCGGGGCTAACAGGAACTGCTGGAGAGGTAGGTAGGCAAAGTAGCCTTGTGTGCTACTTTAAGGAGTTTGAGATTCATTCTAAGAGAAAAGTTGGGAGCAATTGGTCACCTTTAATTAGGGGAGGGCCCAGATTACACTTGCCTTTTAAAATGACCACCCAACTGATGAGAGGAAATGGGTAAGAGAGCCAAGGTGTTTTTAGCAATGAGTGTGACCAGAATGTGCTCATGATGCATGGATTTATTGTTAAGTGAAGGGTTGCTATTCTATTACTCCCTTGACATCTCCTTTATCTCCACAGCCTTCAAATGGTTCTAGAACTTTCATCTTCCAAAAAAGGAAAGATTCAAACTTACATGCATGAAAGAGGCTATCCAAATCACCAATAAATAAATTCACAGGGAATCAACTCTGTTTTTGTAACCTAGGAACTGCCATCATAAACCACTAAGTCACTTAACAGAATGTCAAAGCATTAAAGAGTGGTAATACTTGGCTTTCTCAAGGAGAAGCATCAGGATGCTGACACACTGTTGGTGAGGTTGAAATGTCATGGAAAGCTGGCAGTATCTTCCAAAAATAAGCATATCTTTAGCCCTGTGGCCCAACAACTGCACCAGAGCATGTACAAAGGATAGTCACAGAAGCAGTCCTTATAACCACCCTAAATGGAAAATGGCATTGTGACATGGATAAATCTGTTGTGGCATATATCAGAATGCCATATAGGTGGGAAATGAACCACAGCTATCTCAGCAATACATGAGTGAATGTGTCCTGTGAGTGTGATTACATAGAAGGTTAGAAGAGGAAAGTCTTTCCACACATTGGGAATAAGGATGGTGGTTGCCTTTGGCACGTGAGAAGTAGAGGTTGGCAAGGCTTATGGGAAAGGGGCTCATCAGGACAGTAGGTGATTTCTATTTCCTGACTTAGTCTTTGTGTGTGTTTTGTGAATGTGTTCATCCTGGGGTAAAATACTGAGCTGTGTTTTAGGATTGATTCTCTTCCGTATGTTTGTTCTAAAGGAAAAAGAGAAAGCTCAAAACACTGGGGCTCTGGTCCTTGGTTTGTGCTTCTGGCAGGGGTGACTTGAGGGTTAAACTTGGCTAAAGCTTCCTCTCTGATTTTTCTTGTGTCATTTCCTATCCCACACACTTTCCCACATTGCTATGCTGGGGGACACCATTTAACAGAGTTCTCCATGCTAAGTGGTGAGGAACTCTATTTGGAGGGAATCTTACTTCTCTTTGACCTTGACTTTGTAGGTGTAGTCTTTTCTAGCCTGGCTCTCTTCATGCCCTTTGGTTATACAACCTGCTCACACAGTTCCCCTCCAGGGATCCTGAACACCAACCCCCGCATGCCAAGCTTTAAAGGCTAGGATGCTTCCTCTTTACTTTGCATGTTTTAAAATTGTCTGTACTTCTTGCATGAAGTATGCTGTAGTTTTGCAACACTGAATATAACAAAAACATTGTTTGAAATCATAGCCTTTCTCTTCTGACTGACCTAACTATGTAGCTTTGGGTAAATTAGCTAATCCTTTGTGCTTTTTTTGATGGGGGGTAGATGGGGGTGTTGAGACAGGGTCTCATGCTGCCTAGGCTAGCCTTAAGCTCAGTGAGTGGCTAAGGCTGGCCTTGAACTCCTGCTTTTCCTGCTTATAAATCCCATTGCTGGGATTAGATGTGCGGTCCACCACACGAGGTCACACACCCTTTGATCTTAATTCCGTCTGTAATAAGGAAAGCAGTGGTGCTCTCAGCCTATTTGTCAAGAGACTTCAGTGAGGCACTTGATGGAAGACTCGGAGCTTAGACTAGCTGGTCAATAGAGTGCTTGCACACCCACCCAGAGCAGGAAGAACTTGGTCCTGTAGACCCGAAGGAGTAAGCAGTGGGGGTGCCCTCTGGAGAGCCGCTTGCTGAGAACGACTGGCAACCATTCTACCCTGCCCTCTTGGGAAAGCAGGCCATTTTCGTCAGGTCTTAGTCCCATCGAGAGGTCAGCCTAGTTTGTGACAGACACAAATAAGGCAAGCAAAGGGACACATTTAATTTCTATCAAACACAGGTGATTATATTGTTAACAGGAGCTGGGGAGTGAGAAGAGTACTCCATGTCTCTTGAATCTTGAAAAAAAATGCTTTAACAAATATATAAGAATCATATATAATTGGCACACACTTTGTTTGAATGCAAACACTGCTGTTAAAGTGGTGCTTAAAAACAGTTTGTTGGCCTTCTCTCCATACAGGAGAAACATTCCTCTCGTTTACACCACTCACTTGCTTAGCAAACCCTTATTTATCCTATGATGCAAGCATAATCTGCCCAACATCAGATCCTGAGTTAGTGGAGTGTGAATTAGTGGAATTCTAGGCTGTCTCTCAACAGCCCACAGCAACAGTGTCAAGAAAGCTCTAGAAAATCACCTCTGCCCTCCCTTTTCTGTCTCTCCCTGCTGCTTAGGCTTCAGTGGGGCTTTCAAACAGACGGAAGAAGACAGGTTCAAACACACGCTCCTAGGACATTTGAATAATTATTTATTGAGAAGCCACAGTTTCCTACACTTTTACAACTGTAGGCTTTTATATAAGGCAAAAAGCAAGATGGATCCACTACTTTCCACAGAAAGAAACAGCTCTACAGCAGGCCCCAGGGTCGCTCAGTTACAGATCAAAGTGCAATGTACGTGACAGATATAAAAAACAGTGTGGAACAAAATAATCGAAATTATGGTTACAGTCTACTGGAGGAAATATCCATATCTTATTATAAATACATTTATAGTCTAGGGTTGTCATTTCAATAGGTTTTGTTTTATTTTTTACATATACGATTATTGAAACAGAAAAGTATAATGTAACATTTACTAGGATAAACTTTGACAGAGGATAGTTGGTCTGAACTTTGCTTGATGCTAAGTCCTGATCAGATGGCCCCCTTGCCATGACAATTAAAATAATTAATTAATTGTTATGTAACTTTTTTGGTGGGGGAAACTACACGGATAAATGCGAAGCTGGGTTAACCAGGACACAAGGGGTCCATTGCTTTCAGTTTCAGGGGATGAGAAAAGCTAAAGTTGGCTGTTGGAACTGTGCCATTTTTTCCTTCCCATAAAACAAGAACAAAACTGAAATCCAAACCAAGCAGATCTACGTGCTTAAATTAATTTATTCATGTGCTCATTTAAATCCCTGGTACTCACATACACGAAATGGAGACGTGGAAACACCCAGCACAATTGCTCCCACGTCCACTTCCCATCAGTGCATACGCAGTGTGGGATGAGCATTGTGTTCTGCTAACAACAGGGACACACCTAGCAGCTGAACTATGTATTCTCTCCAGGAACAGTGTTTAAGAATGGTGTTCCATATTGCTTGTAAACATACAGACACAGAAATCAGGAAACCATGGATCTGAAGGTCATTTGCTAATCTTGGTACCACATAGCTAAAATGGTAAACGTCTCATGGGTATGGTAGTTGACAGAAAATTCCCTAATGGAGTTAACTAACAGACTAAGGACATGCATTGATTACAGGACTCCATCCCAGTGGACTCTTGGACCCAGAGAATGGTCTAATCATCTTCTTCATCTTCCTCATCGCTGTCCTTCATGCTGATGCCCTGTAAGCCCCCACCCTCACTCACTGACGCCGTAGCTTCCTCCACAGTGAGGCGGTTTCGGATGGTCTCATAGGTCTTGCTGTTTAAGGTGGAATCCAGGACCCCTTGCAATCGGAAATCTCTATAGGTTTTCTACAGGGAGAAAAAGATAAAGTGGTAAGGAAGCTCTCATCATCATGGTGAGGAGGAAGAGGATGCAAAGCAGGGACATGTGTAAGAGTCATGACTTTCAGCTAAGTGCCACTTTTTAAGAATCGAGAAGTAAAAAGTCACTCCCTTCAGATTTTACTTGGACTGAGAATGGAGACTCCACTGAATGACAGAAAATGAGAAACTGTGACAGGATAAACTGCATTAGATGAGACAAAGCAAAGAACATAAGCTTGTGTTTATTCAGATCCACAAAGGGAAATGTTTCATAGCTCTTTTCCCTCCCCGGCTGCTTCTTTCCCTTAGGTTATTATAACAATATGATCGGCAGTGTACAGGGCTGGAACATACACATAATGAGTGTGTCAATTGATTATGGTATTTTGTGATTTCTGTTGCAGTCTGGTCTGTGGATTTTTTGCCTGTTATAATTGCATGAGCCACGTCCCTCTGTCTCATTCACAAGATAGACATATGCATGTTGGTATATGAAACCTATTATGGGCAGCCACAATGATGGACAAGATGGAGCGCTAATGCCTCATCAATATGTTGTGGGCATGTGACTCATGTCTCATCTCCTTAGGAAAGATCTGTATCCATTTTTCTCACAACTTTATGTTCTCAGAGAAGAAATTTGGCTCTTTTTCAAGAACAATGGTTGGTGTTGCTACACCACAGCTCCTTTGTTCCTTCCTGCAGTTTCTCTCGGATTTCCTTAGGTATCCCAAGGACTGTTTCCCAGAACTCCTTTGGTGTTAACTGAACATGACCAGAAGCATGAACTATTGCCTAGTTTATATTTTTTTAAAATGGTTTCTTTCTAACTATGAGTTTTCTCATCACACTGCGTATCATTTCAGTGACTAATTCTCCTCTTTGTTTTACCTGTTCATATAGGAAACTTGATAAATGGTCAAGGGAGAGAATAGTAATGTATTTCAACATGACTCCCATATTATTTGTATTTTTAATAGTTTATTTAATGCAGTTATGATATCAATAACCCCAAGGTCAACACACTTTTTAGGTCACAGGCTATAGTGACTGTAAAGCTAATCAGTGAATGCAGGTTGGTTGGGTGAAGCCCAGTCATGTGACATTATGGACAGGATGATTCACCACACATTTATTTCTCTTTATAAGGTAACCCGGCTTAGATATTGTTCCAAAGCCATCTTATCATAGCTTTAGTACAAATCTCTGGAGAAGAAGGGAACAGCCAGGTAGCTAACTTATCAACTGTGTTTTCATGTGATGGGTGGGCAGGAGGCTGACTAAATGTTAGGTCCAGAGTAGATCACATAGCCACATGACTTACTAGGCTCTTTGAACTTTTCAGTTAGCTGTTCTGTAATTGTTGCCAGACTTGGAGAAGTTAAAAATGCTCGAGGAGTTGCCTCTTCATTCAAATTCCCAAGCAGTGTGGATCCTGCTTAGAGGCTGACTACCTAAGGGTAGAAATGGTGGCTACTCAGTTTGGAATCTTGCAGTTGCTAGTGATTAAGGAGCTAACTGTTATTTAGTGTTGGATGAACAAACATGATTTCTGGATGAGGGATGAATGGATGAATGGAGGGAGTGTCTTTTGAGGCAGAAAAGAGAGCTGAGGACCCTTGGGAATCTGCGGCTGAGGAGGAGCATTCTGGATACTTCCTTGAGCTGGAGGTGGGGGATTCCACTTCAGTGCCCTTGGATTGCAGTAGTTAAGATGAGTCCAGTTCTGGAGAAAGTGAAGGTCTCTATCCAGTGATGTTTCTGTGTTGCTCCTCTGTGTTTCACAACTGTGTATATGTTTGGTTTTGGCAGACGGCAAAAATTAAGCCTCCTCTCTGACATTATTATCTTAATAAAATACTACTAATTTTTGACAAGGATTTGGAAATATCGGTTATGGAAAGATAATTTGAAAATATTCAGTTGTGGTATTTTCTTTTCATGTCTATCTGGTCAGATAAGGGTTAAATAGAAATTATCTCCTATACTCTATACTACACACAGAAAGAAAGAAAGAAAGAAAGAAAGAAAGAAAGAAAGAAAGAAAGAAAGAAAAGAGAAAAGAAAAAGAAAGGGAAAGAAAGAAATAGTTACAGCAAGAAAAGGAACTCAGAGGGTCTGGCAATGCTTAGGGAACTTGCCTTAAGAAACTGACTTCAACATAAAAATAAGAAAATTAAGCTGAGTGCACCATTGAAGTGCATATATTTCTTTTCCAATAGCTGCAGTTACATACTGGCTGCAGCCTTCTCCAGGGCGGAGGCTTTGTGAGATCAAATGCAGATGATAATAACTCCTTAATTACACACAATGGAACTGTAATTGGGTTTTAGTCAGCACTGAGGTAGAAGAGCACCTTCAGGGGGATGGGACTAATCCAAAGGAGACCAGGAAGCAGGGTAGGACAGATTTTGGCAAACTGTTAAGAAAATTCAGCTATGCTTATTACTGAAATATTTTAATGGAGATTTTGTACATTGAATAGGAGTTTTGCATACGAATGTCTTGAAAACCCTCTATGGAGAGCACCAAATGGAAACTGAAATGATCAAAAAACGTATTTACCCCCTTCTGTGATCTTATTATTTCATGTAAACCACTTCGATTTCACACTGAAATAATTATCATTAGTCCATGGCACACACATAAGAACAGGGAAAGAGCTACTTTCAGGGTATGTTATCTCACCTTTGTGATCCTTTACATTTGATTGTGTACACGCATTGTAAGAGAAATCACTTCAATTAACTAGGAGAACAATATTGATTTGCATTCTGATAATGATCACAGAACATATTTAGAAATAGCTGGGGGTAAATATTTCCATTAAATTAATTGTGGCAAAACTTATTTAATTAAACCATAAATGAAATTGGTAATTTATGCAATTAACATAATGGTGCCCAAAGCCAGCTTTTAAAGGTGCAATGGCACTGCCAGGGCACAATAGTCTCTGTGACATTTTGTGCGTGGCAAACATAGACCTTCTTTTTCCTCTGCAGACACAGTGTCAATGCCTACCTGCCCTGCCCCCTTTTAACTAAGCTTGCCTTTGATGTCTCAGTAAGAAATTAAGCAGGTACCACAAAGGAATTTCTCTGGACTTTCTTGCATGCAATACTGTCTTAGAAATCATCCTGGTGTGTATGTAAGCAGGTACTGTCTGTGTTCGGGGAGTTCTGTAGCTTGCCCATGAAGTGTATTTCAGTAAGCTACTTAGAAGAAAAAAATGCTTTGTTCTTTTACCTTTACCATCCTAATTAGTGTTTTCAGCTGATAAATGTGAAGCTGTAGGTCCATCCGGTCGGTCAACCAGGTGCAGATGACGTTCATGGAGCTGTTGTACCATTGCTGAAAAAGAGACAAAAGTTCTCCAGGCAACACATCATGGCATGACTACAGGACAGGGAGGGAACAGGTCACATTGGAGCCCCTGCTCTGTTCCAGAGGAAACAAGATGGTTAAATAGAACTGGAGAGAGGGACCATGATCATCAAGTCACACAAAGGAGGTGCTGTTCCTTCTAGACTAGGGCACTGTGGACCCTTCTACTACACACAACATGTGTGCACGTATGGTGCATTCCTGAAGACGGCCTCTTGTGCTCTTGATTCTCATCTGAATTGGTCCATTTCACTCAGTTGTGAGTCAAGGCTATGCTCCTTTCCCGATGCCCTTGTCTCCAGGGCCGGGAGAGGGACAGGGTGGCCTTCACCGGCACTTACCTTTGAAAACGGCCCCGATGTGTGCAATTCTGAGAATCAGGTGGACAGTCGGAGGAACTGAGGGGTAGGTATTTACCACCATTTGCCTGACTGGGGCATTCCTAATATGGACAGCAAATGAGGATTTCTCTCCAAGGGCCAAACTGTTCTGGGCAGCATTTAAGTGCCCTGCATTAGCTCTGCAATCTGTTTTAATCTTAGCACAAAAAATTATGGAATATGAGAGGGAAAAAAAACTATCTACAAATGAGCTCATTTCAAGCTGTTGAAATCATACTTCCCCTTCTGGGGGTTAAATTTTGCTTCTTGTCTGTGAAAAATGCTTAAAGCTGTGTCACTTGAGACTGCCACCCCTGTGGTGCAGGAAGTCTCTGGTGCAGTATAATTTTGCAGTACTGCTCATATATTCATAAATCTCACTCAGAGACATATGAACAGTGTTATGAAGTGTCAGTATGAAAAAAAATCTAATCTTTTAAACTTCACCAGGTTTCATTACGCTCCGCCGCTTATACCAAACAATTTACAAATAAAATGAAAAGGTGTGGATGGACCTATATATTTATTTATGCGACATCTATATGAACTGTGTACAGAATAAAGGAGGAGTTAGAGAATTGAGACGAGGCGCACACTCACACTAGCCAGCACACACAGGCACACACACATCGCACACCAGTGGGGATTCGAAAAGCATAAATAAAAACATGTTTCTGATGGTAACTCCACCCTTTCTCACCTAAAGATCATCCAAAATCAGTTTATGCCTAACACTCACAGTTTTTCTGAAGCCTTGTTTCTGACTTAATTTCTTTAAAAAAAAAATTAATTTGGGGGTTTTACTTGCAAGGTAGAACTGCCAAGTCTCACCTTGCAAGAAACTACAGCGTCGCAGCCATGGCGTACAGAAGCCCCTCTTTGCATCTTTCTTATCTAGGCTCGTCCTCATGGGAGCCAAGTGTGGCTCTCCTTGGAGCCCAGCCGCAGCGGGGACCATGCTACCCCAAGGAGGGGAGGCAGCGCCGGCAGCAGCCTCACAGCCAGCTCCTGCTCTTTTAAAGATCACGGAGGAGAAACTGTCAGTTGTGGGAACCGTCTGTCCCTCCCCAGGGAGCAGGCGGCTGGGGGTGGGCGTTCCCTGCTGAGATGGGCAGTTCACTCTCCAGAGGGTGTGCGATTGTTAGAGGTCAAGCTGCTTCAGGCACGGACAGCTTTTCCCCTCTAGGGGTGAGAACATTTTTCTGAAACTTTTTTTTTTTTTAGGGAGGGGTAGTGGTGGCTGTGTGGAGGGTGTTTTTGGCACCTCCTGCCTGGGGATTCTGCTGCACTTGCTGCCATTACATCTGGGTTTGTTAGCAGACTTTGGGGACAGGACAAGTACTGGATCACAGCTATCATGTCGCTTTATACCACCTCAGGAGCTAGGGGCTCTCCTGGGTTCACCTAGGCCTCCAACTTAAGTTTACTCGCTGTATGTGGCATGCAATCCACTTTATCCAGGAGTAATTTCTCCTTACATTCGTCCTTCCAGGGGGTTAGAAGGTGACCTTCGAGAAGCTCATGTGACAACATGGCCAAAAATACATGCTCATAGCCTTGTGATGGATACACGTCTGGGACACGAAAGAGGAGTGTGGCACTCTGGCTTCTAGGCAGAGGTGGCATTTTGCTTTGGCTGTGACAACAGGCAAATCGGTGCTGGCTTCCCTCACTGCCAGTAAGCATGGTGCAACATGCCTTTTTCTCTTTACTGAGAGACGCGCCACCTTTCAGGAAAAAAACATAGCACCCCCTTCCATTTTCCATAGGCAGTTCTCACTCTCGTAAATGGCTTTTAAATAGCACAATAAATAAATAAAAATCAAAAATACAAATTAAAAGGTAGGCTGCTGTCAACAGTCTTGCGCGGTTGAGGAAGTCGAGGGAGGGAGGAAGTGCATACAGAAGAGATCAATGCAACTGAGCACATTCCCACCCCAGGAGCAAGAATGCCCTGGAACATCCATGCTTCTCCTGAATCTCACATCTAGCAGGAGAAGTGTAAAAAAATGTATGATGCCCCATTGGCTACACATTCAAAGAGGCAAAAGGGAGAAAGTGAGTCCTTTCCAAACCTTATGCTCGGTAGAGGGAATCGGAGGCGCTTTCAGATGCAGCACACCCAGTGCTAGCTTGGTTTTCCAGCAAGGGCGTCGAAAGGCATTTAGATGTTGGAGAAAGAAGAAGGCATTGCCTTCTAGAACTTTACAGTGTTAGAAATGACAGGGATCTTCACAGTATCCATTGAAAAGGAAGAAGCAAAGGCCCAGATCACACAGGAAGTGTGTGTCTCCAACATCAGCACTAGATGATCATCTGCAGTCTCTCCGTTCTGGGTGCAAGAGTGTGCTGGTCAGCACAGCCAATCTGCTGCATCTCTTCCCAACTCTCTAACTGGAGATAGCACATGGATTACTAAAAGCAGGTCCCAGAGAAAGGTTTCTCACCACAGAACCCAGCCAGCACCACAAACCAAGATTGTCACCATTTCCCAGCGCCTAAGGAGAGTGCATGGCCCTCTTCCGGGAGTGTGTTTGATGTCAAGGCTAATGCCTTGTTAAGATTCTTCAAAAGAAGAAATTCATAAGAGAGCTGATGTTCACCCCATTTTCGTTTTGTCTTTCATTCAGACAGGTCTCTTCTGGAGCTATTTCAGTACCAGAGCATGAAATGTCTGGTAACATATGCTTTAGCTCTGAGGAAGGAGAGTTAGGATTGACAGCATTCATTGGATATTTTGAATATAGTCATGACTTGTCCGTTAATTTAGGGCTACTGATTTGAAACTTCCCAAACAAGGTTACTTTAATCCTAAAACCACACCACAGAAGTAAAATTGCCAGTAGACTGGACTCTTGTAGCATACACCCCAGGTGGTCATTCTGGGGATGTTGGAGCATAAAAGGATGCTGATCTGCAGCTGAATCTAAGGCTCTATTTAGAAAGTAGCTAGAAGACCAATGAAGTATTGTCTACCTCCTCTTCCCTTTCTCCTTTCCCTTCTACTACCAAGCTACATCCTCAACCTTTTCTTGACTATTTTTATTTTGAGACAGGGTCTCACTAAACTGACCAGGCTGATCTTGATCTCAGTCCAGAGCTCAGGCAGGCCCTGAACTTGCAATCTGTATCTGGTCTACAGTAACCAGGACCACATGCCTGCACCACCCAGCTTGGTCCTTTCTCTCTCCCAACCACCTTTTGTGTTACTGCCACTTAGAGTGGTTCTGTTTAATCTTAAACTCTTAGGCTCAAGTGATCACCCCACCTCAACCTCCCAAATGCTGGGCTGTAGACATGTGCAGTGGTACCCTGCTTCCTTGCTTTCTAGTACATAGTATTTAAAAGTGCTGGTCCTAATACACATCAGAGCTTGCAACCTTGAGCAAAGACTTTCCTCCTTAGAGACTCAGTTTAATGATAAAATGGGGATTCATTTGTCTTTTATAGGATTCTTTCGATGAGTAAATAAAAGAATGCTTGTGAAGCACTCATGTCTGTGCTTAGTAAGCTGACATCCCCACTACCACTGCCTTTCCCCAGCCACCACCACTACCAATCATTATTATCCCTCATCTCTCACTGCTTTATCTCTGCCTCTCAATCTAAATGATAACAAATACAGAGGTGGGGGTTAGTTATCTGGGAAAGCCACGTGGTGGAAGAAATGGTCCCCACAGGGAGAGCCTGGAATTGTGTAGCTCTTATATGGGTAGCTCTTAGCAATGGGATTCCATTTAAACTTAGGAAACTATCTTGGGTTCACAAAGAACATTTTAAACTGATACTGATTTATATTGAAGTGTTGAGTTAAAATGACTCCTGGACAGATCTCTGTGAGTTCGAGGCCAGCCTGGGCTACAGAGTGAGTTCCAGGAAAGGTACCAAAGCTACACAGAGAAACCCTGTCTCAAAAAACCAGAAAAAAAAGAAAAAGAAAAAAAATGACCCCTGGAATGAATGCCTTTTCAAACCTTGTAGGCATACGTTCAATATCAGCCTGTTTGGCCACCTTCTAGCAGGATAGCCTCAAACACACTGTTTAACGCTATGACTTTCAGTCTTCTCTTGGGGTTAATGCCAGCACCAACTTCACAGGATTGCTGTGAGCATTAGGAGGTGATTCATGCACAGTGCCTACCAGAGTGAATGCCACACAATAAGCACTCAATAAAACAGCTTTCACTCACAGATACTTTCAATGTGTAGCCCAAAGTTATTGTCTTGATCCATTTCTGGCAGAAACTTGGTCACTGATACTCATATTCCTCAGGCCACACATTCTGTCCACAAGCATACTGACTTCTTAATGAATCCTAACACTCAGCCTGTACCATTATAATATGGTTCATTACGGCCAGGATCAGGAGGAGGCAGTGAAGAAGATCAGGAGAGGCCAGGATCACACACTGACATCACCGAAAATGTGGATATTCATCAGGGATTTTTGTACCTTAACTCTGATTTTTTGAATGTCTTAAATATTAAAATGTAATTTAAAAATTGTAAAAACTGAAAAACTGTAAATCTTAAAAATATGAAAGCCAACAATAGTTGGTCCCCCTCACTGAACTCTACGATGAAGAAGTGACTCTTAAATCTCTTTCTAGGTCTCCCCTTTGGTTTCACTGTTGACTGGATGGAAGCTTTACACCCTGGAAACCTGAAGTGTTGACAGGTAAGACAAATAATTAACACCTGACGAGGCAGGGCTCCTAGAAACTGGCCTCCACTGTGAGCCGCTCACCCCAGCGAACAGCACAGGCTGGCGCTGGAGTGGCTTCTGCTGAGCTTATATTTTCTGCCACTATAACCAACACTCAGATTTTTTAGTTTGAGTCTCTTCATGTACCCTTGACTGTCCTGAACTTGCTAGACCAGGCTAGTCTCTTTCTTGCAGCCGTCCTCCTGCCTTTATCTCCTGATGCTGAGATACTGGTGAGCAAGCACCATGCCGGCTGTAAGCCTTATTGTGGTTCCAACACTTTGGAATTAATTTGATGTCCTATAGAGACTTTGCTGTTAGAGGTACATTTATTTTTGGAAAGATGAGCGGCAGCAGAAGGCTAGGCACAGAGGCCGAAAGAGTACTTACATATTCACATAACACAAAGACCATTTATGTCAACTTATGGAAATGCCTTATCAGACCAGATGATCCTATGGCTTAGAGATTCCTGTCTTTAGTGCCATTTCCCAATAAAGTACTATTTTGTGCAGAATAATGATATACAACACTAGACATACACATGGATATTCACAGAGTTAGTAAAAACAACTAACTGTTCATGGAACACTGATCCCTCACTATGTCCAGACTCTACAGACATACTGCAAGCATGATACAGTTTAATTGCCGAATTCAACAACTATACACAGCCCCATTTTGTATTTTTTTAAAAAGGGGACATACAATTAGTAAGCATTGAGGTAGTTTGAAGTTTTTTGTTTTTTAACTACCAAATCAATGAGCTGTTTTTACTCAGTTCCATTCTGTTATGAAGGCAAAGAAGAGCTACATAGGATCAGTGCGGGTTCTAGTTTCTAGGTGTCTCACAGCCAAGCTGCTAGCCCTGAAGCTCCCTCCGAAGTGTGAGGCTAGGACAATGCTGCTGAGTCTGTTTCTAATGGAGCCCAGGCTTGTCTTGGAGTGGAGAAGAATGCTCATTTTATGGGCTTAGAAAGTGGCTACACAGACAATGGGGACCTGGGGACACTGCCATGGAAAGCTATTCAAAGACTTTAAAGAAATGGTGGACAGACCACCATTGCTCACAGGAGAAGTGACTTGAAAAGGCTGGGTGGGGTGAGGGATACCATTTCTTAGCCAGTAGAGTCTGAGGTACACTGGCAACTCCACAATTGCTGACGGGAGAAGTTTCTCACCAGGGCGGTTTGTTTTCAAGGGAAAAAACAATGTCTTGAATATTCGTAACACTTTTATGGATGGGAAGGTTTTAACGCTGACCAAACATTCGGCCTGGAAATGATACATCATAAACTACAGAATTTTCAGTGAAAAGAGAGAACAAAATAGTAGAGCCTTTGCCTATCAGATGGAATTGATTTTTTTCTCATGAAATATAAGGCATCACCAGGAAGCACTAGAGTCACCTTCAGCAAAACAGTCCCGAACCCAGGAAAACCAGCCCCGTTCAAACCAAACTCTGCCGCTGATTTTCTTTCTCTCTGTCTAGCCTAGGCCGGCCCTGAACTAGAGTCCTCCTGTTCAGCTTCCCAAAGAGCTGGAGGAAGTGAAATATATACTAGGTCCAGCTGGCTTTTTTCTCTAAAGGAAATTTACTGATGTATCCTCTGCCTCCCATAGTACTTGACTTTTATTAAGACACGTGTGCCACCTCATGCCATAGTTGAGGATAATGTTGAGCTCAGTATCATAAAAAGTAAGCCAGAAAAATTATAGTATTTGGCCCAGGGTTAATAACCACATCTTCCCACACTTTCTTTGAATAAATACTTGTGATATTGTCAAATATATGCAATATATTTCCAGCCTCAGTGATAAGAGTCGCTCTCTAGTGTAAACTCATTTCTTTAAGCATGCCTTCCTTTGAAATTGCCATATTCGAGGCATGTATGCAGGAAAGTAAACCATGGAAGGCTAGGGAGCTCATAGCCGACCTGTCAGCAGTATGGTAGTTAAGTTTTATCTCCATTCATTTTATCCTAAGGATGAAGAGAGGGAGACTCAGAGAAATAAAGTAGCCCAGGAGCCAGGAAGGAACAGAATATGGACTCAAGTCTGCCTGCTAACAGGATATGCTTGACTCTATCTACCCTTTGTATCTGCACCATGATAAACTCACATTCACCTCTCTATGCTTCTCTTTCCTCATCCAGTAGACAGAGAAATAATGGAACCTACTGACTGCTGTGGGGTTAGTGTATGCAGTGTGTTCAATAGCTGTAGGTGTGGACCAGGCTTTGATTATTCCTACATGAGCCAGGCTGTCTTACCCTGCTTCACACAGAGGAAACAGAATCACTCGAAGCAGAAGCTACTCCTCCAAGCTGAGCAGCTTCCATTATCCTGCTGGGACTGCCTGAGCAAACAGGTCATTGGTAACCAACCTGTGCCTTTGGACTGAAGAGGCCCAGTGAATGCTGGGGGATTTTGAGCTTTGATCTGGAAAGTACCTTTCTCAAGCCAGGCAGAGCCATGCACAAGTGAAACCATCCATCTACGGGAGGAACAGCATTTTCTGTTGGCAAGGAGCCAAAGAGGAAGATGAGACCAACCACACCTCTCTGACTAAGCTCTTCACTGTGTTTTTTGAGACAAAAGTGAGTTATTATTAGTTAGAACAACAACAACAAAAATCCCACAACCTTTAAAATTGCTGTATTGAAATACTGTAATGAAATATTTTACACTGAGGTTTCAGCACACAGTCCTTACAATTTGTGTAATTTAAGAACCTGTGAAACGTATCATCCAGGTTTTCTTTAAGTTCTACCAAAGGCCCCATGTCTTTGTTAAGCCACAGGCCAGTGGGCGGCTTAGGTCAAACAGTCTCAGGGATTGGGTGTTTTTCAGCGTCCTGATCAAAGATTCAGAGGGTCCAAGAAAGAATCCTGGCTTGTGCAAGCCGTCTCTGTCAATGGGAAGAACACTAGAAGACTGCATGCAGTTCATAGCAAGTGTTTGGACTGTCAAAGCTCCCCAAAGCTAAATCAACACATTCTAAAATGGCATATCATCCAAACGCTTGAAGGAGTGGGGCACTGTTGAAAGATGCAATCTTTGCCTTACTTGAGTGTTGCTGTAATTCAAGATCCAATCCTCCCAAACAACTGCTCCTCGAATGGGTATTTCCCAGCCAGGGCTTTGGGACGCTTGGCTAAAAGCATAAAGCTATAATCAGACACCCAAGTTAGAGGTTGCAGACCAACAGAATGACCTCAGATGCTCAGTGTCCTTTGTAAGTGAAGGTGGGCTGCGGTTTTTCTCCTCGACACTCCTGTAATTCTTTGGATGCATAAAAACCTACCTCAGTACGTCCTTACAATGATCATCGAGGCTCTCTGAGTGGCTGGTCCTTCCAGGGCACTGCTGTGGGACTCTCTGAGAAGGCTGACATGACTGATGGATTGATTCATGCAGCTGAGCTGAGGATGACCTAGTTCCTTGCTTGCTCAGTCTCTCCTCATGAGGAAAGAGTCCTTTATGCAGAAGGAATAATTCTCTAAAAAATTTATGTTGCAACTGCCTTTATCTATAGAACTTGCCTATGAAGTTTAGTATTTGAGAGCAATATCATTTTAACTCCCTTTAAAGGACCTACATGGTATCTTAATATTATGTTATTAAAGCAAACAGCTATTTATTCAAGACCAAATTTCAACTCTTTATACCCGAGGCATAGAGAAATAGCCTACCATAGGTAATTTGTTAGCATCAGTATTACAATTGAATGATCAAAATGAGGAGTGAGTCCAAATTTGCCCTCCTGACTTAATTCACTGCTGCCTTCAAATTTCAGACCCATCAATATTATTGCACAAGGAAGAGCATGAGGAGAGGTGAGAGTCTGGAAGAAAGCAACTTGGCAGAAGAGTTCAGAGCTCAGCTTACATGGGTGATGTCTGTCTCAGGGAGAGACTCTCTCTCTCTCTCTCTCTCTCTCTCTCTCTCTCTCTCTCTCTCTCTCTCTCTCTCTCTCTGTGTGTGTGTGTGTGTGCATGTGTGTGTGTGTGTGTGCATGTGTGTTAATGGTTTGGTTAACCTGTTGGCAGATTTAGCAAACTATATAAGCTAGTCAACACTAGAGTATTAATGATTTTGTTGCTGCTAAGTCAACCGTAGTGTACGAAACACAATGTGTCACAAAACTCCCTTTTTATCTTCCCTGTCTCAGTAAGGTGGATGGGTGGATGTCCATGAGGCGACAGAATTCCTCTGAAACTAGGTTTTATTTCCTAATAAACATGATATTGCTGGACATAATTTGTCACCTTTGAATCAGAAAATGAAGTTTGACGTCCACTCACAGACATCTGCTTAAAGACAGAAACACCTGTGATGGGAAAGCCAAGGCTCTAAATGTAATTTTCCATTGCAAATACTTCTTCAGCTATTAATGCAAACACCACTCTTTCCACAAGCTGGGTAAATGCTGTTATAGATGGACAGACAGCCCAGCAAATGCACTCTGGGTAGTGATGTAACTGACAGCCAGGTCTCAAGGAGATGTCTGAGCACCTGTGACGGAGACAGCTTTATTCACAATAGCCTAGAGGTAGAAGCAATCCTCTGTCGGTCAGGAAAGGCAAGGAAACCAAACTCAGTTAATTCATACAGCCTTGAAAATAAAGGAAATCCTGTCATATGCCACAGATGGATGCACCCTTAGGACATTATGCAAAGTAAAACAAATCAGTACCAGTCACGAAAGCCACTGTATGGTTTCACTTATATGAGGGATATAGAGTAGCTAAATTTACAGAAACAGAAAGTGGGGTGGTGGTTGGCAGGGGCTGAAGGGAGGCAACAACTTGGGGGCTGTTAATACATACAGACTTCTAGCTACGAAAGATGAAATGAGTGCTAGGGATTGATCACAAAGTATCAAATCCACTTAACAATGTGGAACTGCACTTGGTGGAGCTAAAAAAAACTTACAATGGCACACTCTGTGTTATGTACTTTACTTTTAACACACACACACACACACACACACACACCCCTAGGAAATTAAAATCTCTTCTCATATCGCAAAGGAAACTTTGCTTAAGAAAACTCAGATACATAGTAAGGTACACAATCTCTTTAAAAATTGTGTGTTCATGTGTGTGTATGTGGGGGGGTGTATGTGTGCGTGTGCATGCGCGTGGCAGGTGCACTTGCCTGTGAGGCTACAGGAGGTCAGGTGTCCTCCTCTATCACTCTCTGCCTTATTCCCTTGAGATGCTGGACCTGGAACTTGCCGTTTTCAGCTAGGCTGGCAGCCAGCAAGCCCCAGGAATCCTTGCTGTCTTCCTTCCAAGTGCTAGCTAGTATTACAGGTGCATGCTGCCACGCCTGGCTTTTCACTTGGGTGCTAGAGATTTGAGCAGCGAGGCTCTTACTCACCGAGTCATCTTCCCGGCCACTCAATGTACATGTTCTAAGCTGGAACACCCAATCATGCTTTACAAACAGGAAAACAATATGGCAAGATAAATATAGGATGTTTCTTTTACTCTCAGGATGGAGACAGCTTCTCAAGGTTGAGTTTTGAGATGGCAAGGCACAAAGAACAAATCTGGTAGCATTTATTTTGTTTATTTAAAACATACCATGGGCCCAACATTTCTAAATCTGTGAGACAGCATTAACTGAAGCCCAGGGCTGTCTGAGACTCCTTATCAAGGACTGTCCTTATTGAGAACTGGGTCCAAAGAAAAGGACCTATTTCTTTCTCTTTTTTTTTTTGTACTGTGTGTCACATTACTTCATATGTTTTTCAGAGTCTTACCATCTCTGTACTGACTCCCACCAAATCCTACTCTCCCAAGCACAGGTTTGATCAAGCATCTCTCAGCACCAAGACCATGGTTCCCCAAAAGGGCAGTACCTCCCTACCCAGCATTGTTCACAACAGACTTATTAAAGTTTGGAATGTGTGTTCAGGAAGCTCTTATTTTAGGAAACAATTAAGTAGAATTAGGCTAATAATGCAAGGCAGGCAAAGCTTTTGCCCTTTGCTGAGAAATAACTCCTACGTGGAACATTTATACTAATAAAAATCATGTATTTCTTAAATGCCTCAAAATGATCTTTGCACCCAGCTTGGCAATTAGCACTGCCCCACTGAGGAGAATTTACTCCCTAGGCACAGGGGGATTATCTCTGTTCTCTCTACCAATGTCTTCTCTCAGTAAAAAATACAGTGTGAGGCTCTGAGGTGGAGATGGAAATTTCGGTAAGCAGGCATTTTGCAGGAGACTTATTTCCCATTGCATCTTAGACTGTGGCACAGGAAGGCTGAATGCCCCTGCCCAGTCCCAAAGCTCCCAAACCACACCCCTTTACCATAGCCATCAACGGGCCTTCTGAACCCCAAGCTCCAAGCTCCTGGCCTAGGCAGGAAGTGACCTCTGGGCGAAAGGGAACACAGACCCTCCTGTGTAATATTCTGTCTCCTTGACAACATTCCAGCCTGCGGTGGCCTGGGGAACAGACTTCATTTCTTTTCTTTCTCTGCCTACCCTTCCAGCGCCATACTTCTTTCCTCCCTCTTTCTCTAGACGCAAACGTTATGACATCCAACATAAAGTTGCCGAAATAGCAATCTTGTCTCTGAATATATAAATTGCAAAAATTGATATGAATAAATCTGCAAGTAGCACACTGATTGTGGCACATTTTATCAAAAAACGGCGCTCAGTTGCTCCGTGGCTTGGGGAGGGGATGGTGTCATTACACATAGAGAAAACATCTGCAAATCCCAGTTTCTTTAAGTAGAACTGAATGGAGACATGACCTCCTGTTCCTTGCCATGAACCCTGAGTTCACACTCATATTTTACATGTTACAGGAAGCCACAGCTCGCCCCAGGGGTGCTGCAAACAGACACGCAGAAGCCAGATGTAGGCCCCCCGCCCTGCTCCCTAATGCACCTGAAGAAGCCGGCAACTCGACATTCAAAAGCTGACATGCTTGTAGCTTAAGGTCACTTCAGATTTTGTAAAGAAGAGGACAAAACCAGGAATGCTTCTAGGGCTGGGCTGTCAGCGGGGAGGCAGAAGGATTACAAGAAACCTGTGACTCTGCCTCTTTCTGCCTTTGCTGGTAGTTTTTTTGTGTGTGAACAAGTGCCATACAACAGATTGAGCCTCGTATAAAGGCCTGAGACTGTGCAAAGACTTCCCGCTGGGCCTCAGCTGTGCTTGCAATTAGCAATAGGCACGCAGTGATTATTGTTGGGGTAGCGGATGGCAATGCGAAGTGACAAGTTTTATGGGGGAAGTTGGGAGTGGGGATGCTCTGCAAGTTTCTTTCTTTCTTTTCTCTTTTCTTCTTCTGAAAAAAAAAAAAAACAACAAAAAACCTCCACCCTTTTCCTTAGCAGACTGAAACCTCCATGAAAGAGACCCCCCCATCCCTATCATTCAAAAGAGCCTTAACAAACTTGTTGAAAGAATATTTCTCTCAGTGTTCAGAATTCGGGTTTTCTAGGTCAGGGCTTCCTTGCTGCCATATTTAATGTCAGAAATACCCATTTGCCTCAAATTAGTCAAGAGCTTGGAGTTGAGGGCAGGAGATTAAGCATACAAAATCACTCAGCAGGTGACGGTAGGGTGGATTTGGGGGTTGAGAAGTCTTTAAAACTGACTACAAGACATTATATACTTCTGACAAAAGAACATAGTAATCCTACCTGCTTGCTTTAACCACTGTTGTTGGCCTATTATTACGTGCTTTAATGCTCCCGGGAGTAAAACTATTGCTGATACTGCTCAATTACCATAGTAACTCACACCAGTGACCTCTTATCGCAGGGCTCCCAGCCCAGCTGAACCAGCCCAAAGACTCTGTGTCTTTTTTATTTCAACGGTGTCATATACTTGGACTGAACACTCTAAGCAGAAGCTCTCTTTCTCTTTGTCTAAGATGAGAACTTGTTTCCAGTTGTGATAAAGGGCCTTTTTAATCAAAGATGGTTTGAGGTCTATGGATCTGAGGCTGTGTGATGCATTCTCCGAAGACACAGAACAATAGCCCATAAGGAGAAAAGAACATGTGTGCATCAAAGGCAAAAGCCTCCCAGCTGCACAGACCATCCAATTCCCTCCAGGTCTCTAGCTATGGCCTCCAAAGTCTAGGAAGAGATACTGGAGCCTCTTCTAGGGGAAGTTGCTACAATTTTTTATCCTGTTCTTGGGTATAAATGCAGACGGAACAAAATGACTACAGGGAGACTTAACTGTAAGTTTGATAAAGGGAATAAAAGTAACGTCCACACACACTTTCCTGCTTCACATTTCCCCAGCTTGTGAGTGTGTATGTGAGTGCATCTATATACACCAGACGCTATTTGAATGCTACTGGAGATACAGACTCATTGTATTAGCACACCAAATGCTCTGAGAAGTCCTGCAGAAAAGAAATCCATTTAGCTTTGTGTTTTTCCAAAGGTATCTCACCAAGGAGCTCATTTTTGTAAGGTCCTTACTACTTCACATCTCTCAGGGATTCGTGTTACCACGTTTGCACACTGGAAAAGAGTTGTGTGCTGACATCCTTAACTACAATTACAGCAAAACTAATGAAAGTGAAAGCAAGTGTTTAGTGAATGCATTTGTGTCAGTGGCCGTTCTACGCAGTTTGTGTACATTCAACTGAATTCTACAGCCTCAAGAAGTAGACACATTGGAAATCTGATTTTGATATTTCTACGGTATGTGATAGTTATAGGTAGTGGTTCTTTGTGAAAAAAGGAAATATAATAAGTTATATGTAATAAATTAGCTTTTAAGTTTTATTACATTGTCCTGTTTTTGACCCTCAGAGAACCCGAAGCCCATTGGCTCTCTAAATTGATCATTTTTTTCTATACCTTTGTGGTGTTAACAGAAGTAAAATGGGGAGTAAGGCAGACTCCTTCATAACTATCCTACCTTCTGGACTCCAGGTTCTCAACTTTTCCACTGTCTCTTCTGACTGGTACCCAAGTTCTATAGCCCAATGAACGAATCCAGGTTAGCTACCACAATCTGCTCTGCACTTCCTGTATGCACACAACCTCTAGACAGCCTTAGGAATTGAGTAGGGTTCTGAGTGGAGGAAGAACCCTGAATGAAAAACAGAACACTGGTCCCAACCAGCTGTTCTAAACATCCCCCAAGCAGATCAATAAGACCTGTCCTGGAGAAACCAGGACATACTCCAGTGGGACTTGTGCTGCTCAGACAAGCTCTTATAAGCAAATGTCAGGGGCTGACACCTCACTTTTGGCAAGTAGACCAGACACAGAACTGTGACAGCTATGAGAAAATGGGCTGTTCTCTAAGGTACCTGGAAAGTGGTCTCAGTTCAGACCCCTTCCAACTCCATCAGATACAAACAACGAACTCAATGTGATGAATGCCAATCAGCATCTGCCCAGGCCTATCTGCCACCTGGGTCTTCTGGGCAGGTGTGCACTTTGGGCATTAACAAACTGACCACTGTGAACAATACTTTTTTTCTGAGGCCTATTTTCCTCTGGATATGTTGGGGATTTAGTCCCAGGCCTCACTGTGTATTGAGAAAATGGACCCCCGTGCTTTTAGCTTCTTTCGTATCAAAGGAACCCACTGTTTTGAGAAAATGTAGAGTTACAATCTGAATTCAGTCTCAATCATTTGAAGCTTAATTATGTTGAGAATGAAGTTCTCGTTTTGGTAGCACATCCTGCTGCCTATTAGCCATGTGAGAAGTAAGGGTGATTTGTCTGAACACTATTCCACTATACAGACACAACGATTTAGAAGAAGGATCGGAGCAGAAACCAAGCTCAGATTATTCACGACCAGCGTCTGCCCACACCTCTGATTGCTTCTTAGGTATAAGGACGAACTGCATTTAGAGTTAACTGCATTAATTTGCAGGCAGATTGACGTCAGCAACTGAAATGAAAATTTACATACGATATAGAAATGATTATAGAAATCATACTCTAAAATAAGGATTGTAACTCATGTACAGAACGGAAAGATAATGCTGGGTGCCAACTTTTGTTCTTTTCAAACAGGGATGGTTAATCACATTAGGGCTAATTTCATTATTTGCATATTAAACTTTCTATAGTCATGAGTCATTAGATTTTGCCAGCCAAAGTCGAAGTTCTTAGGAAAATTCACATTAACTTTAAAGAGCTGTGTGTCTGAGCTAAGGTGGTTTTAATCATCACTCTGAGGGAACAGCTTGCATATTGACATAATTTCCATACGATTACATGGGAAGAGGTCAGGTCCCGGCTAACTGCAGTCAGCTAAGTGCAGCCATTCAGGTCAAACCACACAGCTAGTTTCTCCTCAAACGATGAAAGCACACAAATACGCCATCCAAAGTGCCGGCCAAAGCCCAGAGTTCAAAGGCAGCAGACCCAGCAACTCTAACTGGATCCAGAACACTTCCCCAAAGCCCTCCACAGTTTAAAAACTAGATCTATGTCAACTTAGTGCACGAATTCTTTGTGGAAGTGATTTCTCATCTCAGCGATGGCCCAGTGGCTTCCAAACAGCAATCCATGAAGGAGGACAGAGAGGGTGGTCCCGGAGGGAGCTGGAGAGAGAGTTGGGATTCAAGAGAAGCCTGACTGGGACCAGGCAGTAGGAGAGGAGGCTGTTTACTTGGGCTGCCCGGGTAGGAAGGCGTCATACAGCCCCAGGAGGAGACCTTTGGGTGTCTAAGGCATCGCCTGCAAAAAGAAGCCAGGAAACTAGTTCTGCCGCTGTGGCTCAGGGAAGTGCAAAGTGCGTTTTGAAAGTTAACATGTGCGTTCACCATGCACAGCTGGGCTCTGCCTCCAGTGGAGCCCTTTCCTCTTGCTTTATTTTTAATCTCAGGAAACTATACTCCCTTCTTGCTACTTCTCACTGCCTATGATTCTACCCTCCCCCTCCCCTCCTTCTGGGAGGGAGGATAAGGAAAAAAAAAAAAAACAACAACCCAATCCAAACCAAACCAAACCAAACACATTTGCCAGATCTCTTACCGAAACTCTACCCTGGGGTGCCAGTCACCCCCATTTCTGTTCGAGGCACAAACCTCAGACCATTGTCCTTATGTAAGATAAACATTCAGCCTCGCAGGGTGCCCTCAATATCTACAGATGGTTTTGGATGCAGCAGCCAGGAGGTAGGAAGCCTGTGCCAGGTCCCCCATTGACGTGTTCAGATGGGTCTAGGACCTGGGCACAGAGAGTTAAACCCTAAATTAGCCATGAGTTAATATATGCAGCCCTGATCACCCTGCCTTGCTGTCAATGCTCCCCTCCCCAAGTCTCCCCCTTCTTCTTTACAACCCCCACCCCTCACTTAGAGGCGACAGCATAAGAAATTAAACACTTGTGGGTTCATTCGAAAGAGTGAATGAAATTGAATAAGCTCTCAGTACTTGAGGCGCACAGCAAGCGCCTGAATGGGACAAGCCTCCGAAGTTGAATGGAGTGTCTTTTGGGACCAATTTGTCTCTTTTCACTCTTTCTTCTTCTCTCTTGCTGACAGATGCACAAAGGCGGAACTGCGCCGCGCAGCTTAGCCGCATGCACCGCGGCAGCTGTCACTTTTGTCGAGCGAGTTAATCAAGCAAATGCCACCATATCCCACTTTCTATAAGGAACAACATGTTATAGACAGGAGTCTCGCTAGAAAGAGACTTCATTTTAACTTTGATTGGCTTGGTCCCCCCCAAAGATTTCCCCCTTCCCCCCAAAAAAGGAAGTGGGGAGGGGAGACTTAATCCAAGTCAACAAAAAAATCTTAGATTTAATAATAATACTGCACATGAGGCCAAAGACCCATTTTTTAAATTTGTTTGTTTGTTTTTTCATCAGACTGAGGCTGCTATGATCTGGCTTTGTTTTGGTTTCTTTTCTTTTTTAGGTGTGTAAGCTATTGTTAGCACTGGACTATCAGATTTTATCACTCAAGTTATTAAAAGGAAAGCAGAGGACAGAAAATAGTACTATGCTATGGATGTCTTGGATTAATTTGGCTCTCTTTTCCTTTATAAAGCAGGTCATGTTATTTACATATTTCTTTTGATACACCTCCTTGCCTGGCCAAGCTCACAAAGACCAGGCTAAATACATAATGACGTCTCTTTGTACATCTTGCCTTAGCTAGTTCTTTAGATGAATGCCCAAATTTATTTCTAATGTGCACCAACAAATGTACACAGGCTCCATCTCTCTAATTCAGTGGAGCCAAGTGGGAAGCCTTTGAAAGAATTCCCTCACGTTTGTATCCACATCCTCTGCTCCGCAGTCAGTGCGATTTGGTGGCCTTGGGAAGCCACGGGCAAGGCATGAGCTTCAGTAACTGTGCATGGTGCTGACCTCAGCTGTTGCCCCTCCCTACCCACTTGGAAAACTGAATGCTCAAAGCAGACATATTTTCAATAAACAAACTCTTTAGAAACGATGTATTTAGACCACTTTCCTCTGGCCAGGGGATTTGCCACATTGAAGAGTTGCCTGAGAGCTATCTATCTGGGAAGCTCAGGAAAGCTGTAAGACAAACCAGCCACTCCCTCCTTCACACTCATTTTCCTCCTTCCTTCCTCCCCCTCCTCCATCACCTTGTCACATTGTTTATTGTAAGCTTTGGTTAGAAATAAATCAAGGCAAGACTTGGGTGACACCTGATCGCAAATTTTCACACTGCTGACATTGTAGGCATTATTGGATAATGGCCATGTACTGATTAAGTTGTAGCCTCATTTCTATTACATAGGGATTGTATAACCACAGTATTCTGTAATTTTGGATTACATTTTCCTGTCCTGTAAAGTATTGCTAATCTGTGAAACCTTATCTCACCATCGAATACTTTTAGCTATGTAGGTACGTTAAAAGAATCAACAAGGCCTTGTAGGGAAATCTTGGGTATTGTTGCTTAATAACACCACTGTGTCAAGCTTTCCTTAGGGAACTCAAGCTGCTATGGTAAACCACTTATCAACTGTCTGGGATGTAATGGTTTTGTGTTACCATTGCCTTCTCGCCAGTAACACACAGGCCCTTATTCTTGTGGTATAAAAGATCTTACACAGAATGCACAGGGAGATACAGACTGAAAGCTGAAACCCACCCCTTCATCAGGCCTGGGTAGAAGGGGCTTTGTAGCACATACGGTGTGAGATTTCTCATGGTACTCAAGCTCCCCTCAGCTCATCACAGTGGTCCTGTATGGGAGCACCCATATTTAGGCCCAGATTTACTTCTGTTCATAGACTTGACCTTAAGGACAACACTCTCATATTTGGGAGGAGGCTTCCCTGGTGGTAGTAAATTCTTTAAGGGGAGTCTCTCTGATTAGCTATGCAACTCCTATCATTGTTGTGAACAAACAATGACTAACAATCATGACTGCCCAGAGGGTCATCAATTGTCATTTTTCTCTGTGCACTGCTGTGACGCCATGTAGGGAACAGTGGCTGTTATGGTAAGAACCCCAGAATGGAGGCTCCTGGGGGGATGGGGGTGGAGAGCACATATCAGGATCTGAAAGCATATCAGCTTTCCTTTTTCCAAGTATTATTTATTGCTGCTGTTGGAGTTATTATTATCATTAGTGTGTGTGCATATTTTGGTGGCCAGAGGACAGTGTTGTGGAGGTGGGTCCCTCACTCCCTCTTTACATAGGTTTCAGGGATGAATCTCAGGTTGCCTGGCTTTTCAGGCAGTAAGACCTGCTGAGCCATCTTGTCTGTCCTCTTTTTTTTTTTTTTTTTAATTTCTTTTTTCCCTAAGACACCATGGTAATTAGGTATCATCTCTCTTTGGGTCAGAAAGGAAGGTGTTAGGTCTAGGATAGACCACTTCCCAAGAGTCTAAATTTGGTGAGATCAGTTTACCAACCAGGAGTTCAAATTCCTAACTATAAAAACCTATCTCCCAAGGAAGTCATGGGACTCACAAGCTTTCAAGAGCCCAAGAGAGGGCTTGGGCAGAGAGGTAGCAGGCAAGGAGCACTCAGCTAGCATTATCCTCAATAAAATGTAAATTATCTATGATAAGAGCTCACAGAGGGACTCCTCCCCCCATGACTGTTAGGAGGATTTAAAAGAAATAGTATCTCTAACAAACAGTATGGTTGTTTCCAACACACCATGAAGAAAATGCACGTGAAAAAAACTCTAAGTAATGTCATCATGTTGTCATCAAGACAGCCATTTGCTGGAACTTTTGATTAATTGGGGTCTTTCCCCCTCTTTGTACTTGATCTTTTAGGCGAAACCTGCCCGTTTCTCCCCACCCCCTCAACATCCTGATGGAGACTGAAAAGTACTGAGAGTGAGTTTTAGGCATTGGAGCCTGGTCTTGCTGAGGCACCTAGCATGAGAGAGAGAGAGAGAGAGAGAGAGAGAGAGAGAGAGAGAGAGAGAGAGAGAGAGAGAGAGAGAGCGTGAGAGCGCGGGAGCACTGTGCGCAGAGCCAGGGAACCTCCTAGTGGCCCTGCTCTGGGTAGCTCACTCCCTGTACATCTTCCCAATCGGAGAGTGACACCCAGGGACAAGTACTCTAAGAAAACCAGACTCAGAAATGATTGTGGGACAGAGAAGGTACTCCTGCTTCAAACGCACAGGGAGGTAGACAACAGAACTAAGACATCACAGAAAGGGTTTCCAGAGCGGCTGAAGCAGGAAAGGCTCTCAAAGAGTCTTCAAATAATGAAAAGCAGCAGTGGAGGCTGGCGAGGCGGCACAGAGGGCAAGGCCCTTGCCAGCAAGCGGAACGGTTGGAATCACAGGCCCTGGGACATGGTGGAAGGAGGGGCTGGCATCTGTAAGTTGATCTCTGATTTTCACATGTGTGCACCCCCACAACAAATACATAAATCCATAAGTAAATGAGCTAAAAATTCATTTCCCACTAAATTAATCAGAACACTGTATTTTGAATTAGAGATGATTGTAAAAAATCGATAATTATATCCTTGAAAGGCTTAATGACTATTTTCAAGTTAGAGTTGGAAATAGAATAGAAAGTGCACTTGAAAGAGGACACAAGGTACTGGAAGCAGACTAAGACAGGGACTCGTGGGTCCCTGCTTACCAAAGGAGTGCTGATTGAGTCTACATGCTGACTCCTGATGATGGCAGCAGGCACAAGAGCGGCTGACTCGGTGGCGCCAGGGCTGAGACCTGACTCAAGGCAAGGGATCTGGCTTTTTGCTTCTGGGACTTGGATTTCCTGTCTTCAAATGAAAATAATGGTATATTTTATCTCTTCCCAATGTTGCTACAGGGGAAAAGGATAAGAAATTGTCTTGCAGATTGCAAGGTATGATTGGTATGAACAATGATTAGAAATGAAAATATCCTTTGGCATCTTTCATCCTAAAAATCTGGATACATTAACTTTGGAACTATTGATATTTGAGTAGAAAAACCTAGGGTGTGGTGGGGGTGGGACTTTTACCATCTGCCCACTAGAGGGCAGTAGCACCCCTACCCCATGCTATCCACCATGCTATCCAATGTGTGCTGGGAACAAAATCACCAGTGGTGGAGAACTGGTCCTCAAAGCTAGCTATTCTCGGCCAGATCCACCCCTTAGAACTCACTCTCAAAACTGACTCCTCAGCCCCATCAGCCTTAGACCATGGACACAGGATGTCTGGTAGAGAGCTGCTATGAGAAAATGGCTAAAATGGGAACAGTATAAGGCAGTCTAGTGCCCAGTCCTGAATAAGGAGCACATGCTAAAAGACAAAACAATACATTTTAATAAAAATGTCAGGCTTTGAGGTTAATGGAACAGCCAACAGCTGCAAAGAAGATATCCACAACCTTGGCCAGAGCCATCATGACTCAATGAAGTTAACTTGTGCATGTTCTGAAAGAATCTCTCCACAAAACAGTGTGAGGAGATTGCTCAGTCAGCAAACTGCTTGTTTACAAGCATAAGGGCCTAAGTGTGAAGAATCACATGCAAGTTTTACCTTATACTTCCATATGCACATGAAACACACATATATACACACTTGTACACATGTAAACCTGCACATACAAACACTTGTGTGCTCACATTTTCTCTAAGTCAAGTTTATAGGGTTGGTTCATAAGGCTGTAGTGTTGGCTGGACACGGTGCCATTTGTCATCCCATCAGTTGAGAAGCAGAGGCAGTGTTAGGCTGGCCTACATGTTAATACCCTATCTCACAAAACAAAAGAAAGTTGAAAAGTTACAGAGTGGGGGAGTCAAAGACACCCCAAATGGAACAATGCTTCCTTGTTTAATTTAAGCACAGGCTTCCACCTATCCTCTGCCCCAATCCTAGGCCTGTGTAGATGTACAGATCGAGCTCGGGTCCTGGGCTTTCTGTGGCCCCTGTCCTTTCATCCAAATGGATTTGCTGTTGCTAGAGATGGAACCCAGGACTCCACATATACTCTAGGCAAGTGCTCTACATGCCCATCCCTCAATCATGTGGTTGGGGTCCTGCAGCACAGCTGGGCTCTTGCTACTTGCTGTCATGTCTTGTGCTCGTTTGTTGTTGTTTACAGATCCCAAGCTACATAGACATTATCACTGCCTGATGCATCCTTAACATCAGACAAGGGTATGGGTTGGTTTCTGGCTGTGAAGCCACCAATGACAAGAGCACTAAGAAAGACTCACAGGGCCATTTCTGTGAGTTATGCCTCAGGGTCCGTGCTTAACAGGCACTGTCTTGTTCAATTCTCTGAATCCAGAGAGTGGGGGTCCATTTACTAAAACCACATTTTTTACAGAAGAGGAAAAGGGCCTGGGGATGGACCAGTACTGAGCTCAGGGATGCCTGACTGTAACGCTTGTGTTCTCAATGCCTTCACGATTAAAAAAGGGACTAGCTCCTCCCAGATGTGATGGGTCCTTCCCCCAGAGGGAAGGGCAGTGAGCCTGTAGCTCTGTCCAAGCGCTGGAGCTCCATGGAAACCACACATGGGTGACGGCTAAGTTCAAGCTGAGAAAGTTAAGTGCTAAGGATTCTTTGGGATTTATTTTTTAGTCTTTAAAAGGATGGCCTATGATGAAGGTTGTTGAAAGGACTTTTGAGACAAGATTTTGAGGTATCTGCCAGATAAGGCATTCTTAGAGTTTTTTGATGATGAAATGGCCAGAGACAATGCTAATAATTTATATAAACTCAAAGCCTGAATTATTAAGACAAAGGATTTATGTGGGCAGAGGCATCAATCAGAGCAGGCTTTTATTTATTTATTTATTTATTTATTTATTTATTTATTTATTTATTTATTTATTTATTTATTTATTTATTCTCCGCACTGTGGACACTGTGCATGGGGGTAGTTTTGTATTGTGGGGTGAGTCTGTGCTGTGAGCAACACAGATGTTTAGCTGCATCTCTGCCCTCTGCCCTCTGCCCACTACAAACCATTACATCCCCAAACTCCAAGGTAAGAGAGTGGAAAATGGCTTCAGATGTGGACAACTGTCTCTGCAGAACTAAAGTACACCAGAAGGAAATGCTGATTTAGTTCTCTCTGAGGAAGAAGCCCTGAAGAACTAGGATTTCTCCATCTCAGAGTGAGTTCCTAGGTCAGAGATATATTTTCTGAACAAAAAAGGGGAGATTTCCTTAAAAGGTGATTTAGTGGATTTAATTAGAAAACAATTCATGTGTTTAATATTGCTGATCTTTCTTTCATTTATTGTGTGCATGTGTGAGCATAGGCACACATGCCCCTGCACTTGACAGAGTGTGTGTTGGGGTCAGAGGACAACTTGTAGGATGGGTTTTCTCCTTCCATCATGTGGGGTGTAGGGTGTGGGGTGTGGGGTGTGGGGTGTGGGGTGTGGGGTGTGGGGTGTGGGGACTGAATTCAGGTCACCAGGCTTTGCAGCAGTTACCCTTATCAGCTGAGCCATCTCACCAGCTCTTGACTGCTGATTTTATATATTATTTGTTCTTTTTTAAAAAATGGGTTTTGGGCGTCCGAGCTGTACTTCAGTTGGTAGGGTACTTGTCAGGAGATGGCAGCATCATTCAAGGTAATCAGCAGCTACATGATGAGTTCAAAGCCAATCTGAGTTACATGAGACCCTACTTAAAAGTTTTCTTTCTTTTCTGTATGAAATTGAGAGGGGTCCCCTCTTCCATGGTTGGCACACAGATCTGGTAATTAATAATAACCCCATCTTGGATAAGACCTACAATTTGGTTGGCATGACTGGCTAGTCACAGTGAAAATTCCACCAAAGGCAGGCAAAGCAATTCAAGATGGCAAGTGACAACGCCCGTGAAGTAGACTGACATGGGGAGCTTCCTGCTGTGGGCGAGTTCCAGGGTTCCACAAACAGCTGGCTGGGAAGCATTCTCCTCTGGTCTGGGAATTAGCTGAGACTTTCTTTTGAGGTTTCGGACATGGGAAAATGGCCAAAATGCTACCTGGTAGAAGCAGCTATTTTTCTTTTTTGGTTTTTTGAGGCAGGGTTTCTCTGCGTAGCCCTGGCTGTCCTAGAACACACAGAGGTCTGTCTGCCTCTGCCTGCTGAGTACTGGGATTAAAGTCTGATGCTACCCCACCTCACCCCACCATTTTTCTTATCTTTCTTTCTATTTCCCTTTCTAGTCAAGGTCCCTATATAATTTCAAAAAGGAAAGAGAAGCCATTGGGCAAAACCATTTTCCTGACCTAACACCCTGTTTCAGTCCCTCCTGGCTACTAACAAGGCTGTTCTAGAGAAAGCTAGTGAGAGAGGGCCCAGAATCTGAGCTATTTCACAACTTTTCCCATTAGCACCCCAAGTGCGCCCAAGTGTAAGGTGCTTTGCAGCATAGGAGACTCGTGAGCTAACTTCTGGGTGGACAATGGACTTCTTAAGTTTCTAACAAGAACTCAACTCATCACTGCTCTCCTCATCAAGTCATACTCATCAATTCGTATGTGATAGTGGGGTTGCAGAGGGATGGATGTGCAGTGTCCACCTGGGAAGGCTGACCTTCCTCTGAGACTTTATTCTGCAGTGACCTCTTTACTTCTAGATCAGTGGCTCTCAAAACTGGGATGATTTTACCCACAGGGGAAATTTGGTCCTACCTGGAGACGTCTGTTGTTACAATTTGGGGAATGGTGGTTGCTGATGGCATCTCAGGCAGGAGTCAGGAATGGGACTCCATCCTTTAGAACATAGACTAGCTTCCACAACAAAGAATTATATAGCTCAAAATGTCAATGTGGCCAAATGTGAGAAACCTTGTTCTAAATAATGTCTTAGAAACTGAGGGCTGTAACCTGATCAGGGGAAATTGTGTTACCACCTATATATATATATGTTTCCGAGACAGGGTTTCTCTGTGTAGCTTTGGTGCCTGTCCTGGATCTCACTCTGTAGCCCAGGCTGTCCTCGAACTCACAGAGATCCACCTGGCTCTGCCTCCCGAGTGCTGGGATTAAAGGTGTGCGCCACCACTGCCTGGCACCACCAATATTTTTGAAAGGTGGAACAGAGCATACCAGAGGCATTACATGTAGTAGCGGTAAACATTGGTTTACAAGCTGTGTGCGTGTGTGTGTGTGTGTGTGTGTGTGTGTGTGTGTGTGTGTGTGATGCATGCACACTCGGTGGAGTACTCTACCATTGGTGTAAAATTTGCTTCTTCCTTGGAGGTGAGGGAAAATAAGTTTGGAAATCACTGGGTTTACTCAATATCTTTTGAACTTTGGTTTGTACTTGAAAAAACAGAGGATACTGGTTGAGTGCAGCTGGGTTTAAGGCTGAAATCAAGCAGCTTCTACAATGTCCCAGTGGTGCTGAGGCTGGAAATCACTGACTATACTCTGAATGCCAAGAACCTAGAGATGATGTTTCATATTCTATCATTAAGGATAAAATTAGAGAGCTGGTGTGGTGGCTCATGCTTGTGGTCTATAATCCCAGAATTTAGAAGGCAAAGGCAGAAGAATTGCTGAAACTTAGAGGCCATCCTGGTCCAGGCAAGTTCCAGGCCAGCCAGGGCAATATAGGGAGAGCCTGCCTCACAAAATCCCCAGACAACCCCCAAGTAAACAAGGAATAACAAAACATACAACAAGCTTTGAGCGATGTTGCTGACTTGGGGCCTGATAGTAAAACCTTGAAACACGAGCCTTAGCCTTTACGGGGCCTGGCAGCGAGAAAAACAATTCACTGGTTATTCAGTGAGAAATATTAACTTACTATATCTTGTCTACTTCCACAGAATGTGATGATATTTGTGCCACAGAATGTGCCTTGGTTACTGTTTCCTTGTGTGTGAATGTATATGCCTGTATGTGTACACTTGGGCATGAGTAGCATGTTTAGGAATGTAACTTCCAGCTTCCATGCCATAAATTTGCCATAAGAAAATGAGAGAAACCTTTTCTAAGATACAAAAGTATTGTGCAGGTCATGTTAACACGGATACTGTGACCTTAATGTAACAGAGCAATCAGCCTGGCTTCTTAGGATGATTAATGGAACATTCTCCTCTGGAAAAGAAAACAAATTAACTGTCTTCACCAAATGTCTCCTGGAAATAGAGAAAGCTGTTCTCATAAAGACAATCAGCTAAACTCTTTGTAGCACACGGGCTCCAGAGAAAATTAAAGACTGGGTTTATAGAAGATTTATTTGCCCTACAGTAAATAAGATTTATTTCAATGGATGGCCTTGGAAGGAAGTAGCTAGATCTAGAAGTCCTATTTCAAGATATGCTACTGCAATGTAAATCTGTCAGGATGTTAGCAAAGAAAACCATCAACACTCAATTCCTTTTGGAGAAAGATCTTCCATTTTATATAATTAATCTGAATCGACTAGTGTTCCTCTATCTTTTCTATGTGCAAGCCTGCTGAAACCTCAAGCCACCCAGCATGGAAAGAAGAACGCGCATGTCCTCTTGGGATAGAAATATGTTTTAAGGACTAGGGTGTAGTTAGTAGTAGAGTGCATACCTTATATACACAAGGCTCTGGGCTCTATCCCCAACACTGAGAAATAACATTCTATACCTATGAATCCAATTTCAAAGGAATCAATGACTATTATTTTATTGTTATTGTGTATTGTGGAGGTAACAGTAAGAGAGAACTTATATTTGCATAAGAAATTAATTGCAACAGGGACTAGAGCTATCAGAAACATCCTCCTACTTTCTCCTTTCCCCTTTCATCTTAGTAGAGCTTACTTCTATCATCTTAAAAAAAAAAAGGAATCATCTACCAGTAGAGGGTTATTCCATTGGCTAAAGACCTGGTTAAAACTACACAGATTGCAAGAAGGGCAGGGACACCAGCAAATCTGTGCAAAGCAGATGTACATAATGGGAGGTAAAGAAAGCTTGAAGTTACTGGGATTGGGAGGATGGCTGGGAGGATAGACTTTTTGAAGATGAATTGATTTTTTTATAATTTAAAAATGTATAAATGTATGCTTAGTACAGTTTTTAGCTATGATATCTCACCCCCTTAAGGATAAATATATAATATGTATATACATATGTACACATTCTGTTTTTTACTTAGTATATAGTACATGTATATTCACAAATATTCATATACAACACACCTGTTGTATGTTTTGTGTAAGAGGCAAAATTAATTACTAATCAAGGAGAGAGGCATGTGCAACTTCTTCTCCTTCCCTAGGATGCCCACTCCTGCATCCTTCCTGGAAAATGGGTCTCTTCCAAGTCCCTAATTCATGGCTCAGGTCATGTTGCAAACACCAGAATCTATTTTGGGGCTCAAAGCCAGGTACAACTAGTGGAAGGGTCAACTGTGTCTCCTTCCTTGGCTGGGTCATGGATCTATTTTCCAGTTTGGACACATATAATCACATAGGACATAAAGGGTGGCCCAGCAAATGGGTGTGCATGATCTTTGGCCTTGTAATTGAGGATAAAAGAGATAAGGTCACAGTTCGAATTAAATGTGACCTGAAAAGTATGGAAAAGTGCAACATCAGGCTGACATGGAGGCTTCATTTCAGACTGGTAACCTCAAAGACAATCTGAGAATTAACTAAGAAACCTTCCTAATGGTATAGACTTACTTACATCAAATTCACCAGTTCCATACTTCATGGGAGCAGTCATAATGACTTAAGAAGTACCAGACCATGGGACAGGAGAAGGCTCAATTGGTAAAGTGGTTGCCATTATGCAAGTGAGTTGGACCCCAGAAGGCACATTAAAAACTGCATGTGGTGTGAGTGATTTGTGCCTGTAATTCCAAAGGTCGGGAGTCAGAAGGAGAAGAATCCCCGAGGCTCACAGGTTAGCAGTCTTGCTGAATTGGATTATTGCAGCTTCAGCAGAGACCATGTCTTAAAGAAGAAGAGGTGAGCCATTGTGGGAGACATCAGATACCAACTTCCGGCCTCCACACATGGGTGCATACACTCATGATCCCTGCACCACAGAATTACCAGGCCATGTCCTCAGATTCATCCGTCCAGCCCAGATGTAGGCATGTGTTCCATAAAATGCAGCCCAGTGCTCAACGCCTGGCTGACTTGTGCCATGGCCCTTGTGCCGCTCTTGCAGCTCAGCCTCCCCCCCACCTCCTTTAAAACTGGCTTCAGAGATTCTCTCATATGCAGAGAACAGCTTTAAAAAAAAACCCTGGTTTCTGCTAAGTTACTAATTATGCTTAAGAGAACTACTTGGTTGAATTCAGCTTGATTTTTTTCCCCCTCAACAAATCAGTTCTATGTTTAGACGGTAATAAACTCCTCCAGGCTGCAGAGCAATTGGCACAGTGGTCCCTCTCCCAAGTCGGGAGCATGGAAAGAGGGCCAGTGCTGGGTGAAAAGGAACGTATGTGACATCACACGCAGCCTTGCCGCACATGGTGTTGGCATTGGAGCCCGGTTCGCACAAACTTCTTACAAAGAATATTAGGGGACAAGTGAGGAATTCTGAATACAGACAGCACATTAGGGGAACACTTATTGGCATGGAACTCAGAGATCTTTAGCTTAAACAAAGCAATTTTTGCTTACTTCTTTTGGAAAAAAATGCACACAATGAATGTAACTAGGAAAAAACTGAAAGGGAGAATATTCAGCTGACCATCTCTGGGTTTTGGGAACATAACATCCCAATGTTCTTAGTCTTCCTTAACCATGTTTTCTAAATGTTTACAGTGTATACATACTGCTTTCTAACAACTAGGTATTCATTACTTCTTCCCTTCTCTGCTAGAACAACCTTCCTGAAGGCTGGAAGGCCAGTTCAGTACTGCTACATCACCACAGTTTTGTTGATGGGGTTAACACCAGCTCAATTCTGAACCACCTGAGTGAACAAGGGGTACCGAGAGACCGTGCTTCTGACGTGATGAGAAAGTGTGCTCAAGGCTGGGGATGCAGCTCAGTGGAAGAGCACTTATCAGCAAGTGCAAGGCTCTAGTTCAAAGCCTGGCACTAGGAAGAACTTGAATTTTAAACTGATACAACTCTAAGAAGCCAGTTTGTTTACAGAGGGGGGCATTGAGCCTAGAGAGGAAACCCTGAGGCCTCTGTCCCACTCTGGCTAACTTCTGAGCATCATTCTTGATTATCAGTATTCTGCCTGCTTCTGAAATATGTTTTAGCAAAGTAAGAAATAACCAGGCTACTATACAACAAGGAATATAAGCAAGCTTGACGTTAACATCTTAAGCAACAGAGAGGCGCTTACATACCTCAGAACAGGTATGGAGTTTTGTTCGGCAAGACAGACCATCCAAGAAAAGGGTTTCCATTTCAGTATTGAGATGAAGATAACGAGGGTGCTGGCTAACACTTACCAAATGTTTCCCTCGATCCGGATGCTGCACATGGACACGGCATCTCCCTCGCCTAACAGTGCCCGAGCGAGCTTCTGCTTTTTCACCCCTGTTACCTAGAGGAAGGCTCTGAGAGATCAAGTACCTCATCTGAAGTCTTGCAGACCAGGTCTGAAGGGCCAGGGCAGGGTCTCTTGTCATGACACTGTAACTGCCGTGCAGGGCACCAAGGTGGCTATTGCTAACAGCAGAGAGAACTTATCCTCCCAGTGTCTAGAAGGTCACACACCTTGATGTTCTCTATTCAGACCTGAAGACTGCTGCCTATGGAACTGGCGAATGTGCCCCACCTCTCCCCGCTGCCTACTTGGAAGCGATTTCCTTCATCTGGCAGTTGGTGGCATACCTTATGGATTTAGTAACATAACATTGTAGCCTGTCTTCAGTCCTTACTTCCTGGAGCGGCATGGTTCCTATTTTGATTGATATATATTCACACATACAGGCCCTTATAATTTAATAAGGCTATTAAAACAAGGTTTTCAGTAGATTTATATATAAATCCAGCAAGCATATTTTAATAGGCAGAGGGTTCACATTTCAAATTACCGCTTTAGAGGGAAATATTCACACCCAATTATTGTGCTGCCACATAAAGTGAACAAATACTCGATTTGAAAATGGAACAGCAAATCGAAATCTGTGCAAGGCAGAGAATGCCAGGCGGCATATCCCTCTGAATCTGTCCACACTGCCTGATTAAGCTCTTACAAGGCTGTGTGGTAAGGGGCCTTTTCCTGATCTGATAACTGCCAGGGAGAAGCCAAATGCAGAGTCTATCTGTAAATGCTTAATCCTCCAGAAGGCAGATTAAGTGTATAATTGACCTAGATAATCCATGTATCATCTCTAGTCAAATGTTCCCCGGGCCTGGTTCACAGTGACGCAGGGCCTGCGGAGGAAGGCTGGAGCCAGTGCGGCATTACCACCAGTGTGGACTCCGTCCAAGTTTGAGATGGCTTTTTAATCATTCCTCCCTGAGCCTGTGAGGTTTAAGCAGATGAACCCACCCTAAGCACATCTCTTTTAATCCTGATTTTCTTCTCAGTCTGTGTCTTCAAGAAGTACAAGGAGGAAAGAAAATAAATTAATTTTCGTTCAGACCTTGAACTCTTAGGTGCTTCTCTTGGTGATCTGGTGTCTAATTTCAGAGAGCTTTCATTTTTTTTTTTTTGGTTTTGTTTTGTTTTGAGGGAGATGTTGAATTAATCACCAGAGAAGGAGGAAAAGAAAAGCCATCTGCATGATTTACGGATACTCCAATTGGAAATCACTCTCCTCAGGCTATTTCTCTTTTCGAGCTCCCGTCCTTAGCCCTACTTTCAGAACACGGAGCTTATTGCAATCCGTGTTTTTTATAAAGCATCGGTAACTGACAAGGAGGCAAAGCTTCCACTCAAGTCTTAGAGCGATGTGATCTTCCTTTAAAATTCAGCTCCACTGATACGCCTTAAATTCACTGTGATACATATCATGATGTCCACTTGATTTAAATGTCTAGATATTTTGTTCCTAAATATTAAAATCTTATTTTCAGCAAGTGAAAACATTATAATTGTGCTTCATTTTTTTCTCTGAAAGATAAAAAAAGGCAGATAAAGTGTTCATTTGTACATCTAAAATACCATGGGGAATGGCTCAGGGATTCCTCTCTCATCAGAACATTGCTTGGATTGATGAAGTCCCTTTTAAAGGTATATTATTAAACAAGCACTGTTGGTATTTTATAGAAGGACTATATAAACCAAACATGTTAATAAACAGGGAAACTTTGACTGAAAAAATGTAAATATCTGCTTAGGCAATATTATGTCTAAATGTATTTCCTCAAAAAAACCTACAGAATGCCTGATTTAAAAAAAAAAAAATCAGTGGAGATGAATTTGGAAAATCTGTTTTTAAGTTACATAATAAAATAGATACAAAATGCAGAGTATCAAATATAGAGCCCCAAATGCTATGCTGATAATCTCCCACAAGCACCCTCTTCCAGCCAAAAGTACAGTGATGAGGCAGAGAAAAAACCAGCTCAGAAATCACCGGAAAGGGACCTTGTTAAAACAAAATAAGCCATTAAATGACCGGCGAGGACCCCAGAATTCTTACAGACAAACACATCGAAAGCCATCCCGCCTTCCTGCAAGAGTGCAGGCAGAGCAGCCGGGGGAAGAAACAATACAAAACGGCAAGAACTCAAGGGATTTACCACGCAAAGAAAGCTAAGACTTGAAACACGGTTAAAACAACAAAAACTCCCAGGCCATGCCTCTGAAGTGACAGATGCCGGCAGGAACAGAGGACCAGAGAATGACAGGGCAGTCGGAACCAGCAACCCCGAACAGCGAACAGTCTCAGAGATACACAGTTTTTTCTTCATTCAAAATGCTAATTTTCTATTATTCATTTCTGCCATTTATCAAAATGCAACAATTTGGGAGAGAAATCACTCAGATCAACAAGTATTTCTCAATAGATTTCTGCCAATTGTTTAGGAAGCTGGCCCAAGACCTCTATCATTAGAGTGTGGGGTCAAAAGAGTCAGTTCACTGCAGTAAGAACCGGGGAATGGCAGCATTCACAGGACCCCTCTGCCTTGATATTCCCAGTTTAGCTCACTGGACACAAGAGTTTTACAGAGCATGAATGCAAAAGAAATAAACACCATGCTTGAGGAAACAGAAGCCGAAAATAATCAAACATGTTGGTAATCTGATGATTTGCTGCTAGATTATAGAAAAACAGTAAGTACTGAATTAAATTACTGAAGCTGCATGGTAATGAAGCTTTTGGGAAGCTCTGGGTTTTTAAATGACAAATGTTTTAAATCCATGACAGATTCAACAACTCTATAAATTTTATATTATTTATTTATTTATTTTTGTATCACATCAGTTAGGTTGCCTAACACCAATGAATTCCGTAAATTAGGAGACCAGGTTGTTTGGAGAGTAATAAAGTAAATGGCCAAGAAACTCATGTCTAAACAAGCTTTTAAAAGGTGATTTTTTTTTTTTTTGTCCCTAGGAGGTTGGGCAAAGAATGGTTATCGTGGTTAGAATGGTAAAATCACATGCTCCGAAGAGGGAAGTGAAGACTGTTGGGAAAAGAAAATGGGGGCAATGTGAAACTGAACTGTGTGTATGGGGGCGGCTTCTCGGAGGTTTACTGTGCCTTCGACGCTGGCTCAGTGGACTACTACACGAGGCTGGATGTCCTTGTGAATTTTTTAAAGGACTACCCCCCAACATACACCTAGAGACAGAACTTGCTTTTGCAAAGCATATTCTTAGGAACATTTCTTTTAATTATTGATTCACATTAAAGCCCAGAGGGCTGGAATGTGCTTGTGTTCTTCTAGTTAGACAAGTCCATTTTCCCCTCTATGCCAGGCAAGGCTCCCTTTGCACTTCTAAATGAAGATTTGGTTGCAGTTCCCTTACAAAGAGCTGCTCAAATGACCATTTGTTCAACAGGAACACCTTCAAACAAATTTTTCTCCTTGCACTTGTAATTTAAAAAAAGAAGCGAGAAGGGTGGATTATTTGTCAATGAAGAGACAGGCTAATCACAGATTAAGCATCAAATTCAGTACTAGATGTTTTAATGTTTCAGGGATCATAGGTTATTAGCGCACACATTCATACAGGAACACACACACGCATGTACACACATACATACACACAACACATACACACACAACACACACACAAACACGCTACACACATATACACAATACACACACACAACACACACACAAACACGCAACACACATATACACAATACACACACACACAACACACACAAACACGCAACACACATATACACAACACACACACACACACACACACACACACACACACACACACATCATATCACAAAACTAAAAACCAGAAGATACCTATCAAAGAAGAAAACCAGGCAACCCAGGCATTGAAAAGAGCAATCCACAAGCTTCTTGAAAATGTGTAGTTTGGAACTGAATTCAGTGGAGATGGGCAGAATCCACACCCTAGGCATAGACCTGAGGATGCTGCACGTCTGTTTTCAATGCCTACTGGATGGGCAACAGTGCCCCGGACAAACTGGGCTCAGGACTTTCATAGAGGCACGCATGCAGAGATGGGGAGCCCCACTGGTGAGCTTTATGCATGTATGAGGCATTCTCGGTGGATGTGGGTCATGCTAGAAGATGTACACAGGAAGATTATTTGATTCTAATTCATGCCACTTGATATAATGTGATAAAACATTTGACATGAGAGATAAGTTCCATTTTAATCTGAGAGAGGACGAGTGGGAATTAAAAAGTAACAAGGATTTTGTCAAAGGAAGTGATGCAGGGGAGAGAGGGGTGGGGAGCAGAGAACAGAGGTGATGGGAAAAGGAAGAGGGAAAAGAGGGATAGAAAGGAGGCTTTTGAACACACTGGGAAAGCCAATGAGCCGGAAGACAAAGCGCGGACGGAGAGTCGGAAGCTGCAGAATCTGAAAGCAGTGCCAACAATGAGCTCATTTAGCTACGGGACAAAAACACACACAACACAGCGTAAACTGCTGAACACAATTACAGGACAAATACAGAAACAAGGGTTCCACAGTTGAGCAAAACATTAGTGTTCGGGCTGGCACTAAAAACACAACAACCTGGAGAGGAGGAGCTCGCATTTCACGTGGCAGAAGTAGTCTGCACAGTGACAGCGGCAGGGAGAGCAGGACGCCAGCCCCAAGGCACTCTGGCCGGGTCTCCACAGGGAGGCCCGGGGAAATGAGAAGCAATATACCTGGGCACATGAACTAACTCTATCTGCTTTGGTTTCAGACAGGCAGACAGTTTGAGACCAACGCAGATTCCTTCTGACTTCAGTGGCTTCCTTTGCAGTGGTACTAAGTCTTCCTGAGAGCCACTCACCCAGAGAAGCCTGCATTTTCTGTTTTGGTTTGGGTTGATGTGGCTTTCACTGAATTTACCCACTTCTACTGAGGTAGGTGGATAGACAGGAAGCACCATGGATTACAAAAGAAACTGACCAAGCGACTCATATATAAGCCTTAGGCAACACCTAGGGTGGAGGATGTCTAGTCTTGCAGAAGTCCCAACATGTTGGAAGACATAGTAATGTGACATTTACTGCACATCTGCGTGCTACAGCTGGCATCAAGGAGGCACTAGCCCTAGGATGGGGTGCTGGCCTCAGCATCCCCAGTGGGAACACGTCCCTTACACAAGGCCAGATTGCAAGAAGGAGGATGGGGATGGAAGAAGGTCTTTGCCAGTTCAAGGAATCTGCCTCGCCAGCTGCAGAAAATGCCTGCTTGCCGGGAGGCTGTGTGCTGTCCACATACCACACAGACTGGGACTCAGACACAGCCACACCAGGAGTGGGTTCAGAACAGACACGACAGTTAAGAGCCTAAGGCAGAGGGAGAGGAAGAGCTTCTCTTTGAATCAGGACCAATCTGTTTTCTCAAAATGTGACTTATCCCCTGTCTCTCATTTTGTCACATTTTGGAGGGTCTCCTCCTTGGGCTGCAAGGAGGAGAAGGCATTTACTTACATCAAATAACCTTTCTATATACATCTCCTCATTGACCTTATCACGAAGGACATCCTGAGAGTGGCGGACGAAAGTCACATAGGCGTCGGCCACATCCATGCCGGGTTTCTGCAAAGAAACAGAAAGATATGAAAAAAGACTTTTCAGACCTCAGTGGATTACTGTCTGCCCACTGCCCTTTCTCTCCCACGTCCCCTGCACACTCGCTCTGCTGTTATGAACACGTTGTTCAGTTCTGGACCGGGAGGAATTGATGTTAGACCCTCGTGCTTTTTAGAAGACGGGAATAGAATGTTATAGGGATTTTTACACTATCTTTTTCTCCCCCTTAGCTTAGTTGATGGCCAAAATTCTGGATCACCCAGGGGCATTCTCTAGCTTTGCCTTAGACCACAGTTGAAAACAAACAAACAAACAAAACACCCAAAACTAATTGTCTTCTACTGTTTTCCTCCTTTCTCTCTGTGAAACAAACTAGAGAAAGTACTTCAGAAATCCTGCGTCAATGACTAGTCCCTTCAGTTCAAGACCCTCTCAAGGGGAGTTCAGGCTGAAAATATCTGATGAGTATTTGTGTGCACTTTGCTCAGAAAAGACCCTCAGCCATTTGTCCTTGCCTTCCAGTGCAGCCTGGAAATCTAGGGATGGAAAAAGATGAATGAATGAATGAATGAATGAATGAATAGAAAGAAAGTCAGGGAAAAGGGGGTTGGTTGTTAAATTAATTAGATTTTCTGGAAAGGTAGGAAGGTGGCTCATCCAGTAGTTAGGAAATGATTTATTGTTAAAAAATAAGACACAAAAAAGAAAAAAAAAAACCCCAAACTCCAAACAGAATGTGCACTGCTTGAGATGTCAGAAATCAAAGTTATCTCCAAAGAGACCCATTAAAACACTGTAATGTGGGTCATTAGGAGAGCTGCCATAAACCTCTTAAATTTCGACAGTAGAGTTGTATGTTTGCTAATAACTAAAAAGATTAGTTTTCATTACTGTGATTTACCTTAGATCACAAAGTATCATTTTGCTATAAGCCATGCCTGTCAGGCACTGCAAATTGAAGTTAGTTAACACTTCCGTGTAATTTCCAGGGTGAAAATGAGGAAGGTTTGGAAACAGTAGGACTGTATTTTTTTCCCCCTGATACAAAGCTTACAATTATCAAGCAAAGGGCCAATGCTTGGCCCCCGGGATGCTAGTAACATTTCTTAACACATGCTGAAACAATGACAAGGTATTAATTTGAAAAACAATGAGAGACACCCCAAAGCCACAGTATCAAATGTTACACTTCCAAGCAATTTTCAGCAAATGGATAGAGCAGTTTCTGTGATGGTCCCATAACTGTACCAGTTTTGTGATACGAAACAATAGCAGTTCTCCAATGAGATGGGAGTAATTGCCGTTTGTTCTACATTTCTCCTCTCTCTGACAGCTGTACATCAAAAGACATTCTTAGTGGGGATGGGGATCCTTACCCGGGGAACCTGGGAAATTTATTATTATTATTTCCTGTCTTCCCTGGGATACTTGCAATCTAGCCTTTTTCCTGGGTACATCTCAGAGGTAAGATGAAGTCAAGTCAGTTGGGGCAGCCTCTTGGTAAGTTATCATGTTAGGAACAGAGCTTTGCAATGCTGATATCCTTAGCATTCCTTCCTTTCGGTAAAGCTCATTTCCTTAAAAGGACATGCATTTGAGGTGTAAAAACTCATGATTTTAAAAAATCAAATTGGTTTCTTTTTTTTTTTTCTTTTTTGAGACAGGGTTTCTCTATGTAGCTCTGGTTATCTTGGAACTCTGTACACCAGTATGCCCTTGAACTCAGAGATCCACCTGTCTCTGCCTCCTGAGTGCTAAGATTAAAGGTGTATTGATTTATGTATTTATCTATCAGCACATCATTTACCAAGAGTTGATACGGTGTCATATATTAATTTTGGAGTTTTATCTGCCTTTTCCTCCTAGAACATAAGCTCCGTGAAGAGCAGAACTCTGATTCTTAGTACAGAGGAACGATGCCAGGTACTCACTAAATATTTGCTGGATGAAAAAAATTATGAATGAATGACCAGATCCTCTAGTCATTTTTGAGCTCTTCATTCCACTGTGTGGATTATTACTCCATCCCATGTTGGAGCTCTGCAAATCATTTGAACATCTATGGCCTTAGTTACAGAGCCACAGAGTGGGATTAATATCTCCTATCTGACCTTCAAGGATTATGACAGGCAGCTATAATAGTGTATAGAAAAATGTCTTGAAAGCCATACATTGCAATATAAATCTAAACTACTATGATCCCCTCTCCTTGATGTTAAATCTTACTATTAGCATCTACTTTCGACTCAGAAAGGAAAAGGAGACTTGATGGAGACAGACACAAATGAAGTCTCTGCACAATTAGTTCTCTTTCTCCTGCTCACCAGAGCCTTCCTTTGATGTGAGTATCACACCTGATTCAGACAAGTCTGGCTTCCATCTCTTGATGGACTGGGAATAGAGGAGAGGGAAGAAGGGGATGTCTGAGAATAGTGTGCTAATGAGAGAGTCCTATTCTGGTAGGATGGACAGCCACATCAAACACTTAGGCTCATCAACTGTTGGTATTCATGGGAAAAAGGGGAGCTGTTCCTACACCAGGAGACCTTGCAGGGAGAAGACAGGCAGTCATCCTGGTGAACGCTGAGTTACTTAGAAAAGATTTAGTTACAATCAGGACATCATTTAAAATAGCAGGGGTACAAAGGGCAGGAAGGATGTGTGATACATTGTAAGTAGACTTCCCATGAGAACAGCTGAGATCAAAACCACTGGTAGATAAGAGAACTGATGTGTGTTTGTTACAAGCTGAAAAGCATACCCGGCTGAACAACTGATGTCAGCACTGTCTACTCATGGTAGGATCAGTCTTTGGGTGATGGCTTTGGATATGGCTAGGACAGACTGACAGAATACAACACAGACTTTGGAAAGCATCTAAACAAATACGCAAAAATAATTGCAGAGCTGACTCTACCACATGTGGAAGACATAATTTAGAAGTAAGGTGCCCTGTGGACTAGGCAAAATATGACATTCTCATCTTAGCTTGTCCCTACCACATAGGCAGGGAATACAAACTCCAGGTTTTGGCATGTTAAGCAAGCTTTTGGTATGAATGCCAAAGAAAGGTTAAACTCTAGATTTAAGAAATAGAAATGTGCTGAATTATGGGGACTAGCGTCTCTTTCTGCTAGTGGGACTCAGAGGAAAATCTCTGTGATAGTGAACTCATGGTCCCCACATGGGACTAAACAAACTGTGTCTGAAACCTCACAGTCCAACATAAAGAGTTCAGAGCAAGGCATGACTTAAGGTGATCATATTCAGGGTTAAAAGCAAATGACGAAGGGTCTAGAAAGCTTTATGGAAATGGATGCCTGGTTCCACAGAATCTGTTTTAATTTGTCTGTCAAGTGACCCAGGAAAAAACACTTATGAAAACAAAACCCCCAAACCCAAACTCTCTAGGTGTTTCAGGTCAGTAACTATTGATTTAGCCCACTGGTTTTCAAATTTTTACAGAAGAATGGGAAAGACATTTTAGAAAGAGATTTTAAAGGCTCCACCCAAGGGCTACTAAAATTTGAGCCTCTGGGGACAAGCGTTGGAATTTTAAGATAATATATTCAAACAATGTCCAAAGTTTTGCCATGTCTTCCTGCTACACATCTTGGCATGGCCACCAGTGACTAAAATAGGTAAGTGTGGTACGCCAGTGAATTGGTTCTTCAAAAAAGCCCCAAACCTGTGCACCCATCCATTCAACCTACCAACCTACCTGACAACCCCTTTATTTGTACTGCTTTCCAGTTTCCAAAGTATAAATACTACCGGAAGGCTGATTTTGTGCACATTGTCTCTTGGAACTAGAGCAGACTGGCTCTACTATTAACCAGCACTCCTGACTCTTCCTTGCCTACTTCCTGCCCAGGTGACCTTGGGCATACTATTTAACCTTCTAGGTACTTCAATTTCCTCTTCTATTGAACAGGATGAAATGAATGACAGTCTCTTACAGGACCATCTTCAAAAGTCCATGATTATTTACTATATGTAAATACTATATATACATATGTATATTGTATGGCATTAATATTATGGAATCAGTTATTTTCTCTAATACTTAGTATACTGTTACTGGCTATTAAAGTATACATTTCATGAATTTACTTTCAAAGTGTAGCATTGTTCTAAACCATAAACAACTGGCACAATCATGAGTTTGGTTTACTAATTATATTCTTTTTTAATGGTAGAATAATTGCTCAACTATCCAAGCATGTGTCTATGCATTAACTAAACTCATCTTGTAGTGTGGCAGAGTATCTAAGAACACAATGTGAAGTATGAGCATTATTGCTGTCATCTGCCTGGCCCTCCTAGAGCAAGTGAGCCTCCATTTCAATTTTCCCATCTCTGAAATGGAGAAGTTACAAAGATTAAATGTTAAAAGGCTTAAAACAAGGCTGGGCATTTGGTGGTTGCTTCAGAACACTTGGCTGCAGTGGTTACAGTCACACTCTGTGTCATCAATGGTAGACAAACCATATTGGGGGCCATGCTGTGTCCTTTTCTTCAGTCCCTTTGGAAAGGGAAACTCTGCCAGGTCATTTTCGTTCTTCTCTATCCTCAAGTTCCTAATATAGCACCATCAACCCACAAGTGCTTTCATGATTACTGATCACAGAGAACTCTCACTAGTATTGAGTCCATTTTACCCCATCTTCATTAATAAAGCTGGACCTGGCCTGTGGGAATTGTTGGGCTGAGGCATAAAAGATCGACAATAGTGAGTCCTTTCTGACTTTTCTAAAATGCTGCTCTCATGTGGTTTGACGCTGATGCCAAATCTAATCTCTTTATCTATTGGGCCTTGCCTGAATAGTGTTGCTATCTGATTGCCTCTCTGCACTGAACAGCTACAGACAACAGATCTCTGTGCAGGAGCTCAGCAGGTCTACTTCTGACACCCATAAAGCGCATTGGTGGGCAGGGCTAAGGCAGCAGATCCATGCATCCTTTGCTCTGGGCATCATCACACCCTGAAAGGCCCTTTGCTGTATGCTGCATGAATATCTAGTGAGGGCCAGGTAGGGCTGTGTGAGTTCCACACGTGTAGCACGTGTATGAGCACACCTAGGTGTGAGGGATCTCCATTTTAAAGATGGAGAAGCATGGCCAGAGACTCCACATAAAGGGAGAGTTTTTACTTTGGAGCTTAAAGAGTAAATTGTTTCATTTCTCTCCTTGTGCTTCTGTGGGCCTTTTCTCTTCTCCATTCTTCTGTCTACAGGAGGAGTGGGGTCCCTTGATGAGAAGTATTGTATAAATTCAAACATAATTATTGATTGTACATTCTTTCATTAAACAAACAAAATGCATGTTAATGTAACATTCACTCCAATTTTCCATTTTTGTCTTCCTTTGAGAAATAAGGCAATAAACCATTACACACTTAGCTTCCTGGGGAAATGAATTTAAATGTTAATATAAATCCTTTTAGAAAAAAACAAATTTTCACAAATAAGTATTTGAACAAGGAGGGTACTTAACCACGTTCAGAATGAGAATCGCTCAGTACCAGCCCCTCAGTGACTGTTGAGATAAGCTCCTAAATTTAATATTTTATAATAGACTCACACCTCTTTTGTTAGAAATGAAGAAACAGCATCATTTCCTTCCCCCCTTTATTGGAATATATTTAAAAATCTCTCCAATTTTATTTTGCTAATAGGCAGGGCAAAGTCCGTCTATAAATGTCTTCTGATTTATCTCAGGTAATCCCACACTTTAGCATTCATGTGTAGTACTTAACCTCAATTTAAATGTAAATTTTGGGCAACTTCAAGAGCCTTCTCTGTGAACTTTGAGGGCTCTTTTCATTAATGAGGTTAGCACTAATTATGAACAGTTTTGTAAATTTACCTTAAAACAATTGCAGATTGACCCCCAAATGAACAAATTCAGAATTTATTTGTTTAAATCAAAAAATACTGGAACCCTTGTTGAGATTTCCAACTCAGGGCCATAAGGTGTGTGTGCTGGAGAAGCACAAGGACTGTGAGTGACAGGGAGCCGGGGGAACAAAAGCAGGAGGGGACTGGGTCAACCCTCACACTGGCCCTTCCTTCCCGACACAGGAAACCATGCCTCCTTCTCATTGGTCTTGGTCTCTGATGGTCCACATTAGAAATACAGAGCTAGGGGCAAGGCGTGAAGTTAGCACCCACCATGAAAGCAAAGCAAAGCACAGAAACTGACGCAGTCAAACAAAATACAATGCTCAGATACTCAGGAGTGAAAGCAAAGCCCAAATATGGTGTGTGCTTTTAATGCCAGCATGGACGCATGAGGGTCTCTGCAAGTTCCAAGTCAGCCTGGTCTACACAGGGAGTTTTAGGCCACCCAGGAGTACAGAGTGCGACCCTGTCTCCAAAAACCAAAACAAGTAAGCCAAAAAACAAAACCCCATGGAAAACAGAAAAATCAACTAAAACACATACAGTGATGGATGTTCAGATACTCACAGGCACGTCCACATACTTGGAAGCTGCCTTCACCTGAGGAGAAGAGAGAGTACAACGTAAGGCGAGTGTTTGTGTTGCCCGTTTACAGCTCAGTTGTTATCTGAGTTCAGATGATATGTCAGTCCACGGAGCTGACCAGGAAAACCAAAAGGGGATTAGAATGCAAAATCCTCCAACATGTTTTCAAGCTACAACCACTGTTTCAGGGAGAGTGAGCAGTTTTACAGGTTCAGGTTATAGAGCTGGTAGAGGAGTTTAGCATTTCCCTCCCTGCCTTTAAGGAAGGGACAGGTGACTGTCAAACCTGGCAGCGGGCTCTCAGGGCTCTCAAGTTTAAGTTAGTAATCCAGAGTGTCAGTATTCCTGGTACCTTGAGTTTTCATAATTTGGCTGCAGGTTGTCCTGAATTCTTCTGTGCTTGGTATCTGATCGTTCAGATTTTGAAGTAGAAGGAATGTGGTGAGTCCCTCAGGCTAGAAAGACATGCATGGTTTTCCACAGGTTTTCAAGCAGAACTTTTAGGGCTGCCCCTATAAATGTCGCTATATGCCCCTTGGGTTTAGGCACTAAAAACCCATATGAAAAGTGTAGCGAATGGTTATGAAATTCATTTTTGAGTGACATAGTGCTGGAACAGGCATGTGGGCTCAGACCTGGGTTCAAATCCAGCTACCATATGCAAGCTGCGTGACATACTGGTGACTTCATCTCTCTGAGCCTAAACAGAGGGAGATACTAACCATGACTGGTTCACTTGCTGACATGACATGAATCCACACAAAGTCCAGGGCTGTCATAAGCATAAAACCAAATGGAGTAAAGTACTGATAAACAAACCTGGATGAGTTCCAGGTGCTTGGGAAATCTACACCCAGGTGAGTTTGAGGATAATCCCAAGGAGCATGTCTGGGGTGGAAAGAGGTCCACCTCGAGAGTCAGAAGTTGCTTTTGCCATAGGGGAAGTTGCCAAGTCCCCTAGGCTGGCCTCCAGAGTTCTGGAACAGAGTGACAACTGCCTACTCTGTAGGACTGCTCATCTGATCACTGAGGAAACATGAGACTGTGTGGTAAAGGTTAAAGTGGGGGGCACACACATCCATCAGCTACTGAGCGGCAATGCACTTTCCTGTCTGTAATAAGGTCTGAGCACCTAAATGATTCTCTGGGAGCATACCCCTTTGCCTTTTAGTGACACCAGCTGCAATTATAATTTGGGATATATATATATCAGTGTCTGACGTCTACAAAATGTCATGGGAACAAAGACTAACGCAGCCTTGCTCAGCTGTCCCCATTAAACTGCTTCCTGGCTTGGAAAAGACACTGGAGGGAAGGGAGCAGCGCCGGCTTCAGGGAGGCTGAGAAATAGGCACTCAACAGACGTGACTGAAACACGGCTGTGATCAACACAGTGGTGGTTAGAGCTGAATCTTTGTAAAGGCTGCTGGCAGAAGAAACCTTCTATTGGTCCATAAAGAGACTTCCATAAAGTGATTACCTTCTCTAAATCTGTCCATTCCAATCTTATTCCAAAATCTAACAAATCAAGCAAAAAGGTAGTTTGCTGCCCCCATCCCCCATTTTCCCCATGTACAATAATACCTCCAAATTACTAGATGATATTTTCTACTTTGTAAATTACCCTGATGGGCTCAGGTTTAAGGGATTTATGTGTCCATGTTCTCAGCCACAAGGCAGTGAAGCCAGATGTTCGTGCAGTGCTATGAGCCCAGGCTACCCCTCTGGAATTTCCCATCTTCTCAATGCTCAGGGAAGAGAAAGCCCTAGGAGCTGAAGCATCAGTGGTCAGAGCGGGTGCTGGCAAAAGAGCTGTTCTCAGTGAGAAATCACCTCCTTTGCTCTGTCAAGTTGATGCTTGGCAGTTGGTAGGAGTTTTGCTACAGCTGAAATGATCAACCTTTAAACACGCCTACTCTCCATTTACCACTAACACACAGTTCCAATCTAGAGAGTGACACCAGTCAAATTCTGTTCCTTTGGGAAGATGAGGCAAGCTTGCGACATGAATGAAAACTTCATGTACCTTTATACTTGCACCAGCCTCCAGTCCAGCCCAGTTTTTTGTGTGTGTGTGCATGTGTGCACGTGCATAGGCCAGAGGTTAACACTAGGTGTCTTTGTTGATCCCTCTCCACTTAATTGCCTTTTGAGACAGGGTCCCTCACTGACCCCGGAGCTCAACAATCTGCCTAGACTGGCTGGCAGGTAAGCCCCAAGAACTCTCTTGTCTGTGGCTTTCCAGTATGGGACCATAGGAGGATGTTGCTGAACCTGGCTTTCACATGGGTTCTGGGGAGTGAGCTAAGGTCATCGGTCTCCTCAGCTCTAGGCTTATTGTTTTTTGTTTGCTTTTTAGACAGGATTTCACTGTGTAGTCCTGTCTGTCCTGGACGTGCTCTGAAGACCAGACTGGATTTGAACTCATAGAGGTCCACCTTTCTCTACCTCCTGAGTGCTGGGATTAAAGGTATGTGCTATCACCTCCTAGCTTAACTTATTCTTTTTTTTTTTTTTTTTGGTTTTTTCAAGACAGGGTTTCCCTGTGTAGCTTTGTGCCTTTCCTGGAACTCGCTTGGTAGCCCAGGCTGGCCTCGAACTCACAGAGATCCGCCTGGCTCTGCCTCCCCAGTGCTGGGATTAAAGGCATGCGCCACCACTGCTCAGCTTGACTTATTCTTTACCTGGCCATCTACCAGGTCGTACTGATTTTTCCTCATCCCCATTAAAACAGAAAAAATAGCTTGTGTGTGTGGCGGGGGCATTGTACTTCTATTGTTATTTGGAAGGAGACAGATTATCATTTAGGGTTCTGGCCATTAACCTTTAAGAAAGATGTTGAAGGTAAAGCTAAAGGGAGACTAGAGGTAGAAGTCTAGAAGGTCTAGAAGGAAAGTGAAACAGAAGACAACTTGCTTGGGCAAGTATTAAAATTTAGAACCTTTTTGTAGTTGATGAAAGAGATTCCATGCAGGATGGAGCTTCATTATAGCAGTTTCAAAACACTAAATCAGGGTGAGTGAAGAAAATTATGGGGCTCTAGAAGGCATTCCCAGCAAGCATAGTCCCAGCAGAGACTGGTCATCTCTGGGAGTCATGTCCTCCCTCTCACTAGGAATAATGCTGCAGACCTGTCATTTTACCAGGCTGAGGAGTGCCTCCAGGCTGTTCCCTTCTCTCATTCTAGCCTCTTCACGAGGTAGGAAATGGTCAACAACTCCCTTTCCTTCTTTTCCTCAATCCCCTTCTCTCTTTTCCAAATCAAGGTTGAGAAGGAACAGGAGCAGGATCTAGACTCTGGCCCCAGAACCCCTTTCCTGTGTAATGCCAGTAGCACGATCTTTAAGCACCACAGCTCTTTTTGGTTTTAGGCCTTTAGACAGTTGCACTTTGGGGAGAAAAACATGACCAGATCTTCCCAACCCCTAGGACTTTGGAGTCATCTGCACCGAATCCAAGGATGCTGGCTTTGGAGATGATTTGGTAAAGTTTTTGCCTTGCAAGCACAAAGAGCTGAGTTTGATCACCACAACCCATGTCAAAAAGAGGGGGAGACAGAGGGACCTCTGGGTCTCACTGGTCAGCAAGCCTAGCCAACCAATGAGTTCCATGCCAACTGATAATGAGACTTTATCTCAAAATAGGGTAGATAGTGCCCAAGTAAGAACATCCGAGGTTGTCCTCTGGCCTTCAGCTGAAACCTCTGTGTGCAACCCCCAGTGAATACATACACACACAAAAACATACGATTGTCCAAGAATGAACCAGCAACTGCCTCTGAATCAAATAAATGACAGTTCCCCCAGTCTAGCCAAGTCTTTTGTCTATGATATATGATATATATTCTTTGATGGAGAAAAGAGATTTCCTTTCAAAACAAACTTCTTTCTTCAAGAAATTTTTCATCAGTGGTTATCAAAAGTGAGCGTGTGTGTGTGTGTGTGTGTGTGTGTGTGTGTGTGTGTAAGAGTACAAGTGTGTATATATTTAATGTCTTTTCTTTTTTAACTTTAAAAGAAGCCTTCCCAGTGTCCAAGAGTATGGCTTCAGGACTGGCTGGGTTAGAAGTCTGGCTTTTAGCCTGTTTTCTACCTTGGTACCTTTGAGCTTCCTTTGTAAATGGGGCAGTAATAACATTACTCAAAGGGACGCCAAAGACTGAATGAGATGATCCAGCCAAGTACATCCAATCACGTTAATAGTACTAAGAGCAGCTATTGTTACTGGGCCTGCTGGGAACAGTGGCTTACTAGAGAGAGCCAGTGCTCCTCACTCTGCTGGTGGTAGCTTCACTCCACACTATAAATGGTGGCAATATCTTGCTATAAAAAGGAAGCTGGGGTACCATCAATTATCTGAGCTGATTCCCAGGATGAAGGACCCAAGCAGGATCCTGTTCCTCCTTAAAGCCTATCTAAGCATTTCCAAGTTCTCCAGGTATTTTCTTAGGCCCCTGCCCCAGTTATGTGCTTCATGAAACAATTGTCCCTTTCCTGGAACCCACCCACATGTTGGTACAGGTGACAGGCAAGAAGAAGGACTTGCCTTCAGATACAGGTGTGCATCACTTTTGAGCAGGGGTTCACTTACCCTCAAAGGAGAGGTAGGAAGTTTGTCTTTATCTGACCCTACAATTCTGGAACTTGACTTTCTGACCAGGCCTTCTCATGGGATGTCATATCCCCTTCTCTGGCAGTATTCCTTAGCCCTCTGGCCCTGGCCCCTAGGCAGAGCCAGTTCTGGGAAATGAGACTAGAAAAGGAGATCTAAATCAAGGGAGGCTGTGGAAGTGAGGGTGGCGCCCATCCTTTCACAGCCTGCAAGGAAGGTCACTGTAGACCAAAGGCCACAGCAGGGGCTGTGATGCTAAGCCACATGCTCATGACTCCTGGACTCCTTTAGTGATGTCCAAACACACAGTCTCTCCAATACTCAACAATGCAGGCCGTCTAACAACTGATAACTGTAGGTTAAAGTCTAATTTTGAGTGTTTAGTATTGACCAGTAAGTTTAAGTTATTGCATACTGTATTTGATCCCTACATGAATCTTCTGAATGGGGCCCTATTAACATTCCCATTATACAGCTGAAAACCCTAAGGCTAAGAGAAGAATCAATAGGACTTGAAGTCACAGAAGTTACATTTTGGATCTCTTGTTCAGCTGTATTTTTCCCAAGTAATTTTTAAAACCTGTGTGTGTGTGTGTGTGCGCGCGTGTGTGTGCGTATGTGTGCGTGTGTGTGCTTCTCCAGGAAATACATAGGGGTTTAAATAATCACAGGACTGACTTGGGCAGGGCAGAAGGTCCAAAAGTGTTTCTTTGCCTCCCATGTCCCAGCTAATTACCTCAAGGCTCCACCTGACTTAGTGTGTGTAGACGGGCTTAATGGTTCCTCTATTGAGCACTTCCATTATTTTTCAGGTGCCCAAGGTAATCTTTTCATTGAACACTCACCAATGCTGATGACTAAGGATTTTCTTCAGCCCATTCCTAATAAGGGGACCTGAGTTAATCATTGTGTAGCTTTGACAGGGAGCCCGGCAGGGGCTTAAACCACTTCTCCTGCTTCATTAGGGGAAAAAGCAACCCAGGTGCAGGCCATGAGGACCTCAGGGTTTGATACTATTAAATCAATGCACAGACAAAAAAAGTGGATTAGGTTTTTCTCTCTCTCCCTCTCTCTTTTTTTTTTCAAACAGAAATCTGGTGGGCAAGACTCAAAAATGGAAGAAAAAAGAAATCTGAAGGCAGATGACCGCATTAGTTAGTGCCTAGGCTTTCCTTTCTCCCCATGGTCTCTTAAAACAAATCAAGGGAGTGATTTACTCCCTGTGTGAGTGAACTCCACCCCTGCCTGTTGGACTTTGTAAGAACTCCTTGCCGCCTTCTCTGCCTGTGCTTTGAACTGCTGAGCATTCCCCCACCTCAAAGAACCAGCAACACAGAGTTCAAGGGCTGGCTGCGGGGTCTGATGCCTTCTTGTTTTTCTCACTGCAACAAGGCAATCCTAAAGACGTGAATTAAGTCAAGGCAGTTCAATAAAATGGTGACATGGTCATAGCAATTCCATCCCTAAAATAATCTTATCTCTTAGCAGTTCACTTTTTCATCCACCATTTTCTTCTTATTACATTGATTGATTGATTGAAGAGAGAGAGACAAACACAGAGACACAAAGAGACATGGGGGAGAGAGAGAGAGAGAGAGAGAGAGAGAGAGAGAGAGAGAGAGAGAGAGAGAGAGTGAGAGAGAGTGCACACGTATGTATGTGTGCATGTACATGGGGTCATGGGGCTTGTATAGTCAGAGGACAACTTTCTGAGTCAGTTCTCTCTTCCTACCATGGAGGTTCTGGGAATCAAACCCAGGACTTGGGCTTGGCTGCAGTTCCTTATTCCCTGCACCGTCCCATGGTCCCAGACAGTAGAGCCTGTAAGGAACAAGAGCTTCTCTCTTTCCTCACCACTAGGCATGAAGTGTTGGCTGGAGAAAAAACTATTGGAAAGAATTTAGTAAGATACTCTTTACTTCAAGTTAGAGGTTTCTTCAAGTTTCTAGAAGTGAGTTTTTGAGCATTCTGATAGGACAATTAAGGAAAAAAAGTACAATGAGGAGTTCTAAACTCTGAGTTCTAAAGGAACTGGTCTTTGCCACACATAAGAGAATTAGGGTCCCTGTTAATGTAAAGTGAGGGTCAGGAGGCCGATGACTAGGCAGCCATCTGGTTCTTTTACCTGCTAGAGTGGGCCAGGTAATTAATCTCTTTAAGCATCAATTTCCTCCCTGATAAAGGAAGAGAGCTAATAGCAACATTAATAGCACAGCCTCACCTCGCACATGTGCTTGTGTGCATATGTCCTATAGTTTATTAATTAATAAAAGATATATATTTTTAAAAATGTGCACACATATAAGTGCACATGTGGATGTATGGGCACATGGGCATAGTGTGTGTGTGTGTGAGGGTGGACAGAGGACAACTTTGGGTGTTGGTCCTCAGGCATATCCTAAACTTTTTGTTTGAGACAAGTCTGTCATTGGCCTGGAACTTCATCACGTGAGCCAGGCTAGATGGCCTGTGAGCTTGCAGGAATCTACCTGTCTATGCCATCTCACTATGCTGGGGCTTGTAGGAACAAGACATCATGTTGGGCTTTTTACACAGGTTCTGGGGATCTGAACTCAGGTCTCCACATTTTATAGACTGATCCATCTCCCCAGCCTAAGAGAGGGATTATTTTTATGTGCCCGACACATGCAGGACATGGTTCCAAGCATTTTACTTGTATCAATCCCTTTAGTTCATATAAAACATTAATGGAATTAATGGGGACAGAGTCAGGGCAACAACTGGTTACGTGTGCTAGTTGGTGGGGCCTTACATTATCATATGCTTGGATATGGTTGCTGCTTCCAACTCACAGAAAGAAAAGAGTCCTGGCATCTTCCCCTTTCCACTGGCACACCACAGGTTATGCTGGTCTTTCCCTCTGCTCTCATCCTCAGGTATAACCTCATAGAGAGGTCACCACAGACCATGCAAAGGGATCTTTACGTTGGATCATAGACCTGAGGTCTAGTTCCCATGGTGTTACTTGTTTTGAAAGATTCCTGCCATCAGTCCTGCTCCTCTCTCCCCATGCTCACTGGTCCTCCATTGAGAATTGGAGTTTATTCCTGCATTCCCCATGAATCTAGGTTGGCCTGTATCAGCATTGACCAATAGCATGTCATAGAGATGGCAGTGTCCATTCTGATTGGAGTCTTGATGAAGGCTTCTGTGTTTTCACTCTTGAAGCCAGTGCCATTGAAATGAGACCATCCTAAGGCTACCACACTGTGGAGAAATTCAAATCACATGGAAAAGCCTGGCAGGATGAGACCTCTCACTAGGGGAAGGAGGCTGCATGAAGAGAGAAATCGCATAAGCAGACATCCAGGACACTTCAGCTCAGCTACCACATGCCACATGCAGCCAAGTGTACAACCCCAGTGACAGAGCCAAATAGCTTCCTGCCCCAGCTTGCCTCAGAATTCAAACCCACAAAACTGTTTTGTTTTTGTTTTGAGACAGGGTCTAATGTAGCCCAAGCTGGACTCAGATTGCTTTGTAGTTAGGGATGGTCATGAGCTCCCCGTCTTCCCATCTCTACTTCCCAGTTGCTGGAATTGCACCTGTGTACAGCCATTTCTGGATGCAAAGATCACTTTAAGCCAACTGTTCTGGCATGGGTTGCTATCTACGTAACAATAGATAGCTAAGCCATTGAGTAAGGTGCCACCTTTTCTCATATTTCCTCAACGTAATCCACTGCATGTATTCCCCAGAAGGACACTGTGGGGAAGCTGCTGATGCTCTAGGACAGAGTTTTGGAATGGTATATGGCCTTTGAAACCTCAAAGTATGTCTGTGACATACTTCCTCAAGTAATGCCATACTTCCTAAGCCCACCAAACTCTGTTAATGACTGGGGAGCAGATATTCAAATACTCAAGACTATGTAGAGGCATCTCATTCAAACAACCAGTGGTATCTAGGGGCATGTGTGCATAGAACACTGGCCAGGCCACTTTATATCTAATTAGTCCAATTAATCACAGATTGGGATACCAAGGCTCAGAAAGGGTAAACAATTCTCAAGAGTTACAATAATAAGGGGTACAGCAGGATCAGCAAAATGCCCTCATTACTGGGTCTAAAGTCTTGGGGAATCATTCAGCCTTCCATGGTTTCTATAATCTCATCTGAAACTGCAAAACAGGAGGACGAACAGTGTCTTCCTCTGAGAGTGCTCATGAGACTCTGCAGGTTGGCATCACACACAGTGCTAGCAGAGCACCTGGCGTGCAGTAAGAACTTAAGACTGTCTTTCTAAATTATTATCATGGTTTAACTCACTCATGGTTAGCAGCAAGGGAGTTGGCTATACCAAATAGGGTTCCATTGGCCAATTATGGTCCATAGGACAAATTCAACCCACTGTCTGATTTTCAATGTTCTATAAGTTGAGATGGCTTTCATATTTTTAAGCAGTTGAAAGAAAATAAAAAGAAGAATTATATATTTTGATAGATGAAAACTGTTGAAATTGACATTTCAACATCCAGAAGTAAAGCTTTATTTAAACGTGTGTGTCCGTCCATTTATCTACACATTGTCCATTGCTCAAAGGACAGAGCTGAGTGGTCATGGCAGAGACCATGTGGCTCCCAAAGTCAGAAAAAACTCATTATGTTCCGATTTATAGAAGGAATTTTTTTCACTTGTGGATTAGGACAGACTTAAGGGCAGGATAGTTCAGTGTGTGAAAAGAATTAGAAAACACCAATTTCCAATCCGATGCTGACCATTAACTACTTGGTAGGCTTTGGCTAGCTGCCTAGCCTGTTGGCTTCATTTCCTTAGCTATTCTAATGAGGGTCTGGTTAATTGTTTTTTTAGATTCCTTCCAGATTTTAAAAAATGTGACTCTTAGAGGGCATATGACTCAGGTTCTAGGAAGAATGTGGGACAGGAAGCAGTTCTCACACCTTGAAAGGATTATAAATACTCTAGGGGTAAAAAAATATTATTAATAGTTTAGTATTCATACAAATTCTGGAAATGAGTGTCTAGGAAAAACTATGGTATCAGAAGAAGAAAACATGTTCAAGATAAATAAAAGCACCTTTCCACACAGGGACCAGACAATGAAGCATGACCAGCAGGGAGACTTGGCAGAAGCATAAAGGGATTAGAGCCAGGCTGCCCATGTCAGACACTCTCCCTGTGCCAGGCAGAGTTTTGGGTGTCACTCGGGAGCCACCACATTGACTATCCTAGCAACCCTCCAGATGCAAGCTGCTCATCTGACCTCTTTGGGCTATTGTGGGAATTGCTCAAAGAGGATCATAAAGGGACATGGTGAACTCTCATCACATACTAGCTGTTCTTCCATCCCAGTGCTATTCAGGCCCCACCCTGCTCAGCTTTCAAGGTCAGGCAAGGGCAGTGCCTTCAGGGTGGTGTGAGTGTAGAGACATGCTGGCGGATGTCCTGCTGCTGCTGGAATTACCAGCTCAAAGGAACAAGTTTCCCGAATGGGCAGGGAGCCCAGCTGCCAGTTTTTCAAGACTTCCTACATTTGCCCAAATTCTTCCCTTGCTTCCAGTCATCAGGCTTTCATTTTAGGGCACAAACGGGAAGGAACGCCATATAACTGAATATAACCCCTGTGATATGTACTTCCCTGGGCAGCTAGGGGGAAGCTATGACCCTGTCCCCGAGCAGCAGAATAAACAGAACAGAAAAGGTTTGTGGGGATGGCTCATTGGGATTTGAGGCATTCTAGGCTTATAAGCGGGATTGGATATACGTGGCCAAGTTCTAGTTCAACTACTCATGAGACAGGTTACTGGATCTTATTCTTCTCATCTGCAAGATGGGAACAACTGATTTCCTCACAGAGATGCTGAGTCCTCAGAACAGACCTGGGGCACAGGAAGAATGATGTGTCAGCTATCAGTCTCATTTTTGCTGGGGAAGCAGGCTCTGGATATGGAGGTTGCCCTTAGCCCGTACTACTCAACAGCTCCAGTGATGATCTGAATGTGAACATTTAAAGTACTTTTGTGCACATGTCACATTTCAGCCCAGTGAGCTATGGGTAGTGACTACTGTGGACAGCTCAGATAGATGTTTTTGTCATTACAAGGTTTGTCAGTGCTCTGACTCACGACATTCACGAACATAGTTACTGAAGAACAGGGATGGAGAGATGTGCTACTCTGCTCCCTGTTAGAGTCTGAAGCAGGAAGAAAGGGGTTGGATGTCAGCAATCTCATTTTGTGGGGAAAGCAAGAAGTAAAGGCCAACAGCTATAATTTATAGTTACAAAGCTACAAAGAGGAAACAGTACTGCTAGGAAGAAGAGGGAGGGAGGGTGGTAAGGTGAGGAAAAGCTGCCTGAAACAAGGAAGCAGGTATAGCTAAGGTTGGCCTGTCAAGGAATACGCACATAAACGGGATGTGGTATCACATGTCTAGGCAGGAGGATCACAAGTCTAAGGCCAGACTAGGTTAAATGTCAACACCCTGTTTTAACACATAACACATAAACAGAACAAAAAAACAAACCAAGAAATAGTCACATAAGGGTAGTAGTTAGCTATAAGGTAAATAAATTGGATTTAAAAGAAATCTTTATGTGTCTCTGTCTCTGTCTTTCTCTCTGTGTGTGATGCATGGGTAGGACAGGCCAGAGATATACTCAGTGTCCTCCTCTATCAAGCTCCACCTTATCTTTTGAGGCAGGGTCTCTCACTGAACCTGGAGACTGTCATTTTGATAAAACCAGCAAGCCAGCAAGTCTCAGGGATCCTCCCACCTCTTCCTCACCCAATGCTGGAGTTACAGATGTACATGACTTTACCCAGCTTTTTCATGGGAGCTGGAGATCAAAACTCAGGTTCTCATGCTTAATCAATAGTTACTTTGCACACTGAGCCATTTACCTAGCCCCTTGAGTTGGTTCTAATGGACCCTTCTGATAAAAATGCTAGGGAGTAAGTGGCAGGCCAGAGATGTTTTTTAATTGAGAAATTGAGTGCTTCTATATGATTTCATCAAAAATTTTATTACATTTATTTATGTATGTATGTACATGAATACATGCATGTGTGCCATGGTGGGTGTGTGGAGGTCAGAGGACAACTTGTGGCAGTCCATTAGTTTGCTTCTTTCACTGTGTGTGTTCTAAAGTCTGAACTCAAGTTCTCAGGATTGACAGAAAGAGTTAACAGGCTGGCCTCACTATTCTATTTTTTGAGGTATGTTTTTACATTAATTTTTCTGATGAATTGTTTAAGAAACAAAGCAAGCATAGAACTGTTAACACTATAGCAAAGAAGGGCTTTTTATGGGAAGGTTTTTCTCTTTTTGAAAAGTAACTTTCTTGGTGCCTCTTTTCAATGGAGTCATGGCTTGGATGGAGCGTGTGCCCTCTACGAAGGCAAAGCAACACTTGGCCACCCCCCAGCCCTAGTCTGGATGCTCGAAGTACGTCTTGGGAAGAGGAATGTGTACTGAGTGCCAACGGAGGGACTGACTGCTTGGGGGAAACAGAATGTGCGAGTGGGTGGGATGTACTGGGACTGTGTGTGCGGGTGAGCAGTTGAGCAAGCCTCAGTGGCTCCTGCCTGGGGCCAAGTGACAATTACAGTGAAAACCTCTCCCAATGCTTCTTGAGGACTGGAGAAAAACACCATCCTGGAAATGTGTGTGGAATCATAGACAGCAGGATGGATTCCCAGAGCTGTGCCACCAGAGGGGAGGAAATGTCTTTACTGCTTGCCAAAGATCAAGGGCAGACTGGGCCAATTGTGAAGTGCTCCAGTCCATGTGAGCACGGAACGGAATGTGGCATAAAGGGGTGCAGATCTGAGTTCTTTAAGATGAAAAGGACTTTGCAGTTAGAAAAGGTGATCCCTGACTAACAGCACAAAAGTCAAACTGCACACTTCAAAAGAGTGAAAACAGTGCATTTGGTCATGTATATCTTACCACAATTGAAAGGGGAAAACTCCCTCAGAAGGTTACATGGATGCATACACTCACAAGGCCCCTTTTTTCATGTGTATTGGAGAGGCCCATGTATGAGTGCTGTTTTCACAGATGTGAGAACTGTGACACTTTTTGTGACACAAAAAATGATCCATTACTTTTGGAAAGTAATTGCTTGAGGAAAAAAGTGAAACATTTTATATGCATATAAAGTTTCCTTAAATGGCCTACAAATGGAGACTACAGTTTTGAAAAGTTCAGATAACAGAAAACAGAATATTGGCTACGTGTCAACTTTTGCTCCTGTTCTCTCAGTTACTACGTGTTTTGGGGAACAGCGATTAGTTTCCGTTTTGTCATGAACTTAATACTGGATAACGGTAATGTAGAAAATACGACAGATTTACCTATATATTGCCTGGGTGCCTAGTTCACACCCTTCATTCTTGAGACTGAGCTTCCTGATTTTGGGTTTCAGGAAGCTAAGGTGTTCCATGGAACATCCAGGCAGGACAGAAAAGAGGTGGGATTACAGCTTCTTTGGTTTGGCAGCCAAGGCTCCTCTACCGTTACATACTTCTGTGTGGACTGCTTCTCTGAGTCCCGTTTCCTTATCTGTGGGTGATGGTTAGCATTGTGGCCACTCTATGTTTTCCTCAAGATCATTTGCTATAGCATGCAGGTAAAGTTAAATGATGACTATGGTTAGCAAAAGGCATTATATTTTTTACCCCTCACAAACAAGACTTCCTGAGTAATTGTGTAACTATGGTGGATATTCTAAAACGCCTCTCAAGGACTACTGCAGATCTCTAGAGGACCAGGAGAAGGTAGGAGAGTTCTCTGGCTTCTCCCCAAGCATCTGTACACAAGAATATTGAGCCCTGGTTGCAGGGCTATCAGGGAATACTTGGTTTCTGTGCATGTTCTTAAGCATTGGCTATGATTTAACTATCGTGCTGGCTAGTTTTATGTCTACTTGACATAGCTAAAGTCATCTGAGAAGAGGGAACCTCAATTAAGAAAATGCCTCCATAAGACTGAGTTGTAGGCAAGGCTGTACAGCATTTTCTTAATGATTGCTATCCCTGGGCTGGTGATCCTGGCTTCTGTAAGAAAGCAGGTTGAGCAACCCACGAGGAACAAGCCAGCCAGCAGCACTTGCATGACCTCTACATCAGCTCCTGCCTCTAGGTTCCTGCCTCGTTTGAGGTCCTGTCCTGACTTCTTTATACTTACAGAAGTGTAAGCCAGATAAACATTGTCCGCCCCAGTGTGCCTTTCGGTCATGGTGTTTTGTTACAGCAACAGAAACCTGAACTAAGTCAACTACTAGAGTGAGGGTGAGGGTGACAATGCTTCCACAGACTATGCCAACACCCCGCACTGAGGGGGAGTTGGGCAGGAGGTGGGCAACTATCTCTACTAAAGCAGAAGCACCCTATTCCACATCCTGCTCAGGAGCTGTAGCCTTATTTGCAGGAGAATGATTCTGTCTCCATTGCCGGGGTGCTGTGCTCAGAGAATACATCTAGGGAGAATATGTTCTCAACCCTCCTCACCCCCCAGGGAGATTCTGAACAGATGCCTGAGCCAAGCAGACCCATTTTTCCTTCCAGTTTCCCTCCCTTGTCAGACATCAATTTGACAAGACTCAAGGACTCCTTTAGACCCAGCTTCTCTCCATGCTACTCAGCCTGAAGGATGTGAGCGTCCTTGTCCACTCAGTCTATCCTGGTTGAGGCTGAGCTTGATGAACATCACACAGACAAGAAGAAAGCAGGCTCAGGGAGGTGAAGGGACTTCCTTAGAAGACCCACAGCTAGTTACAGCAGGAGCTGACCTACCTGGCTTGCTCTCCTAAAGGTCACACTGTACAGCTTCACAGTTTGTTTATTTAGCTGACACACTTGCATTTTAGAAACTCAGAGCTGTGAGTTGTAATTATGTAGACTTTCGAAGCAAGCATGGAGGCTACTTGTGTTGACTAGAATGGGAACACGGCCTGGCCCTGCCATTTATGGGTTTTGCTTTCCCCTTTAACATCCCTCAACAAGAAGAAGTTGACTAGGTCTCGAACTCCAAGAGGGCCTGTGCCATGCCTTGCCCTGTGCCCAGCTTCAGCACAACCATGGTTCTGAGTGGGCGAAGACTCTGCTGATATCACTGAATAGTAACTGTCAGGTCCTAAGTGGGCCCCCAAAATGGCAGGGCTGGTGACAATGTCCTAAACAAAGGACTCTGAGGAAACAGAAGGGCTGTTCTTGGGTAAACAAGCATAAATTCAGCATTCTTCAGGATTCTTGTAAGGCAGAGTTCTGTTTACCAGGAATCTACCTTAATTTCTCCTTAAAAGCCAACTACCTCCCTCAGGGTATCTAGTTCCCTTTTCAGCTCAAAGACTCCACCCTGCTGACTGTCATATAAAATCCGCCTGCTTTTTTGCCATTTAGCCCCCAACCCCATCCCCAAAAGACAGGCTTGGTGGTTTACTCCCCAAACTTTCTGCCCTCTGAGCACCCTAGGTCAGTGGTTTCACTGAGCTCCTGTTTACAGTCACCTTTGAATGATGGGGTCACTATTGCCCCCATGTTTCACTTCTCTCTAGGCTTCCTGCATTGAACTTGACGGACAGTGTGTGTGTTGATGGCATGTGCCAGAGGTCAACTTCAAGTGCTGCTCCTTGGAAGCTAACCTTCTTGTTTTGAGCCGGCTCACTGGGACCTGGAGTTCACTGGTTAGCTAGGCTGGCTGGTCAATGAACCTCAGAGATGTCTCTCACCAGGGCTGAGAAGCACATGGCACCACCCCGGGCTTTTCCATGGGTACTGGAGATTGAAATGAGGGTCTCACATGTGTGTAGCCAGCACTACTGACTGAACGGTGTCCCCAGTCCTCAGGCTGTGAGTCATTACATCAGCACGGCCATGCTCAGTTAGGTGTGTTGCACAATGGAGATTTTCCTTCATGCTTTCCTCTTCTCAGGTAAAGAGACAGGAGTTTTCTGTGACTAGGGGGCCATGCAGTGTGCTTGACTTTTCTGGTCTCCATCCCTCTGACAAACGGGGTGGGTAGAAAGTTTCTGTGCTTCCAAACCTCTAGTACCCGTTCCACCTTCCTAATTGTGGCTGCACCCCATGGCCCATTTTGGTGTATTTATTTAGCATTCCTCTTCTGATGGGTTTGATAGTAAATTCTTAATTAAAAAAAAAAACCGTTTCTACTGTAAATGGAAAATTAGTGTCACTCTAGATAAGAGAAAGGGTAAAAAATAAATAAAACAAATAACATGACTTCATCGTCACCTGTTGAGAGGGTTGAGTTGAGGCCCCCAGGACACATGTGAATGTTAGGGAAGTATAAAATGTGGTCAGACCAAGTAGAGACATCACCCTTGATGTAAAGACAAAGACGAAAAGGAAGTACAGAAGGAATGACCCTATTCTAGATGGCTGGGGTACTTAATGCGTGAGCACATGTGCATATGTATGCATGTATGTGTGCATGTGTGCATTGTGACATAAATACACACCTATATCTACATTGTCAAATATCTACATTACTTAGAAAAAAAATTTTGAGACACGTTCTATGTAGCTCTGGCTCTTCTGGAACTTGCTATGTAGTCCAGGTTGGCCTTGAACTCACAGAGATAATACTGTCTTTGCCTCTCAAGTACTGGGATTAAAGGTGTGCACCACCATGCCCAGCTAAAAAGTCTTTTGTCTACAACTCCTGGTTCAGTAATTTACTTACAGAAATCATTTAAAACCTGGTGGCTGAGTAACTGATTGTAATGTTTGATACTCTCTGTCTATCTATCTATCTATCTATCTATCTATCTATCAATCATCTCTCTTTTGGAGGCTCAAACACAGGGCCACATACAAGCTAGGTAAGCACTGTAACACTGATCTACATCTCAGACCTAACTAAAATTTTAATTAATAAATAGATGTCCTAAAGTTTATGCATAAGTGAAAGACAAAATGCTAAACATACACTAAATGTAATGGCAAATATCTTTGAGATCAAAATTCTGGACACGGAAATTTGAAAGGTGAATCCTCACAGATTTGCTTCATGTTGTATGGAAAGAAGCCTAGGCTTCGAGAACTGGCTAGTACATTAAGGAACACTGTTGAAATATTCAGACCGAGTCATTTCAACTTCCTTACTGTTCTGAGCAAACTGATGCTCAAGGTTAGAAGTGCTATTCTCAGGCCACCTGAAAAATCTATGGTTCCCTCTATTCCCAATTGTTCTAGGAGCTCTGTGACACTGACATCAGCAGCCTCACTCTGCAGATAACTGAACCAGATCTCAGAAGTGGCCAATAACCTGTCAATTTCTCTCAGCCTGGCTTCACCTTCTCTCTCTAAATTTCCTTGAATAAGCTCCCACTGTGTGTGGCTGGAGGTCAAGGTGGACTCTACAACCTTCAATTAGCCTACTTGACACTGCATACAAATTCATTAGGTATTTCTTTCACGGTAGAATTTCTGTGAGTGGCTTGCTCAGCACCTGAGAGTCTGAACAAAACAAAAAAATCTCACGTTTGTTTTCAAAGACTATTCTGTTTTCCCCATAGAATATTAGAGGACCAGTCAACTTCAGATGCTTATCTTTTTTCTTCTATAAGTTGCTCTGGTTGGCAGGTATGTAAACTGTCAACTGTGTTTTCAAGGCAGAAATCTGAAATGAGTCTATGGTACCAGATGATCAACTATGCCCCAGAGCCCAAAGTCCAATGCCAAAATCTGAAATGTTGAGTAGTGGCTGGTGAAAGAGACCGGCAGAAGACAGCGGTGAGCCGTGATTCTGAGATCAGGAACTTGGCTGGGCACAGGGTTTTTGTTAGTTCATAATGAGCAAAATGAACTAGGGAAATATGGAAGGCCTTTTAAAGTCACCTTCTAATGGCAGCTCACAGCTTTGGAGTCACAAGATCCCAACTTGCCATGGCCACCACCAGGGAGCTGGCCTCTGTGCCTTGTCTTAATTGCATCCTTGCCTTGTCAGGTCAGATGCTAATTCTCCGGTAGCTCTAATTTAAGGGTCACTTCTGGGGCTGAGGTGATCCCAGAATGCATCTATAAAAAGAGGGGCTTGGCAGTGCTTATTTATATCCCAAGTGACAGAGAAGCAGAGCCAGTCAGATTCTGGCCAGCTAGCCTAGGGACCCAAGGTTGTCCTGCTGGCTTCCACGGCACATACACAGATGCATACACTCTTGTGCAGACACATTTTCATCTGTCCACACAGGACCATGTCCGCACCCCTCCAGTAATTTTCTTCACGGGTTGCTGAGAAGGTTGAGCGCCTTTGCTCTATATTTCCATTGCACTGGCTACTTCTCCCTCTCTCTGAATAGTAATGCTGCTTGTGATTACTCGTGGGGAGTGAATCTTCACCACGCAAACACACAGTAAGAGGCGTAGTCTCTCTCATTTATGACTGAGTTCTTAGTACCGAGCATGCAGTATATATTAAAAAATGTGTTGACTAAAGGACTGAAATAAAACTAGAAATTATGTAGAAGCACAAACGCAGTGGGAGAAGTGGAAAGTCTCTTACATGGGTGTTATTTCAAAACAGGATGATTAGAATAAATTTTCTATAAAGTAACTATGCTGCCAGATTTTGTTTTATTATTTATTTAGTATGAGCATTGTACATATGCATGTGGTGTGTGCATGTGTATTTGTGTGTGTGTGTGTGTATGTGTGTGTGTGTGTGTGTGTGTGTGTGTGTATGTGTGTAGGCCAGAGGTGAGCATTGGATATCATCCTCTATTATTCTCTTTCTTATTTCTTTGAGGCAAGGTCTCTCCATGAACACAGAGTTCACATTTCTTGGCTAAGCTTACATCTGGCAAGTTTCAGTAATCCTCCTGTATGAATTGCCCAGAGTCTGGGAAGACACTACATCCAACGTAGGGTATCTGAGGGAAAAAAATCTACATACACTATACTCGTATGTCTGTTAACTTTATTCCTCTAAGACGAAATTCTAGCTATACAGCTACAGCTCCATCAGGCGTTCGGGGCAGGAATGAATCTAGATACACCAAGCTCCTTGTCTGCCTACTCTATATCTCTGGGATGAAATCCTGTCTACAGAGCTTCAGTTCCATCCTGACACTCAGTTCTCTTTTGTCCTCTCTTTTACTGCCCTCTCATAGTCCCGCTAACGACTAAGCTCTTATGCTTCCAGCCTCATCTTCATCCTCTGTTTCTTCGCCCTCCAACTCTACTTGCTCTCTACTCCTGGCTCTGATGAACTCTACAAGAGTTCTACCTTACCATCTAAGAAACCTCTGTGTTCTTCCCTTTTCCCTGGTCATGCCATTCTGTTTGCCTGTACAGAAAATGCTTGTTTTCTTCTTCCCCTCGCCAGGCTGTTCTCTGCCTACTCAGGGAATGTTGCTCCATCCTACCTTCCACCTTGATATGTAAAAACCTCTTTTGTTCTGAGTCAGTTGCTCTGGAAAGCCACTAGGCCTCAAGGCAAGGGGATGGTCTGAGCTTCATTTGCACAAGAAACAAAGCTATGCATCTACACCTGCTTGGCTTTGCCTACTTAACCTTATCCAAGTACTGGCCTGAGCAGGAAGTTCACACACATTCTATGGTAATTGTGAGCACAAGAAATTCATAACAAGGCACAGCTGAATATTAAGCTGTGTAACATCAAATAGTCCATGCTAAATGGCTTCCCACTTGACTGACCCTTGGCCTAGTCCAGGTGTAGCTTTAATACACAGCTGGGCTCCTTATAACATATTCTTGTGGCTCATCACATTCCTGTTTCTGCCCCAACTTACACTGGGCTTGCTACATGGATGCTGGGATCTGAACTCAAGGCTGTGTAGCAAGTGCCCTTAACCACTGAGCTATCTCTTCAGCCACCCAAATAGTTATTTCTCCCAATTAGGAATAAAGTAACAGTGGGTGGGTCCTAGAAGCATTAATGGGTTCTGTACATCTAGGCAATTATTCTGGCCATAATAAAAAAAGTAACTTATTCACATGGCTTTTGGAGAATTACTCAGTGGGCCTCATCTATAACATGGGAATAAGAACTGAACCTATAGCACAGCCTGGCTGTGAGGATAAAGGGAGAAAATGCATGGAAAACACTCAGTTTCAGTGTCAGTCAGTCAGTCCTGCCACTCATGGCTGTGGCACATCCGAGGCAGGACATGCCACTTGCTGTATTAGCCAATTGGTCTGACTCACAAAAATCCAGCAGTTGATACCTTGATGCTGTTAGCCTTTGACATGGATGAATCTGTGTCACCTATCACCAGCCCACATCGTACAGTGACCTCTCCTGTCCTGGGTGCTTTCTCAAGCTAAAGCAAACTGAAACACCGAGAAAAACATTAGCAAACTGCTATGCAATCTCACCCTAGTCTAAAGCCCCAGCTGCCTCTGTGAGCACAGTTCCCTCTGGACGGAGGTTCATTCTTTGCTCCATTTCTTGTTATTAGCAAAGCGGCAGATTGTCTCAAGGTGCTCTGCACAAAGGCTGCCGCTGCGGCTTACGGGAACTGATTGCAGCTTTTCCCACAACTTTTAGAGGGATGGACCATTTCAACTTTGTTTCACTGTCAAGTTGAAAAACAACCTTAATCCTGACAAGAAGAAAAAACAGCTGATGTGAGCAATTAGAGACCTAGAAGGCAGGACACACAGTAGGGCTTCGGCTCTTGGCGGCCTTGAAATGGGTTTTTTCTTCCTGTTTCAAGAAAGCTTCTGTGTGTTCTGTAAGTAACTGGGATGGATGTGTTTGGAAGGACTGTAGCTGGCTGAAATCCAGGTGCCTTGGAGGATCTGATGTCCTTTGGGTGTGGGATGGAGTTAGACCATCCTGTCTGTCTTCACCCCACTGTGAAGGCTGTGGAACTTAGTGGCAGGAACGCTCAGGTGGAGCTGGGGTGGGTGCTCAACCTCTCTGAGTCTTGGTTCCAACATCTTTTTAAAGGGCATTGGGAGAATGGAATCACTCTGAGAGTCCCAGGAACATATTCAAAGCACTTAGTCGTGCCAGGCACTCAGTGAGTAGTTAAGGAGCAGGAGTTATGTATGCTCCGGTACTTATTTTAGACATCTGAATTTATCTACCACAGCAAAGGCAATTAAAGGGAGGGTATGGGACATTGCTCTGGGTCACCCAGCTCTATGCTAAGGGGCAGTACTGAGGTTCCTTGCCTAGGTTTATCTGTTTGGGGTTGTCTTTCTCTCTGAACCCCACTGAAGCTTGGGAATCACTTGTCTTACATAAGCTCCTCTGCACAACACATCACATCACAGTTCCTGGACCTTTGCCCTTTGACCTCTCCAACTCAGTCTTCACTTCCAAAACCTAGCTACTCTGCCCTACACTCCCTTCATGTTTATTGTAACACATGCTGCAGAAATGTCTCTTGTCTCATTGCTTTGTAGCCTACTGCTCTCTCTGAAATATTCCCTTCACTTCCTCTTTGTCCACAGCTGGCTCCTGAAATTTCTGCTTATGGCTTTCCCAAGATGGATCTTGTGTGATTGTCCTGGTTGAAATAATATCTTCCCCACTTTCCTCTTTTCTCTGTTTGCGTCTTAGGCAATGCTTTCTCCCACTTGATCATTCATTCCTTTCCTATTGCCGGGCTCCCTCAATAAATGTAAACTCCTAAAGGGCAGAGAGCATCTCTTGGAGCACTGCTGTGACCCCAGCACCTAGCACAGTATTGGGCATATAGGTGCTCTGTAAAGATATGCTGGGTAAACTAATGAGTATTTGAATGATCTGGGAGAAAGACCTGGGTACCTGCTTGCCCTGCCTTTTGGCCTCCTAAAAGAACAGCGTGAAGCTACCCACAAGCCAGAGACCTTTCCAAACAGTCATCTGCCATAAAAGCACATCTTGCAGGCAAGGGAAATGGGTGGATAGTTGCTAACTATATCTTCCAACTGGGCTGATCTTTGAAAAAGTTCGAGAGGCGCCTGCCTCCCTCAATCCCAGGCTGCTACTGCTGCTGAGGCCCCTGAGGGAGGAAAGGAGGGTGTGCTTGGGCGCCTCTTGGGCTGGCACGAGGAAGCCACATCTCATCCGCCCTCCTCCCCCAGCTCCTCTCCAAGAGAGGAAGCAATGCAGATGGAGATGAGAAATAAATATTCCTGCCTGCTCTGCGCCACTGCAGACGTTTTCCAAAATGTCTGGCTTGGACCACAAAATCAAGCCCACCCAGGAAAGGAGGCGCTCAGCAGGAGAAAGAGGGGGGACAGGGTGGCATATTTGTCGATAAGCGTCAGCTTTCTGGGGGGCCGAGCACATGGCTCATCTTTGGCAGTCCTGCTGAGGTGGGGATGTGGTAAGTGCACAGTAACGCTCAAAGAATGGAATGAGAAAACAGGAGCAGAATTAAAGGAAGGCACACCAGACTGCACAGGCTCCACACCTCTGTCCTGGGTCCTGGAACACACACAGCTGCTTCCTGCACTTGTTCCCCACATATCTCACTCACCCCCCCCCACTGCCCCCACCCTTTCACCTCGATTCCATTCCTGAGAAGTTAACACCACTGGGCTGCCAGCATCCTTCAAAGACCCTCTGCAGTTTGGGCAGGAACTCAGAATCCATGTGTGGAGATATTCTTGCCACCTCTGAGTAGTTCAGCTCCCCCTCTCTAATACTGGAGTCCTGGCAGGCAACGAGAACACAGGCAGCAAATGGGAAGTGGGTGCCTGTGGCCGTGGGGTGGCCAAGCACGTGGGAGGAGCATCACCAAGGAGGGAAGTTCCAGGCTTAGCAGGTCTGGAATGTTCTGTATGGCAGTGTCTTTGCTGGGCATGCCTCTAGGCTGCAAAATGTCTTAGAAAAGATGAGAGGATGGGAAATGCAGCTGCAAAGTCATCATGGGACACTTTGGTCTGGGTTTCTCACTTTCTCAGGGGATTCCCAGGATCCTGAAATCTTCATCTGGTGGCTACTAAGCCAGCTGCTAACAAATCTTTTGGAAAGTTCATGTTAGAAAAGGGTCTTGGCTGGGACAAAAGTAGAAGTAATAAAGAGCAAAGGGGCCTCCCTGGGTCATGGGTTCAAGTATACTGTGGTGAAAACATTGGCTCAAAATGACGTCTTAACGCCAATGTCTTCTACGGGCATTAGAAGTTTGCAGAAATATTGCACTTAACTCCACCCCATTCTTCATCATTTCCACAGTTGCAGTGAGTAGTGAATCCTTGTCTATTTCCAACTCATGTGCCCTGAATCCTTCTTGTGAGTCCTTCCCACTCATGAGCCCATCTGCCTTCCAGCGCCAGGCATTTGCCAGTGGAATCCCACTCGCTCCAGAAGCCACTCAGCGGTGGGAAACTGGCAGGGGGTTGGCTTCTTGTCCCCACTCCACATATTGCTATGTGACCTCAAACAAAGGACTCCCCCTCTCTGGGTCTTGGTTTCTTTCTTTGTCAAAGGAGTGGGCTTGGTAGGTTTCTTTGCAGATATGACACATTATGGATATATTTGCAGAGTGAAGTTTGCATGCAATGTTTCATTGTCCCTTTCCCAATCCACCCTTGACAATGATTTCTAGGTCTGAAGAACTGCAGAACTCTAGGGCATGCTCCTGGATTAATTCATCTTTATATTTGGGAAGGTCACAGTTACACATCAAAACAAGCTGGGCATATTGATAGATGGATACCATCTAGTAACTGTTTGAAATGTCATCAGTCAACATTTGCTTTTGTTCCTAGCAAGAGAAAACTATGGACAGAGGAAAGACCAAAATAGGATATATTTGTTTATTTACTCATTTTTAGGACATGTCTGGAAAGAAGTTGTATGCATGTATGATTGTAACTTATCATAATCATATTCATTACTTGTTATTAGTAATCAATGCCATTTATCAAGTCTTACCTAATAAACTAAGACCATTATCCACCTCCCATATCCTTACAAGTGAGGAAACCCAGGCTCAAAGACCTATTCAGGCTCACACAGTTGGTCAGTATGCTGAAGGGATTTCACTTCTGTGGGACTCCAAAGATGAAGAGTTGTACCTGAGATGATGTTCTGGGCCTTACCTGGCACTTGATGCTCACTTGGGAGATTATTACAGACAAAGGCCCCTAACTTCTGTTGTTCCAGCTTAGAACTCATGCACCATTACTGTACCCACTTTGCAGGAACTTAGAGGGAAGCAGAATCAATGACCTTCTCCTCTGATTACTTATCTACAGAAATCTGCTGCCTCCTGCTTGTCCGTCTACTTAAACTTTGGCCTCGGTCTTACCTAATTTTAGTGTAGAACTGGAGCCTCAAAGAATTTGGGAAGGATATGTCAGCATCTCAGGGATATATAAACACAAACAGCTCCTGAGTCCAGGCAGGCAGACTAGGAGAACTTCTTGTTCAGAGGAATCACACAGGGCTGCCAGCACATCCAGTCTGTAGAGACTCCATATTTCAACTCCCATAGACTGGGCCTGTGTATTGGACAGATCCACTTGGAAATGCAGCCTCCATTCTCTATGAGGTCTCCTGGACTTGAAATGTGAGCAACTAACTCAATTAAGAAAAACGTAACTAGTAGAGTAAGGACCATAAAAAAGGCATTCGAGCTCCAGCTGACCTGAAGGTCACCATATACAATCCCTAAAAGTATTTATTGGTAAAAAATGGTGGTCCTCACTGCATTCCTGTCATAGCCAAGAGAGGGGAAGGCAGGTTACTCTGGCTGTGCACGCATACTGTGCATTCACACATGACATGGAACCGACAGTTTCCACGCCCTAACAGGATGCCCTGCCTCTTCTTCAGTGTTTTACATTCATGAATTACATTCATGCTTGAATGTAATTAACACACACTGCCACCCCAAACAAAACCACACATTACTTATCATCCAAGCAGAACCACAACTGAACCAAAACAACAACCAGGAAATCAGGATGCTCTTTACTTACCGTAAATGACAGAAAAGAAGAAAACAAAGTCCCCTCGTCATATCTGGATAACTTCGCCAGAACACCTTCCAAAATAGTTACAAACTAGTAAAATAGCAAAAAGAAAAAAATATTATTTCAAATTATAATTGTTTACAAGAAAGAATAACATGTCCCAGCCACCTAGAGGCTAGAACTCAGCCCCCTGCTCGTTTCTGCATTCCATTTTTTTAACTCTCACTTCGGAGAAAGGAAAAGACTGCCGTTGCATGGCAATATTTGACTTATCCGGCTTTCTCTTCATTATTATGTGATTGCAAATACGGAGTGTTACAGAAGTGCAAAGTGACAAAATATTATTGAGTTGCATATAGCATGCGATAATATTAAATGCACTTTTCAAATCCCAAACTGCGCAAAGCAGTCTTTACATTACATATTAGCACTACATTTAATCCAATCTATTTTTATTTGTATTTTATCAGTAATTTGGGGGAAACAGAAGTTTAGCACTGGCAAATATAAATGTCTTCCCATTCAGCATTACTTAGTTAAAATTCTATAATTCATGAGGGTGACTGAAATAGCTTTATCTGACTTTTCTGTTTTATTATGACTCTCACTGCATGTGAAACTAGAGAGGAAAGGGGTTTTCGGGATGGCAGAATTCCTTATTACCGTTTCACTTTATGTATTTCAAAATCTAACTTTGTCAGTGCTGAGAAACAAAACAAACGTTTTCTTCATAACCTAGTGCGACGTTTGGGGACACATTCTTATTAAGATAACATATGCCGCTTTATCAATTGATCTTCACACAGCTCAGGAACATCAGAAAATCCTTGCAAGCCGGGGCTGGGTGATGTACAATCTTGTTTGTTGAGAGATGTGAGTATCCAGCTCAACTTTTTAACGTGTTACATTTTAATGGAAATGTAGACACAACAAAGCAACATTCACAATGCCCCCTTTCACCTGCCGCTGAAGGTTACCTTTGCCACCAAGAGTGTGATCATTTCCTTAACGGTTTCTTCAATTAGTTCATCTATTTTTGAATGGTATTGATGCTAAAGAAGACAGAAAGACACATATTAGCATGTCGGGTGGTTGACAGCACTGCATGCGCCCATGGATTTAGACCATACAATCTATAAAAAAGCCTGGCTTGCAGACTCAGTTTGTTTCCATAGTCCTAGAAGCAGCTGTACGATTCTGACTTCTGGTCTTTGATGGCGAGAGACCCAAAGCGCTTAAAAAAATCACAAGCTCATTGTTCCTCATCTAAGGCTTCAGATGCCTTTGACGTGTGTGGACACATACACATAACAGCACACTTGGCTGGCTTAATGGCCTGGCAGTGTGTTGAACCAGATTTCACAAAGCTTGATTCAATAGTAATCTAGTATATTGGGGAGGGAAATGCTATTTCTGGGAAATTGCTGGGGGATGCAACTCCAGCAATTTGGGGGTCTCTCTAAAGGGAATTTGACTAAGACAATGATTTTGCAAAAACCTGTCAGGTACTTTGGGCCTTAGAGCACATCAGTTCTGACCCAGAGTCCAAGTAAAGTGTCTCTTTCTGAGCCACTGTGACAAACGACACTTTTTTCCTTTTCTTTCTGTTTAGCAATAAGCAGACCCAGGCTAGACCTTCTGCTGAGACTGTAGCTAAGTTTTTCCAAATTTTTTCAAACTGGTGCTGTCGATTAAATTTAAATAGTAATGTGAAAACAAACCCCCACACAAACAAAAATCTGCTGTAAATGCCAGGGGAAAAGGAAAAGCAATTTCAACACAAATTATTATATGCCAGCTCCTTGACATTTATTAGAACATTTTAGTATCCATTTGAATTATTTTGTATTTCCGTAACACAAAAAACAATAATACAAAACATTGTTATTTGGAAAGGAAAAGTGCACTTACCCACTCTTTAGCAAACTTTCAGAAGGATGATTAATTAGGAATAAAAAAGAAAAAGGAACAGTGCAAATAAAAATCAGGACAAAAGGACACACGAGAAAATGAAAATTAAATAAAGCATCACAAAGCTATTAAAACACAGAAATAAGAATAAGATGTGCTGCAATACTCTGGTTACTGGCAAGCAGGATGATTGAACAGGAGCAAGGAGATGAGAGGTTGGTTTGGACTTGGAAGACCTGGATAATGTCCCAGCATGAGGGCAGAAGCCATACTGCCTCCACATTGAGCTCAGTTTCCTTAGCTGCAAACCTTCAACAGGTGACAGCATTATGACCTGGGCCCAGAATGGGAAAAGACAATATAGACTGCTGATTTCCACAAGGGGCTCCTCAGTGAATATGCTTTAACTCCATGCTTTTAAACAACCAAGAGACACATGATGGTTCTCTCCCCCAAACCCCAATCCCTGTTTAAAGAAGTGGACATATTAAGGACCTTAACTTGACTATTCTATGTGTTTCTATAGATTTCCACATATCAAGACATCAGATGTATCCATAATGGGTATAACTATATAACAACAAAGAACAAAGCAAAACTTAACACAAAAGCTGTTTGGTTGGTCTGTTTTAGATACATTGCTTAAGAATTCAGTGTCCGAGCCCTTTTCTGGCACCGAGGCTCCCAGACTCATAGAGCTATTTTGAAGATCTAGTGAGTACCTAGATGTGAAAACATTTTGCCAACTGTAGTTGCAATTCAAATACTATCATGTGTTCAAGTTCCTCAAGTAGCCACAACAGAGGCATCCTCCTTTCAGTAGATTGCATTCAAGAGAAAAAAAGCAAACGGTCCATGGTGTTCTGTCCTGATGACTCAGAACCCTTGTTGGCCACACTGCTAGATTCAAGAAAGATTTACTTGTAAATAGCATAAACCCAAAACTTAAAAAACAAGAAACAGAATCCATAGGACTCTGTACTAGAGACACAAAGAAGGATGTTAAAGCAAAAGAATATGGGAATATTGACAGTATTCCAAATTCATTTTTAGGTATTGAAATAAGACCCAGAATCATATCCTCACTTTCTGTTGTCATGTGACTGACTTGTTCTACTAGATTTTCTTTGGATTGATGTAAATGAGTCACATTTATTAAGTTAATTAGGACATTATGCTTAGCCAGAAGAGCTGGCTGTGTGAAAGTTAGTACAAGATAAAACAGTGCACAAGGGGCTTCTTAACAACCTTGATGGAAGTGGTAAAAGCAGATGGAAAGTATTCTCTGTATCCTAACTCAGGTTAAGGTGTATGCCTTGTGTCTAAGGGGTTAATGAGGAACATGCCCTTTCATGTAGAAACAAGGTCGAGACACCATGGCTTATTGAGGTATGATATACCTTCACATGCTAATTTATATGTAGTCCTACTATCTCTCCCTTTCATTGTATATAAGCATTATGATCTTCCTGTTATAATAAACATTTTTCCAGTGTGTGTGTGTGTGTGTGTGTGTGTGTGTACACTTGCACATTTGCTTGTGGAGGCCAGAGGACTACCTGGCTGTCATTTCTCAGGAGCTGTCTACAGATCTTTTATTGGTCTGGACATATACCACCATGCCTGACTTTTCATGTGGGTAATGGGGACTAGACTCAGGTCCATGGGCTTGCACAGCCACCCATATGGACTGAGCCACTTAGAGTGTTTTAATATGGTTATGTTGCCTCTTTGTTCCAGGATTAACTTTAGCTTGGGATCTCTGCCACTTTGCTTTCTCACCACCGGAGTGGAACCAGAACTACATTCTGAATGTAAAACTGACATAGACCTACCCAAGTACTGACATAATACATGAACATACAGTTTAGAAAGTATGTGGAGCTCCTCTAGCGGCTCATGCCTATAATCCTAGCATTTGGTGGGAGATAGCTAAGGCAAGAGGATTGTTATGAATTTGAGGCCAGCCTGGGCTACAGAGTAAGACTTTGACTAAAAAAAAAAGAAAGGAAGGAAGGAAAGAAGGAAAGAAGGAAGGAAGGAAGGAAAGGGAATTTCTACATGGCCATATCACTACTCCCCCAGGAGTCTCATTAAAACCCATCAGCATGTGGCTATATGGCTGTGCACATTTCTTTAAACACACTTCAGCTCTACATACTGTATGGCAATCATGCCTTAATACTGGCTCTATGAGTCATGTCACTAGAGCTAAATATTAAAGAATTCCTCATTGCTATTCAGGTAATGACAAAATCCACACACCTCTTTCTTCCCAGATTTTCCTGCCATAGGTAACTTATTTGACTAACTTGCTTTTCTAGAACAATAATGAGTCCACCCCGCTAACACCATTCTTTGCTCTTTCTGGGGTGATTTATTGTTCTGTGCAAATGGGAAACCTCACGGAGTGGGTGCATGCACATAGGAACTTCTCGTTCCCATCGTCCGTCCCTGCCAGCTCTTGTCATGAAGCCCTTTGTAAACTGCCTCATTATCCCACTCCACCTGCAGCCTAGCAGGTTTTGCATCTTCCAGTTCTCTCTGTGGCCTTCTTGGGTTCACTTGACCCATGCTCTGAATCATGGTGGTAGTAACTAAGAGAAGCATCTCCCTTTGGTGGTGAAGAGAGGGAAGTTCACTTTTGCATCTGATGGGCTAAGTCACTGTAAATCCAGGATTACTACGTGAAAAGCATCCCACTTGACTTCCTGCGCTGCACGTTTTGCCTTGTCATGGAACAGATTGTGTGTATGTTATCTTTCTGTTAAGACCATCTGACCTTGGAAATGAGATGAAAACACACCAGGCCAAGTGAGAAACTACTTAACACACAATTTCCTCTCTATTGGTACTTCACAAATTTTAATGAAAAAATAAATATTTAAGATGGAAAAGTATGGTGAACAAATGTCTCAACAGCTGCCTTTAGATGAGATTCAGGAAGTGACTGTCAAACTAGAGATTGCATCCCCTCACTAGTGCTTAGTCTGAAACAGGCTGAGGGAGGTGGGGTCCAGGTGTGGTCAGAATTAGAAACTAGATCTGTAAAATAGGCATAATGGTTGATATTCCGAAGTACACACCACATGAAAACGGAAGTCCAGTCGTCTCCAAGTATTCTTATCTCAATTCTAGAGTCTTTCTAGTCATCCTTACTCATATTCTTATCTCAATTCTAGAGTCTTTCTAGTCATCCTTACTCATATTCTTATCTCAATTCTAGAGTCTTTCTAGTCATCCTTACTCAAGCCCCTTTAAAGCCAGTTTTACTTTAGGGATGAATCTTATCATTCTGTGAACTATAGACCATTTCGTGTGACTTCCCACTAAAGTTCTGCTCCAGGCAACGGCCACCATGCCAGGCTACTAAGAAGCAATTCAATTACGTCTGGTTTTATCCTGACCACTTTATGCTACATAAGGAGTGACCACAAGCTGGTCACTTAGGTGCTGCTAGCTCATTAGACTTAAGAGAAAATTCTGATAGGTCTTTCTAACATGATTTGGGAACAAATGTACTTAGGAGAACAAATGATTAGAATGCAGTGTTAGGTGAGTCCTTAATACAGGTATTTAGTTTGGGTGTGTATATATTATTTCTGGGAAATATATGTACAAACTTCAGTAATTATTTTCATTTAAAAAGTGTTGAGCTGTATAGGAAAAAATAGTCTTTTCTATTTCATTAAATTCTATGCCCAGAATAAATAAGACTCCGCTGTTTAGCCTCAGAGTGTTACAACTCTTTGATCTTACCCAGAAGTTTGAGGACTGCATCTCCACTGTCAAAAGTCTGTGTATTACACACTGTTTCTAATATGTCACTCAACAAACAGGCAGAAGTGACTTGTTAAGAGCACACAGCTTGATAAATAAGATGAATCATCATAGGATCCAGTTATTTAATCATTGGAATTTTTTGTCTTTTAGAAAACCAGACTCCAAAGTTAAGCCAAGATCATTCTGGTTTCGCCCAGAAATGATTCATGGTGAACATAGGAGCTGGAGTCCATTGGGGTAGGTGTGAACGTATATCACATCATTTGTTCATAAGGATCATAGTTCAACAAGGACTTATGGTTTGGATTAAGAAACTCTATGGGCCCCCAGAAATTATGAGAATACCATTTATAAGTATTTATTTCCTAGGAAATGGATCTATGGCTTTCACCAGCTTCCCAATGGAGTTTGGACAACCTCTCCCCAGTCTCACAATTATCCCCAGGTCTCCAGCATTGAGATCACAGTGACATGGCCTGTGACTGACCAAGGAGTAAAGCATCTTCACAAGGCTATTGGCAAGCCAATCTGGAAGAAGGGATCTAGGACCTCCTAAGGACACAGAGAGGTCAGTCCTATGGTATCAGCTCTTGTCTATGAGAAAGGGGGTCATCCTTGTGAATCTCAGACATGATGTCTATCTCAAAAGCTCTGAGAAGAAATTTACAAATTAGTGTCTAATCTTAAAAGAATTTCTTTTTGTTCTTACTCTGAAGGGTACCATGCTATCATAGAGAAGATATTTAAAAAGGAAACAGAATGGAAGAGAGGCAAATCATGTACATATATGAGCAGAATACATAAAGAATCCAAATAACCTAGCTAGAAAATTGGGTAAAGTTATATGTATCTCCTGGAATGTTGTTCAGCCACAAATAGAAAGACCATTCATGCTACAACATGCATGGATCTTGAAAGCATTACACTAAGTAAAGGAAGCCAGACATATACAGCCCACCTATTGCTTGGTTCTATTTATACGAAACTCAAGAACAAAAACAGGTATACCTGCAGAATACAGGTTTGATGATAACCTAGAACTGGGAATACAGACAGAACATTGGCTATTGATGCATGGTTGGTTTCTTTTTAGGACCACGAACATGTCATATAACTGACTGTGATAACTGCCAGGCTTTGTGAACACAGTCCAACTGTAGAAGTGTGTACTTTTGAAGAGTGACTCCTATATGCATGCGATTTGCACCTTGAGGATTTAAAATGCAGCACCAGCGGCCGGAGCACAAGCAGAGGAAGCTTTAAGGGGAGAGAGGTTCCAGACTGACACCGATCCAGAAAGTATAAGCTCAAGAATCTTTAGTAACTTGGAGAGACTTGATGATTTTGAGAACCCTCAGTGAGATTTGCAAAGTGGGCTCTGTGAAACCCATAGGTTTCAGAATCCTCCAGGGAAGCGTAGGCAAGTGGTGGTGTGAAGAGGTGCTGAGGTGGAAAGGAAATCACCAGCTGGGGCTCCCGGCCTCCCCCCATCCTGATCAACTCTATTTTTATGTTTTATGTGCTAGGCTTCTGGATAAAGAATGAAGAACTGATTCTGCAGCTAAATTAGGCTGCCTAAACGTAGAGCAGTGATATCATTTTACAGATGGGGAAACTGAGGCTCACAGAGGCTGCCAGCATTACCCAAGTCTACTTTGCAGCACAATTCAAGACACTTATCCAAGCGACTGGCAACCCAGGTCTCCCCTCCAATTGTTCCAACCCTTCCTTCTCCCTGGCTCATTTTCAGATAACTGAGAGCCTTGCATCACTGCTTCCCAAAATGTGGCCTCTGGGACAGCCACAGTGCCAGAATCATCAGAGTCTGCAACAGAAGCTTAACCCCCTGTGCGCTTTTTTTTTTTTTTGCATTGGTACACATGTGCATAAAAATGTGTGTGCAGGTACATTTATGTATGTGTGTGGTACATATTTGCTCATATTTGTACCTGTATGCTGGTGCATATATGGGTATGTGCTTGTATGGGAGATGCCAGAGGATATCTTGGATGTCATTCCTCAAGAATTGTCCACCAGAAGTTTTAATTCTGTTACCATACCCCAGACAAGTTGAAATACTATATGATGAGCATTCTGGAAAGGTGATACACAATGGCTTTGTGGAACCACTGTTCTGACTCATGTGGCAATGTGGCTTGGGGATGAGAACTCAGGGCCCTGTATTGACTCCATGCCTAGAACTTAACTCTATAGGGATGCTTGAAAGCAATCAGCTAGAGCACAAGCTAGTAAGGGTGGTTAAGGCAGCTCACTTGTCGGGGAAACAAGACTGGAGGACATCTTGCCAGAAGAGAATACCACCAACCCACATATAAAATGGAAGGTGCCGAAGGAGAAAATAAATAACGGATAAGGAGCAAATATAATTTAGTAAAAATTCTGAGCATGTAAGGCTGGTATTGAAAGATCTGATTTAGGAGCAATTTATGCCAATTGGCAACAGCATAGAGTTGCCAGAAATGTTACTGAATTAATTCTAAATTGGTATATGAATATCAAGCTGGCTTGAGGCCATCGGAGAAAAATGATCATGATCGTCTTTAATCAAGTCCAAGTTGCTGCTTCCTTCCCCTTCACATTTTAAATCTGACTTTAGAATCAGAATCTCTACAAAGGAATAAACTTCTGGTCCGGGAAGATTCACGGTCACTTCATTCTAGGGAATATCGAAAGCCTGCAAGTTGATTTGCACCCGCAGAACCTATTGGAATAGCTTGGGAGTGGCTTGATGCGAGGCAGAGCCCTCCTGCTGTCCAGATATTCAAGGGCTAAGACACTACACACAGGAAGTGATGAGCGTTCGGACACTCCCACATCTGCTGCAGATAATGGCCTAATAAATAAGGTCACCAAACATCCCCCAGCTTAAATGAACCACTGAATCCTTCCAAGAATCCTTCCAAGTGACCAACATGCTCATCAGCACATGCCTTGGAAACTGATTTGATGGATGCTGAACATTTATCCACAGCTTCATCTGCAGATGCTGAGTGCATTTCTGAAACCAGCAGACTTTGTAGAAGGAAGGCATTTGTGAAATTTTCTTCTACATGATCAATGGAGAGGAGAGGGGAAAGTCTTTTTTTTTTTTTTTTTTTTACCTCTTGGCCCATTTCCATGCTGCAAAGTTTTGTTGATTGAGCTTTGGCATCAACCATAACATTAAACATGGTGCATATTGACTGTGGGACTCGAAAATCTGTTGATCGACTGGTTTTTTGCAGCTTAACTTCAAATGCAATCCTGGTTCTATTAAAACAAAGTAGGGAAAGACCAATTCAGCATTCAGATGGTGAGACAGAGTAGACATGTTCTGAGAGGTTAGTGAAAAAGAAAATTGAAGGCTGTAATCAGTTTCAATCTACAATGACTTCACACAAGTTTTTTCAAACGACTTCCCCAGCTAAGGAGTGCTTACTTATGTGGATGGTCCTGCATGCCCGTCCTTTCTCAGCAGTGCACAGAACACCTGTAGCTCGGGATATTTCTACCTATAAATTACATGGTATGGAGAACCCTAATTGCAGGAGAATAAATGAATTAAAAACCTCGATTATAGCATTATAACATATGCAGCTTCTCTCACATTGGCAAGTGCCTACCTCGAATCACTTCACTGAAAAACAAAACACAAGAAGGCAGTTTCTCAGCCCCAAAACCTCAGCATGGAGGAAAATCTTAAATGACCTTTATTGTTTTTTCTTTTGGTTTTGAAAGAGACTGAAAACCTCTTTTTTAAATTCAACTATTTTAATATTGTTTGAAAACTAAAAAGTAGATTGTGCTTGCTAAAGAATCATTAGAAGAAAATATATCAAACCATTGAAAATGGCCCCATTTTGGAAGAGGGATCAGATTAAAAGTCATTGTCTTTGGGAACTCACAGAATGGCCTTTTGGTTTGCTTTGCTTTGTTTTCTTTATCAGTGTTACTTTTTTCGATAAGTAGATATTCTTTTTTTATAATTAAAATGTAATAATGTCCTTGGCATGCAACTATATTGTAGAAACTTCATATATACAACTCAAGAATTGCATACATCTATTGTAACTTTTTTTTTGTAACATAATATTGACATGGGTCAACTTATGACACCAGAAACCTACTAAGCCCTCACAGGAAAAGCTAGCCCAATATAGGTAGTTTGCAGCACAGGTGTGAGATCCAGTCCTTGGCACTGCCATTGCAAAGTGGGGGACTAGCTCTATTTAAAAAGGTTTCAGAGAAGTGGGTCACATCCTCATATATCCTTTGAGAAAGCACCTGGTCAGTAAAGTGGCTTCATTAAAGCCCCTTTCATCTAATGTGTCTATTGCTGCTCTACATTGTCCATTGTCACCTTCCAGAGCTCATGCAGCCACCAGGATGGCATTGCCTTAAGAGGAATTGGTAGCACTTTTCTATTGGTGCATAGGAGGACCACACAGCTAGTTAGCTCGGGAAAGGATGCCAGCTTGCTAACACACCCTGGGTGCATGCAGGGAAGCCAAGTATAATTTCTAAGGTTGGAAGCCCAGTTCCTAAGGAAAAAAAAACACCCCCCAAACACCCCTATAGATTATATGATCATGTTAAAGATAAATGTATCTTGGCTTCTAAAGACTCAGTGCACTGAAGTAGCTTTCTAATCATGATGATCATTTTAAGCTCTGCTGAAAATATATCATTTTCTAGCTCTGTGAAAAGGAGGCCTGCTGGGTACTGAGTTGGACTGGGCCCTGGGCTGATCTTCTGAGGCTTATGCGCTAGTTCCGGCCCAATCTGAGAAATGGAAATGCTAACTCGTTCCCTTCCAATGAAGCAAGTGTCTTCCCTTTTCACATCTTTTCACAGGAGAACTGTTCCTAGCCTGTGGAGTGCAGGCCTGTGAAAAGAGGAAGGCAGAGGCAGAAAATGAGTATGACTTAGGGGGCGCTAGGGGTCCCCAAACCCAGGAATGGAGACCCAGGTGACTCCTTGAGGGCAGAGCAAGATTGCCTTGCTTTGCACCTGTTACAGACCTGATATAGACCAGAGATGCTGTTACTGTCAGGGAAGTGTACCAACTGTCTCAGATGCTTCGTCCTGAGGAGTACCATATTGTAAGCACTGCATACCTAAAGCCATGACCCACTGTGCTTGGTATATGGTTCTAGGACAAAGGTTATTTATTTTGTCCTGAAGAAGTAATCAATAGCTCTAGGCTCTTCTAATATGTATTATATGCCTTAAAATGTCTAAGGGCCTCTCTATGCCCTACCCTCTGTAGCTGGAGTTGGGATATTTCCACCCATGTTTGTGCTTAGTTTTAGAGCCTTGACTGAAAGGAACATCAGGAAATTCTAGAGGTCAGGGCTGCCCATACATGTACAGTGAGTGATTCAAGTCCTGACAATAAGAGGCTTCTTAGCTACTGTGTTCTGGGAGGATAAGGAGTGTCCAGGGATTCAGGTCCATTCCCTGCCTCTGAGTGACTCATCTTCTTTCTATGACTGAACATAATAATGATTATAATGTGGTGAGGGGTAAACCACATTTACCACGCTCATATATTCTCTTTATGTCTTCTAAGTGTCTCTCATTTTACCCCCTATCCAGTAGGTTGGATTACGTGAAGGACGTAAGTACATATCTACATCGGTGGGGACACAGATCAAGAGAGGGCAGGTCCTAATTCTCCTTCACTCTAGCTCCTCTGGAGACAGAGGAAAAGACAGACGGATGGCCTTAAAGAGTTACCCTGTAAAGAGATTTTGGTCATTGGACAACCACTGCTTTTCCTAAAATTATTATAGACTATGATGAGATTACAGAATTCAAAACTGGAAAATTTTTGACCATTTAGTTGAAAACAAAGCCTGTCTTTGGTTCTATAACTGGGCAGAAAAGAACAAAATCCACTGTCTGAATTTCTCAGACTTAAAATTTCCAGAAGTACAAACACCTGCCCAGTGTCTCCAAAGCTCATGGCTCTTTCCTTAGTTCACTATGAGTTCTAGTTACCTACCTGCAACAGTGCTGTTCTTCTGCCTTTTGAGGTGTCAGTTTGGATGCATTACTTCTCCTTTTTTCTTCCAGGGTAGCAAGGCTGGATTCAGAATGCTCCCAGGCAGGCCCAGCTGCCCTCACATACAACTCATTCATCAACTAAAGTATAGAACATCTGGAGGCCTGGGAAGCCACGATTGCTTGTGGCTTGCTTCCTTCCTTCCTCCCTCCCTTCCATCCTTCCTTCCTTCCATCCTTCCTTCCTTCCTTCCCTCTTTCCTTCCTTCTTGCCTTTCCTCTTTCCTTCCTTCATTTTATTTTTTCTTTCCCTTTCTTTTCTTTTTTGAATAAGGAAAACTAATAGGATACTTATAAACTAGAACAGAAGCTTGGATATGTGTTTGGGGATAGGGAGATGGTAATGATACCAAACACAGAAGTGAATCACACTGGTTTGACATGTGGATATAGATACCCCACGAGGGGAGGAAAGGCTCTTTCCTTCTCTATTGTATTTCAAGGACTCAGCACTGGACCAGGTCTATGAGAGCAAGTCAGAGCATCTTGCTGGATAAATAAAGACCATCCTTAATCTCTTCTCACCACCTTCTTAGAATAATCAGCTTGAGAACTGAAAGCACAGTGATCCACTTTCTACCCTAACACTGTAAGCTACAGTGGCAAAAGGGGGAAATCTGGGGGAAGCCAAAGGACATGTTCATGTCTCATGCCTTCATGCTGACTCCTGGTTAGAATGTGGGCAAGAAAACAAACAATCGGCACACACTAGGCCCTTCATTCATATGGACAGAATAACTGAGGCTTAGTTTTTGTTGGGAATTCAATGACCTAGATTCCATACACAATGGTTCTAAAACTAAACATTTTTCCCTCTTCCTAATTGTTCATTCTCCATGCCCATACATTTATAAATATTTATCATGTAGCTATTTTGTAAGAGACAGTGTTAGATGTTTGGGACCTAGAGGTGAGCGAGAATAAACGTGAGTTTTTTTTTCCTCGTGGAACCAGTAACAGGGCAAATCGGTGGCCAAATAGTTTTGTATCTGGTATGGATAAAGAACTGGTTAGCAGAAATTCAAGGTGGGCAGCTAACCATTCCTGCTGACCTTTAAAGATCATTGTTGTTGATATTTTGAGACAGGGTCTCACTATGTAGCCCTGACTGGTCTTGAACTTACAGCAACCCCTGCCTCTGCCTCTTTTAGTGCTTGGGTTACAAGCATGCACCAGTATGCCTGTCTGTACTGGAGCTGACTTGGACAAGCAATCACCTCTGGAACGTTCCACAAATGTTCCATATCACAGCCCATTGACAGGGTCCCCCTGGTCTTTGCAGAGTCAGTGGACAACGGAAGGAGGGCTGGATCTCTCCAGTCACTGGTTCTTACCGTTTGACGCAGGACTCAATCATGTCACTTGCCATCAGTTTCAGCCGCTGTTCTAAGTGTTTTCCAAACTCTTCCTCAGGCCAGTGTAGGTCACGGATGAAAGTCTGGAGGGCATCGAGTTTCCAGAACAAATCTTCTGATGTACCTGATCCATTACTGGCAGGATAGGAAATTAGAAATCTAGAGTCATTCAGTGGTCTTGGGCTTGAGAGAAACTAACACAGAGACAGCTGGGGGCTGGAAGGCTTAAGGCAAACAGTGGCTTCCACATACGAAACAACGCAAGTTGGCGGTGGAGGGGGGCAGTCTCCACTGGCAGAATTTGAGTTTTACCATACAGGACTCAGTTCGCTTTGCTCAGCCAATTGCTCCAGACCAGCGAGATGTCTGAAGAGGTTGTTGTCTCCTTATAAGTAGGAGGATAGCGTATGGTAAAAATCAGCCTTCTTTTAATAACCACATTAGCATATGTGATGATTCAGACGAAGGCTATGAACCAGGGGGAGAAGAAAGTCTCCATGGATAATAACTACATGACAACATGCAGTTATTAAGATCCAGGGCTTCATGCATTTCCCCAGTTCTCCTCCAGGGTGGAGGCCTCTTGGAAATGGCACAAGACTTTGGTTTCAAAAGGACAGTGCTAACAAAGTGGTGAGCGAGGACCTGATTTCTCTCTTGAAGAGCTGGAAAAGGCTGAGGAGACTCCAGATAGAGACAGGGACACTTGGATCCCTTGAATCCCAAAGTCCTGTCCAGTGGCTAACATTCCAATTTTCATAGACCAGCCCATTACATAGGCCCGGGATGAGGGGAGTTGGGACAGACAAGATGAGTGGACAGGGGATCTTTGCGATACTTCAGGGCTCAAAACCTGAGCTCTTTTCCCATTGTGCCATATTGCCCAGTCCTCTACAGATCCAGGGAAATGGGACTTGATTCCTTTTTGTATGACGACATCCAAGAGACGTTTACCTGGAACATCCATGGAAGGCCTGTGCATGGGAAACGTTCCACCTCTTCCTCTCTTGCCCTTCTCTGGCTGGCTTTCTCTTTTGTGATCACCCCATTTGGAACTCTGAGGGGTGGCCAGCCCCCTATCCCCTTCCTCGCATACCACTAGTGCTAACACAGTAATTTATAAAATGTCCAACACACCATGCATTACCACTTGTTCTGACATCGTCTATAGAAACAGATGAGAGTGGGTGTTTCTATTGTGACAGATGCCAGCTGCATTGAATGAATGCTTCAGAGAGGAATACAGCTATGCATAGATGCGTCCACAGCTACAAACTCCCAACATGCCGAGGGGGAGCCAGAGCCCGCGGCCTGCACCGACAGGGCAGCGCTTTCAGAGCAGACCAGTCTGAGGTCAGTACGCAGAGGTATCTGACACGGGGGAGCAGGTAACATGGAGACACGTCCTTAAAATGAAAGGCGGCAAAGGAAGAACTGGAATCATGAAAAGATATTGAATCAGGCATTTCCTGGTGGGTGACTGAGGATCCACGCCTTCTTTTCAGATGCTGCGGTGAGCTTCATTTAAACGTGGGGATGCATTTCTCTCCATGGAAGTTCAGCCTTCCCCTACCCTACCCAACTTTGTCTAGTCTAAGCCCCGTTTTGGAACTGCATGGTTTATGTTTTAAATCATTAAGTACATATGAATGCAATAATTGGTATTTATTACAACAACATTTTGACACCCATCTGGTTTCAGAGTTTCAAAAAATTCTTGTAGCATTTTTCTCTTTGAAGAGCTTATTATTAAGTTTTGACATGAGGAAAAGAATATTTTCTTTTTATTTTTAAGATAAACTGTTAATGTTAAGGCAATAGCACAAAGATTATTTTGATTGCTGAGCAGTTACCAAAATGTGTTCCCACCCATGCCTTAATTAATGGAATGGAGACTATTATCTGCTTCATTACAATGTCTTGATTCATATCTTTTCAAAAACAGTATCACAGAACATGCATGGGACAAGCTAAGAGAAGCTCTCAGCTGTTTTGCTTTAATTTTAAACAGACACTATCTAATCTAACAAACAGACACTATCTAATTGAACTGGTAATATTGTCATCTTAGCATGAATATGATGTATTTTTGTTAGGAAAATTTTTTCTCAACTATGAAAAATTTGGAGGGTTGAATTTGTCTCTAGTAGAGAATCAGACACACTGGCCTCATGATTTCACAGTGGGCTTGTGAGTGACTGTCCTTTTTAAAATAGTAGGTAGCTTTGGGGGCACCAGGTTGAGAAGTCATTTTAATGTCCTGTTCTCTCCCTGGGTTAACTGTGAATCTGAAGGGGCCACCTTGATGGATGGGAGTCCAAGAATTAAAAACATCACAGCCAGTTTCAGATCATTTTTTATTCCTTTGATAATAACACTTCCCTTTGAAAATGTGCCAATTTATTCTTCCAAGGAAAAGCTTATCTGGCCTATAATTAGCTGTGGTCAAAGCGAAGGATCAAAGGAAGGTGGAGAACTGGTAAACCTTATTTCACTTATTAAATCACCCACATGGTTCTTATTTCATTTCCTTGAGGTAGAACTGAGGGGTGCTGGATCTTCTTTTTGCTAAGGAAAATGGAGAGAGGATTGATTGCCTAAGTGGGAAGAAATGTCCACTCAATCCCCATATCCTTCAAACTGCTCACTTTGAAGAAGTGGCATCAGTTCCAGGCAGAAACACTTCCTCCCACATCCCTGATACTCATGTGAAGGAAGCAAAGAATGACTCTGTACTGAGAATGCAGAAACACTACTGCCAAAACTGAACCGTGTGTGTCCTGAATCTCGCATTCTCAACTTCAGAAACCTCCTTGCTACCTAGACCTCAAAACTTTGTACTATACTTTGACTTTGGGAAGTTTCTACACATGCAATTTACCTAGTCTGGCAGGTCCATTCATAAATTTTCATTGAGCTCTGAACATACCGTTATGATATCCTGCTATTTCCTGGCACCAGAAATATGCTTTATGGCTTAATCAGCTTTGTAAAAATGTTTTATTATGAAACAAAACTCAAAACCTAGTTCCTAGGTAGGCAGGTTTCTTTCATAGACTTGGATGAGATTAGAGATGGCTGGTCAGCTCATCTAAGAATTTTCATAGAATATTTGGGGATGAATAATTACTAAAGTAATGGTCCCTGCACTGAAAATGGGGATTGAAATCCTCTAGCAAAATAATTCAGGAAGTAAAACATAGTCCTCAAGTGTTCGGTGGGCGTTAGACAAATCTTTAGTGCGTATATATAGCAAATGTCTTATAAACACGATGAATGCCAGAAATAAACAATATTGTCTCTGCATGATCAGCAAAACATGTCTAATTACCCATCTCCATCTCTGTTGTATAGGATGTATAGAGATAAGCAATACATATCCATGCCAAGATCACTTAAATTTAAATGAGATCTAATGTGAACTGAATACACACTCAGCATCATATATAGCAGCCATCCATGACGGTGCCGAAAAAGTAGGCATCTGTGGGATGCCTAGAGGGATGTTAACTGGTAGATTTGGAACTTTGGGTAGGTTCACATTGGGTAGGTTCACATTGGGTAGGTTACTGGTTAAACTCCTGTGGAAGAAACAGACAGAAAGAAAAATACCATCACAGTGACAATGCAGATGTGGCAGAAGCACACAACAGCTGTAAATAAACTGGCTCAGTCACAGAAGACAATGGTGAAGACTTGAGCAACACACTTTGGAAAGCAGGTTACAGACGAGAAGCTTGGATGTGACTCAGTATCCAGAGAGAAACGATAAAGTTAATGGGCAACTTAAAAGTGCGGACACTGATGGAGCTCCTGTGTACAGTGATCACATGACTGAAAAGTCTCCGAGAGAACGCTTCTCTTTCAAGCCCACTGTCAAAGAGTCTAGAACTTGTCATATAATAAGAACTTGATGTTTGTGGGATTCTGGCCATGGCTGGAACTGGGGTGCCATGAGGCAATTGAACTAATAGAGTGGTGAGGGAGGAGAGAGGACAAAGGGTACAACGTTATTGACTAGGTTCTGGTGTTCAGTCTATAGTGTGGCAGAATGAATAGAACTGATAATTCATTGTATGTCCCAGAGGAGAGGAATGCACTCATCAGAAAGGAATGACTACAATGTAAGATAACAGGTACACTCACTGCTCTACACAAAACATACATGAATACACACATCATACTGCACTTCTTAAATGTGTGCAAGCAGTAGCTGTCAATCCAAAAATTTTTATACATTGTGTACATGTATGAAATTTTCAAAGAATAAAGACATTCAAGTAAAACAAAACTGCCAAAACACTTCTTAAGAATACAAATGGTGGAGCATTTTAACTCTGTCCACTTTCATTTACAACTTACGGTCAATAGAAGATTTTTTAAGTCAGATACCAAATGGAAAGGGAAGACTCACTGATTTGAATGTACGTGAAATAGTGATATACAGAAATTGAATGCCTTCCAACTGCTACTTCTAAAGACAGGAATTTGTGCAAGGGGTGTCAGAATGGATGGCAAAGATAAAGAAATCATACACAGAGGAAGGATTATCTCTGGGGAATTTTGTGGAACTCTCAAAAAGAAAATGGACACTTTTTCTCTCAAACTCTGACTTATTAAAATGGAGATATGCTTCCACACAGAAATGGACACACAGGGAAGAAAAGAACCCCAGATTCAGGTCTTATGTAGAACTCTTGGACCAAAAAATAGATTTAAAATATCATTTGATATTATGGTAGCTGCCCCTGGAAATCGAGACAGCCAGGAATAATGAATGCCTGATAGCAGCTGTTAGGAAGGTTGAGCATGCTATGATGCTGCTGTTGTTTTTTTAAATACATGTATGTGTATGGGTGTACATACATGCAATTGCATCTGTGTGTATGAGAAAGAAAAGAAAAGAAAGAACACAGACATAGACAGACAGACAGACAGACAGACACACACACACACACACACACACACACACTGCATACTTGTGTGGAGGCGGCTACCTTGGGTGTCATCCTCAAGAATGTTGTCTACCTCCTCTGAAACAAGCTCTCCTATTGGCTTGGTGCTCATCAACTAGGTCAGACTAGTTAGCCTGCAAGCCCCATGGACCCACTTGTCCTCATTTTACCAGTTCTGGGGTTATAAGTGTGTGCTCCATGGTACTCAGTGTCTTATGTGGGTTCCAGGGATTGAACTAAGGCTCTATGCTTGTGAAGCAACCAATTCACCTTCAGCCCCACTCCTCAGCAGAGATTTGACTTCTAGATATGAATGGGCATTCCATGGGTGTATGTGAAAATTTATTGAGCTGTGTATTTTTCTACAAAAATAGTTTAAAGTTAGTCACAACAAATAAAATAGCAGTTACCTTTTATCAGCTTTTTGATTTTGAATGAGGTTTGAAGTTTAATTGACTGATATAATGGAAGGGAGATGGTTGGTTTTATGAAGAGGAGGAGGGAGGAAGGGAGAGAGAGAATGTTCAGAGATTCAAGTAAAATCAACTACATTTCTTTGGAGGGTCTGTGTCATATACTGCTCCAAACACTGGCACTGAACATCTTGCAGAGGCATTTGAAGGGTGTTCCATCCAGCCAAAGTCACTGGCATGATAGAGCCCAGCCTAGCTCCGCATCTGAAAGGAGCCTTCCTGTTTAAGTAGAATTGACAGTACTTTGGCAGAGGACTTGAGGTTCTCTTTTTGGATCTTGTGGGGAAGGAGGAAGTTTCGCCAAAGCAGCTCTGGGTGAGCTGTTTGCCGAGCAGGACTCCTGGAGGCCAGACTGCCTCTGGGCTCACTCTGGGACAAAGCCACAGCAAAGGAGCTGGACCTGGTGAAGAGCTTGGATGCCTGTCACTCTCCAGAAATAAGTCATTCAAACGTTCTCAATGGCAAGCCAGCCCTGGGTTAAAAACTGCCAACCTGGCATCCTCTTCTTTCAGGGAGATAGGTGTTTCACAGATCCATCACTGCCTGTGGTGCCAGGGTGCCTTTGCGGGGCTGCTCAGGAGAAAGTGAACTAGATATTACTATTAGGTAGAAGAAAAAAAAATGGAACTTTCCCTTCCATGTGTCTCTGTTTAGCTGGGGAATTTATTTTGAATCCAGTCCCTAGTGGTTCTCAGCCTTAAAAACTGCCACGAAACAAATCCGCGGACGATTTCCACTGAGACATGTGTAAGCCTATATACGCAAATGTGATCATTAAATGATACACACACTGAATAATGATCAAGGAATTAGGAGATCTTAGAGATGGCAGCCTGGAAAGTTAAAATGTCAGTTCTGAGCAAATTATAAGTAGCTAGAAATGAATAACATACAAATGTCTACAAAAGCAACTTAATTTAAACATATTAGTGGATGGTGGATACACAAATGGGAAGAGAGCTTCGTTTTGCATACAAAATAAAAAAATACTCATATTAATCAAAACATATTGTTTTTGTAAAATACAGCATTTTGGCTGTGAACTTGGGCTTAAATAGACACATTTCCTTCGTGGCACATGTTGTTAATTGATTTAGTTCTAAAATGATAAAATATGACATTTCTGCTTTTATCAGAAAATAAAGCATATCCCTAATGTTACTAATATTTCATCTGGAATACTAAAGGAGTAACAATCAGAGGTAACTTCTGAGAATTTTGCATAGAACGGGCTCGGGGAATCATTGATAGCTGTAATGAATCATTATTTTTAAAGAGGGCCCTCCAGTGACTACCAGATAACCAGCCAGTCATGCTTCTCTGTAAGAACGTTAAGTGTGTGTCTCTGGGTAGGACAAGAAGCAAGAATTGCAATCCTAGTAACTGATAACACATAAAAAATAGCCTCTCACTCATTTAGGGACCTTGCTGAAAAGGGTTGCTTTCACTTAGCTCCTATCTCTAGAGCCTGAGATTACAAAATTCTCATTTGTTCTCTCTCATGTTCATCCATGTTAGAGATGCGTGTGCACCTCATTTCTACTGATGGCAGTGAATGTAGGTGGGGCCCTTTTCTTAGAACTGTTTCTAGTCAAGACTGTTTCCATGCGGAAGCGATATGGTTACATCATCTCTCAAATATTTCTGCTTTAAGCTTATGGATGGGGGTAGATTTTTAGATACAGAACATGTTCTACTTTTATAAGCCATTTGTTGCATGAATATATGAAATACATCTGTCTTTTCTTGGTGCTCTGTACACTGAAGCTTCTCTCTGTTTGTCCTTAGGTCTAACCCTACTCAGGGCAATGGGTACTCTTTGATAACTTCCTAGAGTCCCAAGTAATGTTTTGTAACTTGTTATTCATTATTACTCAGTCCCAACTTCCTTCTCTTTGGAAATTTAATGCCACAAATGTACTATTTATCTATCTGTGCACTGTATGTAGACCTATATTTTATATATGAGAACAGTAAGACAATTTACCACAGCTTTGGGACTATCAAGCCCCATTGAGAACATATCATCTACAGAACAATTCCAAACTTCCTGGGATTTGAGAACCTCTTAAACACCTGCGAGGCTTGCCCCATCCTTGGTAGCCCATGCTGGCCCGCACCAAATTCTTAGTGTCGCTTTGGTCCACTCTGCTACCCTGCACATTTCCACTGATGCTCATGGTCCTCCTGATGAACCCTGCTTCTTTTGAAATGCTACTCTTCCAGTCATTTCTTCCAGACCTCTGAGTGGAAACTCATCCTCTTCTAAGCTACATTCTCACACTCTTTATGTGGTTTGTACACACACACACTTTGGTTACTTAAAGCCATATTGTATGTATATGTATACATATATATATATACATATATATATATATATATATATATATGTATGTATGTATGTATCTTGCTAGACCCTACTAGCTATAAATTCCCAATCTGGAGACTGCACCTCTTCATCATCTCCATCCCACAGTTCTGCTTCTCTGTTGTGTCCTTACAATCCCCAGCCAGTAGATGTTCCCAGCATTGTGTTGATAGTGCTGAGCCCGGCTGTGTGCCAGGCCCCCCTTGCTCTGTTCTAGATGCAGGGGAGGGAGAGAAGAGAATGTGTAGTTGTGTGTGGACATGCACAATAATATTACTAAGAATCCTAGCAAGGGACATTTTTGGGTTATCAAATCCTTGTTTCATACAGGAGGACACCAAGTCTTGGGAAAGTCAACTGAGGAAGGATCTTAATTCAGAGACATTGACGGCTCAAGGTATTCTGGATAGTTCCTGGCTCAGGATTTCTTTTAAAATTTTTATTGTGATTGTTAATGTGTTTTGACATGTGCCAGGCGATGCACCTGGAGATCAGGGAATAACTTTGTGGAGTTGGTGCTCTTTCTCCACTTTTCATGAGATCTGGCCATCTGACTTGCTAGGTGGTCAAGGAGCATGCCTTTGCCCCCAGAGCCATCTCACCGGCCCTAGAGTCAGGAGTTACAGATTCAGTAAAGCTTGTATATTTTGATAGTTGGCCGCACACAAGCTACTTAAGTGTCTCTTGGATACTGTCTGTTACCATTACATCTTTATCAGTTTGGGAAAGGATATTAGTTAAAAGGTATTTATTCATTTGCACATCTCAGGCCCAGAGGAGGAACATGTATTGTAAGTGCCTGGAAACCAAGATTTGTCGTCCCTTTCAAGAAGCAGTACCTGATTTTACTTTCCGGAGTCTCCCTAACATGCCACAGGAGATCATGAAACCAAGGATTCTGTGCTCTCAGAAGAATCCAAGGACACACTGAAGAGAATTTCTCTGTTTTCTCCACCCTAGAAGGCCTCTATGGCATATTTAGTGCAACGAACCACCACTGAATAGCTGGGTGAGATGCTGTCTACCTGTGTGCAGGGACTAAACTCCACATTCAGGGCTACCAGAAGACCTGAAAACTATCCGCCCAAACGGATGCTCAGGAAAGGGTTATGGCTTGGGGTTCTATTGAACACTTGGGCCTGTCTTGAGAGATAGCCTTTGGCTACAGTTGGAAGCTGTGCAGTGGGATTCTCCATCAGTGCACAGAGAGTAATGGAACAAGGTTATAAGATACAGGCCCTCTCTTCTCATAGAGATGGACTTAGCTGTTTACCTATTCTACCAAATAATCTCTGTTATATTAAGTCCAAATAATTGTAGTTTTATTTTTCCTTACAGGGAAATAGTTTGATAAAAAGAAATATAAAAGATGTATACTAACTTTTGCATATTTTCTTTTTATCTCTTTTATTCATTGTGTGTGTGCATGCACATGCATCCCTGCATGTATGTGTGTACACGTGTGTGTTTGTGTGTGGCAGAAATTGAGAAGACTAGAGGACTGGGCAACTGAAATTTACCCAAGTCACTTCTTAGTTGGGGGATGAGCCTGATGGAAAGGATTCTGAGTTATTTTTGGATTTTTTTTTTTTTTTTTTTTTTTTTTTAGTTTTTTTGAGACAGTATTTCTCTGTGTAACAGCTCTTGCTGTCCTGGAACTTTCTTTGCAGACCGGGCTGGGCTCGAACTCACAGAGATCCACCTGCCTCTGCCTCAGAGCTGGGGTTAAAGGCGTGTGCCACCACCTGGCTCTGGAAGAGTTTTTGTTATTGTTTTTGATAAAAATTCAAGATGACAGGCATCATTGCTTACAGAAGAGGGAAGGTCCTCTGCAAGTGGTCGGGGAAATTCTCACTTGTTCTCTTTGCATTGTTGGAGGAATAGGGAGGTGTGTCTCTCTTCATATACACACGTCTCAATCTACTTTGTATTCTCCACGCCATGCTGCTCCTCAGAACTTCCACAGAACATTCGTACTGTCTAACAATCAGCTAATTTGTGTGTGGTTAAAAGGAATGTTCATGTAGCTTATGTTTCACTTGGCCTTTTCAAATACTTCCACATAGTCAGAAAGGCATGGACTGTGTGACTGTCTGATATGGATTGAACGAACCACAGACTAACAATAGCACAGTTTGGACAGAAAAACATTTACTTACCGCCCCCTCAGCTCTACCCACATCCACACCACACCTGTCTATGCTCTCAGGTGGATGTGAGGACTCATGACACTTACTCTTTTGAAAGTTTCAGACTTTTAAATTATGGATCCACGAGTTCAATTTCATCAGTTAAAAAAATCCCCACCAAAACCTTCCCAGACTACGACTCCAATTGTGAAAGTGATTTTGATTCTATCTTTACTGCTGGTCGTACTAAGAACACCGAATGCTTCCAAACGAATAGCAGTCATATGTTTGGCTTCTGAAGAAGTTAACAGATTATAAAATGACTTTAGTGACATTTTCACAGAAATTCCTGACAAGTCTCAGACCCTGGGTAGGAACTTTTTAAAGAATCACTTTTAATGATGAGAAAACAAGTTCCTAGAAGTCAAAGCCTTGCCTTCCCAGTAGAATGAGACCCCAAATCTAAGGCTCTGTAGGAACCAAGGGTGGTATCATTTCCCTCCCCTGTGTGTTGGCAATAGTACCTTCCACAGTTAAACCCAAGCAAGGAAATGCTATTTCAAGACCAGTGCTATTTTCAAAACATGAATATCACTCATTTAAGCCTTTTCCTCTTCACAGCTCTTTTCCAAAGCACAATGGTCTTGATTATTATGACCAATAAATAAATAAATATCCCCTAATGAATGTCTTATCCTCTTAAGGATCAAGTTTTAGACTCCCCAGTTAAAAGTCAACAGACCTATTACCTTTCTTTCCTTTCAAACCAGGAGCTATGGGATATCAGCCTGCTTTCAGTTTGGGCAAATAAAAACCAATCCTCCTGGGACTTAACTATGGAAAGGAACAGAGGGAACTGTGTCAGTCGGGGTGGCCTAGAGATTGATATTAGAGGGGGATTAAGGTATAAACCTGCTGCACAAAATGATTCCGTACTGAGGAAAGTCTCTTGAGTTCTTGTCTGAGTTTCCTAAAAACGCTAGCACCCCCCTGTTTTGTTCCAGGTTGCTAGATCTCAAAGATGTAAAGGGCTATAGATAATAAAACAGTTTCTTAAAGAAGTAGGGGAAAGAGCCCAAACAAATGGAGTCTGACAGGGCAAAGGCAGTGCTAGGCTTTGCCAGAGCTTTTCAAACCATATCACAAACCCTCCACATAGAGTGTCATTTTCCAGGAGATCTGGGACGGGTCCCCTGGCAGTTCACAGGCACAGCTTGCTCCTCCAATAGCAGAGGAAGTACTGGGTCTGCCAGACATACTCAATAACTGAGACTGCCCAGCAGCTGACAACACACAGGATCCCCCATGATTTGACCTGCAGGATGTGTAACCAATAAACACTTGTATATTGTGGTCAGCACTTCCCCTCTCCTGGGGACCTTATGAAAAACACTGTGGGAAATAGCATTTGAGTAAGATAAATAGAAAGAACACCACATCCCTCAGTCCTTCTATATCTTTTGTGACACTAAGGTTCCAATTAATAAAGCACACTTCTAACCTCTTCTCTCTGTCCCATTCAGTCAGGAAAGCCATGAGTACCATATTAAGAAATAAAACAAAGCTTACTCTCTGTTCATACTAACAATGATAGTCATGTGACACCAATAATCCATTTCTGTATGACTCTGCAGCCATTTGTCCCCAAATTCCGATGGTATTAAAAGAGGTTTCCTTACTTGACTGGTTCCCATGACTCCCGCTCAAAGCCCCTGTGAATGGATTGTGCAATTGAGGATTCCATCAGATCCACATATCTAACAACAAGTGGGGCAAACAGGTCCTGCAGGTGTTTGTGAAATTTTCCATTGCACAAATTATCTAGAACAGACAAGCAAAATCATGGTCAGAACCCCAGCAACTTTATTGAAGTACAGTGTATACACAGGGCTTATTGTCGTCTATGTTAACACCCTGCTTCTAAGGAAAGTGGAAGAAAAAAATGAACAGAAACAGCATCGAGGCTCATGCTTGAGTCTGTGTGGAAGGGAAATGTGAATAAGAGCCACATTTGTGTACTCTTATGAGAAGTAACATCCCACAGCATTTGTAAATGTTTTATCTTACCCCTCCTCTACCTACTCATACCAGGAAGAAAACACATCCCCTGTCATCTCCCCTCCCTCATCAGCCTCGGGAAGAAGGACTGATTGCTTTATGGCTGTCATTGCTACCAAACACTGAAGTGCTTCAGGGGTTAGTTGGCTAGAGGCATCTTTTATCTAGGAAGTATCATCTGGTAAAAACTGAAATGCAGAAATAGGTTAAGCTAACTAATTTGCTAGAGAGTAAATTAAACACAAGAAATGGATACCTCTTCTCATATGGCTCTTGAGGTCCGCTGATAAAGACAGGCAAGAGAACTTCTGTCTACAGTTAAGTCTGTGTGTGTGTGTGTGTGTGTGTGTGTGTCTGGTGTGGTGTGTGGTGTGTGTGTGGCATGTATATATATGATGTGTGTTATATACGTGTGTGGGGTGTGTGTGTGTGTGGTGTGTGTGGGGTGTATATGTTTGGTATGTATGTGTCTACGTATGTGTATGTGTGGTGTGTGTGTATATGTGTGTGGGTGGTGCATATGTGTGTAGTGTGTGTGGTGTGTATGTGGTATATATGTGTGTATGGAGTGTGTGTGTGTGTGTGTGTGTGTGTGTGTGTGTTATGTGTATGTAACAATAAAACAAGGAGGAGCTTTGTCTAACTCACAGTCTGTGGAATAAAGACATCTTAGCAACCTGTTTATCTGCATACTAGTCAGGAAAAGCCAATAGTCCAGGATGATACATACAGTCTGTGCGGAGAAAGTCATTCAGCAGCTGGAACAGTGGGAAGCTGTCCCATGAGTCTGGGGGCTGCACCTCTAATGCTGCATCCATGTCCACTGCAAAGAGTGACAGGAACGTCTCCGCATGCTCCACCATCAAGTCTGACCACCATGCAAAGGCCTTTGAAATGTGGCAGAAAAACAACGGAGAGGTGATGAGTATCGCTGTGGGGAGAAAGGTGTGTGCTTCAACCCTCACTGCTCAAGACTGACTGTGCATCCAGCGGGGCGTGGTCATTTATTGTAAAGAGAACAGCAGTTGGATATGAGTGGGCCTCTCAGCGTCCCAGGTACTACTCTGTAGAAAGCCTTGCTCCTGACCCGGAGGTCAGAGGACACCACTGCAGGGTGTCAGCTATGGAACTTCTGCTCAATTTACAATAACTCAGTAGGCTTGGGCCATGCTCTTCCATCGCTGCTGGCTGGTTCTTGCTCTAAGGTGTAGAGTTTGGGAGTTTCTTCACTGTGTTTATGGGTTTTCTGCTGGTCTGTCTTGAAAATTTGTAATTACTGTTCATTCACATTTCCATATCTGGGAGTTAGTTTTCTATGGTTTCATCCAAACGCAGGGACTCCTACTGCCCTACACACTGAAACATTACCCCTATATCAGACTTAGTCAAAGCAAACCATTATTAGAATTCCTACACAACTGTTGAGTAAAAGTCTATCTCAGTAGGGAACCTTTGTGGTCTAAAGGAAATATCAGGCTAAACCTAGAGAACATGGAACAAGGTTAGGACTTACTTTTCTGGGGCTTAGACACATATGTACATTGAAAACCAAAAAATATCAGTGAAGTAACTCATTTTCATGCACATGGGCCCTTGGAAATCATTGTGCAGGGTCTCAGGGTGACATTCACATCAGCCTAGGCTGGATGTGAATGCAATTCAAAGGCATGCATGCATGTAGGCTAATCATTTCTGGCAGGGGGCATGCAGAATGAGTGGTGGTGTCAACAGGCCCTGTTTTGCTGATTTCAAAGAGAGCAGAAAAACAAACATCACCAGCCTCTTCTTGGCCCCCACCTCCCCAGTCAGTGCCGTAAAGTATTTACACTAGAAACACTTTCCGGAGCATTCACCAAAAAAGATGGGAAGGCGTTTGGAAATATGAAATATGATTATGGAAATAGTTGTATACATGAAAGGGTTTGTTCAACGGCCAAGCTCCTCTGTGATCTACTCCTTACTGAGGGGCACTCTAACAGCCACTAGGGGGCAGAACAGTGAAGGGTACTCTAACAGCTGCTAGGGGGCAGGACAGAGGCCACCTCTCTTCTTCATGAGATTCACTTTACTTACTTCTCCTTTATCAACATGTGGCTGGTTTGCAAATCAAATGGAAAAAATCAAGTCATGTACCATTATTTAAGGATGGCTTGGCTGGAACTAGACCCCTGCTGTTCCCACTGTAATGTACAGTAAAACCCCACTGATTCAGAGCATTCGAGGGGCATGCTGGTCTCTGAGCCAAAGGCTGAAACTGTTGGACTTCCTAGCAAAAGATATTTTATTGCTTTTGAACACAGCCTGTAATTGGGTACTAAAGTAAACGGCATTCATGGAATCTCCAATGTTTAGCACAGGAATGTATTAGAATGCTTACATTTCCCCCAGTTTCTAAGTAATTGTTGATAAATTGGCCTGTCAGTTAAAATAGGTGGGAGACTTAACTTTGTAGGTCTAAGGACGGGAAAAGGAATTGTATGCCTCCAACTTACAAGAGAAGACTTGACAATTCCCATAGAGTGCTGATATCATACTAAATATTTTACTTAAGAAAAATCAAAATAGCCATAGGTGCAACTGAGTCATCACAGATTTGGGCTTGAAGGAAAGCGACTTTATCGTAGGCTCACCACCCGGCGATGAAAACCCTGGGACTGAGTCCAGCCGAGGAAGGAATCCTCCCTTTCCCCGTCAGAGCATTTCCAGCCTGCTGCCATTTAGGGATGAATGGGGGGATTGCTAGAGTCCTGTCCTCAGCCTGACCCTATATAGGGCTGACTCTTCCCTCCTCATCTGGGCTGTTTATAAAGTTAACAAGGTACAGCAGGTGTTGGCTGGCACTTTTTCTTCAGTTGGTTGACCAATGTTACATGTTCAGGGTGTGGCCGAGAAGACAGTCTGGGGAAGAATGTCGTCTGTTCCCATATACAACTTTGTTCTCAGATGACAGGGAACGTGGACAGAAAACCAAATCAAACCCAAACCCAGTCAAATGCATGAAATTAGAAAATTCTTAACCTGACTTCAGATATGATTCTTAAGTTTAATTTAAAAAACTTGCAAACAAGAGACCACGAGGCACACAGTATCTCTCCTCTGTGGAGAACTGAGTCCTACGCAATTTATTATTGAGCGACTCTTAGTCTTTGCAGGAATAGTCACATAGCCTGGACACATCATGAGCCTACAACGCGCAGTGGCATCACTATGGAAGCTGGCGCAGTGAATGAAGAGATTTTAAATAGGGGACTGGGGAAGAAATGAAAGCCAAGGTATTTCTTTGTAGCACCTTGTAATCAAACTTGACTCTTTAAGAAGTGGATAAAGAGTTTAGCTAGGGTAGTGATAACTAAACAGTTGAGGGTAATTCTCATCAAATGGACAGTGCACGGCTGGGCTGAGCAAAGGCTAGACTTTATCTTCAGTTTGCTCTTCCAGGTGAAAAACCACATTTGCACACAAAGTCATGTACGTTCACTGGCACCTAAAGTCTCAGGAAACCTTTTCTATTGACAATATGGAGTTACACACTGGATTGTAAATACTTACCTGGGGATTTTTATTACTCAAAGACAAAAGCTGTGTGCTTCAGGGCATACAGTTCACTACAATGAACACACTATATATTCTGCACACAAACTAACATGTATATATGTACCCCTCTATGCACCACAATACATATATACATATACATACGTATACATAGAGAGAGAGATTAGGAAGGGGGAGTACATGAAGCTATAATTTGTGTGCCTGTGAGGGGGCCAGGTTCTGAGAAGAAAATTCTGCTGCATATGAGAGCAAAATGTGACAGCAGCTTCCACATACAGCATGTGTGAGTAGTAAAGAAAGGATGCACTCTTGGCGACGAGGGTTTTTTCCCTCTCGGGACATTTAGTGTATTATATTGGGATTTTAAACAGCTTTAAAGAAGATTACTTGGTTTTTGCTGGGGTGGGGGAGGGGCAATCCTTTTGTCACTGTTATTTGTGAGGTGTCCACAAATAGTATGTTCACAACAGTTAGATCCACGTTTATGATTTAGTGCTTTATTATTATTATTATTATTATTATTATTATTATTATTATTATTAATTTTTTTCAAAGCTTAGTGAACACCCAGAGAGTGAGTTCTGGGCAAATAAATCTTCATCTGTTCAGGAAGAAAAACTCTGTACAATGCATTATATATCAAGTCAATCTTTTCTATTATGCTCTACTCTCCTGGCTATACACAAGGATCCCCTGGGCAGCTTTTGAAAGTGACCAATGTTCTAGAACTCCCTAGTGAGTGGGGCTAGTGTCAGACACAAGAATTCAAATTTCTGCAAGCTGCTTCAGGTATTACTGTCTGTATATGAAAATTGAGAATGGGTGGGGTGCCTTCCAAGACCAGCCCACTCTTCCTGGGAAGGGACCCCTCTCCTTCCAACATAGCCCTTCAGTTCTCAGGCATTAGGTACCTCTCATCTAGGCTTCATCTTTTTTTCTTTTTAAATCAGCAGATGTTTTGATTTCTTGGGAATTAGTTTTTTAATATAAGAACAGCTAAACTTTGTAGAGTGCTTATAATGTGCTGGGCACAATATCTGATGTTTTGTTTAATGTCACCGTCTTTCCAGCAGCCCTGACTGTCACATGATGAACAGCAGCAGCTAGCATGCAAGCCCAGTCTTCTCCAGCTGGATTCTAAGCTCTGGCTGTTGAGCTCTAGTCTTCACAGCCCAGGGCATTTTATTTCTCATCATCCTTCAAAGAACACTAAACTCCTTGGCTCAGGGGTCAGCAGATAGAAGAGGCCTAATGGGTAGTTCTGATTAAGTAGTGATGGGGTAAAGTTACTGATTTGGGACATAATCCCAATTTACTAAATTGGGTAATTTACTAAAATAATTTTAGTATTCAGAACGCTAAAATATGCTGAAGGTTTTATTACTAACTTCAAAACACAGAGTTGAGAGCAAGATTGAGGTTGCCATATTTATTTGCCCTACATGACTTCCAAATCTGCAAGTAGAAAATACTTTTATGATAGTGATTATTAGGATGATTGGCATTAAGAAAAAAAAGCAAACTTTTTGGAAAGGTAAAAAGAAATGCCTTCTTTGGAGTTTGGGTTTAAAAAATGGTTTTTGTTTTGCAGTGCTGGGATATTAAGTTTTCTTTGGTGCCTCTTTGGTGTGGCCGAGGGACATATGCCTTCTTTGCGATCTGGGAGTAGCCTTAGAAAGTAGTTGTTTTACCAATCAAGTACGTCTGTCATTTTCTTCTTCTGTTATTCACTTAAGTGCACAGCTGTGACTGGGAGAAAACATCCTCTTCACATCCATGGCTTCACAAATACGGAAACTTGGTCAAGCCTTTACCACTCAAAGCCAGAGTCCCTCAGGTCCCTGGAGATGATTTTGAAGACACCCATAAAAAAGAAACTTATCATCACTTGACCCCCAACCCCCAATCTAAAAAAAACATCAAACAAAGTAAGAGTGGAAGAAAAAAAATTCAACCCAACTTCATTCCATGTGCCTGGAAGTTACTCTTAGGTTTGTGTGGTTGGGTGGACTACTTGGCACCTCTTTCCTCCTGGATGTGTCCATTGCTAAGTGCTGTATGGGTTAGTGACACCCACTCACGGGGTCTTCCCCTCGTAGTGAGGGTCTTCAGGGAATTCAGGATTCTTCGACACTCTCTCTATATATAAATACTGTATATATGACTCACATACAGACAGCTGTAGAGGAAGGTTAGTATCGCTCCGAGGAGCTACTGGTTACTAAACTTGGAACTCCTCTTCTGTAGTAAAGGTAAATACAGACGGACATAGGAAACTATGACAGGCCAGGGACAGAATCAAGGCAGGTGGGAGGCGTGTGTCAGGATGTAACCGCAGTCCTCATAAGTATATCAATTGCTTCATGCACGCACAAGGGATTCACCCCACATTTACCCTGCTCTGGAGGGCCACCCATGTCACAAGCAGTCCACTAGAAGTTGCTGTTACATTCCTTGGGTCAGTGTTAGAAAGCGGGGGCACCAGGAAAATCCCATTAGAAGACATGGTACTAGAAGGGCATGCACAGAGTATGACAGCAGGTGGCCGGTTCATTCAGTTGAATCACGTACCTCTTTCCCCTGCCACGATCAGCCAAGATTGACCGGAACAGTAGAGAAACAGGGAGGAAATTTCAATATGCAATCAGCATTAGTTGGGATGGCTGGGTTTACAGTGTATGATATATCAGTTACCGATCTGTCAGCTTTTTCTTAGTCATGGGAAGGGTTGTTTTAGGTGCCTGAGAAATTGCTTTTATGGATTGCCCTTTCCTCCCCTTTCTGTAAACACTGATGTAGAGGAAGAGGGAGAATCAGAGCAATTTTAAAACCAGGTTATGTTGAGAGAGATGACTGTAAAGTTCAGGTTTGGAACAGTTCCAGAACTTAGTCCGCAAGGTCGCCCCTGGAACTGCTGGGGCGTTTACGTCCTTATGGGTTTGGCATGGAGTAGGTCTTGAAGCTCTTCAGTTTATAATTACTTCAAATCATTTTAATAGTGGTTTGTGAAAACACAACGAAGAAAGCTGTATTTATCTGGGTTTGCATCACAGGAATGACAAGTCGAACAACATAGACTTATTGTCTCTGTCGCTTGGCAACCCAGGCAATCTAAGGTTAAAAAAAGGAAAAGTACTGTACGAGAAGAATAAGATACAGAAAAAAACTAAAAAACCTAAAAAAAAAAAAAAAAAAAAAAGACCTGTGGTCCACACACCAAAGAACCAATCAAAACAACAGTGCTGGCAACGAGAACAACCACAAAAGACCAAAAAGATTCTGTGCGTCTGGATAATGGATTTGCGCAGGCCGGAAGCCACCGGACCCGTGTGTTACACTCACCTCAGTCCTGTGTTCAGAGAGACATCTGAAAAGTTAGGCTGAAATGCACAACATACAACCTCCTCTCGGGTGTTTAGACAACCTTCTAAAGATGCCTCCTTCCGAAACTTCTATTGATTCCTTCCAGAAGCCCAGGTGAAAGCAAATGGGAGTGAAGGGATCTCATTCACAACCAGGTGGGAGGTGTCAGTGTTTGGAACCTCAGCTAAGGGACACTGTGACATCTCCCACCGAGCCTGCTCACCTCTGCATGATGCTCCTCGTTTTGTTGAAGTACTTCAATGACTAGTTCAGCAAGACGGATTGTGTCTTCAAGCTTTTTGGCAGGAGTGATTAAGCGGCCTACGTTTTCTGGAGTATAAGAATTTGTGGTAAGAGTCAACAAAAGCAGCAGGCTAGTTTTGTGGCCAATAGAACCAGTGAGTGAGAAATTCTGAATGGTTATCGATTTTCTTTAAAAAGTTTCATGCAAATGTTAAATGAGCAAACCATAAAGCCACCTTGTTGTCATTGTCATAATGATACAGTCTGAAAAGCAGTGCTCCAGCTTCCCATTGCAGACAAAGCTAAAATGAGGTCTAGGAGAGCCCGTGTCAATTGAGTGATATTTATACAGACATTCTTTAAAGACAGCATACATGAACTACCTCATGTCACTCTCTACACTGTGCTCTGCCCACCGTCAAGGGGCAATAGCTCCCAGACTCTGTGTTGATTGGTGCTGTGTTTCTTCTCTATGTGGGTCACACACAGTTCAACAGGACAGCATTGATTTTCTCTGCAGGTCTGCATGTTGACTGGGTACTGCAATGTTCACTTTGGAAATGAACGTTCAAAGGCCACTGTGTTTCAGTCACCCAGGGAAAAGATGAAAAGCCAAACTAACCATTTCTGAGTGTTTATGTAGAAGGCAGGACAGAATTACTAAAAGGGTGTTGGGGATAGGTTATTGCAGGGGGTGCTTGGTGGGGTGTGTCCATGGCTACTATAACCAATATTTTAACAGGAAAGTTGCAACAATTACCCACTTTGCTTTGTTTTTAGTTTGTGAGTTCACAGAATTGTTTTCAACAAGTCTAAAAGGGAACAGAACTCTTGCCTTAGCTGCACCCTGCTCAGAGCTGAGCTCATACTGTGTACAGTGTCATCTCTTAGCTGAATCTGCTTAGTCTGGATGTCAGAATATGTCTTGTTAAATAAAATTTTTTTTTGCATATTGTTTTCCCCTTTTCGTGGTGCTGGGGGTTGAACCCAGGGCCTTATACATGTTAGGCAATTTTCCTACTGTTGAACTACATCCTTAGTGCTAAATAGATTTCTTTCTTTTTCTTTCTTTCTTTCTTTCTTTCTTTCTTTCTTTCTTTCTTTCTTTCTTTCTTTCTTTCTTTCTTCCTTTTTTCTTCTTCTTTTCTTTTTTTTTTGGTTTTGAGACAAGGTTATTCTGTGTAGTTTTGGTGCCTGTCCTGGATCTTGCTCTGTAGACCAGGCTGGCTTTGAACTGAAAGCAATCCGCCTGGCTCTGCCTCCCAAGTGCTGGGACAAAAAGCGTGTGCCACCAACGCCCAGCCCTAAATAGATTTCTTAATACTTCATACAAACTTGTTTTTGGAGTGGGTGTATTTAAATATAAGGATAGGAAGTGGCTAATTAAACAAGATAGGTATTTCCTAGGTGACACACATCATTAATATTTAGAATTTAATAATGGAAAACAAAATCAGTAAAACACTATGCAAAAAGAAATGTTTTATCAACTTGGAGTTAAGATGACAAATGGGACAAAGTAAGATGATCAGATTTTAAAGTTTCAGTTCAACTAGATAATTGTAGGTGTGGAGATGGGTTTTCTGAATGTGCTCGATAGAATCATCTTTTTCTCTATCATAGACAGGTGAAAAAGTGGCTGGAACTAGTTCGAGCTTGGGGGTGGGAGTTTTGGGGAAAGTTAGTTCGCAGGCTAGGTAAAGGACAGCCAACACCCAGTCAACAGATGTGGGAGGTCAGGGTAACAGCTTATGACCTCCTGGTCTAGGGCAAAAATACTTGGAGAAAAAATAAGAGGCAAGATTGATGTTTTGGGAACACTTGACCTATTTGTAATTTTTATTAGTAGACTATCAGAATTTCATTAATAGACTTTCAGGCATTTCTACAAACATACTGTGTATATATGTTTGGGTAATATATGTAGAGCGAGGCATTTGCATTTTGATAGTAAATATGCATAGGTGACTACTTTTTATTAGTTGATATTCACATTTACACATCAATTTGCAAATTCCTCATCCTATGCTTATTACCCATTCAACACATACATCCACATACATATATCACATATGTACACACATTTTCTGATAACCAGACAAGCCTGCACATAATACAGATCTGCAGGAAATCCCACTTGGACCACATCTTTGAAATCTCTCATTTTCAAAACAGAGAGCATTGTCCTTTGGGATGGCACACTCACCAGATCTAGGGGAATTCTGGCTGTACATGACATCTGAGACAGAAATAAAATAATTCCCACCAGTATTTTTATTCACATTTACCTAAAAAGTACACATGCTTTTTAAAATTTTGAGATATCCAAGATGCTTAAGTGAGGACTGCCTGAAGATTTGTTTTTAATTTCTTATGCAAGACTTTTAGATTGACTACATTAAATGGCAATGGATACACATAATGTGTACGTGTGCATGCAGTCATTCTTTGAGTGTGTGCACATGTACACAGGCATGTGTATGCCTGATGTGTGTTATATATACAGACAGTATGTTTAATAAAACCTTGTGCAATTTGACTTGAACATACAACCACTGAAGTAAATGGGGTAGGAGCCTTTAATCTAGAATACTTGACTGCCAATTAACTCATGTAGCCTGACTTCCATTTACTGTTAATTAGTTGTGACTCCATCATATCTGCAGCTTGAGCCACTTTGGTGACACAGCTACTGTTTCCTATTCATTTGAACAGCTGATCGGCTAACTAAATGGTGAAAACCACACTAGACATGAATTCTGTACGATGTTGTCTTTAAAGAAAATACTGTGTAAAAGCCTTCAGCAACCCCTTCCCCAGAGGCCAAGACAAAGTTTGTGTTTAGAAATGAGTCTGATTTGTGGTTACTTCTGCTGTCATGAAATGTGCTGTGACATTTCACCCGACCCAGTTTTGCAGTAGCTGGAGCACTGATGAAAAGAACTGAAAATACAATATACTTAGGAAACATGTCACATGACGGAATTGAAGCTCATAACAGAGGAAAAACCATCATGCAGAATGTTATGCAACAACAATGTTATTTTGTGCTGACATTGAGATTTGAAAATGTTGCATATGTCAGACATAGCCAGACAAAAAAAAAGTGGACATTTGGGAATAAATGCTCTCTTCCAAGTATCTCAAAACCTACACCATCACATCTGAGAGCCCGAGCCTCAGCTTCGTATTCCAAACTGAATCAACAGAAAAGCCAACTAAACTAGAAAGCTGCCGAGTAACAGAACAATAGAAGTTTACAGTACTTGATATTGGCCTAGGCATGCCTTTGAGCCTCTGATACAACATGCTGGTCTGCAAGTGCATGAGTAAGGGATGAGGCTCAGGAGCTGGCTGGGGAGCTGTTCAGGTAGGTGGAGAGAGACAAAAAAAAGCAGAGACAAAGTGACTTTCACAAGGAGTGACAAGTTAGACAACAAACTGAGAAGGACAAATCAAGCAGCAAACACGGCACACAGCAGCGAGAGGCTGCTTCCTCGGCGGCGGCACCGCCTCAGTGTCCTGGAGGTGTGACAGGACTGACAAAGATCTTACCAGTGTCTCAGCACCACCCTACCCAGACACGCAGAGGCTGAATGCAAACACTGGATGCTCCAGCGAGATGGAAACCCATGAATGATAGTTGCTGCATCGTTGCCGGAAAGAAGATGTACTTTTTGTATCATGAACAACACTCACAAGTCATTAACTGATTCTCCTCTTCACATGACCAGAGACAGAGTATGGGGCATGAATGGTTGGTAATGTGGAGTCTCAGTTTCATAGGCTACTCACTTTTTAACTAATTTTGTACCCTCTGTGATTTTGTCTCTTCTCATGTAAATGACATAGAGATAAGAATTTCCCCTGTGTATCTGACAGGGTTGCTGACAAAAAGAATAAAACAAGTTAGGGATAGATCTCCCTCAAGTCTAAAGTGCCTACAAATGGTCATTTTAACCTCCACATTGTGAGAAAGCTGAAGTTAATTGCTTTGCAAAAGCAGATAAAAGGCCGTTATTAGTTCAAGCAAGCTAGGGAATATTCGTGCTCTCTTTGTGGAATTTCAACATGTCAAAATCTGTCATTTGGGGGGAAATGTGTGGTATCTGATTGTTTCCAGCTCATTTAATTATTTTCAATTTGGAATTCTCATGGCTTTTATATTGTGGGTTGAATCATATATAAAAACTTGCCAGCTTATCGAATATGTTACTCGCTATTCCAAATGTTAGAATACCGTAATCAGCACTTGACCCATCTGTCATGTGGTTTACAATATCAGCTCTGCAAACATCCTTCGACAATCGTCTCTTCTTCCACATAAGCACAGAGTCCCAGCAGCACCCATAATTCTCTCTCTCTAGTGAGTGTCTCCTTAACCTTGGACCTGCTCCTTTCTAATAGTTCTCGTTTAGAAAGTGATCTGTGTGGTGAGAGGGACACACTCCTTTGCCAAGTTCCCTTCTGGGTTTGCTTGAGTCTTCAACTGGGGAGATGAATTTTACCATGTATAGAGGAAATGGAATGCTAGTGACACTGATAGAGAAAGGGAGACCATGAATAAATACCTTATTCTGGCAAAGCTGTCTATTGAAAGCAAGGCTTGTGGGGTCCTGAGCTTGCCAGATCACCTCAGTGTTTTGAGCACAGGACTAAAAATAGTCTTTATCAGTTTCTCTTTATTTGAATTCTTTGGGAAAGACTGTATGTCCACAGAATTTTAAATGATAGCATTTAAAGGAGGCTGATCCTTTCATTGTTTTAAAGAAGCACTTTGTTAACAGCATTCTATAAAGTTGGGGACATCTCCATCACAATCCATACGGCTCTTGTAATGAATGTTTGCTACCACAGTGTGTAATTTCAGCATTCTATAGCATTGGGGACATCTCTATCACAATCCACATGGCTCTTGGAACGAATGTTTGCTAGCACAGTGTGTAATTCTTTTGGAAACTCCTTGCTCGTTTGCACCTAGGTAACTGATTTTGCGTATCAAAATACTGGATCTGGTGCTCAGCGCAACATGGAACAGTCTGGGGGTGATCAATAACCTGTGAGGCATCAAACACATGTTTCAGCTCAATGAGTCCTGGGGAAGAATTCATAATGGATTTCTTCCTGCCAACTGTCTGTCCCAAATCCTTACAGTAAGGTTTGCCACCATAGAAAAACAAGCTCCCTATTTTTTTTCCCTCACAGAGCAAAACAAAAATATCATACCTTGGTTTCCAACTTCATTTACCCAATTACCATTGCTCATGTTTACACAATTAATTCCACTTGGCTTCCAGAAAGAGAGTTAAATGTGACTGCACAAAAACAAAAAAGAGAATTCCTCTGCATGCATAGCTAAGCCAAGGAGCAGAAGCATCCAGGAGGGAGAGACACTCCAATTAGCCCTCAAATAACCTGACCATCTCTGGTTCCAGCAAGTGAACTGCCAGCCCTGCAATATCACACGAGGGACAGACATGACTGACGGCAAACCCCCTTGTACCAAGTTCCAGCCATTGATGTGTTGAGGAAGATGCCAGAGTTGTAGTGTGCTGTCCTGAAAACACTAGCCCATAGGTAGCTGCTATGATCCAGGGGGAGGAAAGGAGATAAAAACCTGAGGAGGAACTGAGTGTATGTATTATGCTTTGCATGGTTCTCCGCATCCTTGTAATGACGGATACATGAACTAAGACTACACGGTTAAAATACACCATTTCTTCAGTGACACTGCCCATGATGTATTAGTGGATCCTCTTGGATCTCTCTTAACTCTTTTGAGAAGTTTCAATCTTTTAGCTAGTATGTTAACAAAGATTGACAATGAATTGTGAAGCACTTTCTCTATTCCTTCATTGGAGCCATCTTTGTCTCTACCCCATAAGGACTAGGTGGCTTAGCCTGTGTAGTCTATCTCTAAGATGCCTATTTTATTACCCTCTTGCACCAGATCCTGTGCTCACATTCTTACCAAAGGGATGGACATGCACCTAAGATCTCATTATTTCTATCTTAGCTCTTGCTGAAGCCTTTAAGCAGGCCTTCAGGCCAACAAGGGTGGTGTTAAGATGACTTCTGTAGAGAAAGCATCTGTTATGCTGTGTCTTAAAAACTTCCAAGAGATCATTTCACTGAGAGTTATATCATCACATGCCCCAACAATACAAAACCTTCATAATAAAGGCCTGCATCCTTGAGTACAGCTCTCCCTGTATAGCCATAACCTCTAATAAGGGCAATCTAAATGTACCTGTCTGTCTCTTTCTATTCCCAGCAACTAGTGGATCTCTAGAGCTTAAAGCATGGTCTGGCATGGAACAGATCCTTAGATACCAGTGGAAAGAAATGACCAGCAGATTCTACCCTATTTAGTGCTTTCAAGGAGTAACACATTGTGGTTTTTCATGTACATGTACAATGTACATGGAAACTATACAGCAAATTGACCTGCTCCCCTAAGGCAGGTCATTCAGCTAATTTACTGAGCTGAAATTCTTGGGAACAAACAATGAAGCTGGAACTATAAACTAGGGAGTTATCTCAGGCATTTTGATGTAACTAAAAAGAATTCAAGATAGTTAAAATATTTTTAATTTAAATTTAGTTATATTGCAAAGGAAGAAATACTACTTTAGTGATATGATTTTTTTTTTTTTTTAAATCCAAGCCAGGCTTTGTTGTTATGGATGAGCTGTTGCACCTCAGAAAAGTGAGCTTAATTCTGGAAGAAGATCCCCATTGTTCTTGTAAATCTAATAACTTTCCTGAGGAATTAGCCTCTTGTCCATCCCATGTGTTCTTGGTGGGAAAGTCAAAGAAGGGAGCCCACAGGGCAGTTACGTGAGCTCAGTATGGGTAACCATGGCACCCTATACCATCACAGCTATTATGATTGGCTTGGAGATTACCATATAACCAAAGATGAGCCAATGAGAGACATTCCTTAAATTCCACACAGTTACTTGGAGAGGAAAGCTGTTTCTTTTAGGGTGGGCAGCTCGGGTAAAAGCCTTGTGCTAGCATCTGTGGCCATGTCTCTCTACAGAGCCTTAGGTCACCACAACCCACGTTAAAGCTCATGTTAAAGCATTCTACCAGCAGTTAGAGATAGAAAGATATACTCAATTTCTTCATTCCTGAGGCCATTTTTTAAAATGTTTTCCCAGCTACACTAGCAAAAAAAGTTACTTTTCCTGTTTTTTATTTCAGTTTTTAAAAATAGTTATTTGCTATATGAAGAACATGGATTTAGTGGTACTGTTAAGGACCTGTTAAGGCCCCCTTAGCATCCATATACATAGTCACACCTTTCTTGGGTAGCATCTTGGAGAATGGGAGAGGGGCGGTTAATAGATGAAACATGGCAACAAAGCCAGAAAACATCTCAGTCAATTTTTGGGGTCCCAGTCCCATACTCCATGATGTCCTCTGTGGTGCTTTCCTGACTCTGTGATGCGTCAGAGACACTGGCCTACAGATTCCTGTAGGACTATGAACCTGCAGCATCCTGAATTTCTTCTTTACCACAGTCATCAGACTACAATTGCTTGGTCCACTCTCATGTTCTTTAATTCTGCGCTAGCTTCCTTGAGGGTGGAGATCATCATTAGCATTGCTTATCGCATAGTCTCCTGGTACCACTTCATGGGTATGCCACAGAATTGAGAATTGTGAGTTTGGTTGACTCTAGACTAGATTACAATGTCTTATATCAAATTTCGATTAAGATATAATGCCTGCTATATATCCTTAACATGAAGAATACTTCCGGGAGCAGTAACCTTAGCTTCAACAGGGAGCTCACTAGAAATGCAGATTCCTAGGCTCTGCCCGCACTTTCTCAATCAGAATCACATTTCAACTAGATTCCTAACGATTCATTTGGATGAAATTTGTGCAGCACTATCTTTTTTTTTTTTTTTTTAAATTTTGCCTCAATGCAGCACTATCTTATGTTCCATTGCTGAAATCAGAAAGTAAATTTGGATTTAGAAGAATATTCTTTTAAATAATAATGAATAAACAACAAGCTAATACATATACATATGCATTTATCTATTAACAATGAGTGGTTACTATGAACCAGGCATAGCGCTAAAATCCTTACTTGGAAACTGGAGTTGTGTGTGTGTGTGTGTGTGTGTGTGTGTGTGTGTGTGTGTGTGTGTTCATGTGGAGGCCAGAAGGCAACCTTGGGTGTCATTCCTTAGAAGTGCAATTTATGTATTTTTCATTTTCTTTCAGATAGCTTCTCTCATTGGCCTGGAACTTGCCAAATAGGTTATGCTGGCTGTCTGGACAATCCCGGGGGATCCATTTGTCCCTGCCTTCCTGGTCCTGAAATTACAAGCACATGCTACCATGCCCTTCATTTTAAATGGAAGCTCTGAGAATTGAACTCAAGTCCTCGTAAAAGTAAAGCACTTTACTGACTGAGCCATCTCCACACGTTCTGGAGTCTATTTTACATTTTAAAGTTATCTTTTGGGGGAATCGCCATTATTTGTTACAGAAAATGAAAGTAACGTCCCAGTGTCTGAAGAAGACATGATGTTAACACAGGGTTTCAATGTCTGGCTTGAATGAGAACTTAGGTCAGTTCTAAACACTGTGATTCAAGTACTTGGATGCTGGATAGCATCATCAGGGTTGGAAGTACAGGCCTATCAATGGCCTGTGGCCAGTACCATTTTCTCAAATGAGAGAAAAGCAGATCCATGAGTCTTGGCAGTGTCTGGGACTGCAGACTTGAGAATGACCGCTCTGTTTATTTGAAGTCTTGGTGCTTTTCTCCAGGACTTGGTTCCTGGTTTGTCAAATGGAGTTAGGGCTTATCTAATAATTCCCTAGGTTTTTATTTCCTCTTTGAGAAGCCACTTTATGATCTTACAATTTTACTGCTGACTAATTACAGCACTTGATAGTGCAGAAGCTGAAAGCGTGAGCCGGGGGTTAGGAAGGCTCCTGGTTAAGTTTGGACCCTGCACCTAACCAGCTGTTTCGTTCCTAGCATGTCACCCAGCAACTTTCTGCTTTAAGGTTTCTATGAACAGAGCTGGAGAGATGGCTCAGCCATCGAAGGCTAAAAAGCTCAAAATGAAAAAGATTTCCATGAACAGAGACCAATTTTTTTAACCTCATTTAGTACACAAAGCACATTTAATGTTTCAGAAATCTGGATGCCTATTACATTGAGTGGCATGTCACCAGTTGGCTGGCAACATTATTATATTCTTCATAGTAAATTAATGGTATACCTCATGATCAATGGCCTAATTTTAGACTCAATAAAACACAGCGATAAAGCACTAATCTCCTAGAATTCTTGTGAAAATTAAATGAGATATGGATGCAGTCACTAAGCATGTTTCCAATCCTCTCTGAACAACAGTTAGCATCTATAGTGACATATTTTTTTTTTTCTGGAAGGAAAGATATGGTTTTATGTCCATTGCTTCATGACATACTTTAGTACATTCTCTCTTCCTTCCAAATCTCTCCCAAATCTCTCTTGATAACAGGCTGGTAAACAAACTGTTCTTCCTTGTCCCCCTCACTGTTTGTATAGTCTAAATGAAGTGTTACTCATAGAATAATTGGGACTTAGAGACTGATTTACCTAGGCATCATTTAGACAAATGATGGAGAGACATTTAACTCTTGATGTATAAGACATGAAGCAAGAGATACTCCTCATTCTAGAACAGCATGGATCCTTGATCAACAGAATTCACTCTCACTGGTTTCTTGGGGGAGACTGCGGGGTTATTGAGTTTGCACAGTGCTCTGCTGAGAATGTTATCTTGGTTGTCTCTTTCTATTTCAGTAGTCTCTAGACTAGTGGAAAATTAAACCGGAAATTTCAGAAGGCATGGAATCCACAGTACAGACTGTGGAAGCCCTTATGTGAAGTAAGTGTGTGTGTGTGTGTGTGTGTGTGTGTGTGTGTGTGTGTGTGTGTACATGAAGAGACTACAAATCAACCTTAGATGTCATTCCTCTGGTCTTTTCCACCTCGATTTTTTGGGACAGGGTCTCTCACTGGTTTGCAACTTATTGAGGAGGCTAGGATGGCCAGCAAGACCCAGAGATCTCAGCGTCTACACATCTCCACTGCTGGGATTATAAGCATATGCTGTCATGTGTGGCTTTTTAAATGGATGCTGGGGAATCTAAATTTAGGTTCTTATACATGCACATCAAACACTGTTTCCCAAGGTAACCTCCTTGGCTTTGACCTGCTCTAGAAGGGTTCTGTCAATTGGAGAGAAACAATCTCTACAAACACCGCAGGAAGAATTCACAATGTAAAGATCTGGGCAACTATCTGACCCTGGATGGGGCCATTCTGTTATTTTGTGTTTTTCCTATATTAAAAAGCTATAGGTACCTTTGACCTCCACTCACTGAATGGATACTGTCCAAGTACCTACCATTTTTGTGGTCTGCGTGGGAAAAGGATAAAAAAACATAGCACTTGTATTTAGTACACCAGAGTTCAAGTAGTGCTTGAGAAAGTCACTTACACACAGCTTCCTTTCCTAAAATGGAGCAACAGTGAAGCCATGCTTGTGAGTCTAAGGTAAAGATCCAGTTGGATCATCTACATAAAGTTCTCAGCACAGTGCCCAGGCCAAGGTGGGGTATTTGCCCTCTGTCCATTCATCTACCCACCATTCATACATGTATCTATCTAGCTATTTATGTTCCTTCCTTCCTTCCTCTATCCTTTCTTCCCTTTTTTCTGCTTTCTTCCTATGTCTTTCTTTCTTTCTTTCTTTCTTTCTTTCTTTCTTTCTTTCTTTCTTTCTTTCTTTCTTTCCCTTCTTTATCCCACTTTCCTGTTTCTACATCTATCTCCTATCTAAGAGATCATCTTTACAAGTTTTGTAAATCCTTAGCATCTATGAAGGAAAAAGTTTCATTTAAAAGTCCAGTGGAACCACTATGACGATCAGAAAATGATGCGAGGATTTAGCCCAGAGTGGAGGCAGAGCAGCAATAGTGGTATTGAAGTCCCTGGCGCTCACTTGATTTAGAACATGTGACAGTTTAATGAAAATGTATTTTTTTAAAAAAGATTTTTTTGTAGGATCACTGTTTTTCTTTTCTAGACCTTTGCAATCTTTTGTATCTCTATTTTTCTTGTGATACTGTAACTAAGCTGAACATTTAATTTCTAATAATGTCACAAGATAGAAAGCATAAAGTCCACCAGAAAGCCATGGGCTGAATCTTGTAGATTCTCAAAACATGCTCTGAATAAACACATCAGGAGATCTCTGTATTCTAGTCCTAGCATCTTACCTCATCCCAATTTGCACTGTAACCTGTCAGCTCCTTGCCATTACCTCCATATCTCTAGATCTACCCTGTCTACCATCTATCTATCTATCTATCTATCTATCTATCTATCTATCTATCTATCTATCTATCTATCTAATCTATCATCTATCAATTAATCCATCTATCTATCTATCTATCTATCTATCTATCTATCTATCTATCTATCTATCTATCTATCCATCCATCCATCCATCCATCCATCCATCCATCCATCCATCCATCTATCTATCTATCTATCTATCTATCTATCTATCTATCTATCTATCTATCTATCTATCTATCTATCTATCCATCCATCCATCCATCTATCTATCTATCTATCTATCTATCTATCTATCTATCTATCCATCCATCTATCTATCATCTACCTACCTACCTCTCTATCTCTCTATCTCTTCTATTTCCTAGGAAATCTAAAAAGGTAGGGGAATGATACAGGAAAAGCAGACATTTAAAGGCCAAAAAAAAAAAAAAAAACAAGATATGGAGAACTAATTTGCTTAGAAGAGGGCTTGAATGTCCCAAAGTTCACATTCACATTGAATTCAGTTTTACTCTATTCCTGTACTTCAGACTTTTCTTTACATCACTGCTAATACAGTTTTTCTGGAGTGGCACTTTATTTTAGCTTAAGGAACCTTCAGTGGCTATCACCCGTAGAGGTAAGATGTGTGGAGTCTATCCTCTGAAAATCTATATGAATACACAGAGATTCCCCGGGAAAGAACTTTGGACTACTGGAAGCAGCCATAACCGTTTTCTTTTGGGCCTTGCTACAAAGTGAAGGGTGCCTTCAACTCACCACAGTCCAGGTTGGGCTGCTGCCTCCACCTCCTGATTGCTAGGGTTACAGGTGTGTGCCACCTTTGCCAAACAGATTACTGTCTTTGAATGGCATGTAAAGGCTATAGAGATCTTGCTCCTGCCTACTTTGCTACCTGATCTGGCACTGTTTTATAGCCATGTTGAATTAGGGAAAGTAGGCATGTGTTCTCTGCCTGGGCTTGCTTCTAGGACTGTGTTTTTGTTCATCATTTGTGCTTCCCTAAGCTTTGTTTGTTCTTCTGTAAAATGGGAGTAATTATATAAGAGGTTCTGAAGATTAAATGTGTTATGTGTATGCAAGACCACACCTAGCTTACAGAATGCATGGATGAGCATTTTATATAAGAATGCTATTTTTATCAGCTGTGTAGTTTTGTACATTGGTATATTTTGCTCTGTGCAGGATGTCTTTCCAATCTCCAGTTTCCAGAAACTGATTCCAATGTAGCTCTTTCAATGTGCACTTGAAACCTTATTATCACCTGAATGTGTCTAAGGTTTTATGAAAATGTCATATTCCTCTGACACATAATCAATGGAGATTGTAATGTACTGAATTTGCAGTTTACACATATGCTTTGGTGCTCCATGAAGATAACAGTTGTTCCCCTCTCATTTGGATAGTTCCTGACTTTTCACACTGTTCTTGCTGCAGGACAGGCTCTCACCAAGTGCTTGCCTAATTGGATGAATGGACGGATGCATGATTGAATGAGTGAATGACTGGGTACCTTCCCTATGCAGGGGCACATATGTCTTGAGCATAGTTTTGAATCTTGAAATATTTATTACTAACCTAGTGTTTGGCACACGTTAAAATGCTGTCTGAATTGTTTTGAAATATGTTCAACTGTTACATGGGATTAAATGAAAAATCTTTACGGAATCTTTTAGCTCTTAAGGACACTGATATACATTCATTAATATTTCATTTCAGAGCTCTCACGTCTTGAGAAGAAACAAGAAGGAATTTCCAAAGCCAGAGAACTTTCTCACAACAGCTCCTGCCTAGTCATTCTGACTACACACAGTACATACAAGCACAGCACGGAGACCACCACTTCCTCTTGACCAGTAAACATTCATTGAAGAACACGAACTTCTTCAGAGGGCAGAAAACAGGAAACAAAGGAGAAAAGAAAACTGAGAGGGAAGATTCATTTGGTTCAATGTCTTTAAAAATACAAAACAAAACACCACACACACGACACCAAATCACTAGACCTTGAAACCAAGGCTGAAGGAAGTTCTGCAGCAAACCAGAACTCTGTTCCTTCAAACTTCCGCCTTTACGGAAATGCTGCTCTCCCAAGGCCAACAGTGAATGGGCATGAGATGCGTTTAGACAGCACAAATTAACTCCTTAAGTGTCATTGCCACTCCACGCCACTCTCCGGGAGTACATACCTTAAGGAGCTACTAAACAAAAACAAAAACACAAACTGAATGTAACTCAACAGTCCTGGAAATTGATAAGGCATATACAATCGGTTCACCTGCATCCTTCTGATTCTCTATTTGAAAGAGAGAGCACAATGAGGAGAGAAGAGAAAGAGAAACAAGAACACATATGCAAGATTAATGAGCAAGTGGACCAAAATGCCCCCCACTTATGCGTGATATATGATATTGGACAGAAGAGGTTGCCCTTGGCTTCCCACCGCCCCGAAGTTTGGGGGCCAGCAAAAAAAGGCTCCTTCACAGATGTGGAAAATGCTGCACAAATAGAAAATTAGTAAATAAGTTTAATGTGAAATCAAACTATGAAACATACATGAACTCTTCAAATGACAATTAAGTCATATGTTGTATCCAGAGCTTTGAGGACAAGGGCAAGTAAAACTCTCCAGAGAGAAGGAGGAAAACTTCCCAGCTTGAGAGAGACTAGCTAGGAAGCATAGAAGATCTAGCTTTCACAGAGTACGGACCATCTTGCATGATCTCATACCCATCGTGGTTTGACATCTTAAACATGGATAAAGAAAGCATGACTTTGCCTCAGATGCCCTTTTTCTGACACCTAGTGCATCGCTCCCCAGCTTAGCTGCTACATTTTGATTGTGTACCAGTGACAAGTACTTTACAAATTAGGGTTACACACAAGCAAAGTAAAAATGCATTCAGGTCACAGACAGAAGAACTGAAAAAACTTACAGACAAATCTGAGTTTATCACAAACAGATGGCTTAATTGTCTAACCTGTTTTAGGCTGATAAAAAGTGACTGGACTTCTCACACTGGGTTTCACAGACAGAACCAACAGACAAGCCAATGCTAAAAAACTTGAAGCAAGGAGAGTGAGTTGGTTTGGATCTGGATTTCTTGAAATAATGGAAACAGAAAGAGTGAAGACAGCATGGTGAGGAGGTGGTAGGTACTCACGAATGGTTAAATCCATCACTTGGGAGGCCAAGCAGAAGACAGGATGCTCATACATTTCTCTCTTTTTCCCTATAAAAGAGGATTTGGGCATGCAAGAGGCTTAGGTCAGAGGTAAAGAGGTTAAAGGTTATAGGTTAGAGGAAAACGTTACATTAGCTCAAGGAAAAATAGCCACAGAGTATTTTGGGATAAACACAGGATAAAAGAAAAAGGAGTTTTGAAATTTGGGAACTACTGGATTAACCATTCAGCATGCCGTGAGCCACGAGAGAGATTGTGACCATGATTTTACACGTCTCTTTAGAGTCGTTGGCAAGAATACAATGACCAAAAACATCATGGGTAAAGGGAAACAGAATTCCATTGATTTAAGGCTCCAAGATACTAAGGATTTCAGACTTTAGTATCTAAGGCTCTTGAGGTATTTCTTCATAAACATAGTCTCCAGCAATATTACTACAGCTTCTTTCCAAAATGCTCAGATAGATAAGCTATTAATGCTCAATAGAGGCTCAGGTGTAAGAAAAAAAGAGGGTTTCTTTTCTGAGGGTAGGACCCGAGCCCTGTTCAAAGAAAGCTGTCTGGTAGTAATATCTTTAAAGCTGCAATATCCCAGCCTACAGTGGACTATGTTCATGGAAGAAAACCTGACACATGCAGCCAGAGAATGTGGGGTTGTCTGAATTAACAATCCCAGCATGCTTTGAAATTGGTGTCTCAGCCACTTTTGCAGAGGTTGTATCAAAAAGTGGCTGAGCCAATCACGGACAAGGAAGGAGAAAAGCAGAAGAGAGCAAGTAGTGTGGAATGAGGTACTTCTCTGAAAAGAGAGTTGGAATAAAAAGATTGGTTTCTTCAAAGAATCCCCAGACCTAAAAGTCACAGTGCAAAAGATAATTAACACAACCAGGAAGAACTGAGGCACAGAAGGAGATTACAGACCAGCTGATCTACTTTGGAAATGAATGCATTTTTACTTACAGATCGCAAAGTTTGGTTGTTTTTTTTAAAAAAATATTTATCTGAAAGAAGAGAGCAGATCTTACCAAAAGACTAATAATAGCTGGACCAAGACCTATGAGGCAGCAGTTGTGGAAACTGGATATTTCATTTCTTGATCCCATCCCATCTTTGGCTTCAGGATTAGTTACATGGTTGACTTTACCCAATCCAACCAATCATTATGTCCTGGGCTGGGAATGCTGGCACAATTATTTGCTAATAAAGCTGTTTAACCATTGATCTTCTTGTTCCTCTGTTTTTGTCACTCATTACCAAGTCAAGAGTTGATAAACACCCTTCTAGTGCCCAGTTCTTAAGTGTTTCTCCCTGGATGCATAACAATGAACTCATTACCACTGGTACACAATTTGCATTGTCACACAGACAAAATCAGGAAAGGGAGGAAGACATGTAGTGTACAGAACACTGGGAATTTAACATGATTGTCAGCTAATTTCTAAGGAAACAGGACATTGGCAGTATATGTGATGGTGTGTGTGTGCTAATCAGCTGTTCCCCCAGCTCATGTCCCAAGGTGGACAATGTGCCTTTGCTTGCTTTATTCAGGTATCATGTGTTTTGTGTGTGAGAGAGAACACCAGATTCCAGAGTGTGGACACATTGAGTCTTGCACACAGAACTTCCACATGTATACACTTACACCACTGGTCAGGTTGGGTGTGGTTTTCAAATCACCCTATAGCAGCCAATGGGGGTAACAATGAAAAGTAATTAATGCCCTTGAAAGTGAATAGGTCCTAAAGAACCATAGCTTCTTCTTGAGTTGAGTTTACTCAAAGTTCCTTTTAATTATGCTGTCATCAATGACTGCTTCCCTAAAACTTGAGATAGCAGTACCAATACACTTCCGACATCTCTGCTAACAAGAAAGAATGATTTCCAGAGTCAACTTAGAGCCCCTAGAGATGATTCCATACTACTCTGCCACCAAATTTGAAATGTTCCCCAAAGACAAGAGACTTCCAAGGGATAAGAGAGAGCTAAGCAGAACTTGAATATTGAATTATTCAATGCTTGTTTTACTTTCAGTACTATTGGCAGTAGATAGCAGGTCGCCCCCTTTTTCTCCATTTAGAGAAGGTAACAATGCTACCCAACTCTTTCACAGGTAACACTATCCTCAGAGGAGATATTTAAGGACAGTACATACTGTCAGAAGGACCGTAGTAATAACATAACATCCCACACTCAATGCTGGTTTCGTCCTAAGGCTGTCTCCTGAGCTGATGTCCTGCTTTTCATCTATTTATTTGGCCACAGCCAAGGCATTTTCCACATTTCGAGTATTTCAGCTTAACGTAGTCAGATGGACCACTGTTTTTTGGTGTCCATTAAGAAAAGAGACAAATTTTCCCAGGGAGGCATACCAAAATTTAAACTCAAAACTTGTGGCAGGCAGAAGCCTTACCTTCAATTTTGGCATACTCGGACAGGCGTGAGTAGTTGACTAGCGCAGCCTGTTCCAGGCATTTACGGATGACAGTTTTGACCTCTTCCTGTGGTACTGGAGTGACAATGTCTTTCATCAAAACCTTTAGGTAGAAGGAAAGGGGACTATTAAGTTACAAATCAACATGTCACTCATTTCTGCTTTGCAAAGTCTTCAGGTATAAAATCCTTAATGCTAACTAACGTGAAAACCGTGGGTAGAAAGAAAACCCCAGAACAGCTGGGGAGGCAAAGTCTGTGGAGGCATCAGGGAAGGGCCTGGTGCGACTTTTCAGTATAGCTAGTTGGGAATCTGAAAATAAAACTTGTAGAATTTTGGCAGTTTCCTCATTTTTATTCTGGTATTTCATGAATGGTAAACAAATCCTTTGAAAATGGCCATCCAACTGCAATGTTTGATTGCAATTATTTGCGTATCCATTTCTGTGTCTCATGTTCATTCTTACCCGTTCCAAGAGTGAGAGAGTAGCTTTCAAAGCACCTTCGGGTCGACCAAAAGGAAAGCAATACCTAAAATAGACACACAATTCTCAGGTTGCCCACACCATTACATTAGCAGGAAACACGCTGCAATTTGATTCCTATAGCAACTTGTACTAGGAATGGAAAAGGCTTTTTATTTTGTCACACTGTGTTATGTTAATCCCAGTTCACACCATATATGTGTATATATAATGTATGTATGTATATGTGTGAATAATGAGTGAAGAGGGACTCTGCAAATGTCTGCAACAGAACAGAATATTGAAGAGTGGTGACACAGAGCTCTGTTTGAATTTCCATTGTGAAGGAAAACACTAGTCAACAAAAACATGACCTTGTGCATTATTGTAGGGCACATGTATTATATAGACTTGTGTATTATTATAGGATTGAAAGCCAGGAGTTAAAACCGGCTGGAATCCAAACACACTTCTTCAGATTCCTAAAGGGTTGAGGCATGAAGCAGGCATGCACTTGGGATAAGTCCTGACTTTGCCTAACTTGCTTAGAACGTTTTTCACTGTTACTGGATCTCTGCGCTATTGTTGATACATTTTGCCTACAATGCATGGTCAATTAAAGGACCTTCATTAAAATCTTATTCCATAAAAAGGAGAATTCTGATAGCACAGATAGAAACATGTCAGTTACAGCTACAGGTGCCATCAATGGCTTCTGCCAGTCAAGAGTTCTTCAAAACACTGCTCAAAAGTATAGAGAACAGGATGGGCTGCTTATACTCAGACTACAGTGTGAGGATGGGGACATGTTCCTCCTGGCCTCATTTTCCTAATTGTTTAACTAGATTTTATAGCTACCTTACACAGTTGTTTATAGATAAAAACTAAAGTTAGAACCTTTTAGCCTCCAGTCCTATACCTGGCGTATGGGAACTATTAGAAGCACAATTACTGTCTGGAAGTTCCTGCCTCGGAGTCTATGTGTGGAGCCAACATTATCGTGTTAAAAATGTCCCATATACTCTACAGGGGAAGTGGATTGCATAGTGTGAGCATCAAGTGTGTGATCTGCTGCTGAAAGCCAGGTCTCCACCCCCAGCCCCCAACCAGGCTGACCCACGTTTCCTTCTTTCTATGCATAGCTAGCAGGAGTGGGGGAAAGAGTTATGAACACCATTAACTTTACCCCATTCACTATGGCCCAAACTGCAGGAGTTTTAAAAACTGTTTTATCTAGGAACCCTGAAGAATCTTCAACTTTTTTTATGATGTTAATTATCAGTCAGATCACACAAGGAAAGTTTTGTTCTTTAAGCAACTAAAATGCCCTTAAGAATCTGGATATACTTGGTAACATGCTTGCCCTAGCATTCATGATGTACTGGGTTCAAGTCTCAGCATGGCATGAAACCTGGTGTGTGTTGGCACACACCTATAATCCCAGCACTCGAGTGCTGGAGGCAGGAGTATTAGGAGTTCAAGATAACCTTTGGCTATATAGAGAATTTGAGGTTAGCCTGGACCACAGGAGACTCCACATCCAAACAAACGTAAACAAAGAACAACTGCGAGTCTGGAAGCTAATGGGGGCCACAGGCAATGGTTGGCCTTTTTTCTCTAGCTATTCCACTTTAATGATCTTATGTGTCTCTGATAGTTTGTTTTGGAAATGAAGGGTTTTTTTGTGCACATTCATTCTTACCCCAGCAGACCCCTAAACTGCAGCTCCTTACCTAAAATGCGTAATCTGATTTTCCAGCAGAACTCGGAGTCTCTCTTTGGTTTCTTCGAAGCGCTCTTTTTCTTCAACAGTCACAGTTCCAATTCCATCAGGCCTGAAAGGAGACACGCTATGAAGTGACGGCCCCCTCATATGCTGACACCATCAAATCAAATCTCTACCAGGAGGAAACTGTCTGCTCAAGAAGAGGCAAGGGCAATGACGGCCCTGATCCAACAGGCCCAATGGCTTCTCAAGTAGAAGATGGTTCAGGGTTACCATTCAGTGGGTGTTTGTGTGAACTAGCAAAATGGCTCACAGGTTAAGCCCAGCTTTTTCTGTCTGGTCATAGACTCTTAAAAGATCTGGAGACATTAACATGAGCGTGTGTGCGTGGGCACATGTGTGTGACTGTACACATGCACATTCACGTTTGTGGAGGGCAGAAATCAACATCAGGTATCGTTTGCAATTGCTCTCCACCTTAATTGTTCAGACAGGACCCCTAATGAAGCTGAAGCCTCATCAGGCTGCCGTAGGCCGGCCAGCCAGCCTGCCTCCTCTGCCTCTGCTTCCCCAGGGCTGGAGTGCAGGTGCCCATTGCTGCACGTGGACAAGACTGGAGTCCTCATTCCAGTGCCACAAGCCATCTCTCCAGCCCTTCCATCATTCTTAAAATTAGGAAAGTTTTACAATGCAGTTTGGATTTTGGTCTCTCTTGAAAGTTCAAACAGCTGACATTGTCAGTTGCCAACCAACACCTTTTTCCTGAGTGGATGTTTACCTGGCCATATCTCTAGTTTGCATTACCTGTCTCACAGGCTCTCGGGTTTGCGACTCTTCAATTATTACGAAAATTCCTACAAAAATCAGGTGTCATATAAAGCATGTATTTTGCTCCTCATTAAATTACTCAGTTTGTAATAATCACTGTTTAAAGTAACTTCAGTATTAACTAAAGGATAACCCAGATGTTGTCCAATCATAGTGAACTACTGTGATAAAGAGTAAGACAGTGGAAAAAACCCGGGGATTCCAGTTGAATCATAGTGCTCTCAGTTTCCTGTCGCTCACAAGTACACACACATTCCTCTCTCTGTTATTGGCCATTTGCATTGGAAATATCACAGCTGTGTAAATTATATCCCAAGTTTCTATTTGCCAAATTAGACACAGGATAACCTGACCCATTCAAAGCCTTCTGAGTCCCAGATCTCTAGTGACTGGAGACGATGGGCTATGTCAGCTTGCAGATTGCTGTGTCACCACAGAACACCTATAGGAACATTCCTCAGTCTGCATAGCCCAGTCATCTTGAGAGCAAACAAATGGTGGTGCTCATGAGCCTTCTCAGGGTGCCAGCAGAAGTTAAGAAAACTCTCTGTAGTCTATCAAGCTGACCACACAAAGACTTGGCAATGTTAGCACTCTATGTCTGTCAGCTTTTAAATGGTCATCTTCCCTTCTTTTTAAACAATAAAAGTACTCTATTTGAAAATTAAAGAAGAGCCTCTACTTCAATTTGTAAAAAAAAAAAAAAAATCACCCCAAAGAGCAAAATCTTATTCTCCTTTTTTGTATTCCTCCCCAATTAAAGGAAGAAAACAAGCAAAATGGTCAACACCAAGGAGACTTTGAGTTCTAAGCCTGTGCTAATATTTTCAAATCTACTGGTCAAAAGTCAAAGATCAAGTCACAAAGTTTATTGAATTTTTTTCAAGAAATATCCCTAGTTCCATTGTCCTTAAATCCCAGGATAAACTCACTGGCCACCACAGAATGCCTGTTAGGTTGTCTTTGATAATGTCTCACATTGTTTCTATTACAAGTTTGAATTTCATTCTGGCTGTTGAATTTTGTTTATACCAAAACCAACTTACTAATATACTAAACACATGTGATTGGCATGTCCAACCCCATGTTTGATTGAGGGAAAAGGGAGCCATTCAGACAATTCCATGTTTAGTAGGAAGTTAACACAGAGAAAACTCAGCGCTCTCAGATGCAGTTGACAGTAAACAGAAAGGCTTAGACATCATAGCCAATGACATGGGTGTCCCAGAGAGGTTTGTCACCTTTAGTGACTTACTTACTTTTTTAGTGGTGCTGAGGACTGAAGAGGGCCCATGAACGCTTGACAAACATTCTATTACTGAGGTACATCTCCAGCTTTATGTTCTTGATTCCAAGACAAACTTGTTTGTGAATCAAGATGTTCATTCCTTGCCCAAGAGGCCTTGTCAGACTCGGTGTTTTTGTTTGAGTCTGAGAGGATATGAACTGAAGGATTAGATGTGTTTCACCTTCTTAGCTAGTTCTTACAATGAGGCATTACCACAAATGCAAACTGTGCTTTGCTTCTTTCCTGCCTTTTGTTCTGGTGATGCACATTAAGGGAATCAGAGAGCTCCTACTTGGCCTCTCCACGAGAACTGGGAATACTGACTGCTATCGCACTATTGAACCCAAGTAAACGTTTATTGTTGTAGTCACTTTAATTTACTTCTTAATCACCTTATGCTAGTGTGAATAGTTTCCCTTTAGACATAAATAAAACAAATGAACCTCATTAAGTCTGCAATGCTCTCCTTCAGACATCACCTGCAAAACCAGGTGATAAGATCCCGCAGGATCTCAACAGCAAATGCAAACGTTTTAACTGCCAGATCTGTAGTATTAGGGTGTTGGCAATAGGGATGGTATTTGACAAATTGTGTGAGAGACCTGCTAGGGATCAGTTTGTTAAAGACCAGAAGCGTAACAGTAGTTAAGGAGTCACTTTAGTTTGACTTCAGATAATGATTTTTTTTAAAATTCTGTCAAATATCATTTTCTTTTCCATTGACTTCCATAATTCACCAGTAATGACTGCACAGTGGGCGCTCAGAAAACAACCCGTGCCAAATGGTTAAAGGGAGTGCTGTTTTCTCTTTAAAGTATTTTAATTTTGTGTGTATGAGAGAGAGAGAGAGAGAGAGAGAGAGAGAGAGAGAGAGAGAGAGGGGGGGGGCGTGCATGTGCTCTGGTGTGCGTGTGAAGGTCAAATGACAACTGTCTTTCACTGTCGGTCCCTGGGATTGAACTCAGGTTGTCAGGTGTGTGAGGCGAGCACTTTGGTCTGTTAAGGCATATTGCTGGCCTGGGAGCTGTATTTTCTATAGAAGCTACATGTGCTTTTAGCAGGGCTATGGTTCTCAAACATGGCCATGGCCCAGCGTCACTTGGAGGCCTTGTGACAACCCACACCACCTGGCTCGATCCAGAGTTCTTGAATTGGTAGGTCTGGGATGAGACCTGAGAATTTGCATTTCTAATGGGTTCTGTGGTGCCACTGGTTTGAGAATCATGCTAAGAACCATTGATACACACCACACACACACACACACACACACACACACACACACACACACACACAGTAGCCAATATAAAAACAAAACCTCAATGGAGGCTCTTCCAGTTTCTGAAGGGATGCTTTTATTTTGGTGCGTGGCTTTACGTATGTGGATGATGGGTGCTAGTTGAGCGTCGTCCTCAGTGGTGCTCACTTTATCCTTTGAGACAGAGTCTCTTACTGAACCTGGAATTTGTCAATTTAGCTGGACTGGTTAGCCAAGCAGCAAGCCCCAGGGAGTCTTTGTGCCTCCACTTTCCCAGTGCCGGCCCAGCTTGGCTTTCACAGAGTGCTCCATTGGCCCAGTCACTTCACCAACCCCTTGACAGGATGCTTTTGATCCAAGGTTCTTAACTCCCCTAAGACTGAGATGGATTTGAGAACAGAGACAGTTTGTTAGAGGTACACTGCCCCTTTCTGAGTTGATTTCCCCTTCCAAAAGAGGCATTTGCAGTTTCTATTGTCTCAGGAAAACAAGGGTGGCTGCCCAGCAAATCACATTAGTGGAGTGGTACTACTGTCACAAAGAGGACAGTCTTTCCCGAACACGGGAAATGTTCTTTAAGTTTCATAAAATAGCTCAGTGTCTTTTTCATTTCTCAATATTTAACACTTGGTAAATCATAAAGGAGAAGAGAAAAAGAAGGACTTTAAGCTTTTAATCCAAGTCCTAGTCTGGGATGTGTCTTCATGCAGAATGCATGTCCAAAAATCTGGATGCCCCCTTTCTCATGAATGACCGTACATCCCCTACCTCACTAGATTCTGGCTTATTAGGTACCCGCTGCCCTGCTAACTGCCCTGGACTTAGAAGAAGGAAAAGTAGATTGACCTATTACCCATTATTAATGCCTTGAAGGCAATTCTTTTTTTTTTTTTTTTTTTTTTTTTTCGAGACAGGGTTTCTCTGTGTAGCTTTGCGCCTTTCCTGGAACTCACTTGGTAGTCCAGGCTGGCCTCGAACTCACAGAGATCCGCCTGGCTCTGCCTCCCGAGTGCTGGGATTAAAGGTGTGCACCACCACCGCCCGGCCGAAGGCAATTCTTATAATTTTCAGAAACTGCACATCCAAGCAGACTCTGCCACTCAGCCACTGGATCCTCTGATATTTGAACAGTAAGTGAGCAAGGCAAGATGAGAAGAAGCAGGTGGAATGCACTGCTCTTAGCAGCTGGGGCTGGACCACATCGTTTTCATAGGTCAGTAATTCTTGATGCCTGACTCTACCTACACTTCTGACAGCTGTGTGTCAATCGTTCTGCAGTGGAGGCTTAGATGGGCATTTTGAAAGCTTGCAGGTCATTTAAATGCAGAAGCAGGGCTCTGATCTGATTTATACTCTTCTGGAGATACCTCAGTTCCATTTCCTTTTCTTTTCTTTACTCATACAATGTAAGTTTACAAAGGACACATTCCCTCCTTCTTCATGTCTCTGGTTTAAACAGAAGCCTCTAAGTGATGCTTTAGGAACACACACATGTGCAAGCACAGGAACACACAAAGAAAAACAGTCCCTGGCCTCTGATTTCACCTAACTGAACACTGGCTAACCTCACTTCTTGTATATCATAATCCTGGGAACTTGAGACAATATGCAGGTCAAGTGTAGTCATTTTTGGAGCCTTGCTGAAGACTGGAAGCTCTCCCACCTGCAGGCCATCACTGGAGCCAGAAGTGGGTCTCTGCAGCCACAGCAGACTATATTGCATCTGACATGGCTGGCATCTCTGGAATCCACCTTTCAAGTTTTCGGCAAACCATTTTCTCACTGTCCTTCACAAAGCTGACATTTTCGGCAGCATGATAGGAAAGATGTCATGTCGGCTGCTCTTCAAGTTCTTGTCACCGTGGTTACACCAGCTCTGTCATCTTCAGTCTCCTCACCGTCTCCCATCTTGAGCCATGTCACAAATAATAATGCATCCAGAGTTGCATCTTTCTCCTTTTCCAATTTTGTTTTTGTATCAAATCAAACCCACCGAGCCCAGCAGTCATCAATTATGCAAACGGATGTTACCAGTTATGTAAACTGTTCCCCTTAAAGCTAAAGATGATTCACTAATGCCTGCTGGAGAATTGATTCAGTATTGTTATGTCCTGGGATTGTAGTACAAACATCTTGATACTTGAAATTCCCCAAGCAGTCCAGTCAAACCCCCTTTTTCTGTCAGGAACCAACAAACCTCTCCAAAGTAGTTAAATTGTCACCACACCCAGGTAAGCACCAGCTTTCTAGCATTTAATTATCCTCCAGGCATAGCTCTACATATCATATTGAAATCTGGGTTGCAAAACATTTCAAAAGGTCAGATACCTTTTCAAGAAAGTCAGGATGAAAAATTAATTCGAAGCATACAATGATTGCTGTCTTCTGATAGTGCATCTAGCTGGTGATTAAGGGCCAAATCCAGGTGTAAAAGGAAACATATGAATTCACCAGAAGAGGAAGAAGCGTCTGGTCCACAGATCTGCATACAACCAGCTTTCAGCCTCCAATCAGTACCAACAAGGGGTAAAACTCCAGCTGAAGAAGGAATATACTTTCATCTCCAAATGCAAATGTCCACATATGCTGGTGCAGGCACTGTAAACACGATATATTCTCTCTCTCCAAATGGATGCATGCCTGCAGACCGCATTATGGATCCATGAAAATGTCCTTAAACAAGCATGATAACTGAATCTTACTTGCTACTAAATTGTTCCAGCCTAGAAACACGAGTACTTAAAGGGCCAGAGCAGGACAAAGTATGTTAGGCATTCCTTGCAATGTTCCCTAAATAGGACAGCTATATCAGATACTCGGATGATCTTGACTTAAAATATATATTTATAATATCTGACAACTCTTCATCCTTACAATTTTTAGAGTGCTATCCCTGAATTTGATTTGAGTGTAGAATATTTTCCTTTGTTTCTTTTTGGCAGTTAATAGATACAAATTTAAGATTGCCCCAAAGCATCAGCCACTAAAAGGAGATACCCCTGTCTCCCTGCAAGCTCCTGTAATGGCTTCTATAATCCTAGGTTAATTATAATTTATAATGAGGACTCTCATATCCCATAGCCACTGCTTCATTGTGAAAGCCAGCCCTACACCTTCCCTATCCTTTTCTTCCAGCTCATGCCCTTTTCTAATTATGCCCTGATGCCCTGGGGCTCAGATATGCTGCTAAAACAAATATATCAAAGTGTTTGTGTCACAAATGTTAAGACAGGAAGAAAAATAAGTAGTTTCTACACCATTACAAGTGGGCATTGTAGCTTCTTGGGTCTGCTAATAGGGAATTTCAAAAAAGAGACTTGGGGAGGGCAAATATTCCAAGGAGGCCTCTGACTTGTTTGCAGTTCATCTGAATCTGAAGTCATGACTCAACAATATAGCAGCTTCATCCAACCTATTACAAGCACGGGGCTGGTTGAGAAGCTACCCTTGCTCAACAGTCACCAGGAACACAGGTGCTATTGGAATGTGGGCAATAGTAAAAGTGGCTCAGGCTTGATCTGGCTACTGAATGATCAAAGAAACCAAAGATGATTGAAGAAATACAAAATATAGGAAGGCATGTATTTCACCAAGAAAGGAACAAGTTTCCCAAGTCAGAACTTCATAAATTCTTCTTTTGGAGGAATAAGAGAGGAAGAAATACGTTCCTTCATTTTGAGATGAACATTGAGAAGATGTGGATTTGACATTGGAGACCTTAAGTTAGACTTCAAAGTGGTCACAAGAGTAATATGTGTGGCTTTTCGATAACATATCCATGCTCAAAGTGTGTGACATCTACAAACATGTTTTGTATGAGTGGTCTCAGTGAACCCAGGATGAGGACACACTTGGGATTTTAGGTAAGCATTACCACTGGCACAGACTTCACAAGACTTCATGCTCTTCATATGGGAGCAATCTTCCTTCATGGGACAGTCAAATGGTTTAAATGAAGGTGACATGTCCAAAGAGAATTTTTCCTTGGCCACATGGGATGCTTATTTTTATTTGAAACTTGTCTGGAATTTACTCTCTCCTTATTATGATTACTTCCTGTTAGGCAAAGCTGGCAGTCTAGAATTTAGAGATACTTCATTCATGCACAAGGCCAACACCTACCCAGAGCTAGAAGTAAACCAGAGACATGTTCATGTTCATAAATGCACCACCAATTCTGTGTGTAACATGAGACCAAGAGCATAGACCACTGCTAGAACCTACCCATACCTGTGTGCTGCGTACAGCACTGTGGTCAGAGCTCTGTAAGGCAGAGCTATACCTACTTATGTAGAATTCAGTTTTTTTTTATTGGGGAGAAGAATTAAAATGTACTAGACATAATGGTGTTTGTATGCAAAGAGGTAGAGATAGGGTTGAAACAAAGAAAATTATATAGAACTCAATGCTAGGCAAATATTCACCAAAAACAAACAAAACAAAACAACCACCACATGACACTAATTGAGTGAGGCAAGGACACCGTAAATAAGCCAACTGTTGTAGTCAGTGAGAGAGAAGATAGAGACCTCAGCTATAGCAGTGGCATTGAAGAGAGACAGTAATGCAAATACTTGAGAGATACTTGAGAGCATTGCTTGGGCCAGGAATCAATTTGTAACATGCTGTGAGGGAAGGAAGAGTTCACGAGATGGCTGCTCAGCTTCTGTCTTGGGCAAGTGGGTGGATGATTTAGGGACCATGATGAATGAATGGAGAGGGAGTTCAAATCTGAACCCACAGGATGCATAAGTCTCTGTGGATGAACAGAACCTTGACTTCAAACATATCTCCCCAAAAGATCTTTGGATGCATTTTCAGAGATGTTTTAGAATTCATGCCCTCTTACATCTGCCTGTAGACTCATTAATCTATGCAGCGAGCTGTGGATTGAGGCGGTTGGCATTATGGATTTGTTAATTGCTGATACAATGTACTTTCTATGCAGGCCATATGTGAAAAGCAGCAGTGGCATTCAAGAAATGTTAAATAATAATGTAAATGAGAAAAATTTCCAATCTCAATAATAAAGGGATCCAAGGAACATTGACGCAACTTGCGATCATCGGCGCTGTTTGATTGCCTTGTCACTGTGGGACAGTGACCAAAGTGATGCTGATCTAAATGTCATCTAGAAAGAATACTAAAAATATTATGGTGAAAATTAAGTACTGCAATCTTAGGAGCTGATTGAAAAATGAGAAGATATAGCAATTTGCATCTGTGGATTTTATGATCGCCAAATGCAACCAGCTGAACACTCACATTTTCCTTTAGTTCCCTTCTCTTTTAAGAAAATGGGTTTAGTTCTAAAGAGTTGGCCCAAACTAATATCCATTCAATTAGCCTAAAAGTTTGATATGTATTAAATGCACTTGAGCTGTTTTATTCATCATGTTTAATTGTCTCATTATTAAACTTTGAAAGGTTCAGGTAGGAATTCCCCAGAACATTTTTGGCTGAAAATCGGGTTCAGGAATCTGAATCATTTTCATTCCCTTGCCACAAGTGGTTCAAATGTACAGTAACCAAAGAGTCAATATCTTGACTAGATGTGATCTGAACCCAGAATCCTGGGTGTTGGGGGGATATTGGATGTGCATATTTCTGGCTCCATGAAAGAATGCTGAATTATTTGAGGGTAGTACCCTGTACTTTGTATTTTGTCAGACTCTTTCTTGTGATTCATATGCACCCCCGAGTGTGAAAACCACTACTTCCACAGAACAGCACAAATTATTAAACACAGGCACCAGGTCTGTGTAAAAGAAACAACAAATCCAAGGAGAAAGGAATCATTTAACCCCATCATTTGGGAACATGATTTAAAATGAGTCCTTGACCTCAATGCTACTGTCATTTGGGGCTATTCCTGCCTGGTCATTACTGGGTATTTAATAATATCCTCCTATCAATCAAAATTATGTCCAGACCTCACCAAAAATATAACTCATCGGGATGAATCCTGTCAAACACACAGGAAAGATCCCATTGGGTAGTTCATTCTATGCTAGGAAATGGGCTCCAGTCCAGTGAGAGCTGCCTTTCTACAGGGACAGTTTGCTCTCTGCTCTCTGAGGATGATAGGAGGTCCAAAATCAGCACTCTGGACAGCTGCCATGGTGGCTTCCTCTTCAGAGACCCTTCCAGCGTGTTGATCCTGGCAGCAAGTTGCTGTTTTCTTACAGGTGGACATGGACACCAGAGCAAAAACACAAACAGAAACTCTGCCTTACCTCCACCCTTATTTACTGCCAGGAGGCAGATGAGTGACCAGGTGATACTTGGTTTTCCTTGATGTTCACTATTAGCTATGCATCTTATGAGGGACAGTTTGCTGCATTCTCTAGAAAGAAAATGTTCCCGTGCCCATTGGATCTTTCTATAAGTTAATTGCATATAAAAGGCTTAGAAATGGTAGTGGATAAATGAACATTGAAGCATATGGGATCCATGCCTATTACTTTGTGTAACTTGGACAAGCCTGGCTAGAATTGCAGGCAAGGAAAGGTAGAAGTACATATAAAAATATTGGGAATATTGAGTAAATGTGGTCTTTAAGGTGCCATTTTTCCAATTAAAGAATTGTTGAAGGTCAAGAAACAGGATAAGGTGAACAGAAGTTTAGGACTTTGTGCCTTGAAGTGACCTTGCTGCATAAGTGGCTCCATAGACAGCCACTGATCTAGTGATGGGCTTTACTTTGTGTATTATCATAACTCACTCTTCAGATGAGTTTCTTTTTAACAAGTGATTGTGGATATTGGGAGGATTTGCTTAATAAAATAGATCCATAACAAATGTATAGGCCTATTTGATGTTAACCCATCTTATTTGCCCCTTGAACATAATTTTAAAATTACAAAGCATAGCTTGTTTATTAGGAATGACTTGTAAGGTATCAGAGCACTAGCTAGACATGAAGACAGAAAGACAAACAAATAAACAAACAAAAATACAATCTGACTCATAGGTCTGTTTGGTTATTGGTAGGCTAGTTTTTCAAGTACAAACATTTAAGAAAATCACTTAATAGCTGACTCAAATTACCAATATACCACATTTTGTCCATATCTAAGATCTTTTATGAAAAACTGCACCTTTGAAAGCCTTTAAAGGATACAGGTTTAAGGGATGCATAAACCCTGTTGCTTACAAAGATGGACATGGTGGTGTGGATGCAGGTATAGGCATAAGACAAAGGGCTGAAAATACAAATCAATACACACATGGCTTCTTACCTTTTTTGCTCTTGACTGGGGTGGGTTTTGGACTCTTTTCTCTTTTTTGATTCTCTTCGTGGATCTTTTTTAGCCTCTGGCTCGGGAGAAGGTGGAGTTTTGCCCCCTTGAAAGTCTGTGTTTGGTAGCAGCCCACTAAGACACACATGCATTTGTTGACTTTTGAGAGGGAGTGGTTGTATGAGGCATGCATAGAGGGTGGCCAGCCATAGGAGAATCAAGAGCACATACACACACATGTGCAAACAAAAAGAAAGAAAAAAAAGGAAGCATCAAAAAGCAAAGGCAAATGCATTCAAACTAAAATAATAAGCAAAAGAGATGCAAAACGCATAAGGAAAATCAGAACTGAAAAGAAAATAAGAAATCCAAAACTGTTCCCACGACAAGATGTATAAACCTAACTGTGAATCAAGTGGCAGTCTTACAATATGAAACCCAGACAATGTGTATCATAATTCATGATGATGTTTACCAGGGAGTTTACAAAAACATTTCATTATTTTATAACACTTTCTTATTCAGTAACATATGTAGAATACAGTGTGACAACCCAGAGAATATAATGCAACTTCTCTCTCTCTCTCTCCCTCTATAAAGAATTCAATCCAAGAGGCTGTAACAGATAGTCATCAAAGTGTACATATTTATAAAAATCAGAATTATGCATGCTCCAACCCAGGTATCAGAGTCTTCATGAATATCTTTTATGTAAATAAAAGGCTGTGTCTTGGGCTATGGAGCCATAACAATAGGATATGAATATAATCTTGTTGTCTATTAAAATATTCAAAGCTACAATGTTATTGTTATCCAGCTCTAAATGATAGAGTCGCATTTCATAAAAGTCTATCAGTACTGGAGACAGGAAAAGCACAGAACAAACCCCTTTCGGGGCTTGCAAAGATGAGTAAGGGCTGACACAACCCTGGCTTCAAAGCCAGGTAGCCTGGACTGGCTTCTTCCCCACGTGGATTTCCCCAGAGTGACAACTTGCTCATCTGAGGCTTGTTTTTCAAAGCCACCCAGCTGTCTTCTGCTGCCTCCCCTGGCTGTCGGCAGGGATGCTTTGGAATACTGTAGACTTATCTTTATACTAACGTGCGGCTACATACATTGAGATGGTAAGCTGGCTGTGGCAGTGTGGAAATTTATTCCATGCCTCTAGAGCCAAATGGCAACGTTCTTAAGTTATTTGCTTCTTTGCATTATTCAGAACATGGATTTTTCCCCCCTCCAGGAGCTCTCCAGTCTAGAGAAATAGAATTCTTAGTACAGAGTCAGGCGACTTGACATTCTGGTCCTGTCTATGAAACCTACAAACTGAGGGGGTTGGTTAGACTGTGATCGTCAACGTTCTTCCCACCTCTGAGGATGTATTCTAAGTGTTCCCGGCATGTTGGCTTCCAGCTTCACCTATCTTGTTTCAGCTCTAGCAATGCGCTTGCTTGGCTTCCTTCTTCGCAGGCCAGTAGTACATGCTGTTCCTTTTGCCTGGAACCACTCTGCTCCTACACATGCTTCAGTTCCCGGCTCTACCATCATCCCCTCAGGGAGGTCCCCCCGCCATTCTGCCACTCCATCTGAGTCATGCTCCGTATTGAATTCTACCCAGAATTTAATTCCTTTTCTTAATGCATCTTCCCTGGTATGGTGTCTAGTTTTTATTTTTTCATCATGTATACAGGGTGTAAACCAGAGCCTGACATTAGGCAACCATCGAACACTCCTGAAGTGATCAATTTCTTGCCAAGTTCTAGGCGTTCAGCTGAATTCTTTATGTTCATAAGCATCTCCTCAATCCCATGAGAATACTGTCATTCCCATTTTATAGATCAGAAAACTGTAGTTTAGGGGATTTAATTACCAACCAGGCTCACTGATAAAAAAACAAAACAAAACAATAAACAAACAACCAAAACACCAGCAACAATTAGTACCAGACTGAGTTACCTCAGGGGCTCCCCTAGGAAAGGAAACTGTTACCCACCCCTCCTCAGTGTAAGCATGTACCATTGGGTAAATGAAGTCATAAATCACTGGAAGTTCCTTACCAGGGTAGGAATACCTCTGGACTCATGCTTACCTGTTACCGTGGACGTGCGATGCGCAGAAGGCAAAGCTGTAGTGGAGAAGCGTGGGGTCAATCATGGCGCCATGTTCTGCCCGTTCCAGCAAGTCTCTAAGGTAGCAGAGATGCCGATGACATCCTCGGACTCCATTTCGAGCGCAATACTCATCTAATACAAACACCTGGCCAGGACTGAACCAGCCCTGTAGGGGAATAAAGGAAAGGCTTTCTTTTAAATACAAGTAGCTTTCTGGAGAGCTGCTAGTAGCAGGAGCAGCTGGAGGAAGGGTCTGACAAACAGCCAGTGTTAACTCTTTGATGGTATGCCAGTTGCCCTCTGTTTAACCCTGGCAGCAGACCCTCCTGGAACTCTGTCATTCCTGCTCTGCAGGTGGGTGAATTAACTGAGTTCAGGGATGACGTGGGATTTCCTTGTAGTTGGTAGTGCTGTATAAGCAAAACAGCATGCTTCTAGGAAAAGCGAATTACCAGGGCTCCAACATGTACTTCAGAGGAGAATTGGGGTGAAGGCGAGGCAGAGTCCGGCAAGGGAAAATTGTGATATCAGTGCTGTGGGTTGGGAGATGTTTTCTGCTTGACAAAAACTTTCAGTTAAGCCTTCCAGTAAGCCAGTGAGGTAGATGGGACAAGCACATTTTGTCTTTCTCCACACCAAGGGAATCTGGATAAGGACGCTGAAGTACACACTAGACTCAGTCCAGCTCTGTCTACTCCAGGTGCTCTGGCCTAAAGGGAACTTTTAAGCTGTTTTACATAAAAACTAAACTTTGTAAATCCTTACACCTTAGAAGAATTTTTTCAGTACACTTTAAAATGAAGATAATAACACAGCACTTATTAGTGTTAGAGTAAGTTTTCCAAGGACAAATCAGATTTGATTAACATAAGAGAAGAATTTCTCGCAACTGGGTTTACAGCTCTGTTCCCCCCCCACACCCCTGTAATTATTTTTTGTATTTTTGTATTTATTTGCTTACTGTGAGACCAGTCAAACTTTGCTATAAAAGAGAATCCAGATGGAGTCTCTGATACTAGTTCAGTGGCATGATGGGTAGAAACCACTGCCTCTGCTGTGAAATTTGAAAGACAGGTCCTTAGAAAGGTCAGGTGACTTGGTATTGCTGGTCAATGTGGACAGAGTCTAAAATGAAACCATATTGTTTCATTTATGTGCTATCTGAAGCAATAATAAACCAATTTAGGTAGTGCTTTCTAAATTGGAAATTTGGGCTGTTTTAAATACAAACTTCACTTTACTTTAGGGTCTCTTGTGAGTTGTTTTTTGAGTGTTACTGCAGCTTGGGATAGAAGGGACGAGAGGAAAGAGTGATGTGGAACAGGGAAAGGCCAAAGGAGTTTGGGGGGGAGGCCTTTGCAAGGCTCTAATCATGTATTAGGGACTAAGGATCTTCGACTGACAACATGCAGTGAGGTATCCATGGGAAGACGGCATCTTTCCTCTTTCAAATGATAAGTTACTGCGGAGGGCGGGAGAGTAGTCGAGGCAGTGGGCTGCCCCTATAGGCAACTTCTCTGCCACTCCATCTGCTACCCCAAATGCTAAATCTTAGAGACAACACTGCTGTGAAAGATTAAAATATATTTTCTACGACTCAGATGACACCAAGTCTTTTGTAGATGCCAAAATAGCTGCTTTGAAAAGAGTTGAAGAAATATCAATTAGGAACTGAGTCGAAGACACAGAAAAATTTATGTATCCCTGCTGGTCGGTCTCCAAAACCAACTGAAAAAAAAAAGACTGTAATAATGAGAAAAATGGAATATATAGAGATAGGGGATAAGGTCCTTTAAATTTCTGTTATTTTCTGAAATTCTGGCCTTAATTAATAGAACTAGGTATATAAACGGGGAAGAGAGCTGCTTTGGCTAACTCACAATTATTATTTTTTTATTTTAGACTATATTTTTAAGTCTATAGTGATTGATGGGAGACAGGCATCAGCATTTCATTTCTAGTTTAATCTTTTGAGGGCATTTATGAATTCTTCATGGTAAATTTCAAAATGAAAAAATTGTTTTTGAACACTGATATAAATAAAAGTCTTAAAAATTATACATCTCAAAGTATCATCAAGTGTGCAGAATTCCTATGGAAAAGGGGTGATTATGTTGATCTTCATAAATGTAATTAGAAATAGATAATAATAGGAAATCCTTTTGAGAAAAATAGCCTCGCAATGCAAAGTAAGCGATTTTTTTTTTAAGTCAACACAGTATTTCTTTCCAATTTGGTAAAGTCAGAGTTTCCAATGAAGAGGTTCTCAACATGAGATAATGTGTTATTATGAGCCATAGATTAATCAATTATCCGCAGAATCCACTTCTATTTTTAAGATGATTTTAACCTCTTAAAAAAAACACATTATATCTTCAAGCACCAAAACAGGGAATTTAAAATAATCATTCAGAATAAGGGTTTATGCTAATGCCAGTTAATTATATAATATTAATGTTACATAAATACGTTAACTTCTATGTTTGAAGTCAAGGACAAGAATTGCCCTCTGCACAAAATCATGTGGTAATTTCTCCCTCTTCTTTCCTGTCTATAAAGTGGGATTAATAATATTTACCTTTAGGAAACAAAGTCATAATTTATAGTCTGCAGACAGAAATGAAAGTCTTTGTTATGCCTTGGGGCCTGATCATCGCAAACCAAAAGTGTGTTTTCAAAAATTGGATAAATACGTAACAGCAGTCCTTAAACTGAACTAATTTGACTCAGGGTTTAAAATGGGATTTTAGGGAATGCAAATACCCTGCTGGGTAGCTAGGCTTCAAACTATCTACTGCATCTTTCAAATGTTCTCTTCAAGGGTGAAGAAGGTTCTGAGGATGAGAGAAAAAGTGCACCCAAATAAACAAAGCCAAACTCATTAGGCTTCTGGAGAGTGGAGTGAGTGGATTAGCAACTGCTTCGATCTCTAAAAGTGACACAAAAACAGTGCATTCCTTAATGAGCTAGGGGTAGCAGGTATAGGATAGAGAGGGTGGGGCTTCTTAAACTCTATGACAATCCGGCAATTTTTATAAGTTCATCATGAGCAGGTGCCAAGCTCAACCACCCCTTTAGGAAGATTTCTCACATAGCAGCTGAAAAGGGGGAGCTAAGATTGGGTGGCTGGGGAATTGGCTATATCTCTTGTGAGCACTTCCTCTGACTCAGATTGATTCTTGGGTAAATAAAACTATCACCACGCAGAAAATTGAAGACGTGTTTATAATTGATAAAGGGATTTTGTACAGGAGCAGGGAGAAGTCTGGCATAAAGGTAGAGGGATATTTGATTTTTTAAAAATGTCATGTTTCAATTGCTGTAGATCAAAGGATATACTTGCCAGGCAAGAATAGGAATCATTAAGTCTGTGATCCAAAGTCAGCCTCTGCACCGTCTCAAAGAGGGAAGCGTGGTCAAAGTTACAGGGGTTGGAAGAGATAAATTCATCCATGCCGTGCTTTTGAGCTCTATCTGCGTCTGTTCATTTACACATGTAGAGAGAGACACAATTTAGAGAAACACATCACATTTTTTTTTGACATTTCAGATTCACAGGATTCACTAGGCATTGTGAACATCAGCTGCCTCCCTGCTGCCCCCCACCAATATCCCAAAGATAGTCTTTGACCCACCCCCCATTGTCAACTTGCATCACTTACTGGTGAGTTTACTGCATTTAGGCAAAAATATATTGGCATCAATATGTTTATCAAATGATCACAATTCCAGTGCCTCCGTGTTGCTCTTTACAACTATACATGAGATCGTAACTTCGCCTGCATTTCACCAAACACTGAAAGCAGATCGGGTCTTTGCTGAGAGCGGGCTAGCTAGCTTTGCAGGTTTATAATAGATTCTGCCATTCCAGTGGTTGTGTCTAGAGCAATTTCTCAGTGCTTATTGGAATTATCTAGAAAAAGGCTTATGCTGGTTTTCAGCAGAGTGACAATATTTGTGTCATTCCCTTCCAAATTTTCATTGCCAATTTGGTGTCACGAAAGGTTTGATTCCCAACCCTCCAAAATTAAAAGTTTTTTTTTTTTGTTTTTTTTGTTTTTGTTTTTGTTTTTAAAGATTGAAACCAGGAGAGTAACTTAAATGGGAATTTAGTGCTGGATAGGCAAGGATGTTGCCTTGTGGGGCACATACTCCATTAGCAAAGCTTATGAAACAGACAAACAGAAACTGCCCTGTGAGGGCTGCGGTCTGCCACTTATTGTGAGTTAATAGTCTCCTTGTATTCACACTTTTCCATGCAGGGTGAAGGCTGTAGGCAAAACCTCCTAAGGGCTAACTAATTAATCTCAACATGTGTAACTAAAATAGGCTATCCTTAGCTGGCAAAATAACTCAGAGAATTCAGCTCAAGTGCCACCAAGAAAATCCTAAAGAGGTAGGAATGAAGGTCTTTCATGGGAAAGAGATCAGCTCACTCCACATCACTCACTCTCCTGCTACCCAGACTACAATTAGAGGGAATCTCAGAGCAAAATCAAGCAAGATTTTATTTATCTCTTCGCATGCAACATTTTACTGGGATACAGGGACTTGCCAGGAACCAGCAAAACAATCAGGGCAAAGGGAAAATTGATTTCTGACTTGAGAGGGTATTTGAATAATATTTTCCTATGTGGCCTCTATCCCAGGGAGGTTTTCTTTTTTTTTCCCCTCCCATGCTCAGGATATGCCTGTGAGCTTGGTTTGTGGTAGCAGTGTGACTTTAACACCCTGACTTCTCAGTGATTTCTGCTATCATTTGAACAAAAATACATAGCTTGTCAGTTCTACCCTTCCTAGTGTGGGATTTTTAAAATCTCTGATATTTTTGCATAGGAGTAGTGAGTGGTCAGTGTTTGAATATGATGTGTTGTTTATGCCCAAGACACACAGAAGCCATGTCTCTAGAAGACAATTTGAAGAATAAGGTTTTTACATCCATTGAGATGATAAAGCAAAGGCTTTTGGAAAAGATATTGTGTGTGAAGAAATTATGTTAGATGATCCACAAGAGCACTCCTTGCTGTTATTAGCTGCCTCAGATTCATCCTTGGGGAAGAGCTTAGAACTTGGGGTTGGGGCATGATCTATGGACTTTCTTTTGCTTCAGAATCGTCAGGACAATGGAGCTTAGGGGCAGGGGGAGCTGGCTGTTTGGGGGTGTGGATGTGCTACTTGTGGTCCACGACAAGCAAGTGTCTTGCACTTGTTCCTACTTGGGGTCCCTACTGGTGGAAAGACCCTTGTAACAACTGGACAGCCCTTCTCTGCCTCTTTCCCTGGATATTGCCCTCCTCTCTACGCTGTGAGTCCTGGGGCGATTTAATTCAGGAAGAAGCAAGTGTGGGGTGTACTTGAATTGCTCATCCTGTTACATCTTCATGAGCCATATCCACCCCCTGCCTCCCAATTTTAACAGATAGATCAGGCAGCTTGGCTAGCATCAGATTCTTGCTCTCGGAATTCTCGGCAGAGGCTGTAAGCTGAAAAACCAGCCAGGGCCTTACTTTGCCGGTTCGCCTCAGTCAGTTACTGCTCTTCAGTTATGATGGTACAACCCCGGTCACTCAGCTTGGAGAGACAGCAGCTCTTTTATAGCTGTTAAAAGTACGGCATGGATATCAAGTGTCATACTCTTCAGTTGTTTGAGCCTCTTGAATACTTTACTGTTGTCCTGTTTTACTTTTCTGGCTACTCAGGAAATGGTCTGAAGAGGCAATTTGGCCCTCTAGGGAAACGTGGACACAGGCTCCCTGTCTCTAACCTGTCACAGGGCCTCTGTGACTCTAGCTTGCTGTGCTAATTGCTGTCTGAGAGTACAGCTAGAAAATGGCTTCCTTTTCTCCCGACAGTCTAAAGCAGGCTCATAGAAAACGATGAGTAAAATCAGTGTTTTCCTTTTTCTTTTTTTAACAATAACCATAACAATAAAACTCCTTTCCCCTTCTTTTTGTTTCTTCCTTCTCCTAGTCCACATGGAGAATGATTCAGAACTGGAATGTGTGTGGCTTGGAGGGGTGTTTGTGTGTGTGTGTTTGTGTGTGTGTGTGTGTGTGTGTGTGTGTGTGTGTGTGTGTGTGTATGTGTGTTTGCATGTGTGTGTGTTTGTATTTGCATGTGTGTTTGTGTGTGTGTGTGTATGTGTGTGTGTGTGTATGTGTCTGCATGTGTATGCATGTGAAAGCCAGAGGTTGACACTGAGTATCTTCCTCAGCTGCTCTCAACACTAGTTGTTTTGAGTCAAGGTCCAAGGTCTCCCACCGAACCTGGAGCTCACTGAGTCAGCAAGACTGGCTGGCCAGTCAGCCTCAGACCCTCCTCTCACTGCCTGCCAGCACTGGCTGGGACTGGCTTTCGTGTGTGCAATGGGGATCCAGACTCGGCTCCTTACACTTGTATGGCCAGTACTTTACCAATTAAGCCAACTGGCCAGCAACTGGCCTCCATTTTTAAACAGTTGTCATGTGCTGGTGGGACTGTTTAATCTCTGAACCCCAGTTTCCTCTTATGACAGACGAGTTGACGTTTCTGTTTCCGCTCTGCCATCTTGGACTGCAGTTTAGTGCTCTTCAGGATCTTTGCATACCTATACATAAGCAATGGTACATACTGGAGTGGGGCTCCACCAAGTAAGATAGTATTACCATGTACTTAGATTTAGGCTCATTATCTTAATTGCTCTTAAAACTCAAGAATGCTTATATGGGTGGTTCCCTCGCAGGACTAATTTGAATAGTTTCCCCAGCTTATATTATGAAAAGGAAAGAAAGAAGACGCTGGGAATGCTAACTCGAGGTGTCAACTCCAAACACCTGAGTTTTAAGGAGGGATTCTAGAATTTTCTGTTTTCTGCTATATTCCCAGCATCCGGTAAAGAAAAAAAAAAAAAAAAAAGAACAACCCAGAATACAGGTAGTGCTTGGTACATACTTGTCAAAATACTGGGTTTATTTTATAAAAGTAAATAAACCCATGCTTCAGTTAGTGCTTTCTATTTTTTAAAATTACATTTATTTGTTTATTTATTTTGTGTGTGCATGTGTGTGTGTTCATGCATGTACTCATGCATGTGTACATGTCTGCCATGGCATGCATATTGAATTTAGAAGACAATTTTTGGGAATTGGGACTCTCGGGACTCTCCTTCCATCATGTGGGTTCTGGGGATCAAACTCAGGTTATCAGACTTCACAGCAAGCCCCTTATACACTGAGCCATCTCACCTGCCCAATGTCTTCTAGGTCTTTGTTTTATGGATTACTGTTACACTAAGCACACAGTTTATTTGTTAGTTAGAAGAGCACAGAATTCAGCAGAGGGTTGGGGTGGGATTCATAATAACTGGATTTAAGGTTGGAATACCAATTGTGTGGTATGTGGTATATGGAAGTGTTTAATGTTTCTTAGACTCCTTATTGTCATTTATGAATTAAAGGTAGCATTTGGAGACTGTATCATAAAGTTGTTGATGGGATCTAATAAATGTCCAGAAGGCACTCGATAAATGTTACCTAGGAGTAAACAGGCAGGTTTCTTAATTCTTGCAAAGCCAGTTTGCATTCAGCTGTTAGTGAGTCAAAGATGCCTCTGTATTTATAGCTAGTGGTCCATACCTTCTTGTTTCTTTATATTATTTTAGGAAACTGTCAGCCCATCCTTATCTCTCTACTTTATAATTCTGCCATGTCCCTACATAACTAATTCCTACATTGTACTTGGCTTTTCTGGGTTCCATTCTGATTTCTCTGGTGTCAGAACATATACACACAGCAGAATCTCTGAGCAGGTAGTCTGCCTCTTGAGAGCATTCCATGATCTGTTGTTTCATTGTTAGCTCCTCCAGGAACCAGGTCCTTAGCAGGTGGCTATTAACTGAGCGAGTGACTCTGACACCTCCATCCCAGGCAACTCCCCACTAGCTTTATTAAGGAGACACACACATGGGGATTCAGATGGCATCTCTCAAATCCAAAAGTGGGAACATGTGCTCTTAGGGGAAAATTTTATAGAAGGAAACAGAATTCTAGGTGCAGGTGTCTTTGGATACCATTCAGATTGTCTGCCTGTGTCTCCATACATGTCTAGGACCATATGCATTACATATGTTGTCTATTTTAAAATAAAACACTGCAGTGGTCCAGCTGTTCCAAATTCTGTTTCAAAGAACTTGTGGGCGCTTCCCAAGCAACACCATATAATCATTCTTGCACTGTCCCAGTCTGTTCTCCTACAGCACTGAACACGAAAAACAAATGCTCTTTGCAACTCCATTTCTCTTTGTGCAAACAATGAGAACTGGTGGATTAAAGAAAAAGAAAACTCCAATGTTGGCACCACCAAGGGAAAACAGCCCAGAGAAAAAGTTCTAGAACTCAGGACACTGGGGTTACTGCCTTTGCCAATGTTTGACATGTGTCAAGAGAATGAAAATGAATTTGAATGTTAGGTTGAACAAAGTAGCATCAGGAAGCTATTGAATCTTTGTAAAATTCCAGTGATGTTTGGAATACTGCTTGTTTTGGGGGATGCATACATACTAACCCTTTTTGTTGCTGAGGTTATTAATATGAAGTAATTTTTAAAAATCTAGGATTTAGTAGATTTTCAGTGCTAACTTTCACCTTTCCCAGACTTTGCTTCAGGAAGTTATCCCCAAGTCTTGATTGGTCTGTGAAGGTTTGAAATGTTCTGAAAGTGGGCCATGTGGTTTTGTAGGCGACATGAGTAGAGTGCAATCCAACACAGCCTTCAAAGGATGCTGACTGGCCAGCCTGTAAGGTTTAATTGTGTAAGGGTGTTTAAAGTCCTTTGTGGTGTGGGATAGGAAATTGGCTTCAAGTCAGACTTAGATGAATAAAGTTGCTATTGGTACCGCTACGGCACTAGGAAACTTCAGTACTACCAGTGGAGTTTTTACACACAGACAGCCCGAGGGACCCAGGCTCAGAAGCAGGTGTGCTTACAGGTGGATACTCATCCAAACCTTTACCTGAAGTTGGCCCAGAAAAAACTGTGTTTGACATTTAAAGCATGTTTTAAAAACACTGTTTCCTACAGTGCTATCATTTTATGGACTTCATATCCTCATTTAATCTCCTTTACTGAAATTCATGTGAATACTTCCCAAGAGACTACCTGACATTTATGTTACTCTTTAGTTGGTTATGATGTCTGGGTTCAGTTCAAGGTTGATATTCTCTTTCTTTTTTCCTCATATGACTAGAACAATATGTAACAGCTTTCATAATACCTTATATTAATAGAAAACATATTTACATGATCTTACTTCAGAAAACTGTATTTTAGATATATTTACAGTGTATTTCAAATAAATACATTTTGCTTGAATGGATAATATAGTTTTTAAATTTTGAACTAAAAAAAATTTCCCATTATTATTACCACAGCTCAGGGATTGAAAACAAAGGGCAAATAAATATCTTTATTTTGTAATGTTATATTTTGGAAATTTTCGTGGGCAAATGAGAATGAATTTTGCTGCTGAACATAATTATGATAGCTTATTAATAAATTATCTAAGACGGCTCTTTTCTCTCAGGAAACCATTCTATGATAAACTAGAGGTGGCTGTTTTATTTCTGAAATTTAGAGCACACACAGGATCTTGTTGCTCCTGATGGGTGCTAGAGGCAAGAGAATAGCTAATGTAACTTGAAAGTCATCTATGAACCCCAACTGTAAATTAAAAGGTGACTTTGTATCGTTCTTATATGGAAAATGTGTGCATGTCATATCTGCTTGACAGTGCAAGAGTAAATGTATGGTTTGGACAGTAACGAGCAATGACAGTAGTCAGCCTCGTCAGGAGACATGAAATAAAGAAATGACAATGATTGATGGCAGCTGGCTGTTTACTGAGCTTTCTAGAAGAGTTTTTCTTGGTATAGTCAAGGAACTAGGGAGTGTTGTGCCCAGCAAGAGACTGGTCCTCCCATGCCTGCTGTCCTGAGGCTCATAGCGGACCACTTGTCTGGGAAATAACTTCATTTTTTTTTTTTCTCTGACTGGAGCAATCCAATGGTTGAGAGAGGATGTTGTCTTTGGAGGCCAAGGGTCACGTGGCATTTTTAAACTACCATGGCAAAACACCATTGAGGGTAAACATGAACATTTATTTCAATGCTAGTAATTCTTTGTAAGACAGTTGCTTTGAGTAATGATCACATCACAACAGAGATTATTTGGTCAATAATCTCAAGCCAAAATAATAAGTGCTTTGCAATTTTCCCTATGGCAATTACTACATTTTCAATGAATTGTCCTGCTATGATCATTATAGTCTCAATTAATTAATTTTATATTCCTTACTATGAGCAGAGATAAATTTTCTATATTTGAATAATAATGTATCTTACTGATGTGATAATACTCAAACAATTAGGGAATAATCTGTTAAATGTTAGTCAATAAAAATGAAACTTAATTTAATATGTTCTCTTTAGATTGGATTATGGTGTTTGGAAATATTTGGACCTCACTTGTTATAGAGTCCTTTTCAGAAGCCATTTACTCTTAACAATAAGAAGAATGATTTGTAGTGTGGTACAAGGCCATACAAATTAAGTGGATACTGAATTAATCTTTGGTATTGTATTCCTGCAATGTAGTAACTGCAAGTTGACAATAGAAGATATAGCAAAAATCTCATAAAATAAAACTAGAGAAAACAAGGCAAATAACTATTAGAAAATCTACTAGGGTAGCAGTGCATTGTGCAAATACATGAAATTCGCTCAGAAAAGAATTCATTCAGTCACCTAGGCATCCATCCTCTCATTCTGGAAACAAAAGTTGAGCAGAGTCCTCAGTCCCACTAAGTGCCCACTCTATAATAAGCTTTTTAGATGCCCCATCAGACATTCAAAAGAAGGGAAAGTAAAATTAAGTATCTTCTGGGAGTGGTGGAAAACATCTGTCTGCTAGCCAGGGGTACATTTATGCAAAATAAAAGAGAAAGAAAGGGAGAAAAAGCAAATTAAAAAAACAAACAAACAAAAAAATCAGAAGAAAAGACTACTGTTAAATGGTCAGGAGGAATGGTATGACCTACAGTCTTCTAAAGTAGCATTCAGAGAACTCAAACACATATTTGCCTGCTCTCTTGACCAAATTGTCTAGCTCCCTCTAATGTCAAGTTTTCTCACAACACACTTTACTTAGCTTGATCCCATATGAATAAAGAAATTGCAAACTCTCTTTTGTTAACAGTAGTATAGAGAAATATTTTTCTAAAGTTTTAAATTATCACTTTTTTTTCTGTTTTTTAGAGGGCTACATTTAGAGAAAATAAATAGAAATACAGATGAAGTTGAAGAAGTTATTGTTGTCATTGTTCTTGGGGGTGAGTAGAATGGCATCTGAGAGGAGAGTTCAAAATCCTCCTCTGCACTGTGAGATCCCAGACCAAAACCCTTTGTGAAGAAAGTATAAGGACTCATTTGTGTCTTTAATTTGTCACTGTTGTGCATAGACCATGTACTACAGCTCTGCTTTTAGAATTAATACTCAATGAGTTTTATTTGAGGGTATACCAGTAAGCCAAGTTGAATGAGCTCTCTAATGCTCAAATAATGCATTTATTAAATTGTAGCTTGCAATTTCAAGTATTGCTCAGTTAAGATCATTGGATTTCCTACCTCATCTTTCTATCTGCTATGGTATCCATGGTGACCACACCATTGGTAGTTGACCATTCTAATCTTAGGAATGGGGAAGGAGAACCAACAACAACAACAACACATCATTGTGTCAAAGTGCAAAATGATCTGTTTTCAGGCATTGAGCAATCAGGTAACTGTGGATTCCATGAAACAATGGCATTGCTGGCCATTTCATTGTGATATTCATTAATAGTCTTAGAATGAAAAACATCAGAAGTTCCTGGTTGGCTTTACTCGAAAGTTCATTTGATGCCAATATGAAAGCCAAGGAGAGGAGGCAATTATGCACACATGACATGCATCCTAGCTTCAGTATGGAAGCTTACATTTCAAACCTAAGGTCAGGAAAATAACATGAGAGTTGTACTACAAAGTCTAGACATGAGGGAGATTGAAGAGGAGAGAGGAAGCACATTGCAGGTGTCAGATAATCGAGTCAGATTATCTGAGCTGTGCTAGCTATGGGGGAGCACTTACCCTTCAGTCCAGCTAGAAGTTAGCAGGGTAAGAAGGAACAAACCAGAATAACATAAAGACTAGCAACAAGGCTCAGGAAAGCAGACAGGAGTTCTAGCCTAGAAGCTACAGTTCTTGGGTTTGAGCAAAGATTGAACAAGAAAACTTAAAATAAAACAAAACAACAACAACAAAAATCAACCTCCCCCAAATCAACAATAATCGAAATCCCCCTAACTGTTGAAGATTATCTCTGTGGTGATAAAAACAGAGCAGTTCTCAGCAGCATCCAACTCTGGGGTGCATGATGTAGTTAACAGTTGTTAGTTGAGAAACAGACATTAAAACAACCAAATGTAAGCACTATATTCAGTAATCATTAACCAAATGGCAAAGCTTAACATACCTTTTTTCCCCACCCCACAACAAATGAGAATTGTATTATTTCTTTGTATCATTTCTCTAATACCCACTGACAGGAATAAGATGTCTTTATGAGTAGCCACTTGGCACAGTGAACTGTGGCAATACTCAACTCCAGATTTGGGCGTATCCAAAGTGTGCAACATTGGCTTTAGAAATTGGAGAATTACAAGTATTTGTTTAAAACAAAAACAAAAACAAAAACAAAAAACAACTTGTGGAACTAGGTGCCAACTCATAAAAACAAACTTAACTAAAATGGAAAAAAATAAATCAACAACACACACACAAAATAAAAACCACGGAAGAACAAAAGGTCTGAGAGGCTGAGGGAACCTCCCCAGATCTTTGCAGAATCACAAACAAATGAACAGCAGGATCTATTGTCCCCAGTTTTATCAATTCCATATCAATACTCCACTCCACTCTTTCTTAGACGTGTCTTTTCATTTCAAAATTGAACTTTTGAGATTGAAAAAAAAAATGCCAACTGCCCTCAAGAAGTCATTTAAACTGAATTTGGAAACACCCCAAAACACAGATTCTTAAAAGTCTCCCAAACTACAAAATGTCCCCTTCCCAAGATTCCCTGGAACAGACAGCGGCAGGACAAGATTGGAGTGTGTCTTAGTTTTTCTCCGTCCCCAAACATTTCTATGTGGCTTCCCTTTTCTACGTGGCTTCTGTTGGCTATGTAAATTCTGACGCAGCAGTTACCAAGTGAAGTCACTGAAAAATCATTAAGATCAGCGGCTGGCAAGAATGGGCAGGACTTTCACAAATACTCAGAACCAAGATTTAATTAGGCGTGTGCAGTCAGGTATGCAGCAATGACCCTGACCTTTTGGAACTTAAGGAAACCCTTTTAAAATGCAATACTTGATTTTCTTTTACTTTCTCCTTTTTATCTTTCCTTTCTTCCTTTTCTTTCTAGCTAGAGAACCTGTGGTTGTGTTCATTTGTGAGATGATTCGTAAACAAAACCAATCAACTCAATGTACGTGAATGACCAAGGATTGTTATTTAGAACTATACTAGAATTAATATTTCCTTTCTCCTGCTTTGCAGTCCTCAGTGACCAACATAGCTCAGTTTTCCAGATACTGAGGAGTTTCTGGGACACAGGATGGGATGCTACAAGTAAGGGAGCCTCAAGCAAATGAAGGTGGGTCTCCCCCACACAAAGCTTGACCTGTTAGATGGTTTGAGACAATACAGGCAGTTGTGACCATTCTGTAGCAAGTTCCACTAAGTCTTATGAGCCCTGCTCAAAGCCATGCTTTGTGTGTGTGTGTGTGTGTGTGTGTGTGTGTGTGTGTGTGTGTGTGCTTGCCAGGCATAACTGCCTTGTGACACCATGGAATGCAAAGCCCTGGTCCCCTTTCTGATCTTCCCTGTGGGTTTCTTTATTCTTAACTACAAATACTCAAGGGCCAAAGAAGGGCTGGTTACGTCTTCACTGGCTTCCTCTGCTGGTTTCTAAGTCTGGGTAACAGAAGCACCCTGCTGGTACCGTGCTTGCAATAGACAGAATGTGAAGCAGTGTGGAGGCTCTGCTCCAGAGACAAAAGAGCAGCAGTAGGGCCATGAAAACCAGCCTCACTGGGTTGCATTATCACAGGGCCACTGGATACATCTGGGAAGACTGGGTACTGCACAATTAAATGAGTGTCATTCACATTTTTGTCTGCGAGAAAGGAGCCTCCTGTAGTGAGCAATTGGAATGGCTGGGTGTGGCGGCCTTGCTCTTTGAGAGCCAGGTAGCTATGAAGGCACTTCATACTCCCTGAAGTTCCTCCACTCCTAGGCAGAGTTTAAGAGGTCACCAGAGAAGAAGGTGAACTGTTCCAGGTTCTGATCAATTTTATAGGCACATATATACTATCTCACTTGTCTTGACTACCTTGTATAATCTATACCATAGACTCTACAAGGATGATCTTCTTATCCCTAAGTCTGACCTTTTAGGATTTCCTAGATGACCCATCTAAGACATTTTAAATAGGGGTTGTGACATGTATTGAGTCACTGTGCATTCTGTTGAATCCTCTCTATTGGTTTCCAAAGACCTGCACTTCAGTTTTAGAACGAAATGAATCTTGTCTACATGGGGAACTCTACTCTTGGACCTCGTATATTTCTATAAAGGGTTATCCCTCTTCAACAGCCTCTGTGGGTCTTTTAAATTCTTCTGTGGGGGGTGATGCTTGAGTTTCAGGACAGAGTCTTGCATGCTCCAAGTATATGTTTTATCCCACTATCTCTCCATTCAGCTTTACCCTTGGATGTCCTTTCTCTTCCCTGTATTAGTGAAGAAATGTAGGGCTAATCACAAGCCATGGAGCCTTTTCTTACTGTAGGTAGATGGCAGAATACAGACACGGGGTGCAAAGTGAAATGACCTCAGGAGAATCAAAAATCATTTGGAAAGAAGAGAATTTTCCAAATATCACTTGAAATAGATCTTTCATGAGTTGACTGGAATGGTGATTATAATTAGGATTTTTTTCATACAAAGATAATTCAGGAGGGTATGATGGATAATGTCAGTTCCAGATATGTTAACAAGAGGCTGTTAGGCAGTGAGAGAGGAGGACTTGTCACACAGATGCCCTTTATTTAGAAATTAAATAAATACTGGCTATGCTTTATGTCAGTCAAGATCTTAGAGTGGGAAGCTCAGGGGTAGTTCCTGCAGGGTTATCCCTCTGCCCTGGTTCCAAGTTCATGTCTTTCTTATTCTTTCATGGTTGTCTGTGTGGAAAGCCACTGAATGTGGTTATTTGTCAGGTTCCACTAAGGAATGCCTCTTCTTTTAAGAAACCATCGGTACAGAACTGGGAGCCCCCACTGCGTATTCTGCCTTCCCCAAAGACTCATAGCCATGTCAGTTAGAAACACCCACAGCAGCAAGACTCGTTGAGAAGCCACTGTCCCTCTATAGTTTCTGTAGCTGTAGAATTGTGGCAGCTCAAGTTTGGCTTAGGAGCAAGAGTAGAGCCACTGTACATCCCAGGGCCATGCAGCCTGTGCTTCCGGCTCACTGGCCCTGGTTCCCCTCTGCTATCATATCCATGCCTCCTAGATCTGGAAGCCAACTCCCTAGCATTTGGACTGAAGCTCTGAGAAGTCTTCCTCGACTGTCTATTTGCCTAACGCCCTCCTGATCTGGTGAGTGACCACTGTGTGACATTTGCCATGGTATTTGTCAATGTGTGAGATGGTCCCCTTTGGGGGGCTGACTTGTGGGTAATCTGGACCCTCCCTGGGATGCAGATGCTGTAAGAGCAAGAGCCTATGTGACCTCCTCATTCATATGTCTCCTTGCGAGACAAGTGACCTATGCTGAACGGAGGAGTCTCCCAATGAAATAAGAAACCACCATGACAGTTGGTAGGAGGGACTCACACCGGAGTTATCCCTAGGTAAAGTTGAAGATCTCTGTGCAGAATAAACAATGGATCTGTGGATCTCTTATTTTATTTTTCTTTAAAAAATGAAGATCTTTAAGAAGCCACTGGCTTTGGCTTTCACCTTAAGCTGGGTTTAGAAGTCTTGGGAGAGAAGTGCCCATACTCTGGGACACATGGCGGTAAGACAGGCAAAGAGACACAGGCAAGGGGAGATGCAGATGAACTGGGGCTGATTTTGGGTCTCTGGTATTTCTGCTCAGAATGTGATTTTAGGTACGTGTTTTTCCCCCCACTGCATGTGATAATGTCATCATTTATTTTTAAATGGTTCTAAATTGCAGATTTAAGTTTATTTCAAATCATCCCTATTTTTAAATTCCTTTTAATAGGAGGAGACGAAGCAACGATATACGGAATCTACCATATTTGAAGGACTCAAACAAATACGCATTTGGCTGTGAATTCCAAGCTCTCGGCAAAACCAAAAGATAGGCATAGACATAAAATATACATTCTGTTGTTTAGTCCTTGGGAGATAATGTCAAGTATTGCACTTTAAAATTACTTTCATGTAACATTTTGCTCCAAGTTTCGACCTGCATTAGCTACATGCCCCTAGCAAACATGATTTTGGGATACTATATATAAAAGTAACTAGTTTTTCTCATTCAGCTTTGGAAGATTTACTTTACAGAAATATTTTTTTTAAGAAATGGCTTATTTACTTACAAAATTGTGAAATGGGGGCGTCCAGCTGAGGCACATTTCCTCCCTTGGCGTTGAGCTTCTGCACCTGCGTGGGGGGCACAGGTTTGTGCGACTGCCCAGTGGCCCTGTACATGGCTTGAACCCATAAGATCCGGTCCTGCTCATCATCACTTGCAAATATCACCGTGTCTCCTTCTTTGACTGCATTGAAGAAGGCTCGGCCACCCTCCAAACCTGCATGGAAGTGAAGAGCGACATCTAAGCAGAGCTGGGAAGATTTCAGCAGGGTGCAGTCCTTAGAAAGCAACCTCTCCAGCTTTTCCTTGGGCCAAGATGGGGAGGAGCAATTTATCTGACTCCTGGATGGGGTGCCTGTAAACTGGTTGGCCACTGAGTGGGACCAGGGTGGTAAAGGAACACTTTAAGACTGGTTCATTTTTGTCTTGCTGGTGACAATACATCAAGTAGACCGGTTAAACATCTGCCTATGAACATTTGAGTTCTCCCTCATATTGAAAAATATGAACACACCATCATCATTATCAACACACCATTAAGATCACTAGCACCATTACAACAACCACATCTCTTGGTCCCTTCTCCCCTGAGCTCTCCTCTGTTATTCTCTTTACAGTAAAGGAAGATCTCCACTGAGGCTTCTCAGTCATAAGTGCACACGTGGCACATCTAGGTATTTTGATCAACTGCGACTTCTGATTCCATGGGTCTGCAGTGGAGCCCGAGACCCTGAGCTTCCAATGAGCTCTGATAAAGTAGATGCTATGGGGCTGAGGATCACCTCTGAGCAGCAAGGGGCTCTCTCCATTAGGCTTTAAAGCCCCTCTAATCAGGCAGCAGCTTGCCTAAAAATTTTGTTGTCAAGGTCACCAGTGTTATTAACTTTGCCACATCTCAATGTGAAATCCTAATTCCACTCACTGTATCACATGATCAGCAGTGGTTGATACTCTTTTCTTGTGGAAACATACTCTTCAATTGTCTTTCAGGAAATCTGATGTCCCCAGGTGCCTCCCAGCGTGAGAGCATGTGGCAAGCTATTCTGTTTTGCTCACTGTTTGCTCTCCCTTTTCCTCCTCCCGACCTTCTAACTGTGGAAGTGTCCTGATGCTCTTGCTGTTTTTCATGACTTTGCTTACATTCTTGATGATGCCATCTGACCCTGAGGAATGTGCTGAGGGTCCTTACATTTCCCTGCATTCTGGAGTTCTCCCTTCAGCTCCAGACCTAGGTTAGTGGTGGCCCTCTAGACCTTGCACACGAATGGACATCTCAAGTATGCCACACCCAATGCTGACGTCCCAACCTTTGTCCCAACCTTCTTTCCACCTTTGGAGAGCTGGGCCCATGCAGCTCGAAAGTGCAGTCCACAACCTTTGGGCTAGTTTTGATTCCGTCATTAATTTCTCCCATGGATATTGAGATGCTGATGCTACTATCCCTGGGTCACCAGAATGGGGACCTTTCTGTTGCCACAAGTGCTGGCTTCTGAATCTGACTGTAATTACCTTGAACAGTCTCCTGCCTCAACTAGCTATCTCTAGTCTCATGCTCTAGCGTCACTTCTCAGTGTAGAACCCAGTCTGTTTCCTATAATAGGTCATGCTATTTCTCTGCTGAACTCACCAGAGGCTCTGTCCTATTGAATGAAAACCTCAGGTTCTGTCAAGGTTTGTAATCCACATCAATTGATTCTCTTCCACCTGCAGTCTCTCCTTCCTTCTTTTCATGTATGTACTTTATATCTGCATGATTATGTCACACCCTGCTTCCTCCATATCTTTGACTGAAAGTCACACTCCTAGGAGGTCTCTGCTTTGACCTGTCTCTGATAACCTGTCTCTAGCATCTTGACTATTTTTCTCTATTATTCTTTTTTAAAAGATTTCTCTCTCTCTCTCTCTCTCTCTCTCTCTCTCTCTCTCTCTCTCTCTCTCTCTCTCTCTCTCTCTCTCTTTCTCTGTGTGTGTGTGTGTGTTTGTGTCCCCACATATACATGGAGACCAGAAGAGGATGTTAGATCCCCTAGAGCTGGAGTTACAGGTAGTATGCTTCCCAACATGAGTGCTAGGACCCAAACTCCGGTCCTCTGAAACAAGAGGAAATGCTCTTAATTGCTAAACCATCCATCTCTCCAGCCCTCCGTTGCTTGTAACTAACTTCTAGTAAGCTCCATAATTCACTTTGCATCGTAAGGACAAAAGTCTTGTCTGACTTAACCTCTTCCATTTCTTTGGTATCTGGCATAATGTATGACACAAAGTAAGTGCTCAGCAAATACTTATTGAATAAATGGTCTCAGTTTTCAGCAGGTCATTCTCAAGGTTACTGTTTAGGACAATGTAGGTGGACACATCTCTATGGGCTTAGGCCAAAGTTAGCTCAAGTCCATTGACACACTCCAGGAGCCTGTGTTTTCAGTGAGTTGGTTCTCTAGCTAGGTACAAAGTTCATACCTTCATCAGATATGTACCATATCCCCACTAGCGGAGAGCCAAGAGGCTCATGACTGACAGACTAGCATCTCCAAGCTGACAGTGAAGACCAGTCAGGAGTCTGTTTGCTGCAGTGCTGGGTGCTATTGCTGGTGGCCTGAAGACTTCTCCATTGCGCTCATCATGTTAATCCAGGTATCTCTTTACAAGTGTTTATACATTGTGGGGATTTTTCATTTATAATGGACAGGGGATAGGGGAAATAAATAGCTACTTCTTAATTTTTGAAATTATTTATTTACACATATATGTCTCTGTGTACGGGCATATGTATATGTGTGCAGGTGTCTGCGGAGACCAGAAGAGACCATCAAATTCCTTGGAGCTGGAGTTATATTTCATTGTGAGTCACCTGATGTGGGTGCTGAAACCTGAACTCTGGTCTCTCGGCAATGTTCCTCATAAATAAATGTGTGATCTAGGAAGGATGGTGCATACTCAACAAACTGGGAACCCAGCGAGCCTCACGGATGACACAACAAGAAGGAAACTTTTGAAAAGAAGGAAGAGCTTTGAGGGATGCCTCTGTCTTAGAAATGAGCATTATGGAGCCAAGACAAAGGGTGGGTCAACAGATCACATGTGCTTACTCTCATGGTAACCTTGGAAATACGCCGCCTTGCTACAATCGGTAGATATCAGGGTTAACCTTGTTTGAGAGGCCCTTCCCACTGCCTCAATCCTCTTCTCCCCTGGACCCTATTGATGGACATAGGGAGGATAAAATATCTGAAGCAATGGTCAGAAAGACATTGAAGGACATATTTAGGAAGCATGGAACTCTCACTATTGTAGTCACTCAGGGCAGAGAGAAAAAGGCACTGTTCCCCAATCTTTATTTAACCTACCCAATGGCTCTATGTAACCTAAATTTTATTACTCCCATTTTATAGGTGAGGAAACCAAGTCCTGAAGAAGAGTACAAGTATTCACTGGATACAAAGCTGGCCTGTAAGTGCAGAAGTGGGCTTCTAACCCACTCTGTTTGTTTGGCATCAGAGCAGATCAATGTAACCATGGAAATATTCTATAATTTATATGCCTATAATTTTATTGAGAGACTTGATTGCTTAATTGAGAAACTGTTGCCTACTCTCCAAACAACCAGAGGAAAGTAATGTGGCGAATTTTCACTCTGAGCTTAAAAGGAACAGTTCACAAACAAATCTTATGGCTGTCCATCAGCCCTCTGGGTCAGCATGCTAAGGCTGTCCATCAGCTCTCTGGGTCAGCATGCTAATACTGTCCATCAGCCCTCTAGGTCAGCATGCTAATACTGTCCATCAGCCCTCTGGGTCAGCATGCTAATACAGTCCATCAGCCCTCTAGGTCAGCATGCTAATACTGTCCATCAGCCCTCTAGGTCAGCATGCTAATACTGTCCATCAGCCCTCTAGGTCAGCATGCTAATACTGTCCATCAGCCCTCTGGGTCAGCATGCTAATACAGTCCATCAGCCCTCTAGGTCAGCATGCTAATACTGTCCATCAGCCCTCTAGGTCAGCATGCTAATACTGTCCATCAGCCCTCTGGGTCAGCATGCTAAGGCTGTCCATCAGCCCTCTGGGTCACCATGCTAAGGCTGTCCATCAGCCCTCTGGGTCAGCATGCTAAGGCTGTCCATCAGCCCTCTGGGTCAGCATGCTAAGGCTGTCCATCAGCCCTCTGGGTCAGCATGCTAATACTGTCTATCAGTTCTCTGGGTCAGCATGCTAAGGCTGTCCATCAGCCCTCTGGGTCAGCATGCTAAGGCTGTCCATCAGCCCTCTGGGTCAGCATGCTAAAGCCCCTAAACAAGCAGTTTACTGAACACAAATGTCTGTGTCTCAGTGACTATGATCCCATGGAAGGACTTCCAGTTACTTATGGGAAATAAGAAGAATAGAATATAACGGTGCCCAACAACTTCTTTAATAGCTCGCAAAGCCAAGAGGAGAGAGAAGACAGACCCTAATAGGCTCACATTCCAAGAGCATCCCCTGGTCTCTGAACATACTGGCTACATTGTTAATTTGCTTACATCTCTTCAGATAAAGTTGGTCAAGTGCCCAGTATATAGGAATTTCCTCCAATGCTTAGGGAAGTGTGAGGAATATGCTTGACCTCTCTCTGGTTGATCAGTAAGAATCGGGGAGTTTTAACAAGCACTCTACAATACAGAGTTAAGGGGCTGGGTCATTAACTCAGTGGCTGTTTGTCTAGCAGCTGTAAGACCCTGGGGGCCAACCCCAGCATCAAAAGAAAGCCAAAAATTCTGAGTTAGACTTTTCTTAGGACAAAAGAAATATTGAATTTCCATTTTTAATCAAATATTACTTGGGAAATAAATATGACTTCACACAGGAAGAGGCAGAGAGAAGCAACTGCTTGTTACCCTCAAGAACACAATCAACTTTCCATTTACATCTTTCGTAAGAAATTATATCTCATGGGATCAATGTGGAACAATAGAAGAAGCTTTAAGAATATACATGCAGGGAAGGAGCACTGGCTCAGAGGTTCAAAGCTCCTGTGATCTTGTAGAGGACCCAGGTCAGTTCTCAGCATCTACACAGCAGTTCACACCATTTTTAATCCCCATTCCAAGGGATCTGACACCCTCTTCAGGCTTCTGTGGGCACTGCATGTATGTGGTGCAGTTACATACACACAGGCAAAACACTCATATACATAAAGTAAACACAAATTTAAAAACAGGAGAACATTCCAGTGTCATTCCCATGTGTGGAACAGAAGCTCCCCACCCCCATGGAAGGCCTGACTTCATCTGTGAATTCTACAGCAGTTTTGCTATAACTGTTCACAAGACAAGTATAAGAATGTGACCTGGATTAGTCCTAGGTCCTAGCATCACTCTCAGAGAGACTGTGATTTCTCCAGTCTCTTTCTTCATGTGAGAATCAGGCCGATGCTTCTGATCCCTCTCACTGGGGGCTGTGGTGACCACCTAGCATGGCCACCTAGAAGAGAGGGGTGGGCCTTCTGATAGGAAGGGATGGGATGGCCCTGGTTCCCCCTCACCCTGGCCTTCTGGCCTCCACCTCTAAGACATACGTCTCAGGCACAACTGAATTTACTTTTTAAAAAGACATCTGAGTGAAAAAAAAAAAAAAAAAGAAACTTGAGAGAAATCCAAACCACTACACAATGCCCCAAAGGCTGGCTTTCCAATGCGAAATCTTGTCATTCTGTGATGTTGCATAGAACTGTTTATTTCAGACTTCAGGTTCTGTTCATTATGAAAACTTCTGGGCAAAGACATTAGTTCAGATCTTACAGAGTCTGCAGTCTACAGCAGCTACCACAGCAGAATATAGTTACAGACAGAAACAGGAAAGGGTTTGACCATTTGAATCATCCAGGGCCAGGATTTGGAGGGGGCTGATGTCCCTAGGTGGGGCCAGGTCTTCTCTGTCATATATTTTTGGGTTAATACCCCATAAACCCCATCTTCTCTCAAACTCTCTTTTTTCTTTTTCTTTATTTCTTTTTTTTTTTCCTGTGTATTTTGTTGCACGTGGAAGAGCAATATGGGAGTTAAAAAAAAGGTTTTGGGCCAAATGATGCAGTGTGGTTGGAAAAGCCTTGTGTAGATTTGGCATAAAAATGAACTTCTCCGGGAGAGGGCTGTCGGTGCTTGCTGTTCATTAATATGCTGAAATGTTTCGCACCCCCCCACTCGTTCTGAAGGTTCTTTGAGACTGATTTCTATTCAGTTTTCTGGGAAAAAATAAAATGGGTATGGGGAGAGGTGTGAGGGGGCAGGATGTAGAATGTGTGCAATGTAGAACTCACAAGAAATATCACCACTTGCAAGGCTCACTTCCCTACATAAGCCCGGGCGCTTCGACGCCTCTATCAGAGAGGTAACTTATAAGGAACACAGGCGGGGACAGCAAGTTTCTTCCTCAGGTTCCATCAGCTAACCTGTGTGTTTCCAGACTCTGGCCAGGGGACATCATGCACAGAGGGCAGCTTTCCTTACACACCAAAACACAATGACACACACTGAGGCCGGAGAGATGGCAGAGGTGGGGGCGGAGGAGTAGACTGCAGGTACAGTGCCTGCCAAGCAAGGGTGAGGGCCTGATTTCCAGCACCTGTGTAACCGTTGGGCTCGTACCTGTGAGCCTAGAGCTGGAGGGAGACTTCGGCATTTGATGGCCAGCCCTCCAGCCTAGCCAATCTCTGAGGGCCAGCTTCAGTGAGAGACCTTGTCTCAGACAATGCACACTACTCACAGCTGTGGTCTCCACATGCACACATGTATACTCATATGTACACGGACACACAGACACACTCCACACAATCTCACACAAATGCAGTCCCCGGTATACAAATATATATTCTTTTTCATGAATATTTTCAGCATCATACAACAGAGTACATCATTGATGTGGTCCCAGGAATATAAAAGCCAAAATGTGTGCTTCCTTTTTGGCTTCCAACTAGAGACTCTCTGATGTAACAGCTTACTGTCTAGGTCTAGCATAGACCAAGTATCTGGCCAGCATAAGCTTGTCATTGGCTTGAGAGAGACGAGCACTTTGTGGGGCCGTGGCCTAGGAAAGGGTAGGTACCTGGCTGGGGATCAGTGTAATCCACAGTGTAGCCATCCAGCTGGAGGAGTTCCTGGGGCTCTGCTTTCTTCTCTCGATAGCTGCACATGGCAAAAGTGTATTGGCTGACCTGCAGGAAGAAAGAGCAGACTGAGACTGTCCCACCACCGCTCCCCATCCCCCAGAAAACTGTCCACATTCAACCGCAACCCTGGTCCTTTGCTGTCTCAGTCACACTGGATGTAGCATCCAATGGTGGCCATGAGGGTAAAATGGGTTTATGTGTGGAACGCACTTAAGAGTCTGTCGCTGACACTTAGTAGGTACTTGGGAATAGTCAACTACTATCATTACTGTTATTTGGTTTTTATTTTTGCCTTGAGCGTGTACATGTTTATATGGGCACAGGTGTATGTGTGTGCATGTGGGGGGTACATTTACATGTATGTGAACCTGTGTTTGGGGGTTAAAGGTCAGGCTCAGGGGTCATACACGAGGAGCCACCCACCCTGTTGTTGGACACTGTTTCTCATCAGCCTGTAAGTCACTGATTAGGCAGAGCTGACTGGGCAGCTAGCCCCTCTTAATGTAGATTCTGGGTGGTCTCTCCAGCCTCTCATTACCATTTTGAGACAGGTCTCTCTGTGTAGCTCAGTTTGGCCTTGAGTTTCTGATTCTCCTCCCTCACCTTCTGAGTTATGGGGTCACCCTATGCACTGCCACATCCCACAATTGCTGTTCTTACAATGATTGGGTTAACACATACTTTTGTGGCAGTAGTTTTATGAGTATTACCTACTATAATCATGGCCTGGCTGGGACTACAATGCCTATAGATACAATATAACCTGTTTGGCGGGAAGTTAGAGAACAGAAGGTAATTTCTTCATAGCTGATAAAGGCTGGGGAGATGGCCTGGTGGGTAAAGCACGTATCATGCAAGTATGAGGACCTATGTTCGGTTCCCTGGAACCCATGCAAAGCCATACTGTGATTCTACAATCCAGTGCCCTTATGGACAGACAAGAAGAAGATACAGGAGTGGCCAGAAACCCACAGGCCAGCCAACCTGCCATACACAGTGAGGAACAACAAGAGATCCTGCCTCGAACAAGGTGGGAGTCAAGGACTGACCCCAAGGTTGTTGTTTTGACCTGCACTGTGGTACACATGTACTTGCACTCATGAAAACGTATGCTCTCTCGCTCTCCCCTTCTCTCCTTCTTTCTCCTCTTCTCTCTCTCCCCCTTCTTCTCTCTCTCCTTCTCTTCCCCCACCGTACACACATACAATCAGGGCTGCTTTTGCTCCTGTCGTAGCACTGAGTTTCTCATTTTGTTTCTGGCTACCCACAGCTATTGAAGGGGCACTTGCAGCTCCTTGGTAAAGTCTCCCGTGCATCTCAGACAAGTGCGGCAGTGACATGCTGTCACAAGCAATGAGCACTCAACTGCTAGGTGCCAGTCACAGCCAGGCAGCCCCAGCCCCCAACGGCATGGCCGTTGTCACTGGTGCCCTAAATGGCAGCCCTCACTTTACTGATATTGGCATTCCACGGCAGAGCAGGGTGGCGCTCCAAGCTGCAGGCCCGCCTTCAGGACCCTGTTGTCACTGTGTATCCAGAACTGGCGAGGATGCTTCACTTTTCTACATCTGGCCTGTTGGCAAGGAGCCTGTGGCAAAGCAGGCTTACCCCCATTTTCCAGCCAAGCTCACAGGCACATTTACCATCATCCGAGGATGTCAGATGCCTGGGTGAAGGACTGCCACATCCCTCACCCTTTACTTCTCTTTATTGAAAGAGACATTTTCTAAGCAGACTTTAAACCCAGCTAGGGACAACTTAGTCACCTCCACAGTGAGACTGGTCTCCTTTTAATGGCAATTAAGACTGGTGCTTTCAGGCCCCACAATATACTGCGCTGTCCTGAGTCCTGAAGGTTCAGAGTAAGAGGAAAGAGAATGCTCATGTGGTTGGTTTGTCTGTTGCTGCCCTCTGTTGGTTCCTCAGGAGAATTTTACTACCCAGTTTGGGCTTCTGAAGAATGGATGCACTGTTCCCCACATAAGGGAAACCAGGCTAAACTACAAGAAGAATTTTCATAAGGGAACATGAGCTAGCTCATTGTACCAAGCAGAACACCCGAGATACCCTTCTCCTACAACAGAGGTCCCCACCCAGGTCCAATAAGCTGTCATGTCTTTCAACCTCATTGTTCTTATCTGTGCTGTGCCTTTTCTTCCTTTAGTCCCCTCCTCCCTTCTCCCCCTCCTCCTCCATATCCCCCTAAGCACCATCTTGTTACTGGGTAGTTACTAAGATTTCCATACCACGTGTGAGGCCCATACAGCTACCACTCCATCCATCAGTGTGTGTAACTAAGTAGTCCCCATGTATCTGGCACCATCATGCAGCTCAAAGGTGAGTTTGTAGATGATCAGTCCTTCAAAGGAGTACCTTGGATCTATTTACACATCCACAAGCAAACCCTATCATACAACAATGGGCATTTGCTAAAAGAGTCTGACAGGTGGGGACTTTGTTCAATCTGTGATGTTCTTCTCCACATTTTACAGGGTCTCTTCAAGTACAGCACCAGGGTATTCCAATCTTGGACTGGTCCTACCCACAACAACTTCTCCATGACGCCCCCTCCCTGTGACACTGGCAGGAGACTGCTAGATCACTCCTGCAGTGAGTTAGAGTGGTTGTTTCACCTGGCAACAGGAGACAGGGTAGAGTTTATCAGTGAGATCAGTGCATTGATATGCACTTTAGGTCCCAAACATACCACAACCAAAGGGTGTGACTTCAAGAGGCGGATTTCTACCACTCCTGAACCCTTTATTCGGGTCCTTTGCCGGTTCAGCCGCTCCTTTCCTGCAGTCTGCTGCTGCCCTCTTCTGGCAGTACTGGTGATGTGCCCTGCACACTGAGGCAGAGAGGTTTGGCAAAGAAACCAAACCAACCCCCCCAAACCCAACTAAACAAACCTGAGTTGGCTCAGTGGGAGCGTTTTCTTCTTTAGGGTTTGACAATTTAGGATTCAAAGGAGGGGAGAATATCTTTGGAATAATTCCAATTATCGTGTGTTTTAGATGAACCTTAGTTTTTCTAGAATGCCTTGAGGTCACCCAGGAGCTAACAAAGATTTGGGGACTTAAATTTTTTTAAAGCAGCCACATCTTACTAATAGAAAGCTATTCTCAATGAAATGCATGTTTCTTCTTAAATTGTGAATTTCTTTCCTTTTGAGTGGTTCTGGGACTGGACTTAGGTTCTCACACATTCTAGGCTAGTGTTCTCCACTGTGCTACACTCCAGCTTTGGATTTATTTGGATGAAAAGTTATGGAGACAGAAAGTGCTGTTGTAATCATGTCATTGGCAGAATCTAGAAAGTGTTTGTAGAAGTCAGAGAGGCCACAGAGCAGAGTTGAGATTTGATGATCTTGAGTGACCAGCACAGGACTTACAAGGGTTCTAGTCTATGTCAATGGGATCTTTAGCAGCACAGACAGTTGGGTAGAGTTGAGGATAGACTCCGGATTTGTGAGGCTTTGATCAAAGTTCCATTTTACAGGTGGTTGGACTTTGGCTACTTTGGCTCATTTCCTGGTGCTTTTAAAATGGAAAGAGGCTTATAAAGGAGTGAGCCGCCATTGTCTACATTAGCATCTGTGTATATATTAGGTTTGAGAACATTCTAAATAGGCAAATTCTTCGAAATCAGACCAATGGAAATCAGAGTCTCAGCTGAGATTACTGGAGTGGGAGTTGGGAGTAGCTCAGGGGTACAGCAGGAGAGAGCCGCTCCAGGACCTAGGTCTGATTCCCCAAACCAAAAAACAAACACACAAGACAAACAAAACAAACCAAGAAGTTGGGTGTGGTGGAATACAGCCTTAATCCTAGCACTTGAGGGGCAGAGGAAGGAAGATCACCAGTTAAAGCAAAGGCTAGGCTGTATATAGTGAGAGTCTATCTAAAATTCTAATCAACCAACCAGTTAAACAAACCAAACAGGGAATGAAAAGGGTAAACCCTAGAAAACTAGTTTGTCATGTTTCCTGTCATTTGTAACCAGAATACAAGCCTATGCACATCCTTCAGTGCAACTGTGTGGAAACACATTCACTCACAATTTTAAAACACTCAGCTACTTATATGACTTACAATTCATTTGTGAGAGTAACCTATTTTAATAGTGTGTCTTGGTGGGTTATTAAAATACTGCTAGCCAAGTCATTTTATATTATCTAACTATAGTTATCTCTTTCAGCTCTAGTATCTTTTCTGAAGGCTGGAATAGTGAGGGATTTTAGTCATGATGTCTATAGGAAACCTAAAACAGAGGATGTGCCTTTAGGAATCATACTGTTCAATGAAATGCAAAGTAAACAAATTCTAGGACACTTTGTATGTGTAAATCTCTTTGGGCAACAGACCCACCTACGTGTTTAGTTATATAAGGCAGATGCAGTCTGAAGTGTTATGCTTTGTAGTTGGCTGGACAACAGCCACCATCATTAAAATATTTTAAAATTAATTTTATGTGTATAGATGCTTTGTGTACATGTATGTCTGTGCAGTGATGTGTGCATCATAGCTGTGGAGGCCAGAAGAGGGTGTCATATCTCTGGAGCTGGAGTTACAGATGGGGTATGAGCCACCAGTTAGGTGCTGGGAAACGAACCTGGGTCTTCTGAAGAGCAGCCTCTCTAGGCCCATCAACCTCAGTCTTTGAACAGGCCACGTAGGCCCTTTGAGCCTCAGCTTTCACTAATGTTAATTTGGAGAAAATCTGTACTCACTATAGTGTAGAAATCTGCAAAGACCAGCTTCAAGAACTCTTTGTAAACTCCAAGGAACCATAGAAATATGCTAATATTAGCATTCTTTAGAGGCAATTTAAAATACAATTTGGCAGGACTGAGATGAGAATGAAATACTATGAAAAAAGGAACATTGACTCCTCTTTTTTTTTTTTTTTACCAGAAATAGTTTGTACATTGAAGAAAAACAATACTCTTTTTTGAGACAGGTTCTCATTTATCACAGATTGGCCTTGAACTTGCTACTTAGCCAAAGATGATCACGAACTTCTGATCCTTCTGCCTCTACTTCCCAGATGCTTGAGTCTACCAACTGAGCTATATTCCCAGTTCCATATCTTTAAGATATAAATGGAGTAGAGATGAGACTTTCTGATCTGGAATGGACACAAGCTCCCCTTGCCTCCTTTGCTCCCCTTCTACACTCAGGTCTGGAGTTCTGACCACTGAGTGGCGCTCCTTGGAACTGGTGTCTTCCTAGTTACCAATGGTTTGTCTACACTGTAGTCAGTAGAAGTGATGAAGGTCCCCCTCCCTGGTCCTTGCCACTCCCTACAGACTGACAGTGAGTCCCAAGGAACATCTTGATGCAGGATGCCAATGACTCATATCCCTTTCATCATTGGGTGACAAGCTGCAGGTAAACCTAAAGGGCATGCATGGAAACTTCAGGGACCACGGCTGAGGGGGCTTTGCCATGCTTTTTGCATATAACTATCCATGTAGTTCCTTTTACCCTCAGTTCGGTTGTCAACAGGAAGCCCTGCATTTAGTTAAGCAGCCTGTAGTCAACTCCACGAGACTAAGACCAGGCAACTGGTGCCTTGATACGGGCTTCCCATCACCTTTGTGATGAAGGAGCTGATGTGTCCGCTGAGACTGGTAGAGATGAAAGGTCTGGTCTGCCTGAGACAGAGGTTCGACTGATTGGGGATGGAGTGGGGACTGCTACCCTAATGACTTTCTAAAGGTAGGGAGCACCCCCTCCCCACATAAAGCCTCTTGACATCCTCCCCTGCAGCTGTCCTGCTCTCTAGGAATGCCATAGAGCCTCAGATGGCCTGCGCCCTTTATGCTTTTCCAAAGTCAGCACACAGCTCCTCTCTTTTTAAAGCCATGGTGTGATTCTCATCTCCTCTTAGAGGAAGTCTGTGTGTGAAGGCTCCAAAACATCTGTGTTCCAGTTGCACAGCCTAGAAAAGCCATTCTCTTCTTTTGGGTTCAGTATACAGCATGCAGACACAGCTTCCCTGACATTTTCTGCACATTTCCTTTTGCACACCCCCTACCCCAGTTTCTTCCCCTAAAGCTTCTTCTTTTAAAGAAAGATCAGCTACTTGTGTGTGCATACATGCCTGTGCGTGTGCGGATATACATTGCATTCACATGTGTGCCAACACAATGCCCCTGGAGGCCAGAGGTCAATGTCCAGTCTCCTCTGCAATTACTCTCTATCTTTTGAGACAAAGTCTCTTACAGAAACTGGAGATAGCCAGTTCACCCAGACTGGCTGTCCAGTGAGCCCCAGAGACCTTCCCATCTCCGCTTCCTCAGCCCTGGGATTGCAGGTGAGCAGTGCTCCGGGCTCAGTTTTATTTATTTTTCATTTTTAATGTGAGTTCTGGGAATCAAACTCTTGCACGGCAAGCGTTTTCCTGACCGAGTCTTCTCCCCAGCCTGAGGTCAGCCGTTTCTAGACATTCTTTCATTTCAGAGATTCTCAGAGAAAAGTCATGCATTGAGTGAAGCACTCCCGGGCACTCAGAATGCAGAGAGACCCCGTGTCTTGTTTACTCTCTGGGAAGATGTCATCACCTTCTGTCTAGACCACATGATCTGCCCTTTCTAGAACCACCTGGTGTTGCCAGGCATTGCCCCTCCTTCCTTTATCTTCCTTTTGGCAAACAGTTGCTGATGGCTTCTGCAGACACTGGGAAGGTATGTGAGTGTGTTGTAGGCAATAGGACGCTCCTATGCATGAGTCGGAACCCACATACCCCTGAACCAGCACAGAGGTTTCAATGACACACTTGAGTAGGTTTCTACAGTGGAGGCCCGACAATACAGTGTTGCCAGGGACTTTCAGATCGTCATTTGGAACTGCTGCCATGCAGTGAGATTCAACACAAGCATTACTCCAAACACAAGTCAAATAGCTCAAAGAACATGATTCCAAGGTGAAACACTTTGTGACGTGTTTCAGAGAGTATTGCAATAAACATTTTGTGGATTGAATATGGTAGTATGGTTTTTGTGCCTTGTGGAGGCTGCATATTGGAAGGAGTTAATGGCAAATTCCTTGGCAAACTGAACAATTTTAATTACAAATCAAACAAACCAACAGCAAAAGGGGTGAGGAGGCTTTGTAGGGATATGTGCTACAAATCTATGGAAAAAAATTTTATATGTACCTGGGAGAGCCAAGTTATTGTTTCTACATTAGCAACATGTCATTAATATCCATGTGTGAGTCTACTTCCGTGTTTGGCTCTGTGTATCCATAGGTGTTCTTTGTGGTATTGTCAGTAACAGTTAAACAGGTAAAATCCAGAAATTCATCAAAAAGGGAATATTTTACAGCTATGGGAGCTAGAACTCTCTGTGTGATTCCTTGAGTTTATAACCTGGAAAGAGTCATGGAGCTAAATGCTTGGCCCTTGTGGTCTCCAGGTGTCATACCTCAGTTAAAAAGAGTGCATTCATCCTGCCAAGTCTGTAATATGGATCACCCTTAAGACTGGTAACAGAGTTGAAGAGTTACCTGCACCAACACAAAGAACCTCTTCTTCCACCTCTTCCACACATTCTTACCAATGGTCCATAAGTACCTATGGAAATGAAAGACCAGAGCTGCGTTAGTGCCCGAGGGAGTGCACTGTTTGTCACACTCACCAGGAAAACCAGACCTCATGCACGCATGAGCCCATGAGCTCAGAAATGCATCCAGATTTGAGAACTGTAAATGAGAAGCAAGTACAATTCATGTCCACCCAGAGGCGGGATCATGGCCCGTCAGCATACTTGACTTCTGTTCCTGGACTGATTTGAAAGCACTTTGGAAGAGGGTACTCTTTGTTTGGTATGCTTATGTTCTAGAAAGTCTTTCAGGCAGGGAAACTCTTAAAGACTATGCCCAAGCCAGAAAGGAAGGCAGGGAGGGAAGGAGGAAGGGATGGAGGGAGGGAGGGAAGGTGGGAGAGAGGGAGGGAAAGAGGGAGGGAGGGAGGGAGGGAGGAAGGGAAAGAAGGAGGGAGAGAGGGAGGGAGAGAGACGGAGAGCACAAAATCTCACATGATCAGATCTTGTCATCATACACTTAGGTAAACCTCTCCCTTGTTTTCTTCTGCTTTCTTGGAAATGCTACATTGTTCTAGGAAGTTCCCGGGTAACATGGGATGCCCTCTACTCCCAGCCCCTTTCTATATATTTCTGTTGATGGAAACTAGTCTTTAAATATAAATAATGAAATAAAAAGGAGAGGTAAAACTACAGATGCAGAAGTCAGAAAAGTCTGGAGGTGTCAAGACCAATGTAAGGATCCACTTCATGGATAATTCATTAGCCACATGATCTGTTACCTACTACATGGACCTTGATCAAGAAACGGGAGCTGGAAGCTTCAGAATTAAGGGAGGGGACATTGGGTGATGTTCAAATGTGTTAAGTTTCACCTTGCAGAAATTCTTTTCTAGGCCTTCAGACCAGAATCTCAGGTAACTCTAGACCACTCTGTTTCCATTTCCCCATTCTGTAGGCAGCAGGTACCACTGGGTTTTTAGCTCCTTGAGTGTTCCCCTCCCTCCCTCCCTCCCTCCCTCATTCTCTGCCCAGCTCCCCTCACATTTTCCAGGCCCTGCTAACATCACTCGGCCTATGGACACCTGGAGAGAAAGCTAAGGGGCACCAGGCATGCAGGTAATTCCCACTCAGTTCTTGAGAACAGTACAGACCTTACCACACAGGTAAATCTTGTTGTTCCCTTCCTTACTGAAATGCTATCGGTGCCCCCAACACACCTAGATCACATGAGGGGAAGCCCTGGACTCTAGCCTCTTACCTCTCACTTTCATGGCTCATCAAACATTGACCTAGTTTATGATTCACTGGAATTTTTCTTTCAATTGTCTGACATCGTGAATCAAATCATTTTGAAAGGAAACATAACATTGGCTTGATATATTCATTATACAGAACATACTAAAATATATACTAATCCATTTCTGTGTGGAACACTGAAATGCTCTTATATATTACTAATTTTATGAATACACTCGGGGCAGGCTTAGTCCAGAGGGCAAAGACCGTCTTGGACCATGATGGAACCCTATCTACTCTCCCTACTCTTGGCCTCTGCTCCAGACACTACACAGAAGCCACAGGGCTTTCAAACCAGGCTGTAAGTTTCTCATAATAAACAGAATAGAAGGGCTTTAGGAAGGGGATTTGGGCAAGCGTCCTATTTAAGATGTGCACACAAGCTGCAGGTGGAGGACAGAGGATGACGTGATGGTGGCGGAGTACAGAGGAGGCAGGGTGTCAACCAGATACTGGAAGCTTGGCCACCCTGTGCTATGGCTGATGTCAGCTCAGTCCCCAGTGCTGTTGTAGATGACTCAGGTGACCCAGTCAGCACTTTCACTACATGCTGAAATCATGTATCAATATATTTCAGCCAGTGCTCAGGAGAGAGAAGAGGACAGGCAGACACTGGCATTTAGTCTTCTGGTCTTTTTCTGTCAGTCATTGAAAGGTGGGGCAACTGGCTTCAATTTTGATGCTTTGCTGCTGGGAGGATTCTGTGAGATAAAACTGGTAAAGTATAAACGTGAGTCTTGACACTGGCTGGAATGTGGCTCAGTTGTAGAGGGCTTGCCTAGCATGTGCATGGTCTTGGATTTCATTCCCAGTACCACAGTAGATATTGATATTTAGATAGATAGATAGATAGATAGATAGATAGATAGATAGATACATACATACAAACATACATACATACATACATACATACATAGACAGACAGACAGACAGATAGATAGATAGACAGACAGATAGATAGATAGATAGATGTGATAGGTAAGTAGGTAGGTAGGTAGATAGGTAGATAGATAGACAGACAGACAGATAGATAGATAGATAGATAGATAGATAGATAGATAGATAGATAGATAGATAGATGTGATAGGTAAGTAGGTAGGTAGGTAGGTAGATAGATAGACAGACAGACAGACAGATAGATAGACAGATAGATAGATAGATATGGTTTGACTGTGACATGTTCTCCATAGGCTCATATATCTCAATGCTAGGTTCCCAGATAATGGTTTGGCAAGGATGTGGAATGTTCAAGAATTGAAGTCTCTCTGGAGGAACTGGATCGCTGGGCATAGGTCTTGATGCATTATAGCCTGGCCTCATGTCTTGCTCATTCTCTGCTTCCTGAGAGCAGATGCCATGTGACCAGCCTCCCTACCTGCTGCCATGCTTCCCTGCAGTGATAGGCTGCATCTCTCCGGAACGCTAAGCCCAAGTACACTTTCCTCTCTTATGTTGCTTTTGTTATTTTACCCCAGCTTTGGAAAAGAAACTAGGACAATAAATAAATACATAGCAAATGTTATCCTTTTAATAAAGCAAGGATTCTGTCCAAAGAATGATAATTACTACTCCTGAACTTAGGAGCATCTTTGGACTGACATACACAAAATACACAATGGTCACACAAGGTCTGGGCCTGTCATGCTCCTCTTTTCTGGAACTGTGTCTGGCAGGCTCAGACCCTCCTCACCTTGTAATGGCTGTGCCTGCGCACCCCCTTAGCAATGCACTCAACTCCCACACATAACAAGCAAGTTGCAGTTTTCATAGAGAACTTAAGGAATCCACTGGAATCCATAACAGGATTTGCTTCGAACAGTCAATTTTGCCTTCCTTCAGGCACTTGGCACAGATTTATTATAACCTGGAGAGGAGGCAAGACCCTGACAAGGAATTGTGCCTCGTGGAATGTGGAACAGTTCTGCACAGAATTTGCAGCCATGAGAGAAGAAGTGCACACAAAGTCAGTAGTTATCATTAGCCACAGCGCTGTATGATTACTCCTGTTTATGCTGCTGGTTAAAAAGGTTTATGTTGCTTTTGCAAGGCTCCTCACAGCCACTGAGTGTCACAACCTGGATTTAAACTCAGAGCTACCTCACTATAGAACAACTTTTCCCTGTGCTCTTCTAGGGTGTGCCTCCCCATCTAGGGTTAATAAAGAGTCAGGATATAAGAGGGATGGGGGATGGGGGTCCACGGTGAGGAATGCTGGTGTGCACTGCAGGGTATGGCCACAACAAGCAATAGTTGTGCACAGTGCACTTCAAACAGTGTAAATGTAAATTTCAATGCTCGATGTTGGAGGGATAGATAAGTTTATCCTGATTTAAATTACACAGTGTGGGCCTGGGAAGGAGGCTCAGTCAGTTAGGTGCCTGCCACATAAGGACCCAAGTTTGTTTCTCCCAGGACCATACACAAAAGCAGGGTTTGCTGGCATGCGCTTGTAATCACAGCACTAGGAGGAAGAGACAGGCAGATCCTTGTGACTTGCTGGCCAGCCAGCCTAACGTAATGGGTAAGTTCCAGGCCAATCAAGGACAGACACTGTCTTAAGAATAAAGCAAGGTAGACAGCTCCAGAGGAATGACACTTGAGTTTGACCTCTGGCCTCTGCACACATGTGCACCAACATCCTCCTTCACACACAACTTACACAGTGTATGTATGCACTAGAGAATTACTTGGTACGCTATAGCTGTGTACACATTTTTGATTTTACATATTAGTTCACCACATTTACATTTAAAAAGTGAAAAACAAACCCCATGAGTTGTGTTTTTAACCGGAGAGCGGTTTCTGTTTAAAGGCGTCTGAGTGAAAGCTGGTGGGGTCAGGGGAAATTCGCAATTCTCCTTTGGAAAGTACCAGTTGGTTTGTGTGAGGATGGGGCTCTCCCTCCGAGGCTTTCCTTGGAATGGATTGCCAATGTGACACATGCCAGAAGGTGTCAAAACTGAGAAGCACTGAAGGCTGCGAGGCACCCTCTCTGTCTGGTGAGCCCCACGTTGTTCCCACCCTGAACAGAATGCACAATACCTGGGGCAGATGGATGCTATGAGACTACAGACACACAGGTGGCTCCCCACTTCAAGCCCCACTCCAAACACATGGATGAAATGCTGCAGCATTCCTGTTCCAGTGCTTTCTTCGGGTGGTCTGCAAGCCTGGGCTGACCATCAGATACGCCAGCAGTCCAGCGTGTAGTGGGCAGACGTGTGGCACAACACTTAACATACAGAGCTCTGTTCCTAGCACATATTAAAATAGTGCTGCAAGAGCCAAGGCTGTGTGTGTGCGCATGCGCACGCACGCACGTACGCGCACACACACACACACACATACACATACACACACACACACACACACACACACACACACACACACACACACACACCAGCTACAGGTGTTTCTTATATCTCAGACTGAAGGGGACACCTAAGAGGGTATTCTGGTGCTCACACTAACTCTCCTTGAGTTAGTTTCCTGAGTTGCGGCATGGGGATGACATAATGTCCGTTTCCTGTGCTTATGAGACTGCGGAGACATGCATGCTATGAGCAGGTGTTACTGTTCTGCTCATCACTGCTAACAATGGCAAGAGTAACAATGAACAGGCTTGATTTAGTTTCTATTTAGCTTCTGAGGTACGTGCAGGGAAGTAAGTAGTGAGGTCACACATCAGGTTTTGGAGCTCTGGTTGTATTTTGTATGATGATTTTCTTGTGACATTTTATGAAACCTACATGAGTGGACCACTGATGTCCCTGACGTTTGTTGAGGGCATCTGAGTGAGAGGTGAGGCCTGAGTGAGCTACAGAGGACTAATGAAGCCCAAACAGAAGAGGGTGGTGAATTTGGGCTGTACTCACTGCAGGAACACCCTCAGTAGGAGAGCCATTGACGATCCCCTGGCCTCCATGTCTCTCTGACCTAGGACAGTGGGAGGACAGCAGTGTGGTGACGCCTGTAGCGTGCATGTGTGCGTGCGTGCGTGCGTGCGTGCGTGCGTGTGCGCATGTGCGTGTGCGTGTGCGTGCGTGCGTGTGCGCATGTGCGTGCGTGTGTGCACGCGCAGCCTTGGCTCTTGCAACACCGTCATTTTAATATGTGCTAGGAAGGTAGCTCTGTTTGTTAAGGAGCATTCATTCTGTTCACCAAACTCCCACGTGGCAGGAGCTCATTAGTGGTTGGTGGTGAAAATGTTTTATTATGTATCTTCTTCCGGGTCTCCTGGACATGAACACCAAATGCAGAGGAATGACATTTCCCAGAATCCCCTGCCTCCAGGTTTCTCACATGGGAAGAGTGGTTGAAAGACTGACCAAATGTGACATTTTGAGGGACCCAGGGCCAAGACGTGTTGGTGCTGCTCTGGTCTAGATGGAGAACAGCCAGGAGGGGTTGTTGCCCTTGTGTTTCTCAGTGTGTGTGTTTTCAGTGTGTGTGTCCTCAGTGTGTGTGTGTGTGTCCCTCAGTGTGTGTGTGTCCTCAATGTGTGTGTGTCCTCAGTGAGTGTGTCCTCAGTGTGTGTGTGTCCTCAGTGAGTGTGTCCTCAGTGTGTGTGTCCTCAGTGTGTGTGTCCTCAGTGTGTGTGTCCTCAGTGTATGTGTCCTCAGTGTGTGTGTGTCCTCAGTGTGTGTGTCCTCAGTGTATGTGTCCTCAGTGTGTGTGTCCTCAGTGTATGTGTCCTCAGTGTGTGTGTGTCCTCAGTGTGTGTGTCCTCAGTGTATGTGTCCTCAGTGTGTGTGTGTCCTCAGTGTGTGTGTCCTCAGTGTATGTGTCCTCAGTGTGTGTGTGTCCTCAGTGTGTGTGTCCTCAGTGTATGTGTCCTCAGTGTGTGTGTGTCCTCAGTGTGTGTGTCCTCAGTGTATGTGTCCTCAGTGTGTGTGTCCTCAGTGTATGTGTCCTCAGTGTGTGTGTGTCCTCAGTGTGTGTGTCCTCAGTGTATGTGTCCTCAGTGTGTGTGTGTCCTCAGTGTGTGTGTCCTCAGTGTATGTGTCCTCAGTGTGTGTGTGTCCTCAGTGTGTGTGTCCTCAGTGTATGTGTCCTCAGTGTGTGTGTGTCCTCAGTGTGTGTGTGTCCTCAGTGTGTGTGTGTCCTCAGTGTCTGGTATATCAAAAGGCTATAAAGCAGGACATTTTTCTTGTCAGGTATTTTAAACTATTTTATGATTTTTTTTAAAAAGTCATTTAAACTTATTTTTAATTGACAAATAAAATCATATATGTTTATGATACACACATATATGAATACATGGTTAAATTGAACTAATTAGCTTATTACTTTACATGCTCTTGACTTGACTTTTTTAATGATGAAATACTCAAAGTCCACTCTCTTAGGGATTTTTCAGGTGTAGTGACTATGTGATTTTAAACCATGGTCACATCTTGTACAGCAAATCTCTTGGACTCATTTTTTTTCTGTTAGAGGGCAATTTCTTCTTAGAAGAGACCAGAGCACAGCAGGAGGCCGCACCCCACAGCGCCAGCACTTCCCTGCAAACTGAAGGAGAACAGGAAGCTTGAGAGGCCACAGCTGGTCAGCCCTTAGAAGTGTTCCAGTGGGAAGAAATACGGGCTGGGAAAGGCCAGAGAATGGATGAAAGGGCAGGAGCAGGTGGATCTTTGTGAGTCAAGGCCAGCCTAGTCTACACAACGGGTTCCAGGTCAGCCAGGACTACATAGTGACACCCTGTATCAAAAACAAAATAAAATAAAATACCTCCCCTCAAAAAAGTAGGCAACAGGGATGGCCACTAACCCCACCACTGCCATCACTACCACAACTACCGCCGCAACCACCACCACCCCACCATCCCCTACCACCACAACCACCACCACTACCACCACCCCAGCATCCCCTACCACCACCCCACCATCCCCTACCACCACCCCACCATCCCCTACCACCACCCCACCATCCTCTACCACCACCACCCCACCATCCCCTACCACCGCAACCACCATCCCCTACCACCACCCCACCATCCCCTACCACCGCAACCGCCACCACTACCACTCTTACCATCACCACCGCCACCATCATCACCACCACCCCACTATTACCACCACCATTACCATCACCAATTCTTCTGTGGAACTAGCTGCCATGTTTCAAAACTAGTTCTAGGTAACATTCCACATGCAGTAACTCCTTTAATCCTTACAACAGTTCCATGAGGTTGGGTTGTTGTCTGCATTGACACAGGCAGAAGGAAGCACAGGGAGCATGAGCGTCTACAGCTGTCCTTAGCCATTTCACCTTGTTCAGTGAAAATGTGCTGTCCTTTTTTAAACCGTTGCTGCCTTTTAAGCTACAGAATCAGTAACTGCAACTCTGTCGCTACCAGAGTGGTTAGACCTCAAAAGCCCAGCCTGAGGGAATTCTGTTCCCCCAGGCTACAAAGGGAACTTAACTCTATCTCTCTCCCTCTAAAGAACTCAAGATTCAAAGGTTGAGGGATAATTCTGCTCTTCAGAGGCTGAATAACAAGTAACTCACCTCCTCTCCTCGCCCCTCCTTAAAGCCCCTTCTCCACCTGGCTCCTCCCTACCACTTCCTGTCAGCTAGTTGCTGATGCAGCCTCCTGACCACAGGTGAATTTTATTTAATCATATCTTTGCATCATTGAACATATGTTCCACAGCATAAACAAAAGTAGCACACCCTAAAATAATATTCTACAACAAAAATGTGTAGTAAAGAAGGTGGAATAGAACCCTAAATAAATTCAGTTCATCCAAAAAGAGAAAGGAAAAACTGAGGAAGTGAGTACATAAAGACCAGATGTGACAAAGAGATAAAACCCAGCAAGGTGACTATGGCTCAGCCTTTGTCAACACCTTTGCTATGCAAGCCTGAAGACAGGAGTACCACCCCCAAGTGCCAAGGGGGGGTGGGGGTGGGGTGGGGGAGGGGCAGGAGATTTACCAAATCCCAAAGGTTGTTCCTGACCTCCATGTGCATGCTGCGGCACACATACGTGTCCTCTCTTCTCTTCGTCTCCATCTCATATACACACAATTTTTAACTGACAAATGGCAGAATGATAAATTTAAACTTTGCCTTATCAGTTATCATACTAAGTGTAAGTAGGCAAATATCTCAATCAAAAGGCAAAGAGACTCAGGTTAGAATTAAGAGCCTTGCCTAATTCTGTACTGCAAACGCGAAAAACAGTTAATTTATGCTACTTACTACTTTCTTAATATTTTAGAGACAGAGTTTCATTTTGCTAGCTTAGGGATTTCTATTTTCCTGCCTCAGGCTCTTGAATGCTAAGATTACAGGTTTGTGCCACCACATCCAACAGGAAATGAACTTCAAAGACAAAACCAAGTTAAAAATAGAATGCTACAAAGGATGCACCTTGCTAATAGCCATTTTCTTTAAAATGCCATGGTGCCCACATTACTGTCATATAAAGTAAATCTTAAGGCAAAAATATTGGCACAGAGATACAGAAGATTGTTCTGAACTGATAAGTGGGCTAATTCACCAGGAGGATAAAATAATTTAAAATTTCCTACATCTACTCAAAAAGATTTAACACACACTGAGCAAAACTGAACAGAAATGCAAGGAAAATATAGCCAAGGCTACAGCCAGAGATTTTGATTTGACTAAATCACTCATAGGAAATCAGCAATGGGAGCTGGGAATGTCCTTAGTTAGTCTAGTGTTTATCTGGTGAGTACAAAGCCCTAGGCCCCACTGTCTCCCCCTCCCCACAGTAGGTGTGGTAGTGCATACCTGTAATCCAGCAATGAGTAGAAGGATCAGACACAAGATCATCTTTGGCTACAAAATGAGTTCCAGACCAACCTGAGATACATAAGAACCTGTCTCAAACACACACACACACACACACACACACACACACACACACACACAGACAGAGAAAGACAGAGAGAAAGAGACAGAGAGAGGCAGAAAGAGATAGAGGCAGAGCAGAGGTAGACAGAAAGAAGAGACAGTCAGAGATTGAGAGACAGAGAGAATGCGACAGAAAAACAGAGGGAGAAAGAGAGACAGACAGAGACACACACAGAGACAGAGACAGAATACCTGAGCAGTATTAGACACCCTAACCTAATTGACAGAAATTGTGAATACAGGAGCAGAGCAAAGAACATGGAGTCCTCTTAGCCTTCCGCAGCTCAGCCTGGCAGTGTGGTGCACAGCTTGGGCCAACAGGAATGACAGGCACTTTGGGGACCTGTGGGTAGCCAAGGGCTGTGATGGATTTGAAGAATGGAGGTCTATACTATGGCCCAGTCAAGACAATGGAAGAGGAAAGGAGATATATTGTGAGGGCTTTAACCCCACACCTCCATGCTAAAACAGAGAGACAGAGAAGGTATGAATTATTGCTGGTGGCCACAGTGGCTCCTTGGATAAATCCTGAGCTGGGCCATGCGGAGTTAGCCAAGGTTCCTAAACTGAGAAAGAAACCTCAGCCTAGCCCCAGTGCTTACTTGGACTCACAAGGGTTTTCACCACAATGAGCCTCAATTTATCTATCTGTAAAGTAGGATTCCAAATAATATATGAGGCTATTATAAAACATATGTCCTGGGCTGGGTACTGTGACTGAAGAGGAGAAGTGGCCTTACAGAAAGGAACTGACATTCTAGGAGGAAAGACAGAACATAGATGAACAAGGAAATACATGTACTCTATCATGTGGAATGTTGTTTTATAAAGAAGGCAAGAGGGAGTGGGAAGAGTAAGAAAGAGTGTCCTCATGACACTCCTGGGAATAAAGGAAGACATTCTCACATGGCACAGAGACATTCCCAGGAAGCTAGGTGGACAGGATGGGCCATAAGAGGCAGAGGAGACAGCAAGCTCAAAGGCCCTGAAGTGGCCTGTGCTTCTCCGGTACCCAAGGAGGCCAGTGTGGCTGCAGCAGTGCTCAGGGTCAGATAGGTACTGCCTTATTGCTATGGCAACAGCCCAGACCTTTGCTCTGAGTGAGATGGAGGTTCACTGGATCTTTTCTAGCACTTAAGTGACAGGACCAAGTTTAAAAAGAACATTTCAGAGTATGAAATAGACTAGTGGGAAGTAAAGAATGAGTGAGAGGTTACTGGACAAGTGGAGGGAGAAGTAAAGGAGGGTTGGAGTCCAGGAAGAGGGAGGGGAGTGGGGGTGAGGAGCTGGAGTCAGGATCCAGCTTGAAAACAGAGTAGAAGGGATTTGATGATGGACAGTGTCCGTGGTAAGAAAGTGTGAGAAACGTCCAGCACGACCTCAAGACTGTAAGCCTCAACACCTGGCTGAAGGGAGGGAACATGTTAAGATGGGATGATGGTGCTTTCTGCTCTCTGTAGGGCTGTTTCAGAGATAACATGTGGAGAGAGACGTGAATGCACCCCTTTCCTTGAACTTCCCCTGTGGAGGGGAGATGAGAAGCCAGAAAGCCACCTGGAGTACTTTATTCTCAAATCCTCCTATATGCTAACGTTCAAGCTGAAAGAAACTGCTGATTTAAGTCCCTGCCCTTAGAAAACTCTGTAGACTTCTGGTGGGAACCACAGCACACCATCCAGGAGCATCCCCAGGATTTCGGACTTTCTGTTTGCATGCTTGAGCAGCTAGACCATGAGTCTCAGCTGTGTTCCTTCAAGACTCTCCCTATTATTTAAGCTGTAACTTTACCGCTTTTATCCACCTTCCCCATACTATAGGGCTCAATCTCCCTACTGCTTGTGTTTAAGTGGAAAAAATGTCCAGAAACATTGTGTGTGTTCATGTGTGTCTGTGTGCACATGTGTGAGGTTCATGGCCTCTGGAATCCAGATATCTGCCTTGGATGTCTTTTCTCAGTGTCATCTTTCTATTTTTTTTTTTTTGTGACAAGTTCTCCTCCTTGGCCTGAAGCTCACCAAGGAAGCTGTGAGTTCCAGAGGCCCTGCTGCCTTGACCTCCCCAGTGCAGAGATTGTCAGGGTGTGTCACCACAGCCTGTGTATGTGGACCCTTGCAATGAACTCTGGTCCTTGCACTTTCATGGCAAGTACTTTATAAAACAGGACATCTCCCAACTCCCTCCAGAAATGCTTTTCCTTTCCTAACCATTCCCTATGTGGCTAAGGTTGTTTGTCCCGTTTGGGGCCACACTGGGTCTGACTTGCTGTAACATTCACACTTTGAAGCTGTTCTAGACTCTCCGGGCATAGGTTTGGCAGGAGTTATTTTTGAGTGGCAGCCCAGTGATACATTCATTTGGGAACTTGGCAGACATGAGCTCAACATCTCCTCCATCATTCATTTTGTGAAGGTGGCCTATAATATGCCAGCACACTCACCAGTGAGTCCACAGAAAGGCTCCTGAATCTAAATCATGGACTTCTTCCTCCATGGAGCAAATGGGAAGAATGTGGGAAACTGAGATTGTCCAATGCAGAGAATAATACTGTGTGGGGTGTCTGCTTGGGGGTGATAGGAGAGGGTTTGGAGAGGGGTTCAAAGAAACCCGGCCTGTGGAATGGGGCTCTAGCTCCTCTAAAGACTTCTTAAAGTCATGTGAGGATGGTGCTTCTGCATGCTTGCTCTCTCTGGTCGGCTCCCTTGCCTGTTTTTCTCTCTCCCTCAGTCCTGCTCACTCATACTCTGGTTCCTATAACAGATATTTACTGTTTATGAGTCAGCGTTGTGCTAAAGATGGAGGACATTTCCTCAAATACTACAGGAACCTGCCAATACTCAACTCTCTTTTTTTTTTTTTTTTGAGACAGGGTTTCTCCATGTAGTTTTGGTGCCTTTTCCTGGATCTTGCTCTGTAGACCAGGCTGGCCTCGAACTCACAAAGATCCACCTGCCTCTGTCTCCCGAGTGCTGGGATTAAAGGCGTGCACCACCACCGCCCGGCAATACTCAACTCTTTTTATCTTGAAACCAAGTCTACAGAGCTTGGAGCTAGAAGGGATGTTAGGGAAAATGTTGTTCATAATTTTGAAAAATGTACCAGGCGTGTGATAAGGAGAAGGAAAAGCTAGCTTCAGGAGCATGGTCCTGTGTATGCATGTAGCATGCATGTTTGTGATGGTATGTGAATATATGGGTGTGTGTGTGTGTGTGTGTGTGTGTGTGTGTGTGTGTGTGTGTGTATGTGTGTGTCTGTATTGATGCAAGAGGCATCTTCCTCAGTCCCTCCCCACCTTATTTTCTGAGACAGTTTTTCACATTGAACGTGGTGCCTACCCAGTTGACCAGGCTGTTGACTGACTAGTCAGCTCCAGGGGTCCCCTGCCTCTGCCTGCCCAGTGTTGGGATTGCAGCAAGCCTTGCTCTGTGTTGCTGGGGTCCAAACTCAGGAGCTCTTGCTTGCATAACAAGCACTTCATTGACAGGGCCATTTCCTCAACACTCCTTTTTTTTTTTTTTTTTTTTTTTTGGCCAGCCCAGGTTGACTTTGAACTTGTGCCATGTCCATTTGATAAGATGTTCAGTGAAATGAGGAACAGCTGGCTGGTCTCACTAGTGATGGCTGAGTAAGGAGTAAGTGTGCAAACAGCTGGCATGCTTCCTCACAGGCTTCTCACACTTTAATCCCACCTCTGGCTTTGGGAATAGCCTGGTATCAACAATATGCAGTATAACTTCTACAAGCCTAAGGCATGCATGGCATTCTGGAAGTGGTGTCCACCTTGTGAGTAGCCTTTGGAAGGCATCACAGGTGGGCACTGACCACATGACATGAGCTCTGCTAGTCCACAAGGATGTCCACTTCCTGTCCTGGTCGTTATTTTGGACTTCTTGCAGGCTTCTCTTCCTGGCCTGTGTTGCTGGCTGTCACGTGGTAACAGGTTTCCCACCTCCATAGACTTCCAGACCATGTGCACAAGGCTGAGTTTTCAAAGGAGAGCTTCCTAGTCATTACATGGAGAATGACAGCCAGTTGACATAGGGTACCTACACAGCGTTGGACAAAGAGCCCAGTTTCTTCTGCTGTCTAGACTCTCCCCTGTAGCTGGAGAATTTCTCTCCAGCTCCCGCCACCAAGTCCCGCCAGTCCCAGAGCCCACTTATAAAATAAACACACAGACTCTTACATTATTTAAACTGCTTGGCCATTAGCTCAGGCCTGTTATTGTCTAGCTCTTACTCTTATATTTAGCCCATTTCTATTAATCTTTACTTTGCCACATGGCTCATGGCTTACTGGTACCTTACATCTTCCTTGTCCTGATGGCGGCTGGCAGTGTCTATCCCTCAGCCTTCCACTTCCCAGAATTCTTTTCCTTGTCCCGCCTATACTTCCTGCCTAGCCAATGGCCAATCAGTGATTTATTTACTGACCAATCAGCAACACACTTGACATACAGACCATCCCACATCAGGACAAGGAAGATGTAAGGTACCAGTAAGCCATGAGCCATGTGGCAAAGTAAAGATTAATAGAAATGGGCTAAATATAAGAGTAAGAGCTAGACAATAACAGGCCTGAGCTAATGGCCAAGCAGTTTAAATAATGTAAAAAAAAAAAAAAGGGCTAAATATAAGAGTAAGAGCTAGACAATAACAGGCCTGAGCTAATGGCCAAGCAGTTTAAATAATGTAAGAGTCTGTGTGTTTATTTTATAAGTGGGCTCTGGGACTGGCGGGACTTGGTGGCGGGAGCTGGAGAGAAATTCTCCAGCTACAAATGGCGTCCAACGTGGTGGCAAGAGTTTCCACCTAAAAACTTAGAAAAAAGATTCTAAAACGGACCTAAAACAGCTTCCTAATTGTCTCTCTCAAATAAGCGGCAGCTGCCGGTTTGAGCTACTGGCGGGTTCCTAGCGTGCGTTCTCGACCTGCAGTATGGTGGGAATGAGGCCTCTGCAAGTAACACATTAAGCTATGTGGTGGATTTAGCCTTTGCTAGTACAAAACAAAAAAAAAGAAGTTTCTGGGCTACACGCTACTTTGGTAAAAGTGTAGACCCACTATTTCTGAGAGTTACGGCTCCCAGAGCTGGCGGAAAGCGGACCACCGCCATGTTGGGAAGCTGAAGTGGGCAGAGCCAGCAGCCACTGCCCCATTTCAGGTTTAGAAGGCTGCAGTTTAAAGCAATAGGCTCACGCTAATATAAAAAAATAAGCCACGTAAAGATGGCTACCACACAAAGAATCTGGATTATGTTCTCTTTGATATTCGTAACTGCAGAAAAACATTTGATTGTAAAAGCTGTTGAGTTATGCCAAAATGTATATTTTAAAGGTACCTTGACTTCAAAATTTGGATATAAGGATATGTTGCTTTGGAAAAGAGTCTCTGCTCTTGTTTCCACAGAAAGCCAGAGACTATGGATTTGTTCCAGATTAAGATACATCAGGTTTGACCAGCCAAGACCCCCTGAAAGGTCTCCAGTGACACCATGGCCCAGATGATTCAACATCCAGAATGATTTCAAGGCAACTGGCTCAGACGATACAGCCTCATGGACTACTCCATGATCCTAAAATTTTCTTCGTGTCCCCATAAGATACAGCGCCCCCCTCCAGCACGAAGTAGTAAGAGAAGCTACGCCCAAATTCCCAAATATACCAAGCTGGCTTTAGAGATGGAATTGGCTCACTCCCCCTCTAAACCCAGACATATTGCTCAAAAAAAAAAAAAAAAATGGTTAAGAGATTCTTATGTCCCAAATCAGAAGAGCCCTCTGGTGTGGGACAGACAAAAACCAATATTTTTATTTAAAGCAGGTTGATTATAAATACAATCTCTTTCTAAAGAAAAAAAGGGGATAGTTTAGATATGATAGGATGAAAGGGTAGATTAATGAACCTACTTTTAAAGAGTAACAACTTGTTTAAAATGTTTTACATCGCTATAGATTTTAGTTTATTGATACAAGTTTAAACTTAATTTTGTTATACTGTATATATATTTCTATTCTTGTTTGAGATATTATGTTTATGTAACTCATTTAAAATTATAATGGATAATTAAAAAATAGATTAATAATTAGTCATCTATGATAATCATATTTGTAGCCATGTTAGTTAAGTCTTTTAGGTATACATAGTTATATTTCAGATAGATAGGTAGTCTTCAAACACTTCAAAGACCTACAGAATATGGCATTTAAAATGTTTTAAAAATTTAGACTTTCTGGACAATGAGACATGTCTGCTCCTGACAGCACCGATTTACTTCAGAGAGGAGGATGGGCATCGAAGACACTCCATACGGAGTTTATCTTCACCTTGACAAAAATAGCCATTTGGGCAAGAAACTGTTCTTGCCTGGACTGTCTGATCAACTGGACATGCAGGACCCATACAAAGGTGACCACTGAACTTTGCTTGACAAAATGGTCCTTCAGGTTCCTGCTTTGCAGAGAAAACTGCCAGACATTCTACAGGACACAGAGAAAAGTGAATAAGAGACTCTAGGCCTGTGGGCTGAAGACAGATGCCCCAACTTTACAAGAGAACTTTGAATGACTGTCCAGGCTGCCAGCTGTCTCTGTCTACCCTACAAGACTCCTAAAAGTTGCTTATATCCTTCTCCATTTCTCAGGTAGTAGTATATCCTTCTGAGGTCTTTGATGTGGTTAAAGACTAGATACTTACAATTTTCCTTAGTTATAATAAAAGATAAGTTAGATATAAAACCTTAAACTTACAAATATAAGATAGATAGGATCTCTTCTTTAATATTGTAACTGTAATTCTTGCTTGATAATTGTTTTGTTATATGTAATTTTACTATGTTAAAGTTAAAACCTTCCTTTTTAAGAAAAGAAAAGGGGAAGTGCTGAGGGATGGTCTGTATGTCAAGTGTGTTGCTGATTGGTCAGTAAATAAATCACTGATTGGCCATTGGCTAGGCAGGAAGTATAGGCGGGACAAGGAAAAGAATTCTGGGAAGTGGAAGGCTGAGGGAGAGACACTGCCAGCCGCCATCAGGACAAGGAAGATGTAAGGTACCAGTAAGCCATGAGCCATGTGGCAAAGTAAAGATTAATAGAAATGGGCTAAATATAAGAGTAAGAGCTAGACAATAACAGGCCTGAGCTAATGGCCAAGCAGTTTAAATAATGTAAGAGTCTGTGTGTTTATTTTATAAGTGGGCTCTGGGACTGGCGGGACTTGGTGGCGGGAGCTGGAGAGAAATTCTCCAGCTACACTCCCCTCTTCACAATTACATGGCCCTGTTCCTCTGCAAAGGGTCATATTTTACAAGATAATTTAGCAGGCTGTGGCTGCACAGAAACCAGACATCATCAACCTTTTTTTTTTTTTAAATCATTGCTTTGTTCTGTAAAGCGAAACCACATTTCCCTATTCTTCTTCCTCTGCCTGAAGTCACTCAACTGGCCATTCCTGCAAGCCTTCACAGAATGAAGGCTACAGGTTTTCAGTTTTGGGGAGCTATTACTTCAGTCAACCTGACATCGCTTTTGACCTGATTCAGGCACTTACTTATACCTCAAGAAGGTGGCTGTCCACCAAGGTGAGAGGGAGGGCCTCCTGAAGGCCTCTAGAAGAACACATACTCCACTGAACCTCCACAAGCGCAAACCTCATCATGCTTTGGCTCGGTTTGAACTGTACTGGGAGTCCTCTTAGAGGGAGAGTGGAGTTATTCTCCTGATGTATAAATGAAGGTGCAGTGGGAGCACCTGAGGAAGCCTATGGGGACTGTTAGCACCACATTCCTTACTGGCTGCATTAATAGCTACTTGCAGGCGCTTCCCAGCTCCCTCCACACAGTTCTCTGGAGTCCCTTTGGGTTTTGCTTAATTCATTTCTGCACTTCTGGGCCTCCCAAACTGAGCCTTGTGCTTCTCAGGTAAGTGATCTCTCGCTGAGCTGCATCCCCCTCCCATTCTGTTTTTGTCTCTAGAAGTGAGTGGACACATGTCTCCAATCAGCAAAGAAACACTTACCCGGAGTGCTTCATGTTCTGAGGCTTATCCATTCGGACTGCGAGTTTGATCTTGAGGTCTTGATCGGGGCAGTTTTTGGAGACTGTCATTTTGTGCCACTCAGATTGTTTGGGGCTGTTTGGGGTGGGGTGGAGGATAACCTGGAAGGAGAAAGCACACGTGTTTTTGTCAGAAAATAGAAGCAACACACAGTCGTGGCTTTTAGGATTTGACACACTGATGTGAAGACATGTGACCACTGCCCAGGCCCCACGGAGGAGACTCCTCTATTAACTGGCTGGCTCGGCTCAGTCATAGCTACGGATAAAATATTCTCTCAATTCCTTCTTTCTCTCACTGGCTAAGTTTCTAGGAGCAAGGAGGGTGACTTTGTGAGCCTGCTTTGGCTTTTCTAAGATTCAGAAGTAGGAGGGTAGCCTGAGAAAGAGAGCACTGCCCATCTCCTATCAATCATGGCAGCTGCTCAAGAAGGAATGTACGTTCATAATAGACATCTCTGGGGCTTTTCTTTCCCATTTTCTAGAACTTTCACCATTATAAGAAGAGAGACATTTCAAAGCCCGTGGGGGAGACAGAAGGGCAGGAGATTGGGATGGGAAAAACCTGTGTAGGGTCCCACATGGGTCACAGTTGGTGGTCCCTGCACTGGGATCCTCCTCACTGTGCTTTGGGTGGAAGAGCCCAAAGTGCCCTCTGCTCTGGAAGATGCTGGTTGCCAGCATGTCACACACACCTTGCTGGGCTGGGGCTGCTTGAATCCTTGGGGTTTGGAGGGTAGAGCATAGCTGGGAGGCCACCCAGGGCTCTACCACACTCCACTGCTGGAGAGTAGTTTTGATCAATTAGACTGATAATGATGCACTAGAATGTAATGTTCTATGTGTTGCTTTTATATTAATGTACATTCAAAAACATAAGCCCTATATAAAAATAAATGACTGTACTTGATTCTCTGGCTCTGCGATTCCACATGCATATGTTTGGCCAGCCAAAGATTTAAGAGATTTGGGAAGAAAATAATTGTCTGCACAGAACACACACACACACAGTTTTTTTTCCTTGTGTTCATTCCCTAACCAGCACAGAATAAAAGCATTTACATAGCATTTACATTTTTCTTCATGATGTATATAACATACATGATAGATGTGGAGTCTACAGGTGATTTAAAGAATATGAAAAGATGTGTGAATGCAGCACCTAGTACACAGGGACACAGCATGTGGGATTTGAGATCTTCAGGGCCTCGGGAGCAGCCCCCAAGGGTGCTGAGTCATGGTGGCACCTTGCTAGTTGTGGTGGTGCTAAGCTATCCTTAGGGACAGGCGCCATTCTAGTGAGTTTCAGGGGCTCTGTCACCTCATGCCTGGCACTCTGACACCTTGTTCTGTCTGTGACATTTACCTGACTTTTACCTCAAGTTACAGTACTGAGCAGGCCAGGGTATGGCCTTAGCATTTCCTTGCTATTTGCCAGGACTCAGCATGCAAGCTAGAACTCAGCCATTTCCTCGGTTCCAGGGAATCCTTTAAAACATAAAATTACGTTTATTTATTACTTATTTATGTTGTGTATGAACGTGTGACTATATGTTCCACAGTGTGAGTGTGTATGTTTGTGTGTGTGTGTGTATGTGTATGCAAATGTGCATAGGCCAGAGAGAAAAATTGCAGAAGTCAATCCTCTCCTCCCACCACATGGGTTCTGAGGGTTGAACTCAGGTTGTCAGGCGTTGTGTCCTCTGTCTGCTAAGCCACCTCACTGGTCTCCACAGCGGATTTTAACAAGTTGGCCTAACTGCATCTTTGCCCTTTTTTTGGAGACAGAAGGAAATGAGCTGTCCATCCTATCATAGCTGATGATGTGCTGAGTTAGTCTAGTGGGAGAGAGGTCCAGGAGGGGCACAGGGCCAGGAGGGGCACAGGGCCAGGAGGGGCACAGGGCCAGGAGGGGCACATGTTGGCAAGCAGCAGAGGGAGGGCTGGGAAGAGCATGATGGCCAGGCCAGGGGCAGAAAGTCCTTGGCTTCCTTCAGCTCCTGCTTGCCTGGTAAAGTCAGTGCAGGAGAGGTCTCTGTACACCAGAAGTTCATTAACAGCCCTCCACCAGATGGACCCTGGGTGCTGTTCCTGGTGGCGATATGGTGTCCATTCAGAATGCAAATGGCCACAGCTCATTACTGGCCACTCCACAAAACCTTCTCCTGAGCTCCCTTGCAGTCATTCTCGGTTAAGGCCTCTGCAGGGTCCCGGCATTTCTGTCTCCATCAGCAGCCTGCCACGCTCAAGGTGGGCTGGAGTCCCCTTCCTGTGTGTCTGCACTTGGAAGCATGAGGCCCTTCTGGACGTGTGGGGGCCACAGGCAGACCTGTCATCTCATCTGGGCATTCCAGGCTGCTGCGTAAGTACTCTGTCGTCTTGGACAAGGCCCATATGTGCTGTGCTTTGATGTGGGGATATGAACTGGCTGCCACAACCCACCCTACAGGAAGCTGAACCCCAGCAATCAGAGCTCCTCTTCCTGGTGTGGGCACGGGGCATCCCTCTGAGACTGCCAAACCTTTTTTTTTTTTTTTTTTTTTTAAACCAGACTGATCTCTGGTCTGAGCCAATTTCTCTCTCCCTACCTGCTTGCATTCCCCAGGAAAGGCAACCCCACTTCACAGAGGGTCCACCTCTTGCTGTGTGCATTTTTCTCAGGACTCAGGCAGAACACTTCCCACACTGCACTGTAACTTGTGGCTTTTATGTCTGTGCTCTGTAAGTGTTGGCGGCTGAGGATTTCCACCTAAGTTTACTTGCGTTGTTCACCCTGTGTGCAGCACTAACGCCCAAACCCAGCAGACCTGCCACTGCACGGGTTGGATACATTTGCTAACCCTGCCATGCTGGCGAGGGTGTGGGGACAGGCACATTCACACTGTTGCTACATGTAAAAACTGGCATATAGACAATCTGGCAGTCTATGTCAAAATTCAAAATCTGATCAGCAAAACAATTTTTAGGAAATTTTATTTTACAGGTAGATAAGCACATGCAAAGAAATATGCTTAAGGCAACTCAGTAAAGCATTGTTTATACTACTAGAGATGAAATATTCTAAACACTCATCACTAGAAGATCTATTATATCAAACCTACACACACAATTGAATACTATACATCTATGCAAAAGGAGACAGGTTACTATGGCCTATACTGGACTAATTTTCAAACTGATAGATCAATCAATGTATATATATATATATATATATATATATATATATATATATATACAGTTTGTGCCTGTTTTATTAAAAGAGGAACATATACTCATATATAATCATATATACCATAATCTCTATGAATCTTTTGTTCACTTAAGGAGGATTCATTTGGTTTAAAATGTGGGAAAATAAGTAAATCACTCCCTCTTAGACACTCTGGAAGGCTGGAGTTGGGAGTGAATGTGGTCCTGGGTGGTATAGACCTCTCCCTACTTTCAAGGAATTTTTTCAAGAGTACATTAAAAAAGATTTGTTTATTTTTAAAATTTTATGTGTATGAGACCTAACAGGATGGAATAAACTGAAGATGGCTGCAGGGACGAAGCTAACCCCGGGGCTCTGGTGCGAGGCTCTGCTCAGCTGGGTAGAACTAGCTCACCACATAGATCCACGCGGTGTACAGAGTGGCTGCACGTGAAACACATGGTGCTGCCTGCGCCTCGGATTCAGTGGAGAGTTCCTGAAGCGTGAAGGGGGAAGAGGCTAGTGTCCAGTCACGAAGAAGTGAGTCCCTGGATGGATAGCAACACTCTCTCGGCCTCCACCCACCACCTTGTTTACTTCTCCACCGGGGCAATGCAGTGTGAAGATGATTGGTGAGCTGCCAGCACTCCTGACCAGTCACTGCATCCCTCTGGGCTCCTGTGACTATCTGCCTTGGAGGACACTTGTGAGATCCCCGGAGGGCTGAGCCTAATACCATCACCAGTACAGCATCGCCGTGGATGGAATTGGGGTGGCTGGACTCTCTGTGCCTCCGGCTGTGGACAAGTTTCTCACACTTTTCGGAAATGGTTTGTCACATCTCTACCAGGAAAGTTGGAATGCTGGTTTAACCTAAGCAGAATAACCACACGGAAGTGGTGAGTGCTTGGGAGACACGAATGTCTACTCTCTCCTACCTTGCCTTCTCCCTAGCGTATGATTTCCTGGGGACTTGGGCCTTGCAAAGTGCAGCTGCGCACTCAGTTGATATGACCATTTGAGATTCTGAGATTCTCCAGGAAGCTGGCAGGGTGCTTCGGCAGGAGGGCATCTGGATGACACAGTCACTACAAATAGGTGAGCAATGGTAGGTGGCTGAGGGAGTGGTGCCGCACTGCGTGGGCCCTGCTGGAGAGGGCAGGGCAGCCCGTGTTGTGAAGAATATGGACCCACAAATTGTAGAATGCTCAGTGTATCCTTCAAGAAAAGAAGCTATGCAAAAGGGGTCGTCCATTTTCTCTCAACCCAGCAAGGGTGAGGAAAGCATGATTTAGCCAGAAGATAGCCACTGTGAAATGTTCCGTGTGGATTTATCCCAGGCGTTTTAGGTGTAACAGTATCTATTCAAAATTAACAAGCCAAACTTCCAACTCCCATTCTTCACAATGTGCTGGTCTCATGCTTGGCAACATGGGGTGTGAATTTTTCAGGGCATAAAGCTCATCACAGAGGAAATTAATTAAAATGAGATCATTTGAGTGAACTTGAACAGAAAAAAAATATAGACTCACTGAAGCAAATCAAGCAACTGACTAGTCTAAGGTCTGAAGACACTGATGATGTTTGGACCAGAGTTACAAACCAAGGTGTAAGGAGAACTATGTCTCTCAGGGACGTGGCACCACACTTAAGGGGCGTTTCCGCTATTTCGAAGATATTTTGATCACAATATCCCTGGGTCTGGTCTCTGCTGTCCCTGAATGGCTGGGGCAGGATGTTCAGCATTGGATAAGGAGGGAGAATCCTTTTGGACTGGAGTACCCAGCCTGCCTGACTTTCTATTGTCCCCACCTGATATTGGCAGACATAAAAAACCTGTTTGCAGTCAACTTCATCTACACCCTAACTATGTGTGACATCTCAGAGCATGGCACTGTGGACATGATTCCAGGGCAGTCAAGGGTGCTTTACTTAGAGTTGTTTAACAGCTCAGTCAGGTGGTTCACTGACATGCTGGCTTGTGTTCCTGCCACCCGGGACACAACAGGTGGGTCTCGAACCTGTCATTTCCACAGTGTTCTCCATCTGGGAGTAAGCAGAACACTTCAGGTATTTATATTCTGAATGTCCCCATTAAAACACTAGTAATTTCTCTTTTATCTCATTATGTTGATTTTAATGTTGCCAGGACGTTAGGCAGTTAAATACAATGGATCTCACATTAAGCTAGTCAGAGGCTGTACATGTCTTTGCTATCAATAGCTCTCCAGTCTGATGGTATGGAGTCTCCTCAGTCTGTCTGCTGCAGCACATTCTTGTCAGCCAGAGTTTATGGAGGACACCCTGTGTGGTTCCAAGAGGTTGAGAGACTGGTTCGAGGTCTCACAGCTAACACAGCACAGTCCGGGCTGCGGCCCCTCAGCACTTGCACTACGACTTCCTCATGCTTTCAGGGCAATAGAGGCGCCATAGACCCCCTCCATGTTCTGTCACATGCCTTGCTATAGGGAGACTCACCCGTCCGAGCTCCTTGTCTTCCAAGGCCAGGACCCCAGTGCTTTCTGTGAATAGCTTTACTTTAACAGCCGGCAGCGCGTGGGTTGTGGAGAAGTCGCCTTGGGTGCCCCAGCTATGGAGAGAATGACAGATTCAGTGCAGATAGGTGCGCCTTGGCAACGGGTCACTCTTCCCTCTCCCCAGGAAGAGCAAATGCAGGGTGACTGTCACATCCAGTCCCAGTCCCCCAAAGCTGCCGGAGTGACAGAAAATGTTGATAACTTGGGAGGTGAATATGAGGCAGATGCTCAGAAGTTGCCATGGGCCTTCCCAGAGTGCCTTGCAGTTAGCGCCAGAGGAAGAGAGTTTCCCGTTGCTGCTCTCTTCTCTGCAAACAGCACACATTCCCCAGCCTTGCATCTCGGCTAGCACCTGTCCTTACAGAGCGACTTGAGCGGCCACGGGGCCCAGGTGGGAGCTGCTCTCAAGGGTAAGTGGAAAACAGGACTGAGAGGGAGCTCTGGCCCCAAGAAGGTCTGTAAGACGGAAGGCCAGGAGGGAGGGGTTGTCCTTCCCCACTCAGTCTCTGCCCCAGAAGAGAGCCTAGATTCCCCAGCGTGGGGGTGGAGCCAGGGCTTGGCTCACACTGTGGAGCAGCTGTTCAGATGCAGTTTCCTTATTCACCTGTCATCACGCTCTGAGGCCCCGCCTCCATCCATTATGTAGCTACATATTGAGCATCTTGTGGACCTGTCACCCTGTGTACTGAGCCTGCTCTACCTTTTCACGTCACCCCAGGCACTGTTCCAAGGTACAGCCCTGACCCCTCCCTGTGCCCTCACTCTCACCCGCTCCCTTCATGGGCTCTTGCCTCTGCTACCTCTGTACTGCCTGTCAGCTGCACAGTTCTACGTTCACCGCCTTTTTAGGGATGGCCTAAATGTCACCTTCAGAGAGAACATGTCCTCTGATCTCACGGTCTAAGCTGGGACCAGGTACAAACCTATCTTCAGCACAGCATCTCATTCTGCATCCAACCACCAGTGAATTGTGGGGAACTGACCTACTCATGATTGCTGACTTGAGAATTTTCTTACATCCTCTTTACTTCATGAGCACAGGGCTCTCTTCACTTATATTGCACCCCTTACAACTTGGCATAGTGCTTCATACATGGAAGGCATGGAATAAATATTTTTAAATGAATAAATAATATCAAATATATGTTCTTTTGCAGGGGCAGGAAACAGTACAGACAACAGCTTTTATCTACAGATTGTTTTTGCATTATGTAACCAATTTCCCATACTGTCAGGCATTTGTTAAAATCTGGTTTTAATGACTACAGTTTTACATTGTATAAATACATTGTAGTTTATGTAACTATTAGTCTATCGCAGCAACTGAGTTGGATATAAGATACTTAAAGAATTTACCTTGATTGATATTTTCCTTGGGATGGAGACCTAGATGAGAGATGTTTCCACATCAGGAAACCCTTTTATCATTTATGTATACAGTGGTGAACATATTCAAAGTCTGCAATACCTGCTCCTCGGGTACTTCATGTAAAGAGAGAGGCCACCCTACATCTGTTGTTGAGTATAAACCAAGCATGTCATTCTTACCTTGCACAGAGCATTGCTTCTTGCCTTTTCTCTGGCTTATTTTGTCATTATCATTTTACGAGTATTCTTTAAAAAGATTTACTTTTGTTTCATGTGTTTGAGTGCTTTGCACAGATGTATGCATGTATACTGCCTATGTGCTTAGGTGTACATAAAGAAGAGGGGATGAGATCTTCTGGAACTGAGTTAAGGGTGGCTGTGAGCTGCCATGTGAGCTCTGGGAAATAAACCTGGGTCACCTGCAGGAGCAGCAAGTGTTCTGAAAGGATGAGCGATCTCTTCAGCCCTCATGGGTATTTCTTTGACTCTTAGTGGGCTTCACAGTTTACTCTGTGCTTATTGGCTGCTTTTATTTCTTCTTTCATAAAATTGTAGAAACACGACTGTTTGTCTCAATGTTGTACTTCAAGAAGCAAATTCCATGAATCTAAGAGGAACAGGACTTTACAAGGAGTGGGCAGTGGATCACCAGAGTAATGGAAAGGAAGGACCGGAAGCCACTGGGGAGCCACAACAGCCACAAAAGCATCAGGGAGTGGAGACCAAGTGGGTGTGAGACAGAACACAGAGAAATGTGCTTTAACCAAACAGCAAAGCCATACACATACAACCGGGAACTTCCAGCTGTGGTTACCAGCACCTTCATAAGGATCTGAGATGGGAGGATTTGTCCTAGCAAAGATGCCATACTTTAAGCAGAACATTACTGCTTAAATCCTGGCTGAGTTACACACAAACTGTAGGGTTTGGGGTGAACTAACTAACACCCCCAGTATATCAGGTCCCTTGAATGTAAAGTGAGTTCACCTCACAGTAATTGTAATTACAATAGCTGAAGACTTGGGGCATGATGAGACCCCAGTAAATCCTGGCTGTCTTTCCATTCCCAAAGTAAGAAACTGTGTAGTAACAGTAGTACATCCCTATAAAGTGCCATCCACCCAACACACACTTATTAAGCACCTCCTGCATCCTGGCTCCTCCAGTTCCACTAAATAACTAGGAAAACATTCACCTCAGTTGACATTTCCCAGGTGAGAAAAGTCAAGATATTGTCCATCCCTTTACAAGGTCCCAGGTCCCTTCATTCCCACCTGATTGGACGCTACCTGCTGGGCACAGCTTGTCCTGCGGTGCTTGCCAGAGAGAGTTCTGGGCTTACTTAGCAGAGACTGATTCCGTCTGCAATGACCACTGCTGCTGCCCCAGGAAGCTCTGCCCAAAGGCCTGCTCTCCTCCTCCTCTCCATCCTGTTTCCTCCTCCTCTCCTTCCTGTTTCCTCCTCCTCTTCTTGGCCTTTTCTGGACTGGGGATTGAACTAGGGTCTCACCCATGCTGGGAAAGTATTCTACCACTAAACTAGAGCCCATATCCTCCCTTTACTTTTTATTTTGACACAGGTTTTCTCACTGATTTGCTCTGGCTGACAATGAATTCATTCGTAGCTCACAGAGACCTTTAGCCTAGGGAGCAGGGATTTCCTGGGCTGCTTAGTAGAAACCAACTCAGTTTGCCTGGGCTCCTGCTGCTACTCAAGGATGCCTTGTTCACAGATCTGTAAAATGGTTCAGACTGACTGAGGGACAGAATGGTACTTATGAGACCCAGAAACTGGATAACTGGATGCAACTCAAGCCATTAGAGGTGACCACCTTCCTACGGGGAGTTTTGGCTCACATCAAGGCGTCAGGTCACAGCTGAACCCTAATTTATCTCTCAGACTTTAAAATAGTAACCTAGTCCATGGAAGCTGGCCAAAGAAGAGATTCTATCCTAAATGAAGACTAGCTATATGATCTTCATGGCAAAGTAACACAGACAGACAGAAAAGACACACACACACACACACACACACACACACACACACACACACACACACCGTTAAAACATTTAAAATGGTGTGAAAACATCAAGGATTTTTCTTTTCCTTAGCACTTCCTCTGCTCCATTGCCTTGGGGGACTTCATTCCACATGCACCGTCACAGACAAAATCACCAAGAATCTGCAAGACAGTCACAGGAGAACACTAAAGCAACCCGGGGCCCTTCCTGAGCCAGAGACTTCTGCAGACATTCTGTCCCAGGCCTCTGAAGCCAGCATGGAGTGAATCTCCCCTAAGCTGAGGAGCCTGGCTGGAGGATGGCTCTTCAGTATGGGCTGTCCTGCATTGTTGACAGGAAACTCCTGTGCTGCCTGAAGGATTGGATTCAGTGAAGGCTACTGCCAGCTCCCTCCTACCAAAAAGGCTTAATTCTCAGACCTTCCTACACCTCTATTCTATGGAGATAAAAGTTATGAAAATGTCCACTCTTTGTCTTTTTCCAGCTTAGGCAAGAACTGGCTCCTTATCATAATTGGTGCCTGGACATTTCCGTGCTAGCCACAACGACTAGTTTAGAAGCATCATAAGTATTTGCATATTATCTTAAAAAATGTGTCAACTATTCTGTGAAATGTCTACACTTATAAACCCACAGTTACAGATGAGGAAACTGAGGCACAGGGATTCAGTAATGTGTCCCAAGGTACTCAGGGGAAGTAAATGACAATCTAACCCCACCACTATACCCCTTCCTTCCTTTATTCCACCACATACACTCTTGAGTGAGTTAATCAATTATCCCTGCAATTCCAGGGAAACTCCATTTTGAGACTGCTGGGATTCTGACTCACCTTGAGCTCTAACTTTGGATTTATTATTTAATGTGTTTTCTACAACACTACACTTGACATACATACAAATTAGCCAGTGGAGATGCATCAGAAACTTTGGTGTTTCAGTGGGCCACGCATCAATAAGCAAATCTATTTCTCTTTGCTGTGTTTTCCCTGCCCTTTTCTCCTGCTGAGTGTCGACTATGGCTGCTAAGATGAAAACCTCCTTTAAAAGCTTCCCAGGATGGAAACACAAGTGCACTTTGATTTGAAAAGACCAGGGGCTGATGAGATTTATCTCAAGCCAAGGTTGGGAAGGTTAACTGACTGACTTCTCTCTGCACACAGGGCAGATAAAATCCCACGGGTGAGCTGTCCTTTCTCTGTGAGTCTATCACCAATTGCACCATAGTTACCCTGTTCAGCTAGCTTACAAAACCCTAACAGAGCCACCGATTACAGAGGGCTTATGTTTACTCTGACCCTCTACTCAGAGCGTTCTACGGATCATCTCATTTAAGCCTTCTGGTGGCTCTGTGAAGAACACCCAGTTGCACCATAATTTTATAAATGGAGAAAGTCAGGTTTGAGGAGGTTAAGCAATTGGACCAGGACCTCAGCGCATCACCAACGGGGGACTCAAAGTCCGAGTTTCTGATCTCAACACCGCAGTATTGAACCAGAGTCCTCTGTCTCTCAGGAACTTTCCGATGCAGATGTCCCACATCTGCCTGCCTTGTTTGAGGATGAGCAGCGTTTTCAGCAAATCCTGCTTCCTGTACCAAGGACAGTGGCTGATACACAGTACATCCTTAGTTATTAGCCAGAAAGGGAGGGGTGACAGGATGTGAACCATCATGTCATAGGTTTGGGGGGCTGAGGAGATGAGACAGGAGGTAACCATGACTGTGACAGCCTCTTGTACCTGGGCCTTGATCACCTTTAGGAGACGGTAGTGTTTTGGAGCACAGTGACTCTGGATGCCGTGATGTCTGGCGGCATGTGGAGCACAGCATCAGACGGCTCTCTGGGAAGCCAGGCGTGGCTGTTGGTGGGTCAAACAACGGTTGGCTCTCAAAGTTAAGGGCTGGAAGGGGTGTGGATGCCAGCGACAATAAGGTTAGGAGGTGCCACAGGTTATAAATGAAGACTCTAGAGAAGTTATCACCTACAGTCGTATATCTCCAAACGTGACTGCGTGTGTGGTGGGGCACCTGCATCTGTCCAGTTGATCAATGCCGAGTCACCACAGCTAGGGACTGTGCTGAATTAGTCCTTCAGTGGGGATGTCATCTGTAAGTATCCACCACAAGCAAATCACCACATCAGGTGCTTCTAGGTCCAGCACCAGGAGGACATCACCCATGCTGCTAGGTCCAGCATCTATCAGTAGGATATGGTCCAGCATCAGTAGGACATGGTCCAGCATCCGTAGGACATGGTCCAGCATCAGGAGGACATGGTCCAGCATCAGGAGGACATGGTCCAGCATCAGGAGGACATCCCCCATGCTGCTAGGTCCAGCATCAATGAGTAGGATATTTCCCACGTGTGCCTCTTTCTCCTGGGGGGAGCCCATATGCAGAAGTGACAGCATTTAAGAGTGTGAGACATGGTTTCCTTCTATAAAATTAGAAATGGTACCAAGCCTAGAAGTACGAACAGAGACATTGAGATTCCATCTTACATCAGAGGCTAGAACCAGCAAAGAGCAGCCGTTGAGGAAGTGGGGGTGGAGAACACCTGTGCACTATTGCTTGGCATGTAAGTCAGTATAGACCCTACAGAAACAAGCATCGAGCTTCCTCCTAACAAACTACATGACCCAGTGCCGCACACCTGGGTGTATACCTGAGCAACCTCAAATCACCGCAGAGATTTGCACAACCCATGTTTACTGTACTGTTCAGAGTAGCCATGTGGAATCAGCCTACATGGCCCATTAACACAATAAAGAAAATATGTGTACACACAGTGGGATTCTTGTCAGCCACAAGGAAGAATGAAATTATGTCACTTAGGGGAAAATGGATAGAACTGAGATTATCATGTAAAGTTTTCTCTCATATGCATAATACACGTGTGTGTGTGTGTGTGTGTGTGTGTGTGTGTGTGTGTATGAGGGTGTGTATGTGTGTGTATGAGGGTGTGTGTGTATATGTGTGTGTGAATGTGTGTATGTGTATGTGGTGTGTGTGTGGTGTGTATATGTGTGTGAGCGTGTGTGTATGTATGAGTGTGTGTGTATATGTGTGTGTGTGGTGTGTGTGTATGGTGTGTGTGTGGTGTGTGTGTGTGTGTGTGGTGTGTGTGGTATGTGAGTGCATGTGTGTGGTGTGTGTGGTATGTGAGTGCATGTGTGTGGTGTGTGAGTGGTGTGTGTGTTGGTGTGTGTGAGTGTGTGATGTGTGTGGTGTATGCATGTGTGAGTGGTGTGGTGTGTGAGTGTGTGATGTGTGTGGTATGTGTATGTGTATGTGGTGTGTGTGGTGTGTATGTGTGTATGAGCATGTGTGTGTGAGTGTGTGTATATGTGTGTGTTGTGTGTATGTGTGTGTGAATGTGTGTGTGGTGTGTGTGGTATGTATGTGTGAGTGTGTGTGTGTGAGTGTGTATATGTGTGTGTGTATGTGTGTGTGTGGTGTGTGTGTATGAGTGTGGTGTGTGTGTTCGTGTGTGTATGAGTGTGTGTGGTGTGTGTGTGTGTGTGTATGTGTATGTGTGTGTGTGTGTGTGTGTGTGTGTGTGTGTGTGTGCCATGAAACTAGAAGAGGGGAGGAGAGGTAAGAATCTAAAAGGTGGGAGGGGAACAAGAGAGGATAAGGAGGAAAATACACTATAGCATGTATATATATATGGGATCAGTTACATATATACACATATGATATATATATATATATAAAACACACAGATATAAATATATGTATAAGCCAGTTGGGGAGGGTTAAAGGAGGATATAAGCAAAGTGCAGGCATGTATATACACATACCACATGTACATACAACACACACACAAATGCATGCACACAAGAATTACTGAAAATGTGAAAACCATTCTGGGCTCATGAACTACACATAAGCAAGTGGGCAGCTGGAACTGGGCCCCCGGGCATGGCTCTGCCGGCCATTAGTGCATCGGTTTATATGTGTGATAAATAACAATTAAAACAAAGAGCAGTGCTGACCCAGAAGGTTAGTGGAGGGTTTATAGGAGGTGACTATTGCACATGCGGTGTTTAGGTCAATAGTGGGCACACAGAAGGCACCAAGCCTTCAATTCCGGGATCTAGGCCAAGGGTTGACAAGCCCTGACCTGTGGGCCACTTCCAGCTGCCCACTTGCTTATGTGCCACTCATGAGCCCAGAATGGTTTTTACATTTTCAAGAAGCCTTGTGTACATGCATATGTATGTGTTGTGTGCACATGTGGTGTGTGTGTATGCACACCTGTGTGTGTACGTGTGGAGGCTAGGGGAAGAAGAAGAGTGTCCTATTCCGTCACTCTCTACCTTGTTCCCTTGAGACAGCCTCTTACTGAATCGGCTCCATGTTTTTCTGCTAGGCTGGCAGCAGCAAGTTCCAGCTACCTTCCCAGCTCCACCCCCTTCTCACATTGCTGGAATTGATTACAGGTGCGTGGGGTTGGAGGCATGCTCAGCTTTTTACCTGGACCCAAATTCCGGTCCTCATGCTTACCTAGCAGGTGGTCTTCCCCACTGAGCCATCTTCCTAGACTCAAGTCTTAGTTTTCCCATTTGTAAATGATTGAAAACAATGAAATAAGATTAATATTTTGTGATACATGGGGCTGCATTGAAATTAAAGTTTGAAGCATAATGACATTTTATCAGCATGTGCCTGTGCTCATTCACTGAGGTTGTCTGAGGCTGCTGCCACACTGCAGTACCGGCCTTAAGTACACGGCCCACAAGCCTGAAGTATGTGCTCCCTGGTCCTTTACAGAAAAGCCAAGCCCTGTTATCAGTGGCAGAATTGCCTGCTCAGCAATGGAACCATGTTTACCCTCATTAGTACCTTAAAGGTGCGCACCTAGCACACCTGCAAGATCAACTCTAGATGCACGCTTGCCAGAACAGCTCAGCCCATGTGAGAAAACCTGCTGTCCTGTATTCCTCACGGAGCTCTCTGTAGCACTCCTAGTGTCCTGGAAAAATCAGGCTACGGAACTCAATGCATTTCAGACATGTGGTGCCCGAAAGCCGCTCCGAGATCTACTTGAACCTGCTGTCTCACTTTGTCACACTACATTATTACTAATATCTAGTAAGAAGCACGAGTAGCAGACAATTCATATTCCAGGGGCAGGGGTGACTCTAAAATCACAGCACATTATTTCTGCAAATGTACTGCAAGGGGCCACTGCTTTGAAAACCGACACTTTGATCTAGGGAGAAAGCGAGTGCAGGGCGGGAGAGCTCTGGGCAAAGCAACCTCGTACTGTGTGTTTGCTGAGAGCATCTGCTCCATCTCAGCCACATCTCTGTTTACTATTTAAAGCCTCTTATTTGCAGAAGCCTTTTTGGACCATATGTTATCAACAAATGTTGCTAATCAAATACACACAGTAATTTTCATTAGAATTTTCCCCCCACGAACAACAACAACAAAAAACCACATTTGCCATAAAGGGAATATACCTCCCCAAATGACAGCAAACATCCACCAGGAACCTCTCTGATAACAGTAATATTTATGAACACATATGTAAACCAAGAACACACCCATGTCAGGCATATAAAGACCCTTGGGGAACTGGATTTTCTGCAGGTTGGGGTGGGGGTGGGGTGATGTCATTAGTTGCCATGGTGATGCTTAGCATAAGGCCATAATTCATGCCACAGAGATTGGATTTGCATTTATTCAAGGTGTATGGCTCATGTGAGCTGGGTGTTAAATCAGTGCTGCTCATAAAATTAACTGGGCTTTAACAAGAGAGGAGTGTCATTTTGAGGAATGAAAGTGCCCTGGTCCTGTTGCTAAGAGGGAATGTTAATAATTGCCTGGAGGCAACTGCATTAAACTCTTTTGGCCTGCCTTTCAGCTGACTGTGTGATAATGTACTCCAAGCGAATCAATTGTGCCATCACAGTGTGTCTCATGCAGACTAATTGATAGGCTGCGCATTGGGGCCTTTGGAGTACTAGGAAAGCTAGGCTACTTCTCAATCTACATGGAGGAGGCAAAAGTTCTGCAGACCAGGATTGCTGGGAGCTGGAAAGATGGAAAACTTTGTTTGCCTTCCTGGCATTTACCTTGTAGGGTCTCCTCTCTCAGAACCTGAGACCCACCCTATGCAAGCATCTGTGTGAACTTGGCTGCTCACTTCTGTTCTTCTGAGACTTCCGTGACTTGGTCAGACTGCCAGCCACCCACACATCGTTCTTGTCTCATCCTTCAGACCTCCCATGTACAGTGTAAGTCTGCTCACTGCTAGGAAGAAGAAAACAGGCAGGGAGGCTGGGAGTGCTGGGGGTGGGGGTGGCAGCGGAGGCCTCCACAGGTAAACTCCAGGGACAGTACTCAGCAGCAGGGGTTACTTCTGGAGTCATTTCTCTTGGTCTCTTTGGGCTAGACTGAAAATTGGCAAGGGCAAGGTGGCTGTTTGCTTCCTTCACCTCAGAACTCCCAGCACCTAGCACAGTTCCTTGAAAGAAGGCAGAGTGGGATCACAGTCACTAGCTCTAAATCCACCCCCCACTTCCACATGTGTAAATATGTGGGTAAGATTCAAGAAGAGTAAAATCTAATAGTGCTTGGCAACCCATTGAAATCCGTTGGCATGGTTGATGGAGTAAGAAAATCAAAAAGATCTTAAGGGCAGAGGCCAAGCCCACCCTTCTCATTGTGGTATGTCAATATTTAGCTCTGTGCCCAGTGCAGAGGGATCACTGAATTAACACCCATTGGCTCAAGGCTGCAGGAAATAGTACACAGAACACTGCAAGTACAAGAGACCTCGCTAATGTTGTGACTCTAGCTGATTGTTTACTATACAATAAAAAGGTCACTGCTACTTTTGTTCAAAAAATAAGTGCCTGGGTATTTGATTTCTAGAGTTTCTTTTGCTTCCTTTTCAACTAAAGTTTCTGTCTCTGCTATGGTTACATAGCTCCTCTCACATACCATCAACTCTTCTCCATGGCAGAGGTTTGGCTTACGATGGGTTACATTCCAAAAAACGTTTTTGAAGCTGAAACTGATGTAAAATGAAAACACATTGAATATGTCAACTAGTGAAAGCCACAGCTGAACAACACACTATAGGTTCCTGGTGGCTTTTCCTCAAATCAAGGGGCTGCCTGGGCCAAAGGCTCATCAGTGCCCCCAGTGCCTTGGGCAAGGATTACATAACACGTCCATAGCCCAGGCACCAGTGAACTGCCCCAGCCTGAAGTGTTAGTTCTGCGTGCATACTGAATGCCTGCTGCTTGCACACCACCATAAAGTTGAAAACTGAGCCAACGCACCCTAACTTAGGGACTTTAGAATTCTGAGCATGAGAACCACAGTTAGGAATTCCTGCTCTGGTAATTCCAACTTTCCTGCCCTGAGTTTGGTTCTAGTGTTCGCTCTGTCTCTTTATAAAAATGGTTTCAAAAATCCCTCCTGGAAGCAAATTTTGGTTAATGGACTGAGGACAAGGAACTCAGACCCTGGCCAGGCCCAAGGTAACTTCTGTCCCTAGCGGCCACTCCACCCCCTAAACAGCCCTGAGTCTCTGAAGCTGCTTGTTGGAATCTCCCAGTCAGGGTCAGTGACTTGCCCTGTAGCTGCATCTCTGTGCTAGATCTGAGAGGAGACGCTGCCTCCTCTGCTCAGCGCTTTCTCTTGTGAGGCAGAGAAGGATGCTTGAACTCCTCACGTGCTACACTGGAAACCAGAAGGCCAACAGCCTGGAAATTATGAGACTGTCTCCAGCAGTGAGAACCTGTATTGAATTTTTTACTCCTTGAATGTGAACTCACAGCAAAGAACTTAGGTAGTCAACAGAAAATCTAAATTCTGAAGGTTGGAGCAAAGAACAGGTTAGTATGGGAAAGAATGGCCATGGTCTAAATCACCAAAAGTGTCTATGCCATTGGTACTGAGGGCATCATCCTGCCAGTCCAGGGAACTTATTTCTCACCATTACTTAGCTGGCTTTCTCTAATCATCTGCTTGCTGTAAGTCCTTACAAAAAAAACGATGTGTTTCCTGAACAGCAGAGGCCAAGGGGACAGAAGGCATCATTCTCTCCTCTGGGTGACTCAGACTGTCACCTCTGTATGCGTTCCTAACACTGACCATTTTCCTAGGATAGCTTTTGTAACCTGAGCTAGTTATTTCGACTGCAGCCTGGCATTCTTAGAAATAACTGAGAGATTCCCCAGCGGCCATTCTGTGTCCTTTGAACGAGAATCTGCCTTAGGACTCCCTGCAGCATCCAGAAGACTCAAGACAATACAAAGGCCATTTCAGCATCAAGTTAGGCCAAAGTCTCCAGATGGCCTGGGCTCCTGGGAATTCCAAGTGCACCATAGGCCCTTGGCCAGCGAGGTTTACCTATAGCAAAGCAGGAAAGGCAGCAAGGAGAGACAGAGCCCCTGAACCTCTTCAGCTCAGCTCTTCTGTACAAATGAGGTGTATCAGGGGAGAACTGCATGGCCAGAAGGTCCTATTTCTATAACAAAACAGACAAATGCATTAACCTCAACCCTCAATTTTCACATCTGAGAAATGGGGACATTAACATGTCCATTGGCTTCCCTATCTGCTAGTCCCACAGCTACATGAGAGAAATGCTCAGTACATATATATGTAAATGGTCATGCATACAAGTATAAACAAAAGTTCATGGTTATGGGTGGGTTATCTATATCTAGGGAATATTATCCAAGAGTGCAGGGTCTGGAGTCTGGCAGCCTGGGTCCATACTCAGTGGTCTCATTCTCTTGTACCGTCCACTTTCCTTCCCTGTTGTATGAATGACTTTCCTTCACTGTGACAAAATGCCTGAATCACAGAACTCAAAGGAAAAGAGGATTTATTTTGGCTCATGGTATCAGGGGGTCACTCTATGACTGTTTTATCCTGTGCACTTGGACAGGACAGCACAGTGCAGGAATGTGTGGCAAAGGAACTTTTCACTTAATGGAAAAGAGAAAAGATGGAAGAGAAGGAGGGGGGAAGGGGAGGGGGAAGAGGAGGTAGACAGAAGGAGGGAGGGAGGGAGAGAGGGAGAGAGAGAGAACATGAACCCAAAGACCTACTTCCTCCAGACAGGCCCTGTTTACCAAAGTTTCTAGAACTTGTCAACACAGAATCACCAGCTGGAAACAAGCATTTAGCACACAGCTTGTAGGGGGATTTCGTATTTATATAACACTGGTAAAACACTGTTTATGGAGTGTCTCTCTCAGTGTTCTCCTGATTAGATCTCTGATTAGATCAGAAAATGTTTCCCAGGTTTATTCTCAATGAAGCTTTCATAATTCTCATTGACAAAGACTGTGGTGATAATCATTCAATGGTATCTCAAAATTGCAGAGTGAGTATGTGCAAGTACTAGCTAGCAGGAGCATCAGAGCACAAGGTATGAACTGACCTTACAAATGTTCCCAAAGCATTGGAACTTTTGGTTTCTCTCCGAGCAAACTGAAGTTGGGGTTAGAATTACATTTTGAATTTTTAGCAGTAAAAGCGAGAGAGTGAGTCTAAGAACCCATTGTCCTCTTCTACGATGTCGATCTCTGAGCACCGGGGACACTCCCTTTCACCCCACCACCTCCCTTTGGTGGGCTTTCTGAAATGGTCTAGGGTAGATCAAGATTACTGCCCAGTGAAATTTGTTCTCTTCTGCCTTCTCCCAGAGACAGTCTTCCTTCCTGCCCTGAATGTCAGCTTTCTCCACCTGGCTGTTCCTCTGTTCTCTTTCTAGCTAAAGTACACATCCCTCATTTGACCTTGTCATTATCCATGTTGGATAATGTTTTTGGCCAATAGAGCATCAGCAGATCTTTAGATGAACTTGAAATCTGGGTTTGTTCTTCTGTGCCCATTGCCACCATCAGCAAAGCTTCCTCCAGACAGCCACTGTCCCCACAGACTTGATTTAGAATGGACTGTTTAGAGAAGATTTGGGCTCAACAGGAAGCAAGGATCCAAAGCCAGCCAGGCCCACAGCTTGAAGCAGCACAATCCAGCTGAGACTACCCTAGATCAACCAACCTCAACTAATTAAAAACTAAGTGAATGAGGATAATGACTATGTCTTTGCGGGTGGTTCGTTACATAGAAATAGCTAATTGATACAGCCCTTTATCTAACAGGTAACCACAATGTCCTGTGTGCTGGTAATCTTATGTCAATTTGACACAAGCTAGAGTTATCTGAAAGGAGGGGACCTCAATTGAAAAAGTGCCTCCACCAGTTCTGGCTGTAGGGTATTTTCTTAGTTAGTGCTTGATGGGGGTGGGCCCAGCGCATGATGGGTGGTACCATCCCTGGGCTGGTGGTCCTGGATTCTACAAGAAAACAGGCTGAGTAAGCCACAGGGATCAAGCCAGTAAGCAGCACCCGCCCCCAATGCTCTGAGTTCCTGCCCTGCTTGAGTTCCTGTCCTGACTTCCTTTGATGAAGAACTGTGATGTGGGAGCATAAGCCAAATAAACCCTTTCTTGCCCAAATCGCTCTGGTTGTGATGTTTCATCATAGCAATAGAAACCCTAACTAAGAGATTCTATTTCTGTTCCATGCTCTGTAGATTGGTCTGGGTTGCCTCCATGAGAAAAACATATCCCACAGAACCCAGACATGTCATAGGCTCCCTCCACTATGATATAAATCTCTTGCATTCAGTCAAGGAACTTCCACATAACAACATTGTTAGATTCAAAATGACTTCCCTGTTTTATAAGCATCAACATGGTAGAGTCTACTGTGGTGTGAGAACTGGACCGCAGCCTGGATACCTGGCTACAGCTGCCTCAAGTACTACGGTGGTTCCCTAATGAGCAAGTGTATTGACACTTCCCAGGGCTAAGGCAGCAACTAAGGTCTGTCCAGGGTCCAGAGCTCACATAGGGGCCTAACCACAGCAAAGACATTTATGACTAAACCTCCTACATGCAAGAAATAAGCACAAAGCCAACTTCAACATCACTCAAGTGGCTTTGTCTGAGTAGAGGCCCAAGTAGAGGTAGATGCACAGAGATGCTCCCAGGAGGTACAGAAATTGTCATTCAGAGCTTTGGCTGAGCTCCAAACATCCTGTCCCATCTCATGAGACCTCCAAGGTGCCTTTGATGGAGGGGATTGTTGAAGTCAACAAAATAACAAGAGTCAACAAACATTGCTCATGAAAACTCTCAATATCAATGATCTTAATTCCTCAGTAAAAAGACACAGACTAACAGATTTGATACCAAAAACAGGATCTATCCTTCTGATGCATTCAAGAAACACACCTTAACATCCACTATAGACATCACCTAAGGATGGAAAAAGATATCCCACACAAATGGAAACAAGAAGCAAGCCAGTGTAGCCATTTAAATATCCAACAAAATAGACTTCAAGCTACATGTCTCAGTTGGTCAAGGTTAACCAAAGTTGGGCTTGACTCATGGAATACAAAAAATCCCCAGATTATGCCTTGTCTAGAAAATAGAGCAGAGTGCACTGTCCGGCTTCATGTCACTTTCTGTCTCACAATATTGTGACCAACACTTACGAGGAGGGGGAGAGAGAGTGGTCACTTGTTGGGAATCTCTGTCACTAGTGTTTTATAGCCTTCTCACATAATTTTCAGGCTATAAAACCCACTCTATGACCTTCTGACCACCGGCCCATGACTTTACCTTTTTTCTTGTACACCATTCTGTGCCATTTTCCCAATGCACTCCAGCTTCCCCTCCCCTAAGAAATCTATGCACCCCCTCCCCCATTAATGCTCTTCTTCTCTCCAACTTTACTACCATGGCTTAAACTCCTGGCAGTCAGTTCATTATGAACACAATAAAATCAAGTTTATTTATCCCATCAATCATCCAAGAAAACTCATAGAACTATAGTCATTAGTCTCATCTCTTTAAGCAGAGGATGATAATTTTATTACCCATTATGAACGTGTATACATTTTTATGAATTATTTGCATCATTAAAAATTTAATATGTATCTAGCGTGAGAATTTAGAGCTGTTTAGATAGACTTTTTGTGCCTCCTTCTGCTTGCGTCAGCCACAAGTGCTAGTGATGTTTAGGGTGTTGAAGAATTTTTCTTCTTTTTTACACAGGTTAGCATAAAACAAAGCTATGTCTAGGAATGAGGGAGCAAGAAAAAATCTGCCAAGGTTTTCTAGTGAGCAGGACAAGTGATAACGTAGCCCTTCTATGGCAATGGGATTGAGGAACAATCAGAAAGTTGGACTTGAATTTACCATTTTCCATGAGGAATCATATTGCAATTGGAAGGTCATGTCTAAGGGCCTTGGCTTGATTAGTCTATAGTGATGGATCATGTTATAGTGTGTCTGAGATGGGATTCTGCATTTGTGCATTATATTAACAAAAACTGTGTCCCATAGATAGACTTCAGCACCACACACATCAGCTTTTGACTCCCTGCAACAACTCTGTGTTGTAAGTCTGACTGCTCTTTTACAAGCTGATGAACATTTCTCAGTGTTGAATATTATAGATTATTATAATATGTGGTCTGTTATTGTTATGATGTCCAAATTTTATTTAAGTGGAGTAAATTTGGACACATTTTATAAGAAAAATGTGTATTTTACTTAAAAGTTCCTTTAATATCAAAAAAGAAAAATCCTACAGAAAAAAAATGAGCCAGTAAATAGCATTCCTCCATGGCTTCTACTCACTGGCTTAGAGGCCATGCTGGAGGGAAGGCTCAGGGACAAGATAGCCTCAGGGTTGCTCCAGGGACAGCTTAGAACAGGGACAGTGCCTGAGGGGCCCCCTCAACCATGGTATCTCCTGGTATTTTGAGAATGTATTTCTCTCTCTCTCTTTTGGTTCTGAGATGGGAGCTTTCCATGCAGCTTAGACCAGGGTGCAGCTCTTCTCCCACTCTTTCCTGTATTCAGTCCTTCATTGATTGAACAGACATCCTCTTGATTTTGTATTGATACCCTGGTAACCTTGGAAAAGCTATACGATTACATTCTCAAGAAACATGAGTGGATAGTCTACCATTTATAAGCAACATGATGAGACTCATGATATTTAGAGGCATACGGCCAGATTTAGAGCTACTGCATTATGTTTCTTTCTTAAGTTTATTTGAGAAACTGAGTAATCAGCTGAACAATTCAATCACTGCACAGAGGACCTAACCAGTTTAATATAGTTCCAGAGATGTCCCAAGGCTGCCTCCAATGAGCTGATAAATGAATGGTGGAGATAATGAGCACCACCGTTCAGAGGTGAGCAATAGTGGTGGTGATGTGGGAATCCATCACTATGAGACAACTCAGATGGGTGATAAGAATGGACACAACGGAAGCAATGGCAATGGGATGGGCATCTCACTAGACGGGCAATGGACGCATTCTGGGAAGCCACTGGGCATCCTGTAGGATTTTCCCTTTGCTTTTAGGATAAATCTTAAGCTTTGTACTCATTTTTTGAACCACTAAACATGTATCAAGCACTTCCTATACTTGGAGTTATTACAGATATCGTTGCTGCTCTCGTGGAACATCTAGGCTGTTACAGAAGCTCCAGAATAGACTAAGCGTGCACTATTAGATCGATGAAAGGAAAAAAGAGGAGCTATGGGAACATAGAAGGTGGATAAATATATGAAGGAAAAAATCCTCAACATCCTTAGACATTAAGAACATGCAAAACAAAACTACATTGAGATTCCATCTCACTCCAGCAGAATGGTCACTATCAAGGAAGGAAACCACTTTCTGAGAATGAGAGGAGAAAGGCATTGAGTACAGTAATGGTATGAAGGCAGCTTCTTCAGGCAGCATGGAAATGAGTATAACTCTTCAAAAGACTAAACTCAGAACTACTGCTCCTGAATAAAGACTGGCAGTCTAAGGTAACATAAAACAGGTACTCAAACCCGCATGATGCTGCCAACATAAAGATTCAACCTAGGTGTCCATCAGCAGATAGATGAATAAAGAACATGTACACACACACACACACACACACACACACACACACACACACACACACACCATGCATACAGCTATATAATTTGTAGAAAATGGACATAACTAGAGGCCAACATATTAAGTGAAAAAGTCAGACTCAGAAAGCCAAATATGTCTTCACTGATATACAGATTCGAGATTTAAAAACATATATTAGACAATAGGTTAACAATAAAAGGGAGACTCTTTAGGAAGAGAAAGTAGACTGGTAGGAAGGCATGGACAGAGAGACAAGGGAGGTTAATGGATGGGGTGTCAATATGAGCAAAATACACAATACACATTTATGAAAATGTCATAATGAAATCTCTCACTGCGTACAATGAATACATGCTGTATAACAAAAGAAATGTATAATGTGGGAGCCTGAAACACAGAAGGGAAGGAAAGGCTGCTTAGGACCCCTGTGATAGTACGGACATCTGTGTCAACTGCATGTTCAGAGAAGTGTTGGTGGTTGTGGTGCTGGACACAGGGCAGAGATCTGCAGGTCTGTGAGGATAAATGAGCTACCAGTGGCCAGGCAGTTGACCCAGGGGAACAGAATAAAGTAGGCAAAGTTCATGGATATCTGCTGCTGCCTGCTCTACATTCTTGTGGGCACAGCATCCCAATGCTTCCTTGGGAATCACCTCTCCTTACTTTGGTCCATGTATGTTTTAGGTAAAGATGATCCCATTCCTAAACTGAAAGCTGGGTATTTTTGAAAGTGTATTTCTTAGGTTCCTGACTCACTTCATTCAATAAGACCAACCACAAAATGTTTGAAATTAGGGGGCAGGAAAGCATTTCTGTTGGAATCACTACATCATCAAATATAATCCATGAAGTGCTGGCAGTAGCCATCTTGCTTCCAAAGGAGAGAATAAGGACTTGGGAGAACAGAGCTTAGAGGAGAGTGAGAAACTTTAGACGGCATTGTTGGGGTGCCCAGATCCAGCTCTGCCTGTGGCCTATGGTGGCCAGTCACATGGACTGATGGGACCTTTCATTTAAAGCAGACCAGGGCTGCAGATATGTTAACTTGAGAGAAGCAGCTTTAGCAAGGCAGAGTCCTCTCTGTTTCTTCACCTGCTTTCTCCTACTCCGTTCATCCCTTCCACTCTTGCACGCATCCTTTCTTTTTTTTTTTTTTTTTTTTTTTTTGGTTTTTCGAGACAGGGTTTCTCTGTGTAGCTTTGCGCCTTTCCTGGAACTCGCTTTGGAGACCAGGCTGGCCTCGAACTCACAGAGATCCGCCTGGCTCTGCCTCCCGAGTGCTGGGATTAAAGGCGTGCGCCACCACCGCCCGGCTGCACGCGTCCTTTCTTAAGGCGCCCGCTGTCAGATTATGCACATACAGCACAGCTAGATTTGCTAAATGATTTGGATATTTCTTTTTTTTTTTAAAGAATCATTTGCTATTATAGTGTGTGTGTGTGTGTGTGTGTGTGTGTGTGTGTGTGTGTGTGTGTATCCCATGGTGAGTATGTGTGGTCAGAGGACCACTTTCATGAGTTGGTTCTCTCCTTCCACCAAGTATTGATCTGAAGTCACCAGGTTTGTGTGGCATGTGCTTTTATCTCTAAGCTATCTCACTGGTCCTGAACTTTTCTTAAAAACTCGTAAATAAGCCTTGTCTCTACTGACTTCTTTTAGGCTCATCATAGAGCAGAAACTATTTGGAAAATGTGATTTTCCCCCTAGTATTTGCTCAGCTCATTTACTGGTATGCAACAAACTAACACACTCTCCAGATACTTCAGACTTTACAAAGGAAGGGCCCCTGCTTTTCTGTAAAAGGCATTTCCAACCTTTTACAGAAAAGTCCAAAGAGTGGCCCTCCATTCTATAGACTTAATAATTTAAGTAAGATCTGTATTTCTACATAGAGATGTCTGTTGCATAAGTTAAATCACATTTTAGTTCATTTCTTCTTAATGACAGGGTGAATAATGGGTGAACTTGAATTCTGAAGAGCCTAATGGTTCCTAGAAAATTCGACCCACTAGAGCATTTGCAATTTATTAAAGAAACTCCTGCACATCTTTTCAGACCACAAGTAACAGCAATATTTCAGAATGTGTCAGTCAGTAAGCTGCCCAGAGCGAAAGATGCTTCTGGATGAACCTGAGACCCATCAGCCCTCCAGAACGGCCTGCGTTAGACCTGTCTCCTGTTGGCGGAAATGGGAATTAACACAGCCAACAAGGAAATGAGGACAGAGGCGTCTCAAAACTCTACACCAGACTGCTCTTGGTTCTATCAGAGCAAATTCAAGTCAGCACACCACACAACTACCTACACAGTGATGTTCACAGTGGCAGCAGCCGCAATAGCCAGGTTATGGACTCTGTCCATGTCCTTGTAAATTGATGAATAGATGAAGAAATGCAATACACAGATACAATGGCATTTGAGCCAGCCATCAAGATGAATGCAATTATGTCATTTTCAGGAAACTGGATGGAATAAAGCATCTTAAGTGAAATGACCCACACCCCAAGTGACAAATATCATAGAAGTTTATACACACACACACACACACACACACACACACACACACACACACACCACACTCTGAAATCATGTCATTTGCCTTGCCAGAAGATGTTTGCAATTGGAGATCACAATGATAAGCAAAATAAACCAGACTCAGAATAAGACAAATTATCATGTTTTCTCTCATTTACAGAATCTAATTTTTAAAAAACGGATATGGAAGAGAGCAGCTAAAGTGAGGAAGGGGACAGTGTAGTGAAAGGAGGCGGAACGTGATGGGACCACATGTGTACAGGTATAAAAACATCCAAATGGAGCTTTTTAGATAATTCAGACTAATGCTAAAAGAAAAGAAGCACTGTATCTTTATTGTGATACTTTCCAAGACAAGGCTTTCTCAAATACCTGCCACTCCTCTGCCTACCACCAAAAAGCAGCCCTGCCATTGTGTGAACGTGCCTCCCCAAGATTCATGTGCTAGAACTATAATTCTCAAATAGAGCTTTGAGAATACTTGGAGGTGAGGCTTTTGGGGGATAGTTAGGATTTGGTGAGGTCATGTGGTGGGGCTCATATTATGTCATTAGTGGTAGCTTTTCAATTGTTTGTTTGTTTGAGACAGGGTCTCCCCCCATGTGTCTCCCAGCTGGCCTCAGACTTCAGTTCTGCCTCAGGGGGTACCACCCTGGTTGGCTCATTGGTGGCTTTTTAAGGAGAGGGAAAGAGACTCAAACTAGCATGTTGGTTCTATGTTGTCACGGATGTGCTCTGCTCTGCTGCCCCAAGGCTGAGAACCAAGAAAGTTCCATGTCTTTCTTAATCACATGGAACCAGACACCTCTCCACAGCAACAGAATCTAGGTGATAACAGCAGTGTTGGGGGCTCCTCCTGCCTACACTGTTTTTGGCCCTAGCATGCCCCAATTCTAACTGTGCAATTTCTAAGAGACATAAAAACACTGTGATGCGCATCTTGTTGACACTTTTGTTTCCCCACTCATGATGATATTTTCCCAAGTGGATATTCTGTGTTTTACTCCCTTCTCCCTGGTGATCTTTCTTTGCTGGGGGCGGGGGGACTTCATGGGAACCCATCCCCTCCCCACATCACCCGTGGAAAGAGGCTGTCGCAGGCTGCTCCTCCTAGTTTGAGGTGGTGAATATGGATCATTCTGTTGGCTTGGTTTGTTTGGTGTATTCACGGTAGACAGCCTGTCCTGCCTGCTTGGAACATTGCATTTGTTTTCAATGTAAAAAGAATACTTATTATTTATTGGGACTAGTGATCTTTTTTTTTCTCTTGTGGGACTGAGACATGTTCCTATTATTATGCTTTATTTAACCCCAGTGGAAGGAAAACCACTTAGCCAGACAAGTCCAGACCCTCCTTTTGGCAGGACAAGATGTCAAACAGGTATAAAAGACCATTATCACTTAGGTTGCTTACCAACATTGATGGAGGTCTGTAGTGATATATTGTGTACCCCAATAAAGCTTACCTGGGGATCAGAAGACAGAGGCAGCCACGTAATTAAGACATAGAGGTCAGGCAGTGGTGGCACATACCTTTAATCCTATCACTTGGGAGGCAGAGATCTGTCTGTATCTCTATGAGTTCAAGGCCACACTGGGCTACATGAGAGCAGCAGAACCAGGAAATGGAGACACAGCCTTTAATCCCAGGAAGTCATATGGCAGGACACAGAAAGGTATATAAGGCGTGAGGAAACAGGAACTCGCTCTCTTGAGGCTGAGGGTTTTGTAGAGGTAAGCTATCGCTGGCTGTCCTGATTCTCTGATCTTCCAGCTTTCACCCCAATATCTGACTCTGGGTTTTTTATTATAAGACCTTTTAAGATTCATGTTACAGAGGTCCGTGTGTTAGCACTGTGCTAAGTGTGTTTCCTATCAGATCTTATTAATCCAGCAGTGCAGGGTGGAGCTTTCACTCCTGTCCTGGGGATATTGAGACTTGGTGTCTAAGTAACTTGATTAAAGGCATTCACGCAACAACAACTAAGACAAGGATTATAACATTATAGCACTTTTCAGCAGTCAGCACTCTAGGAACTATTTTGAACATTCCACTATATAGTTTAAACCTTCTGACAAACTTATGGAGTAGAAATTAATACTCTTTCCATATCATAGACCTGGAAACCGAGGTTCAAAAAGTTAGAGAAGGGACTACAGAAATTGGAGTTCAGGCCCAGACTGGTTTGACTTCAGAGTGAGTTTTGTGAAGGCCATGGTCATGTAGTTATGCTCCTACTTGTTAGGAGTCACCCTTGCAGTTAGCAAATGTACCTCCTTCAAGAGCCACATCTCTGTGCTCCAGTTAGAGCTGGCTCCCATCACTGTTGGAATGTGTTTCTGGACTGATCTCTCAGCTGTGGGCTTGGCCAGAACCCCTCATCTCCTGCAGGGATTCCAGACCAGGGGAGGAGCATGCCTCCCATTGTCTCTCGCAGGATGCAAGCAGTGGACTGGAGGGAGTGATGGGCTGAGAAGGCGGAGGCATGGGTTCTAGCCCCATGTCTACTGTGATGCCAAGTCTATCTGTCCTTCTTGGTTTTCCAAGTGCTCATTAGATAAACAAGCACACCCTTCAGTCCAGCAGCTTCCTTTCTGTCACTGGATGTCTGTTCAAGGCGTTGTAGATTTTCCAACAGTGTGGATGAGGGAAAAGTCTAGACAAACTCATAGGGGTAGGAGAATCACAGATGCCTCTAGGAAGTGAACTCCCAGTGTTGCATTCTGGGAGCTGCCTATTCCTGTTGTCTAAGGGGAAGCATGGAGATAGAAGCACTGAGAGACTGTTGCTGAAGACAACTGCTGACAGAAAGCAGAGTTGTAGTCATCACAGAGGCAGACCCGAACACCAGCCTCCAAGCATGGAAGTTCTTCTCTAGTTCTCCCTCTCAGTCTCAATGGTGACCTCATCCTCTCTGGATGCCAAGTTCTGCTCCTCAGACTGCTCTTCCCATTGGTAATAGCTCTTCACTTTTATGTAAGTCCCACTCCCCCACACACTGCATCTTTCTGGAAAATTCCAGCCCTTATTCACCTCTCTGGCAGTCATCTGTATGACGTGGTTTACTTCTCGCTTTCCTATAATTGGTTCCCTGGTGCTGGTGTGGCCTTTTGCTTGGTCTGTATCCTCAGAGAGTCTTTGTCAAGGAGACCTTCCCCATATCCCCGAGGACTGGGGACATGAAAAGAAGACAGTGAAGTAAAATGACTGACTTTCTGGACCTTGCACTTTCAACCACAAATATTGATTGTATTTTCTATAATGAAGAATACTCAGTAATAGGAATATCACAGACAGCAAGACCAACAGAGCTCCATTTCTAGGGCACCAGACTCCCATTTTCCCTTAGCCCCCAGACATTCCCATCAAAGGAAAATCAAGCTCATACCCATATGCAGATAGGATTTATTTTTTATAACACAATGCCTACAGGCTCTCCTGCTTTAGTCAGGATTTTTAAAGTAGATGGTGAGCATTGATCCAAGTACATTAAAGTATTTTCCAAAGGACCAATCACTGGGTGCTGGTATTTTATTTTATGGGTTCTAGTTACTTCTTATATGATTTTTCATTATTTAAACCCAAAGGGGCACAAATGCTCTGACATATGAATGATTTTGCTTTTGTAAGCGATTGTATGCAATATATACATGTTGGTGAAATGCAGAATAAAATAAACCAAAACAAAACCAAAACCAAAGCAAGAAATGGAAACCAGGGTGTGATGACAAGATTTAGTCACTAGATGGCAGACCTAGGCTGTAAATGCTTCCCCAGTTTCGTCATTGGTCAACTTCCAGAGAGTGCTATAATTCAGCAATGGTGCATTTTAATTCCATATTCCCAGGTATATTTCCATTTACTGCAGCAACATTTTAGCTAAGAAAAAATTCATCTGCTTTAGAAATGTTTAAGAACACAGTAAGTCTTCTGCATTCTTAGCTACCATTTGAATCAATGAATTAATTGATGAATAAAAGGTAATTGTACTTAGAATTCACAGTGAAACATGACTCTGGATCCTGTTTATATAAAAGCAGAACAGAATAGGGAAAGTACATGTCCTCCTCTGGGAGGAGAGCCCCACTCATGGGGTGCTGTGAACTTGTTTCCAAGGCTGCATCTGTGTAACATGGTCTGTCCCAGGGCAGAGACAGACACCAGCGGGAAGCTGGGGCACGGCAGCCTCTTCTCTAGAATCTGGACAATAAGATAGGGATGCAAAGAGGCAAGGCATGCAGCTCTGGGTATGAACTTGCTTTTTCTTTTCTGGTGGCTGATAATTCTCTCATGTTTAATTAATACTGAGACCCAAATACCCTGCCCTTTGGATTGAAGAACTTTAATCAGCTTCCATTTCTGGATGCCCTCAGGAAAGGGTCTAGACTAGAACGAATTTTTATTCACTTTTGGCCCTTAAGACAATATAAGCTAAGGGATTTGTAGTAGCTCACTAGACCCCTTGTTCCTAGCTGTACCTCAGTTGCTATTTTTCTTTTCTCTCTCTCTCTATTTGAGATTTTATTTTTTATTTAATGTGTACAGGTGTTTGCCTGACTGTATGTACGTATGCATGCACATGTGCACTATGGGGGCCAGAAAAGGGCCCCGGACTCCCTGGGACTGGAGGTACAGATGGTTGTGAGCTGCCACGAGAGTGCTGGGAGTTGGACCTAGGTCCTCAGGAAGAACATCCAGTACCCTTAACCCCCGAGTTATATCTGTGTGCATATGCACACACATGCCCACACACATATACAACCCCCCTTAAAATTGTTTTGTTGTTGTTGCTGTTTTCCAAGAGTACAAAGACTTAAGTACTAAACTAACGGTTTTCTGAGTCAACCTCCAGGCAGCCAGATCTTCCTCTGAAGACACGAGGTGGGGGTGAGGACGGTGAACACATACTCTAACTTCTCATACTTCAACAATCATCTCTTGAATTCCTGTTTCAGTCAGTGAACTGAAACATACAAATGGCTTGAGATCACAGATAACAAGAATTGTTGGTGAAATCAATGATTTTCCTGAGGAGGATGACTTTGTCCTTCTCTTCCTGGGGACATTTAGTGTATCTGTTAACACAGCTCAGGTTGTCACTGCTGGGGTATGGGTGTTACTGGCATCTACTCAGCCTATTGTCTGGACTTATTTCTCTTCTGTCCTTTCTTCCTCATTTTCAAGAGCATCTTAGAAACTGTTAGCATGTGAAGATGGTACTAAGCCCCTTGTAACTAAGAATTAACTGTCCCCAAATGTGAATCCTGGAGAGTCTGTGAAACCCTGGTCACCTCTTCCAACTTCATCCACAGAACTCTAGACAGACCTAGGAGTTGTCCGCTCCATTTGACAGGACTGGCATGGCTATCCATCCCTGGTGAGCCACTGGCATGGGGTGTCTGGCCCTGCATCTCTGCAGCATTGCTCCCCAGACACCCCCTCTGTACTTGCACACTCATCCCAGCTCCAGATGTTGGTGAATTTCATCAGAGCATCCTTGAGTGGGGGGTACTAATAACCTGCTCTTCACTAACACAGCTTTTCCCTAGAACTAGTTACGACAGGACTGGTTAGATTTCTTTAAAATCTTATCCCAAAGCATCTCTGGGCGAGTCTGTTCAAAATAAAGCTCTGCTTTAGACACTCAGCCACCTCCTCCCTTCAGATGTGCCTGCTTCCTGTTTGGCTGAGACTTTCAGATCCCAATGCACAGACTTGTCTATTCTCAATATGCTCTTGTTTCTTTTCCATTCTTCAGGGCAGCTCAGCCATGGTCCTGGTTCCAAATCGCATCCCTTAGGAGATGTGGACTGTAGTAACTCTGCAGTCCATCTTCACTGTCAACTTGGTGAGATTCAGGATCACCATGGAAACAAGTCTCTGTGCAAGTTTGTGATGGATTTTCCAGATTAGCTTAACTGAGGCAGAGATTCCTCCCCTATATGTGGGGCCTTTCTATGGACTGGAGTCCCAGGCTGGATGAAAAGGAGGAAAGGAGCGGTGTTCATCTCTCTCTGCCTCCTGACTAGATGTGAGCAGCTGCCGTGGCTCTCGCCGCCGCCGTGGCTCTCGCCGCCGTGGCTCTCGCACCGTGGCTCTCGCACCGTGGCTCTCACGGCCATGGCTTCCCCCACAGTGTTGAATCGCGCCCTTGAACTACGACTGAACCCTTATTTATGTTGTTTTTGTCAGATGTTCGATTATAGCAAAAAGACAATGAACTAATTCCACCGTCTGCTCATACCTGCTGTGTGCAGTTATGCAGCCCGTGGACTAGAGCAACCCCTTCTCTGCCCCGCCTCTGAGCACTGATGCACTGGTGTGAGCTGCTAGATGTGAGTTTGCCATCCTGACCATACCCACCCAATTCAAGGCTGAGAAGTAGACCAAGGACAGGCCAGTCTGATCCTCACTCTTAAAAAGGGAGGCACAGAAAAAGGTGCCCCCAGGAGCCAGGTTACAGTCCCACAGAATCAGGAAGCCAGTGGTCTGGGCCCTAAGCCTGCCGTGAACGGCTGCTGTCTCCAGGCTTCATTCTGACCCTTTCAAACATACTTGATGGAGCTGCTTCTCCCAGTTTCATTTTCAAGATTCTGTTTTCCCTCCTAGATGCAGAATATATTTATAGGATGTTTTCCCTTCTCTTCTGCCTCTTACACTTCTTTAGAACTCATGTTTTCTGCATAGGCCTGCACTTCAGAGGCAAGAGGTTTTGGTCGCCGATTTTGTGGGAATGCCCTTCCCACCCACTCCGCACTTGCAAGGACTTCCTAGCTCAGTGCAGGGCCATTTCCAAGTATCTCCTCCTATGTATTCTTTGGTTTCCCCACACAGAAAACTCTGCAGTTCTCAGAAATGAAGGGCTTTCTATTTTATATTCAGATGAACACACAGGATCTCCCCCAGCTGTGAACACACAAGATCTCCCCCAGCTGTGAACACACAGGATCTCCCCAGCTATGAATATTCACATGCCCTAAGAACTAGGACTTTGCTTGTCTTCTTAGTTCCTCTTTCTATTGAGTCATGATTTATACATTGGAGATAAGTCTCTGAAATCAATCAAGTTATTAATTTTTAAAAAGGTGTGGCTCAGGCCTGGTAACACAGTCCAGATGGCAGAGTACTTGCCTAGCAGGCACAAAGCTCTTGGTTTAATCTTCATACTGTACAAATCGGGTATGGTGGCACATTCTTGGAATCTCAGCACTGGGGAGGTGAGGCAGGAGGTCAAGAAGGTCATCCTGGGCTACATGGTAAGTTCAAGGCCAGCCAAGGCCATGTGTGACCTTGTACCAAAAGAAAATAAAAATAAAAACTTGGTGGCTTGTTAAGTACTTTGATAATTTTCATCTGATTTTTCCTAGGCTATAATAAGATGCTCATGTACATATAACTAAAATTCTTTCTTTGGTTTTTCCATGAGGAAAGAGCACTCACGTGTGCTATTTTGTTCATATATGTGAAGACAAAGCCTCCTGTGGAGGCAAACATTTCCTTCCTTTGTCTTGAATTCCACGTTTGATACTTAGTACCTATGTCCTGCTCATCTGCTTTACTTTATGAGCTGGTTTCCAAAGATTTACCAAGCAGAAAGTAAATCATGGAATGCTCTAGAAAACAATTACCCAAGAGAATAAGTGTAAATCAGAGGCATTCAGAGACCCTGTGCTCAGAATGTACTCATGGAAGGAACTTCGGGTCCACAGATAGATACCAAAAGGTCCCAGAGAGGCTTTCTCTCCTTTCCTGTAATTCTTCAGAGAGTCTCAGTGTGTGAGATGAGCATCTAAAAATGACCAGCGTTTTTAATTTATAAAGAAGGCAGTTTTTCTGGACTTTGAAGAAGAGAACAGATTCAATGTAGAATTCGCTAATATCCTTTGTTTCTGCTGACATTGCTTTCTGGTTACTTCACTTGCATCACCCAGAACAGGAGCTTTACCATTCATCTTCAAAGGACAACAAGCCTGGCGAAGTGGAGCAAGCTGATAGTTCCAGCTACAAGGAGGCTGAGGCAGGGGGATCACAAGTTTAAGACTGGGTTGGACCCTGTCTCAAAAACAATTTTTTTTAAAAGGGACTGAGATGTAACTCAGGCCCTAGGTATATAGTTCAAGCCTAGTACAATACACACACACACACACACACACACACACACACACACACACACACACCCACCACCACCACCACCACCAACAACAACAAAAATAAACTATGAAAGAATTAAAGTCCCAACGTGGTGTTACATACACATCAAGGGATGATGGTCCAAAACAATACAGTTTTGGGGAACTGCAGTCAGTACATTTGTCTGTAGAAGATCTGTCTGATTTGAAAAGGGGGGGGGTTTCTTCCAAGCAGATCTCTCCTAATCCTGCTCAAAGCTGTATTTGGAATAGATTTTTTTTCTATGAAATCTCATCATTAATATGTATATCTGAGGATTAATTCTTACATAATGTTAAGTTCTTAATTCCTCGGAATCATTTCCATTTCCCTTTCTGTTTGGTGTGTGTGTGTGTGTGTGTGTGTGTGTGTGTGTGTGTACAAAGTACACCCCGGTTTCAACATTACCTGTCAAATTTCAGTTCTGACAAATTATGCCAACCTGTACCTAATCCAATTATTCTGTATAATTAAAACAGTTACTTTTAAATTACAACTGAGCATACTTTTAAGGGGGAAATAAATCTCTCTTTTCAATTTTCTAGTGCTTTAGTTTTATCCAGCTTTGCTAACTGTGCTTATGGTCTGTCTATAAAAATAAACTTAAATGTAAATTATGACTTAAATCCCTGTGGGCAAGCTGTTCTGCCTTATTTGTTAGAAAGCAAATAAGACCTACTTTATAGTCTGTTTACTAAAGTGAAATTTCAAAGTTGGGGTTGTAAAACATTAACTCTATTGTTGCTGTAAATGCAGAAACCAGCAAGCAAAGCAACGTTCTCAGGACAACATGAACATCTTTAAAGCAACCCATTATCTGACATTTTTCTTTTAAGCTGAAAGCTGATACAGGAGTGTTGTATGCGATTACACATGCTCATCACCCAAGTGGCTATTCCAACGATCCATCAGGGCAGAAGACATCAGTTTGTGAATATTTGATTCTGATCACTGGAGATCATTTGAGCATTCCTCCTGTTCTGCCTCTCTTACCCAAATCAAATCACTACCCACACCTTGAAAAGCAATGGAAACAAAGGGGTCCTCTTCCCTTAAGAACCTGTTACATTTGTGATCTCAAGTATATTCACCTCAGACTGTCATATGAATTTAACTGAAAACCCCAGGATAAGCGAGGGGCTCATAAATCAGATGAACCTCACTGCTTCCTAAGGAAGACTTTACAGGTATGCAGTTTCATGGTGGTAATGGTAAAACATTTAGTTTCTCTCTATTGGAGGTGAAGCAGCATGTTTTTCCTTCTGTTAACATTTACAAATTAGGAGAAACTTTAGAAGGGTGTTCTACAGTGACATTTGCTCCCATGAGCACAACCAGATTGGAAAGAAACATTCCCAGGTGTGATTGAAGGCAGAGGAGTATAGGCCTGCTCCAGTCTGCAGCTCTGGAGCTGCAGCCCCTGGCTCAGGGCCATGACACAGATACTGCAGATGTAGACCAGATGTGACTGTGTGTACCAGCCCTCACAACTGTCCTCCAGCTTCAGAAGAAGCACTGAAGGTGACAGAATCAGAAAGGTGTTCCTACAGGTCTAATGCTCAAGACCATGTGTTCAGTTCTTTATTTGGGGGCTACGTTATAAAAATCTAACGTGTAATTATTAGCACTACCCTTGCTGCTGGGAGTGGTTTACTAGCTGTGGAGCCACATGACTGTATCTTAGGAGATGGTTTTCCAACTAACTGGTGGCTCAGCCCCTGCACACAGATGCTAATTCTGGTTTCCCTCTTGACTTAATATTCACTCATTTACACTTGCTTGCACACACCTCTCACTCAACTGTGGGCCCTTTTGTGTCATTCTCTGAACCATGTCTGTTCTCTTCAGTCACTCCCCTCTGAACCACTGTCACATCTTGCTTGGATGACAGTGGGCGCTCATGTCCCCTGTCCACTCTCTTAGAAAAACAATATATATAGAACTCTTACTCCAAGAGTTGTAAAAGAGCAGCTTACTGGGAAAAATTGATGCCATAAGTCCATCACTTTTAAGTGTATAACTCAATGCTTTTTGGTTAGTGTACAGTACTGTGTAACTATTGCTCAGCTACAATATTAGAACAACACCCCCCCCCCATGTCTCTTGCACCTGTTTGAAGACAAACCCCACTTACCATTTCAAGCAGCTACACAGCCATTGTATCCATGGACTTGTATGTTATCGAGGGTTTGTAAAAGCACACAGCGGGTGGTTTTGCATCTGGCTGCTCTTGCTTGGTGTAGTATTTTGAAGCTTATCTCCATTGTCTCAGGCGTCAGAACCGAACTCCTTTCTAAGGCTAATAACACACCCTATGTGGTTGTTTTCTGTAAACGCACTGGAAGCTATCACTGAACTCTGAATTAGAATACTGCAGAAATGCTCAGCATTCTGCTTCTCCTCCAACCCAAGAACTACAAAGTATGCAGCAGTTTGGCTCCCTGTAGGCTTCCTAATATCACTGAGATGAAAACTGAGGCCTCTCTATGGCATATAGGCTTGTCTGACATGCCTGGTAACTTCTTCTATGCGGTGGTTTGAAAAAAAATGGCCCCCAAAGAGAGTGGCACCATTAGGAGGTGTGGCCTTGTTGAAGTAGGTGTGGCCTTATTGGAGGAGGTGTGCCATTGTAGGGGTAGGATTTGAGGTCTCTTTTGCTCAAGCTTCCCTCGGTTTGACACTAAGACCACTTCCTGTTGCCTGGAAGACATAGGACTCTTAGTTACAGCTCCAACACCGTGTCTGCCTGCACACCACCATGTCCCACCATGATGATAATGGACTGAACCTCTGAACTGTAAGCGAGCCACCTATACTGAGTGGTTTTGTATGTCAACTTGACACAAGCTAGAGTCATCAGAGGAAGGTGCCTCAGCTGAAGAAATGCCTCCTTGAGATCCAGCTGTAAGGCATTTTCTCATTTAGTGATCAATGGGGGAGGGAGGGTCCAGCCCATGGTGGGTGGTGCCATCCCTGGGCTGCTGGTCCTGGGTTCTTTAAGAAAGCAGGCTGAGCAAGCCATGGGAAGCAAGTCAGTAAGCAGCTCCCCTCCAAGGCTTCTGCATCAGCTCCTGCCTCCAGGATCCTGCCTTTGAGTTCCTGTGCTGACTTCAGTGATGAACAGCAATGCGAAGGGTAAGCCTAATAAGCCCTTTGCTCCCCACTTGCTTCTTGGTTATGGTGTTTCGTCACAGCCACAGAAACCCTGACTGAGGCAGTCTTACTCACTTCCTCCTTCCTCACAGACTCTGGATAGTCACCCTTTCTATCTAGGAGCACGACCAACTGACTCCACTTTGGGCCCATGACCCTGCTCCTTCCTCTTGTTTGACTGTGCTTTGTTCCAAGCACCAGACCTTGACAACTTGAAGCCACAACTCAGGTGGCTGTTCCTGACTAGTCAGTCTCAAGGGAGCCCCATCCCTATCTGCAGCATCCTATCCCTCTTCTTACTGTTCTGAAACCAGGTCCACTCCTACTTAAGGATCTTTTCTTATAGACTAGTTGTGTACAGGGCAGCTGGGATGAGGGACCACAGGTTTAGAGTCAAGTATGACTGACTACCCCCATCTCTCTGTTGCATGTTTGGGTGTGTGTCCCTGAGTAGGTGTGTTACTTGTGTGTGAGTGCACATGTGTGTGAGGTGTACTTGCACATGCACACACATGTGCATTGTGTGTGGAGGCCAGAGGTTGACACTGGGTGTCTTCCTCACTTGCTCTCTACCTTATATGTAGGCAGGGTCTCTTGTTGAACCCCGAGCTCATGGATTCAGCTAGTCTACTTATCCAGATGACCTGGGGGCGGGGGCACGGGTCTCCTGTTTCCTCTGTTCCAGTTCTGGGATTGCAAATGGCTGTCAAACCCACCTGTCGTTCTGTACCTCTTCAATGCCTCTCTATTTAGAGAGTCTGCAAGCTATTTCTCAAGTACCAGAGTATTTCCCTTATGGGGCAGGTATTCTCTTAGTATATTAAAAGAAAGCACAATAAAAATTCAAAAGAAAAGAGAAAATTATACAAATTATACATACATATATACACAAATACTTATCAAAACTTAAGAAATCTATACACATAAAACATTTTTCTCTATCTAAAAAATGAATATGGGGGTGAGAAAAGTTGAGGTGGTGGGTAATGAAGTTGCTAGGTGATCTTTTCTTTTTTTTTTTTTTTTTTTTGGTTTTTTCGAGACAGGGTTTCTCTGTGTAGCTTTGCGCCTTTCCTGGAACTCGCTTTGGAGACCAGGCTGGCCTCGAACTCACAGAGATCCGCCTGCCTCTGCCTCCCAAGTGCTGGGATTAAAGGCGTGCGCCACCACCGCCCGGCGATCTTTTCTTTACTGGAACTAAACTGAGTTGAGTTAACCTCCGTTCTAGGACTTGTTTGACAAACCTACCTCACTTGATACAAGAGGTCCGATCAGGATTTGGTGTCTCGGTCACTGGTGATCGAGGTAAATAAACAAGACCCTATTTTGATTTTTTATTACATTTATTTATTTATCTGTGTGTGTGTGTGTGTGTATGTATGTGCCCATGTACAGGTACATGTCACATTGTGTGCATGTAGGTCAAAGAAGAATTTGTAGGAGTCAGTTCACCCCAAAAGGGTCCTGGGGACTGAACTCAGGTCATCAGGCTTGGCAGCAAGTGTCTTTATCTGCTGAGCTGTCTTAGGCCCTGAACGTCCTATTTTATAAAGGACTTAGATGGTTACTATAATTGTACGAGACCTGGAGCTTTTCCACAATGTCCTATTTGTCTCTTGTGCATTGCCACTCATATACTTTAATCCATAACCGTTCTTTTCTGCTGTTTCTACCTGAGATCAGCACAAATATAACCAGGGCATTAACTGCCTTTACCTCCATGTCCAAACATGCACTCTGTGTGCTTAGCTCCATGAAGTGTCACTCTGCTGCTAATACAATAATTCTAATCAGGCAGCTCTTTTCTGTAACCAGGCAAATGGAGCAAATTGAGATTGCTCAGTGAGGTAAGGGGATGACCTTCATTTGAGCACAACGATTTGCTTGCTGTTTGTACACAAACAGCTGAACCGCATCTTAATTCCAGCCTGGAATTTGAAAGCTGCAGTGAATTCTCTGAGGTTGCCAGACACAAAGACAGATTCCTGATGGAGAAGCTGAAGAGAGGGAGGTCTCCAAAAAATCCATTTCAGCAAGCGCTTATCAGCCATGCACTCCTTCCCCTCAGGATACGAGATAATGGAGGCCGACTGGATGTGTCCATTCCAATCAAGTGACCAAACGTCCCCCGCTTGTCCTAAGATGTCAGACTCTCAGAATACAGTCTAGAAAGTTAGGGTAAGCCTGTAGGAGCTAGTTAATGGCCTTACTTCTCAGCATGTAAGAAATGACTAGCAATGGACTAGTGATACCATCTCTACGAGTATATGCAAAGTCACCGCACCAGCTGAGTATAAGGGTTTCCATTACAACATTATCCACAACTTGCATGCATCTGTGGGTGGATAAAACACGAACACAGCCACAGATCCAGCAAAGCAAACTGGAAAACATCATCAAATATTTACAGTGATGCTTACTGGATATGAGGATCATGAGTAATGTTTAATTCTCTTTATATTTTTCCCACTTTGCACAACCAAATTGTCAATATCTTTGGTTAAAAAACACAACATCAAATTACAGCTCTAAAAATGATGCTCATGCGAAGACCTAGCACGCTGCCTTCCACAGAGTCGGTAGCAAATAAGCATGCTTTGAAGTGTTTGCATAAAATACAGACTTCCCTTCAGTATCTTCAGAGATGCAGCCATTAGGAATTGTGAGTCCAATTCCACTGTAAAGCTGGAGTCCAGCTTGATTCATTTGCATGTAATTAAACGTTATCCTCAGGGCAGGCTCAAAAAGCAGTGGTGACGTCACCTGCAGAGAGCAGCCTGTGCTTTGGGTGGGGCTGGATGTTCTGTAGGTTGTTTTTTTTCTGAATCTTTTCTCACTAATGCTTCTATCTGCAGCAGGTTTCATTCCAGGCATAGTGCAACCTGCTGCTGTGGAATAGAATAATGGTTTAACTATGTAAAGATGCGTTGCTTTTGCTTATGTTGCATTTGTTTAACTATGTGTTGCATTTGTTTCACCTTGCCTACCTAAGGCACCTGATTGGTCTAATAAAAAGCTGAATGGCCAAGAAGAGCTAGGCAGAGGAGAGATAGGCGGGGCTGGTGGGCAGAGAGAAAAGGGGGTCCAGACAGGCAGACATACCGGAAGCAGGAAAGTAGGATGGACAGTATGTAGATAAGGTAAACAAGCCTCAGGGCAGCACATAGATGAATAGAAATGGATTGATTTTAAGTTAAAAAAAAAAGCTAGCTAAGCTAAGATCCAGCATTCATAATTAATAATAAATCTCCGTGTCATGATTTGGGGGCTGGCAGTCCAAGAAAGCCTGCCACAATCTGTCTTACAAGCCCAATAGGAAATGAAGCTAGACACAGGCAGAGAATGTCTATTTTCTCTTTGAGTTCGGTGTCAGTGTCACAATGTCAGCATGTAACATGCTGGAAATGACATCTCTGCTAATATGGGGAAAGAACACATTTGGTGGGGCTGAGCAGTACTCTTGAGGGTGGGATGAAAGACTCTGCTGGATACCCATTACTTACCTTTAAGGTTGTAAGAGACCCACTCGAGGTCATCTACCAAGATGAAGGCATTGCCACTTACAAATAGGCAAGGAGTGTATGAAGAAGAGATTCATGAAAACTGGAGCGGCGGGGGGGGGGGGGGGGTAAACGTCCACAACAAAGGCCAGGTGCTGTTCAGTGGAGACTGCTCAGGGCTTGGTGCTAGCTCACAAGAGTAGCAGTGGAGTCAGTGTTGTCGCTGGGCCCAGCGATTTTGAGTCTGTCTGTTCCTTTCATTCCTCTGTCACTACGGCTACTGTTACTCTCACTTGATGACAGTCACAGTCTGCTAGAACGAAGTTATAAGTAGGTGAATCCAGTATGGATATTCTTGACTAAACCCCAAACTTCTTCCTGTGACTCCTGACTCTGTGAGTCCAGTTCTGGCCAGTCTTATTGCCTCAGTTCCTCAGCATTCCTTCACTGCATTCTAGCCAAGCTGACTTTTCTTCTGCCTCTCGAAATCCCAAACTCCCTTTTAGCACTAGTTTGCTGATTGTATGATTTTTCCCTTCCTACCATGGGTTGCAGAATATTTGTTTAACTGTGCAAAGATGTGTTGCATTTGATTAACTATGCAAAAATGTGTTACTGTTTTACCTCGCCTGCCTAAGGCCCCTGATTGGTCTAGTAAAAAGCTGAACAGCTAATCGTGAGGGAGGAAGTATAGATGGGACATCTAGGCAGGGAGGGTAAGTAGGAAGAAGAATTTAGGCTCAGGGAAGAAAGAAAATGAGATGCCAGGGACCAGGCAGATAGACATGGAGGAAACAGGAAAGTAGGACATACAGAAAGGTAAAAAACTCCAAGGCAAAATGTAGATGAACAGAAACAGGTTAAATTAAAAGAGCTGGTGGGACAAGCATAAGATAGGGATGAGCATTCATAACTAATATTAAGTCTCTGTGTCTTTATTGGGGAGCTGGTTGGTGGCCCAAAGAAAAACAACTGCAATCATGCTGTCCTCATAACAGACTTCTTGTGTTACTCTGACTTCAATAGTCACAACTTTGGGCCCCTTTCTGACTCTCTAAATTCAGACAGCTTCTCTATACCTTTGTAAATCTCCATGGAATAACACAGTTTTTGCTTCACCCTGCACCCATATTTTGGCTACATGGCCAAGGGTTGAAAGCAGATGTGTGGCTAAAAATGAGAATTAGTGTTCTCAAACAAATTTCTAAGGATATAAGAGAAGAATAAAATGATCAACAATTTAAGTATTCCAATTTAATCATTAAAATGGTCAAGTGTAAATTTTTTACTAGTTCTGATGTGCACAGGCATGTGCACTTTTCTTTTTCTGTGTGTGCACATGTGTGCTGCTGTGCATGTACATGTGGAGGCCAGAAGTTAGGCCTGGATGGATTTCTCAATCTAGCTTCACATTATTATTATTATTATTATTATTATTATTATTATTATTATTATTTTGACACAGGGTCTCTTTCTGAACTTGGAGCTTGCTAATTGGCTAGAATGGCTAGCCAGTGAATCCTAGAGATCTTTCTGTCTCTGCCTCTCCAGCTCTTGGGGGAAAGGCATGCTCTATAGTACCTGTTTTTTTGAGTGAATATTGGTAAATAAACTTAGGTCTCCTGGTTACTCAGCAAGAACTTGATCAGATGAATCATCTCCCTAGGCCCTGAAATGCAAACTTTTAATATCATGGTGTAGAAACAATGCATTTGCTTAGCACATCAAGCTGAATATTTCCCACAGTGTCTCTATTGCAGAAAGAAAAAAGATGTTTACTTTGATTTGGGGTTGATGGAGAAGTAACACAGTTTCTGACCATTGTGCAATGGAAATTGTTAAGTTTTTCTTCTTTCTGGATAGGAATGGATGGAGGTGAGCCTTCTGTGAACGCGACATGAACACAAGCATATCACACAGGTGTGCAAAGAGTAGAACTTGGATAACATCTAATCTTTACTTCTCTGTCTAGTGTTATATCTTTGTCTTTTCTATCTTCTTTGTCTAGTGTGATTAATTTCTTTGCTGGACATGGATTTGATATTCCTCCTAATAACATCAATTTAATGTATTCTTTTACTTTACTATTAATTTGTTATCACAAAATATTCTTGTAAATCATTACAAATATTAATCTCTTCATAATACATATATAGACATATTAATAGTTCTACAAGCTAAAAGAAAATGTGAAATAAACACAGGCCATTTTGACTGTGTTTGAGTGGTTATCTGTATTTGAGCATGAATATTCAGACACTAATATTAATGAGAATGATATATCTTCCTTATGGACATTATCCTGTCAATGGTGATAATGGTTTTCTATATGATTACATGATCCCTGAGCATGTACTAGCTCAGAGAGGACCTTGAAACAACATTTGATTATCAGATCTTCCAAAGGTAAGACAGAAGTCACAGCTGTACAGTCAAAGACAAACTCTGGTCTATCTCTATGGGAGTTGCTGTCTCTACTGTATGGCCCATAAGATTGACTATGGGTATCTTAACAGCGGGACCCTGTCCCCTCTTCTCTGTGTCACCTTTAGGACATGGTGGATTGTGTGAAAGCTGACACCCAGATGCAGTGCATCACTGAGTGAAGGACCAGCTGAGTGGGACAAAGAGAGATTGGTGAAGGGCAGCATGCACTCCTCTTCTGTGGTCCAATTCACTCCCTGGCTCACCATCCTAGTGGAGTCAGCAAAAGTAGACTCATGGCATGAGTCCTGATCATTGATGACCACAGAGGCATCAGCTCTTTCTGAGGCTTTGATTTTCAGAGATCTGGATGGCTGAGACTGTTTTGGGGGATCTCTTTAAATAGGAAAGTAAGGAGGAAAGAGACACATTTTCTAGGGTCCCATATTGTGCTAAGTTTGACTAAGAGAATATTACCTAATGCTGCTCTCACACTTAGAAACAGGATGTATGAGTCAGCCTAGCAGAAAGGAAGGAAGGTGGTGGCCCTGGCAGGGCAGGATGGAATTGAGAGGTCAGGCTGCAGGATCAGAATAGGAGATCAGAGGAGGAGATCACACCGAGATATCAGACTGGGGGATCCCACCAAGATATCAGACTGGGGGATCACACTGAGATATCAGACTGGGAGATCACACTGAGATATCAGACTGGGGGATCCCACCGAGATATCAGACTGGGAGATCACACCAAGATGTCAGACTGGAAGATCACACTGAGATATCAGACTGGGGGATCACACTGAGATATCAGACTGGGAGATCGCACCAAGATATCAGACTGGGGGATCACACCAAGATATCAGACTGGGGGATCACACTGAGATATCATACTAGGGGATCACACTGAGATATCATACTAGGGGATCACACTGAGATATCAGACTAGGAGATCACACTGAGATATCAGACTAGGAGATCACACTGAGATATCAGACTAGGAGATCACACTGAGATATCAGACTGGGAGATCACACTGGAAAACCACACTGGGGGATCACAGTAGGAAATCATATTGTGAGATTAACCCCCTGCACTTAATTCTTTTCTAATGAGGCCTCAGATCTTGATACTGCAACCTTATTATACTCTGTATAAGGTAAAAAACAAGTGTTCCTTTTATAATTTTCTTTCTCTATTAAGAAGACAAATTTTCCAAACAACAAAAACTTGATTATATTGTCACCCTTTAGCTAAGTGTCAAGATGATTTCTAGATTTTCAGACTTAGTTTATGTTGGATCTGGCTGTTCCTTGGTGTGTGTGTGTGTGTACATGCATGTGAAAGTGTGTATATGTGTATATAAGTATTCCTTATTTGAAAAGTGATGCTTAACTGAACCTGACGGTTGGGTCTTGTAATCCCAACTACTTGGTAAACAGAGATTGGAGGATCTCAAGTTCAAGGCTGACTGTGGCTTCAAAGTGAAATCTAAGGACTGATAGAGCTACTTGATTTGAAGCTGTCTTAACCAAGAAAAGCAGCTCAGAGGTAGAGCACCTCTGAACATGTAAAAGGCCCTGGTTTCAATGCTCAGCACTGAGAACAGAAACAACAAAACTCCACCCATACCCCCTCCATTGAGCAAACACCCTCACCTAAGTGCAGTGTTTGGGGTTAAGTGTGGTTACTTTCTAGCCTCTCCTATTCTCGTGCAGAGTGAGCATTCATATAAGCGGTGAAATTGATGCCATATTATTTTAATGGCCACTGGTCCTCAAAAGAGGGTGTCTGTCCAGCCCATCACAACATCTTTCCCCACATACTACTGAGGCTTCATTTTTCATTAGTTAAGATTTACTGACCATTCTTCCATGCCAGGTCTTATATGAAGGCATCCTTATATGCACATTTTCTAAGTACAAAGAATTTACATATAAACTGCTCTAGAAAGGGAAGTCAAAGGGCATCTGGTTGAGAGACAAGTGTCTTTTCTTCTTTAGTCACACCAGCTGATGTGCGGTGTTACTTGCTTTCATATCCTGATGATGGTAAAGACTACTATTTCATATTTGTGTACAGGTGCTTTGCCTAGTCATTACATTCAATCCCTTGTCAGCCAGCCTCCGGTGTCAGTGCTGTGAGCCTCGTTGTAAGGGAAGGAACTGAGTTTCAGAGGGATGTGACAACTCACCTAATACAACAATGTTAGAAGCAAAAGTGCCATCTGATCCAACTGGGTGTCTCTCTCAGAACACTGCTGTCATGCCAGAGCTGAAGATTTACCTCCTAAGTCTGAGCTGGAAGCGAGGAAATGGAATGAGAGCTTTTAAGGCCTTTCCAGTGCACCGAGAAACTCCAAGGACCTAAGGGTTGCAGCACGGAGGGTCTAGGACTCTCAAACACTTGGAGCATTGGCATCAGCCATGGTGCTCTGTTTCCTCAGAGGCCCTGCTCTCACCGAGTTCTAGATCACAGCACAGGGAAACAAAGCAAGGCAGCAGTTTAGGAATGCTCAGAAAGAAGGAGCCCGCTGCTGCACTCCAACCTCTTAAGCACTGGCCCTAATCAGAAGGAAGGTGGGAGAGTGGGTGGATGAAGACCCGTTCTTGGGGTGTGGGACTCCGAGTAAGACTCAAAGGCGGCTGTGCCCTGGAATAATCCTCTTGTACACTGTAAAGATTTGCCACTGAAATTGATGTAATAAGACTCTGATTGGCCAGTAGCCAGGCAGCAAGTATAGGTAGAGTGATCAAACTAAGGATGATGAGAAGAAAAGGGGCGGAGTCAGGAATCACCAGCCAGATGCAGAGGAAGCAAGATGAGAATGTCATACTGAGAAAAGGTACCAAGCCACGTGACTAAACATAGATAAGAATTATGGGTTAATTTAAGTGTAAGAGGTAGTTAGTAATAAGCCTGAGCTATTTGACTTATTAATATTTATTATTAATAAATTAATTATTTATAATTAAGATAAGCCTCTGTGTGGTAATTTGGGAATCCACCGCTGGGTATTTGGGAGTTGCTGGCAGGACAGAAACTGCCTATAGGGCTGCAACTGTAAGACGTGGGAAGATATACTCTGCACTCCTCTTGCCTTTGAGAAACAACTCCTATGCCGTTGGATCAACACACCCTACGAGTCTCCTTACTGCTGGAAAAGCCCTGTTTCAAGGGTGCTCACATCTCTTTTGGCAAAATAAGCTCCTTGCTTTCCAGGGGTGGCTGGAGGACTGAGTAAGGTCTCTTAACATCTCTAAGCTTCTACTTCTTTCTATTTAATGAGAGGGTACTGATTTCTTGTGTGTGTACATGTGTTCAGGAGTATGTGTTCATGTGTGTGTGTGTGTGTGTGTACATGCATTCATGTGTGTGCATGAGTGTGGAGGTCAGAGATCATTCTCAGGTATAGTTCCTCAGGAGCCTCCACCTTGCTTTTTGAGACAGGGTCTCTGGATGGGACCTACACTTGTCAATTAGGCAGGGCTGGCTAGACAGTGAGCCTCATGGATCTGGCTGTAACTACCTTCCCAGCTCTGGAATCACATCTGGATGTTACTGTGCCCCACTTTTTACATGTACATGGATGCTCGGGAGTGAAGTGGGGTTTTTGCAGCAAATCCATTGCCAGTGCAGTAGTCTCCTCAGCCCACTGATTTGATACAATCTTGTAGTACTTAGTGAGGCCATGGTGGGATTTGGCTAACACTACTCCATAAGAGGCTGCAACATGCTGATGCTTGCACCTTTATCAGACAGCCTGATAGTATAGTTTTCAACAATCCCACAGGCAGGAGGTTGCACTCCTGTCAAATATGGAGACACTGAAGAAAAGAGGGGAACATCTGCTTGCCTAAGGCTGCCCAGCTGGTGGATGGCGAAGGCAGGACTTGGTTGGTTCTGTCTGTTGTTATACCTGATAGCAGCTTTAAAGGAATGGTGGAACATTTGTGACTGTGACCGTTTCCGGGAGGGTGGGACTCATCATATTTAGGGCTCTCTCAGGGCTTGCTGTCTGCCTTACTGTATTTCCTTTGAAGACAGGAACACTGCTTATGTGCAAGTGTTGAATTACACCTGCTGGATGCACTGACCTGGAACACCTGTGCTGTGTGAGTGACAGCAGGATCATTGCTGTTTAAACACCTGCAGTGTTTAACTCCACAAAACAGCTCAATTTGTGGAAAGGAAATGAGCCTTTTATAGTCTCTAAATGCCCAATCCTGTTTAAAATGCCTTCCTTCCCTGGCTTTTTAGGAAGGCAAGGTATCAAGATAGTGAAAAGTACCATCTCATGTTTGGGTTTTGGCTCAGCTATTTACTATCAATGCCATTTTGACTAACTCACATAACCTCAACGGATCTCAGTATTTCCATCAACAAATGGGTATAGCAGTGTCTTGTAGGTCTTAGCATGGTACCTAGTCAGTAGAATTGACTGACTCAAAGTTAATGGTTACTATTTTAGATCTAGGCCACCTTTTATTCCCATCTCCCCTTCCTCCCTTGAACAGTGTTAAAGTCAAGATTGTAATAGCAAAATGACTTCTATGAAATTGATAGTGCTTAACAAATGTTAATTAATTTTCATGAGTTTAGTAAGGCACAAAGAGGTGGGTTGTTGGCCCTAGGTCACATAGCCGACGCAAGAATGTGGTTCTGAGATTCTTGACTTTGTGTTCTTACTCATGACAGTCGTATGTTGTTCCAGTCCCTGTTGAATCTACACCAAGCATCTCTTGTCTTATTACCAATGAGGGGTTAGAGCAGCAGTTCTCAACCTATGGATCTCAAACCCTCTGGGGATTGAATGGCCCTTTCACAGGGTTCTCCTAAGACCACAAGAAAAGAGATATTTATATTACTATTCATAACAGTAGCAAAATTACAGTGATTAAGTAGCAATGAAATACTTTTATGGTTTTGGGGGTCACCAAAACATGGGAACCACAACTGGATTAGAGTTTCTGGCCTGAATCTCAGTGTTACAGGTAAATAACTCCATGCCATTCTTATCTATTCTGTTTCTGATTATTTAATAACAAAAATTTACAAAGCACATTCTTAGTTTTCCATCATCTACTCACTATTAAAGTGTTCATGAAATTTGAGTTTACATGGATTTTTTTTTTTTTTTTTTTTTTTTTTACACTCAGAGGGACTTTCAACATCTGACCACCTCATCCAGCCAGTCCTTGATCATTCAGTCTCAGCTACAGGTCCTGTCAACTGCTGTATGTTCCTCACCATGGCTCCCTTCCCAGCTGGATGAGAGAACTGCAGAGTAGCTGAGGTGGAAGGGATCTGAAACACTGCTTATCAGGACGTGGGGAAGCTAGGAAGGGTACTGTCCAGTTGATGATTGACAGGGGGTGCTGTGGGATGTTCTGTATGGCAAATGTGTTGCTCTGATTGGTTAGTAAATAAAACACTGATTGGCCAGTAGTCAGGCAGGAGGAAGTATAGGCGGGACAAGGAGGAGAAGAATTCTAGGAAGTGGAAGGCTGAGAGAGACACTGCCAGCCACAGCCATGACAAGCAGCATGTGAAGATGCCGGTAAGCCACAAGCCATGTGGCAAGGTATAGATTTATAGAAATGGATTACTTTAAGATATAAGAACAGTTAGCAAGAAGCCTGCTACGGCCATATAGTTTGTAAGCAATATAAGTCTCTGTATTTACTTGGTTGGGTCTGAGCAGCTGTGGGCCTGGCAGGTGGTAGAGATTTGTCCTGACTGTGGGCCAGGCAGGAAAACTCTAGCTACACAGGGGGAAGATAGGAAGTTTAGTGTCCAGTTGATGATTGACAGGGGGAAGCTAGGAAGGGTAGTGTCCAGTTGATGATTGACAGGATGGGTAATTGCTGATGGGATCAGAGGCAGAACCTAGAGTCTTCTGTCCAGGGCTTGTTCTCAGCACACAATCCTTCCTCCATCTTTAGTTTCATTGGTTGTTTCCCCTGCTAGCTAACCTTGCCCTTCCAGGTGCCACACAGACTGCTCTTCTGTAATTCTCTGGGCCCCTGGATTGGGCTCTCTGGCTTGAGAAGCAGGGCAGTCTCTGAGCATCCTGAATGGTGGTTATCATTTTACTGATTCTGAACTCACATGTCTTCTGGAATTCTGGCAGAATAAATTTCTAGGTCAATGTTGTCTTTTACTATTTGTGATTTAATTAACTCTAAAAAACCTAAGCTTTATCTCCGAAAAAAAAAAAAAAAAAAAACCAAGAGAAATGGTGCCTGGGTTTCCACTGCACAGCATTTCCCGTCTAATGACTTCAGGACTGTGCGGGTGTGGGGTGTGGAGGAAGTGGACAGGGAAGGAAACACTCTCGGGACCGTGTCTCTTTTTCCATGTGGGCTCTCCAGTCCTAAAAAGCTGCAGCGGCACCTGGACAATGGGTTATTCTATCCCAACACATGTTTCCACATTTGCTTTGCTGCATGGCTCTACTCCAAAGGTCAACTCTTACTGCACCCACCTTGGCAGAAATGGTGACTTCTAGAAACACTATGCCTTCCCTCTGACTATCAGACTACTGAAACGATGGTCCTTAAGAAATTGGAATTTTCCTGGGAATCCCATGCTGGGAGAAAGGAAGAAGCCTTGTTCCAGCCAGACAAGTAGGCCGTTTCCTAGGAAAAGAGTTCACACAATTCTGCTATGTCGGGCCACTTTGCAGAGACTAGAACTCAGGACTGCTTGGTTATGCATAACTCTGGCCCTCATGTCAGGAAGCAAAGATGGACATGGGGATCACTGAGTTTCTTTGTCTCTCTTCCCAATGTGGCCACATTGAATACATCTCTCTTTTTCTCGTGCTTTTCCCTGTTGGATTGTCCTACTGAAGTCAGGTGGCTGAGCACACCTTGGTAGGGCTGCCAGGACACAAGCTCTGACCCAACAACTTGGTAACTTTATGATTCTTTGCTTTCATGCCAATGCCTGGACAGCAATATGTGCTTACTATGTATTTTCAAACCAACATAGTTGTGATTCTAAGTTTACTCTGTTATTTTAGATGTTCTAGGTTTTAAGATGGCAATCTGATCATCTGCTCCCTGGCCTAAAATCTCCCCAAGTTTTCACCGGAGCCTTGGAATAAGCCATCCTTCTTGCGGCTCAGAAGGTCCCAACATGTCTGGCTCTGCTGTGTTCTTCTGGCTCTCCTTTGGGATGTTTGTTGGACAGTACCTAGTGACACTTTCATTTCTGCTGATCATTTCTGGTCTCACAGTCTTTGCACTTGCTCTCTCCTCTTCCTGGTATGCTTTCCCCATGACTGATTTTTTCTTCCTCATTCTTTGGGTATTAGTGTAAACATTCTATACTTCAAGGGGCGTCATTGTCATTGGGGACCTGAGTCATCTGCACTTGCACGACTCTACTATGGCAGCTTGTTTGTTCCTTCAGGGGCACAGATTATAATCTGGTTATTGTCTTATACACCATTCTTGTGTTCATTACTGATGCCCTTTATTAGGATGTTTGTACAGAGTCCCAAAGTTGGGTATATGCACTTCCAGGCCTAGTTGGACAGATGGGAAGATTCCATGGAGGAAAGACAGACCCTTACCCTGTCACGCTCTCCTTTTCACATTTCAGTTGAGTGAAGTAGAAAAGATTCTCCGCTTCCAGGGAAGCCATTCCAAGGCTCTGGACACAGAAGACATTTGATAAAATGAGATGGAAAGTGCTACTGTGGAAAAAAGGATGCATGGGGCCAACACTGGGAAGAAGCAAGCTGCTTTGTAGAGGGCTAATTGTGTGGGTGACTCAGCAGCACACCCTATCTTTGCATGAGCCGGTCATGAGAGCCCGACTCTTCTATATTGTGCTATTACAACAAAGAACACATGTCACAGGGGAAAAACGGTATCAAAGTCAGTGCACTTGCTCTTCTGTTTTTAAATACAGGCACAGCCGACTGGGCGCCCTTGAGAAGAGACTAGCGTGGTGGCAGAGTTTCTCAGCCAAGACACTTGACCTTCCCAGTCTCTTGGAAATGGCAGGGAAGATTCTGATTGTGATTTCTGATCCACAGCAACAATGGAATTCACACCTTGTGGCTTGTCATGGCTAATGAACTTGCTAAGTGGCATTTTGGGTTTTATGCAGAGGAGTGTGGTTTCAGGTAAGTGAGAGAAACACTGGGCTGTTATTCACATGTTCTTCTGCAGAAACATGATTTAAATACTCCGGTATTTAACCTTCTCAAATTGTGCATGCTATTTTAGAGCAGAAACTTACACTGTGCAAAATTCCCAAGAAAGAGTGATTTTGGACAATATCATTCCATTCAGGGAAATGTCATGTTTCTTTTTTTTCCAAGTTAGAGTGGTTTGCAAGCCAGCCTCCCAGTTTGCCCTCTCTATACCTCCACATTCATCCCTGTCAGCAGGACCACCCGCATCCTGTCTCAGTGCCATCTGTGTTATTATGCACTCAATGCATTTTCTTTAAGTTAATTCAGCCTTGAAATATTAACATACTTCTCTAAAAGGGGAAACTCATTTCCCTGTTGGCAAAAAGACACCAGCAGCAGTAGCCATGAGGAAGAGTAATTTCGGGGAGTCTGAAGAGAGTAAATGCCAACTGCTCTTGTCTGCTGTAGAAGGCTCCACCTCAGGCCTGAGGAGGTGCAAAGGCCTGTTAGCACCAAATTAAAATGACCTCCTGGTTCTGCTCAGTGGAGTGGGCAGGTGAAGAAGTGGAAATGGAGCAACTGCTTTCTCTTTGATTTGATGTCATTCAGTGCCATGCTTTGGTAATACTTGAGATCTCTTGTTATTCCTGGAGATAAGAACAACACGTGAAAATGTCACCCACAGCAACAATGGCCTACTCTGTCCCAGAGAAGAAGAACCTGGAACCACAGACTCTCCCTCCTCTGTGTGTGTCCCGAGAAGACTACTCACACAAGGATCCAGTTTCTTCTGCTTCTGCGCTCCATGTTTTCCTGCCAGAAGCAGAAGTGATGTGTTGCAAATGGACACCATGATTGCTAGTGAGCGTAGCTCACAGCAGCATCTGAGCATATACTGTTGGCTCACTACCTTAAAAACCCAGGAGAGGAGGAAAACAGAGCTGAGTGGATATGTGGTGTGCTCAAGAATAATCTGCATGCTGCAAACATGTGGATAAACTGAAGAGTGAGTAGAGGCCACAACTCAGCTCTGAGTATGAAAGATGGCCCACAACATCCATAACTCTAAGATTATAAAATGCTTTCATTTGTTATGAAATACGTCTAGCCCATGGACACAGAACACTTAGGTTATGCAACTGATCCAATCTGACCTTGCTGAGATGTTGAAAGGTGTCCTGGTTACAAGGGAGGAAATACAATTGATAAAAAGAAGTAGGAGAGAGCCCAAATTCCCAATTACTATGGCTGAGCAATACAGACTAGGGTTTCCAATAACTGTTCAAAGGTACCAGTTCAAATAAATTTAGAGCATGATTGAATTTTAAAACTGTTATATAGATGTATTTGCCACTGGGCTTTTCAAAGCTCTAAAATGTCTGTGTACAATGAGTAGTTCCCCAGTTCCCCAGTTTCCCTGATATACATGGCTAAGCTCTTACAGTCAGTCCCTGCCTCTGATCTCCTTGAGTGTACTGTATGGAGACCACATTGTTGAGTAAGCTGAGTTATGTAACATCTTCCTGAATTTGTAACTATACTTGAAAAAAAAAAGGACAAAAGACAAATTCCCTGTAGACATGTGATAAACAAGATGCACTCACTGTGTAGCTACTGGCTGATATTTGGTGGAATCTATGAGTAACAAAATGAGCTTGAATGGAATACTGGTCTGGAAACATGTAAATGAGACACAGCCAACAGCTGGTTGGAAGAAAACAAGACTCAAAATCTCCGGCAGGAATAGGGCTACCCTAGGCAGGGTTACTAGGTAATGAAAGATAGCTTGTAGGATAACCAAACTCAAATGCCAGAAATAACTCAGATCAGCAGTGGGGAAAATTGTAAGGAGAGGAAATGAAAGCCTCAAAGGAGAGAAATGATGGAGAAGTAAGTCCCAATGAAAGAGGATGAATGTAGAGCTGTGCAAACAAGTCCATTTATCTTTCCAAGTGAAAGCAGGCAGAAGCAGAGGAAATCTGTCCCCCTGAACTATGATGAAGGAGAAGGTAAAGGATATCTCTGGGGAAAGAACTGTGCATTTGGGAGAGGATGAGTACAGGACGAAAGGACACTGCATCATAGGAATAAAGAAAGGGACAGGAAGTTGACAGATCTCAGAATCTGGGTGTATGTCTTCAGCACTGCAGATAGGCTAATTCACAGCACACTCCTTCCCTTCTCATGGCAGACATTACAAGTTGATCATGACATACTTTCTTCCTCCTGGATACAGACTTATCTCGAGATCCTCAACATAGCACACTAGGTAACTCCTAGCAATTTGATGGACTTGAGCTCAATTAGGAAGGCTGCACTCCGTATATATTAAACTGTTGGGCTCCACAAGGCCTGGGCGTGAGGCTCAGTGTAACTTCCTGAGGCTAGCTCGAGTTTGGCTACCTGTCCTTGGACATGACTTACAGGGATGAGTGACTCAGCACTACCTGACCTAAAATCAGCCTCTGCCTAGTAACTGCAGAGATGGCATCATCTCATTGGCCCGCTAGCCTCACCCCATATTCCCTCCCCCCACCCTGTCACCCCAACCTATATAGGTTCACTCCTGATACAATAAAGCGAGTTCCTGCTTCTACAAGACTCCCTGCCCAGTGTGTTTCTCTGTAGTAAACAGGAGGGGGGCGGGCATGGACACTCATCATTCTGCTCAGCCCCAGGGAGAGACTGGCTGGACCGGTCCTGCCTTTGCCCTACCTGTTGGTCAGACTGACATTAAACAAATCAGCAAAACCCCCGTGAGGGTTCTGTAATATTCTCTGATGAACAGGGACTCAAAAGAGCATTCTTTGCTACAAAAGCACATTTTGATGTGAGGAGTTTATGTGCATGGATGTCATAACCTCCACAGATGGGAGCAGATATGCTATTTCAGGTGTACCTATTGCTAACATAAACATTTTATACTCATTTCCATCATGAAACTCTGTTTTAAATATTCACAAGGGCATACAAATCTATTCATAATTTACCTTGGAAATTGACATTGTTTCACCTAGTAAAGTGATGTGAGTTACCTTCGAGTTAAAATATCCCCTATGAAACAACAGATGGGAAAGCAGAGCTTTCCCCCTTCCTCTCTTGCAATACCCTCATGCTGAGTCCCTCCTTTAAGAAGTTTGGCAGAAACATTACAAAGTCCCTAGCCACTCCCCTGCTCCCAACCCCACCATGTAACACACACTGAAAAGGCTAAACAGCAAATCACAGCAGCATTGATGAAGATCGGGCCACTTGAGGAGACATACATCGGCTTTCAGCACTGCCAGTAAAAAGAAACCGCAGCCATCATCAGTTAGAACAAGGATCAAAAGGGAGAGGGGGCTAGCACTCAACAAGTCACAATGGCCTCCATTTCCTCCTGAACGCTCATGAGTCCCCCCGCCCCCAACACACTTCTGGGCATCTGGGCATCCGAGGCATTGCCTATTCATATAAAGAACCACTTGAAGGCAGACAATACCCTCAGCCCTTCTCCAGCCTGAGAAACACTCGGTGCTTCCTTTGAACTATTCTGTTTGAACATGCTGGTGAGTTACTAATGTTCTGTTAAACAACTCCTTAAAGCTCTGGGGAGGAGTCACGGGGAGAGGGGTGTACCTTCTGATGACTCTTGTGGATTAATACCAGCCATGAAGATGAAGATGCTCATTCATCTACGCAGGTATTATGGAGATTGGAAAAGGAAGGATGGAAGCAGTGGTGCTGAGGGAAGGGAGGAGCGATCTCTTGGGAAGTCTCTTCACCCAAACAGATAGATCTCCACTGCTGCCAGCCATTGCCCCAGCATCCTAACTCATCGACTGCCTCACCTCGGACCTTCTGCTGCAGCTGGAAGGAAGGTGTGTCTTTCCCATGGCCACCCATTCTCTCGTCCAGCTTCGGAGACTCCTTTTTCCTCCAGCCCCAAGTCTTCTATGCATTCCTCTTTGGCACAGAGCCATTGCTAACCAAGCACCACTCATGAGCTCTTCATTCCCATGGGTGCTTTATAATACTACAGCAGATGTCTCAGGTACCCCCAAAAGAGACCCATTCAGAAGCTGGTTCAAGTCCCCAGGGATTACCACTCAAGCCACCTTTTCCTCCAGTTATAACTGTATTTGTCCCTAAGTACCCATGGGGTATTGGTTCTGACCTTCTCCCCACTGATGCCCAAGTCTTCATAACAAATCACAGAGCACTAACGAATAACCCATGTACATCCTTTCATAGGCTCCAGATCTCCTCTAGGTCATAGGTTCCTAGCAGGAAGTACCCTGGAAACAGTCGCACTGCTTAGAGAAGGGCGGCAACTCTATACACAATCTGTGCCCAGACGGGATTTTTTAGTTTTGTTTTTGAGACAGGCTTTCTCTGTGTGGTCCTGGCTATCCTGGAACTTGGATTAAAGGCATGTAGCACCATGCCTGGCCAATCAATCTTCTTCTTTTTTTTTTTGTCAAAAATTTCAATCCACAGTTGATTGAATCTAAAGACATAGAAACCACAGACAAGGCAGGCAGACTGTATTTATAAATACACAGTTGTGATGTCCCCCACTAAACTGTGAGCACTGTTAGGCTCACAGTGATCATTTTGGCTTCTGCTGTGCAACAATACCCTGCACACACCCAGTGATATGTGGCTAAAGGTTTCAGAAATGGGGCTGTTGCTTCGACTCCCTTTTTTAACTTTGAAGGAACTGGGATCCTTGTCATAGTTGTCAAACAGAAATGGCATCAAGGCAGTGGCTGTATCTCAGTGAATGTATCTCAGTTGGAAGATCCAGGACATCATAAACCAGGCATGATGGCATATTCCTGCAACCCCAGCTCTTGGGAAGAGAAAGGAGGAGGTCATCCTTGGCTACATAGTCGGTTTGAGGCCAGCCTGAACTACATGAGATTGTTTTAAAAAAATGGAGTCAAGTCCCTTGTTTGATAAAGAAGGTGTGGACCTTCTAGGCTCCTCTGGGAAAACAGGCCTTTCCTTTGTTATTGGCACAGACAAAACCAATGGCAACCACCTTGATGAGATAAACCATGGAGAAAGTACTCACGTTGGTTTAGAAGCCTCGGCTTGATCAGTCTGCAGTTTTTCTCCACCCTCTACCTCCATTGTGCAGTATACAATGCGATTTGGAGCCAAGGATTTAAGGCCCTGAACTTCCATGATCACCACCTGAAAACAGAATCACATAAGATGGATTTAATGCCAGTGCCAGAGGCAGCATCACCCACAGGAAGAAAAACAGACAAGAAGCTACAGTGAAAACCACCAGGGAGGCCATGGCTTCTGCCTGGCTTTCTTCACCAGTTACTCAGGGGCCTTCTAGGGAGAGGATGTAACTGCTTACAATGTGTCTCACTCAATCACTCCCCTGTAGTGTGAATTGAGTGAGGGGCCTTGCACATGCTGAGTAAGCGTTACACCTGAGATGACCCCCATTCCTCTCTCCCCACCTCCTCCCTCCTTTCTTCTGCTCCTTTTCCTTTTTATCTGTCTCTATACTTACCTCTGTGTCTGTGTCTCTCTTCTTACCTCCTCTCTTTCTTCTCTCTCCTCCCTCTTTTCTTTCTTTCTTCTCTTTCTTAACAGGGTCTCACTTAAATGCCCAGGCTGATCTTTTACTTGCTGTGTAGCCCAGGCCTTGAACTTGGAATTCTGCTCCTCTGCTGCAGTCGCTATTCTAGGTCTGGCTCAGTGATTTGCTAATTGAGATGTTCTCACAGTCAGACAGGTAAGGTAAACCGGGCTACTCTTCTCATGTTAAGCAAACAGGAGGCAAGGGCTTCATTCTGTTTTCTTTAAAAATATTCTAGCTTTTTAGGTCAGCACTTGGTAGAAACACAGCTTGTGTATCAGCTTTTCTCTTGATAGCAAGCTAAGCAATAGTAAAGACCTAAGAATCAGCCAGTGTCACCCAGCTTTAGGGCCATAGCTGGGGCAGGAAGCAGTGGAGACTATGGCAACCTGGAGCACACAGGCTCTATCCACAGGGGACGCTGCCACTTGTCTGCTCCCAGCTCAATGACCAGATACTCTGCTTTGTCCTGCTAGAAAAGAGAGCTCTCAGTCAGAATTATGATCAGAAATTTGATTCTGAAATGCTGACAATCTGAATAGGGAGAAATAAATGTGTCAACTCCATGTATACTGCTTTCATAGCTATTTATGATCTTTGCATGCCAAGGTTGTTGAACCTCAAACCCCAATATATGTGCAGCTTTATAGTCTCTGGTCTAGCCTCAGCTCACTTACAACTTGCGGGATTTCCTATCCCCACTCCATTCAGTCACCCATTATTCTGACAGTCATGTGATGGTATACTCTGCCACAGGAGCAAGGAAGAGAGGGAAGGGACACCTGTCAACACCCAGAGTGAAAGGACCTCCTTAGTGACTGACCCACAATGAGAAGCATCAGGGGAAAATCACTCTTTCTACCAAAGGCCGTTACAAAGGAAAGAGAAGTGGGTATAGGAAAGAGACACATGCTTCTGAGGGGCTTTGGTTCAAGAAAGCACATTTGGGATGTATAAGTCTTAACTTTGCAATGTGATAACCCACAGATTCTCAGGCAGAATGAATCGAATCACTGGCTGAGCTTGTAAAGCCGAGGTCACCGGTTCCCCTCCTGAGCATCTGCTCAGTGGGTTGGCTTTAACCAAGGCCTCCTCCCCTCTGATGTTTCCCTGGTGGTGCTGCTCCTGCGGCAGGGGCCACACTTCACTCAGGAGCCCTGTGCAGCCTCTGGGATGTGGGAAATGATCTCGCATTTAACTCCCTTCCGCTTTGTCTTTTCAAACCTGCAGAGGCTTAGCTTTCTTTTTCTTTTCTGTCTTTATATTTCTGGAGAGTGTGTGATATGCATGTGTAGATGTACATGTGGAAGCCAGAGGACAACCTCAGGTGTCTGGCCTGGCCGTCCACCTTGTTTGCGACAGGTCCTTCGTTCACTGTAGGTTAGCCTGCCTGCCTGTCAGCTCTGAGGAGTCAGTCTCCTGCCTGCTGTAGGAGTGATGGGTACAGGTGCTTACTACAGCTTTGGGACTTAGGTGGATTCTACAGATCCGAACTCTGGTCCTCATGCTCATGTGGCAAGCACTTTTCCCACTGAGCCATCCATCCCCTTGGCTCTACCTCAGTGATTTTTACCTGCGAAGTAGGGATACGATGCATATCTGTTATTGCAAGTTTATATAGCTGGGAGAAACACATGTAAGGAAGCGAAATACATTGTGGAAAGAGAACAGTTTAGAGTCTGAAAGATCTCACTTTAAGTCGGATTCGGGGCCTACATTAGCTGTGCCATTTGCGAGTGTCAGGCTTTGTTTGCACATCTGCAAACACCTCAAAGGCCTTTGTGAAAAAGGATTCGCACAGCAGCCTTCCACAAATACCTGTTGCTTTGCAACAGCACTCACTGCCCACATTCAGGACGCAGCAAGCTGGGCCTCTTTTCTTCTCGCTGAAAACTGAGCTTGTTCTCCTTGTCTCTTGCAGCCATCCAGTTCTCTAGTTACTTGAAATACGTCTTGCACCAGTCTGCAAACTCATGTAGCCTGCCCTGCTGCTGTGACATCCTGTCTCCACCTGTTCTTGTTATCCCCACTCACTGCGATCCCCAAATGCGTTCACGAATAGATGTGTAAAGGCTCTGGCTGGCGGTTCTACTGTGGTGTGCCTTTAATTTTCCAATTAAAAAGTATGTGGGGACCCAAGGGCATTGCAATCTGTGCTTGTATTTATAAGCCAAAGCATTTGAATCCTGTGTGCAGAGAGTGTGGCTGAGGTCGTTCCGACACCTATATTTCAGATAATCAACTATTTAATATTGAGAGCCAATAATGAATTAGAAAATTACATACTTAAAAGCTTCATGAAAGTCAATAAAATACTTTTTTTTCTTCCATCTGTTGGAAGACAAGAGGGAGTAGGGAATAAATTGCCACCTTTAATTGGCAATAATCAAATTCAAAGACACCTAAGCAACAGCATTCAGTACCTCAGGTGGCAGTACTTAAAAAAATTAAAAAGGAAAGTTTCTGTGAGATTACACTGATGATTTTTCTCACACGCAGAGTTCTATATTTAATTAAGATCCACCTCTGCTGACAGCGGCGTGCATGTGGAAACTCTGCAATGTGAAGAAGGGTTCTCCCTCTGAGCTGAGCAGAAAAAACAATTTACCCACACTTAACGCACAGCACCCTCAATGACAGTTTATAAGATTAAGTTAGTCTTTCCATACTCTAATTAAATGTACAGAAAGTTGATCTGTTCTCCTGATTCCCTAAATCTAGGATCACCAGGCAACTCTTTTTTTGTTTGTTTGTTTGTTTTGTTTTGTTTTTTTGAGACAGGGTTTCTCTGTGTAGCTTTGTGCCTTTCCTGGAACTCACTCTGTAGACCAGGCTAGCCTGGAACTCAAAGAGATCCGCCTGCCTCTGCCTCCGAGTGCTGGGATTAAAGGTGTGCGCCACCACTGCCCAGTCACCAGGCAATTCTTATGGGATTTACTATGCCCGTCCTCCCTCCCTCCTTCCCTCCCCTCCCTCTATCCCTCCTTCCTCTCTCCATTCCTCCCTCCCTCGTTCCCTCCTTTTCTCCTTCCCTTCTTCTTCCTCTCTGTCTCTGTCTCTTTCTCTGTCTGTCTCTCTCTTTCTCTCATACAAGAAAAGATTTTGGATATTTTATTATGAAGCAATATTAAATAATAATAATACTTGAGGGAACAAAGTGGCTTACCTTGACTTGAACATTATAAAAAGTTATCAAAATACCACATGTGTATAATTTTATGTCAGTTATATATATATGCATATATATGTATGTATGTGTGTGTGTGTGTGTGTATGTATGTGTGTGTACAGATTTTTGAGTGCCATCGACCTTTGATAAGTTATATGTGGTTCTCAAACTTTGGAGTACATAAAAAAAAAAAAAAACTAAATCCAAGTCTAGTGTGACAGTCCCATAATCCCAGGTACTCAGGAGGCTGAGGCACTAGGGTTCCAAGTTCAGAGCCAGTCAGGGATACACAGTGGATTCAATGCCAGCCTGGACAACATAGGGAGACCTTTAGAATAAAAGATAAAGACTAGAAATACAATATCCCAGTGGCCGAGGGCTTGTCAAGAACATGCAAAGCCTGTGTTCAATCCCCAGTATGGCAAATCAAACATCCCCTGTGCTTAAATAGTTCGTTAAAACACATCCCAGGCTGTCCTCTTTCCTCACAGGTTTCTTGAGGCATATTTTGTGTGCATACAATCATCCCACTCTGGGTGTACAGCTCTGTGACTGTTTAATAAGCTTATCAAGTTGTAAGACAATCATCTTAAATTGGCTTTAGGCTGCACATACCAGCAATACACTATATGTCTGCCGATTTCTACCTTCAGCCTTACATAACATACTACTAACCTCTCTAATCCTGCAGATTAGCCTTCAGGATGTTTGACATCAGTAGGGTCATACTACAGGTCACATGTTGCAGCTGACTTCTTGTATTAAGTATAATAATACTGATGAGGTTCATCCATATCAATGTGTGTTTCAAGAATGTGTGTGTTTTTACTTGCCATATAGTATTCTGCTGTACAGATGTGTTATATTTTCTTCCTATCCATTCACTCATTGAATAGGATTAAGAGTGTTAGTATTTTTGGCCATAATAGCAAAAAAATACTGACTATGCTTCTAAACATATTTGTGGGGACATGTATTTTCAGTTCTATTGGGTGGGTATCTGAGCATAGAATTACTATATAACATTGTGGCTGTATATTGAACTTTTTGAGAAAATGCTAACTTAGTTTCTAAAGTGGCTGTGTTGTTTTGTATTCCTATGAGTTATAGACTCTGGTTAAGTGGGACTTTAATAGTACTCAGCAGTCTGAGTACTGACCAGTTTCCAGCGAATTTTGATGCTGGTGGATCAAAACCACTCAATAGGAAAATACGAAGAGCCAATGTGTAAAGAGACATTATAGAGGAATGCATTGATATGCAGAGTATATCAGCATTAGCCTGGACAGATTCTTACACTAGAGGCTGAAATAAACTAAAACAAAACAAAACACTCAATCTCAAGGCTGTACTACCATACAGCCACCAGGAAAGATGATGGGAAAAAGAAATCTGTAACTCATTCCAATGATGCTAGGTCATCCCTCTCAATGTAGGCTTCTAAAAATCTTCCCAGAATCCTTGAGTACTGCTTTCAGACAGGGGAAAACTACAAAATTACATTTGGCAGGTGGTTCTATATATTGAACTTCCTTAGGAGCAATGTGGTTCCTGGCAAGGGGGATGGTATACTTGCTGTGTGTACACCAGTACACTTTCAGGGATTTGAGGCTTTTACCTCCAAGGAGAAGGACAGCAGGACATCTGACTTGGACAGCTGGTTCTCACTCTCCTCGCCCATGTCAATGATGGAAGCGTTGTGGCTGCGTTTGAGTTTCTGCAGCTTGAACTCTCCACCCTTGGACACTGGCATGCTCTCCAAGTTGGCCATGAGCAGGTTCACAGAGGACTTCAGCTCCTCAATGTACATGTTCTCCATTTCTTTGGATACAAATTTAGGAAATTTGCGTTCCTTGCAAATAAAGGAAAAAGTATAATTAGACCCAATTTACATAGAAAGTTTGCACATCAGAGTCCCACTTATGATCACATCAACCATTAGTGAATTTGCCCTGATATTATGGGAGTGTGTTAGGAAAACATTCCATCTGGATGTGGAAAGGCCTGCCTCTACTTATTTATAACCTCCAACAGGTAGGAACACAGACATAAACATCTAGTAAGAAAGAGGAAAATGTTTGATTATAGCTCTATTTTTTTTACCCTGGTTTTCTCCAGAAAATTTGATTTATGGAAAGAAAAATGGATGTTTTTTTCAAATCCAGTCCCAGTTCCAACATTTTTTCTTTGTTAAAATGCAGTCAGGTTGTTTGTAAGTTTAGAAACAGAAGCACATCCTATTTCTGGAAGTTGGTAGAGATTTTCTCACAGGAATAATTAAAAAAATAGCTCATTTGAAATGTTTCAATCATAGCCTTTGGCTATTTCTAAGAATGCTTACTATTTCCTAGAAAAATTGGAAAAAATAATGAAGTAAAGAAAAACATGATTACAATTCCTCAGGAAAGTAGCAGGCCAGTTGATCGTTGCAGCTGACCACTGCCATTCTTCTTCCTGGCTCCTTGCTTCAGCAGGGAAGTCAGGAGACCTGACCATGCTACTTGCTTGTCTGCTTAGACCTTAAGTTGCCTGAGTGCCTTGAATATTCTCTGGATTGGTGACTTTATCAAAGAGCCATTTCCAAGCTGCTACATGAAATTGCCCTGTAAACCCCACTTTATAGTCTACTGATGGGGTGAGAGGCAAGTCAAATCTGTTTGGCTTTCCTTTTATTTTATGAGTTATAGACAAATCCAATTTAAACTGGTATAAATAACTCAAGGAACTGATTGGCTTGGAAATGTCCCAGGATAAACTCAGCTTCCAGTGAGGTTGAAACCACAGCTCTGATGATATAATCCAACAAGTTTTCCCTCAAAAACCTTGGTTTTAAGAGTCTCTGGTGTGATGGTTATTTTGATTGCTAACATGATGGGATTTAGAATCTCCATGGAAACAAATATCTGGGCACATCTGTGAAGGTGTTTCTGGTTTATGTTAATTGAAGACTCACTTATTCCATGAGTATCTGGGACTAATAAAACAGGAGAAGGTGACTATTAGCATTCACTGCTCTCTGCTTCCTGGCTAGATAAAATGCAGCCAGCCACCTCACACCCCACTGCTGGGCCTTCCCCACCAATGGATTCCACTGTCAAAGTAAGAACCAGAAGAATTCCTTCCTTCCTAAACTTGCTTCTGGTCAAATATTTTGTCCTAGAAACAAGAAAATTACTGATGTATCAAAATTATCTCAGTGTGATTTCACTCAATATCCCCAAAACATTGCTGAAGATCTAGAAATCATGGCATCATATCACATTATTTATGGAAAGGATAAATATTTTGTCTTTATGAGAAATTAAGGGATGTTTTGTCTCAGGAATCCTACCCAAAGTCTGACTTATTAGCCTACACTGAAGCAATGTCTATGAACAGTAATAGACTATGCTGATTTACCTAGGTGTGAGTCTTATTTTCTTTCCACATGGCTGGGATAGACCTTGATCTAGAGCACATGGAACATGAATTGATTTGATAATTCTGTGTGCCTAGGAGTAAGATATCTATTACATAGATGCTCAACTCAAAGTCAACTAACTAATTCTGCTAAGTGACTAGCAATCAAACAGATTTACTGACTTGAGAAACATCAAGAATGCAATGAGTCTATCAATGAAGCTAAAACAAAATGATCATTTCACTTAGTGTTGGCTGCCATATTGAATCAATTCAATGATGAGTAATATATTCAACCAAGAAGAGAGAGAGAAAGGACAAGCCACAGAGAAGGGGGATAGAGAGAAGTAGGAAGAGAGAAATGCACACAGGAAGGAGAAACCACAAGAGAAGCAGGAGAAGCTGTCTAGAATCACGGAAATGAAGCTTAATTTCTACTAGATTTTAATTCCCACATGGCCTAGTATTTCCTTTTGAATATCAGCTCTTTGGTATTGTGATTTAAATAGAAAATGTCCTCTATAGGGTTACGTGTTTGAACACTTGATCCACAGCTGGTATTTGGGAAGGGCATGGAATCATTAAGAGGTGGAGCCTTACTTGAGGAACTATGGGGGTGGGCTTTGAGGTTTTAGAGTCTGGTTCCACTTGCTGTTGTCTCTCAGCATCCTGAATGTTGTTGCAATATCATTAACCCATTTCCTGATCCCACCTGTGGCCATGTCTTCTTGCCATAATGGATTCTATCCCTCTGGAACTATAAGCCAAAATAAGCCCTTTCTCCCTTAAGCTATTTTTGTCACGATAATTTTTTTATCACAGTAAATGAAATGAATATACCTGGGAATCTCCATTTTTCCTTCAATAATTCCCCTTACCCACTAGTCGGCTAGAAGAGTATTTTATTCTTGCCAGTGTAGAACCTTCACTCGAATACATGCTGATCTTCCTACAAGGCTTGGTGAGTGATGTCTTTGAGCTGTGCCAGTCTCCAGCCTATTCAGAGGGTGTTTCCTAAGGGCTGGCCCCCTTTTCTTCTTGCTCCCTGGTGCCTCTCAGCCTTCTTGTCTTCTTCCATACTCAACTTCAACACTTCTCCATGTTAGGCATCTTTTTCTGGGCATCACTTATTGAAATGGCTAGCTGTGTGTGAAACACACATAATTTCATACAACTCTATGTGAAACCTAACCCTCAGTGTGATGATATTTATGATGAGACCTTTAGAGACTGACTAGGTCTCAGGGGCACAGCCCGTATGAACTGGATGATTTCCTTTAAAAGAAGTCCCAGGTAATGCATTTGCTCTTTCTTCCATGTGAGGACATGATGAAAAGATCACTGTCTAGGGACCAAGGAGGGGGCTGAGAACTTGCTGCTTCCTTGACCTTGATCTTTCCATATTCTGGAACTATGGGAAATAAATTTCTAGCATTTGTTTTTAGAGTAGCCTGAATAGACGAAGATAGCATACTTATTATCAACGAATCATCCATGAAATATATTTGCTTAGTGTATGTCTTTCCTTCTGAGCTATAAATCAGGGTCATATCATCTTGACATCCCACTAAAAATCTTGATATCCACCATAATGTGTAACAGTTAGTAAGCATTCAGCACACTAGAATTGAGTGACCGGGTCAACGGCTTGTCAAAAAGTCTATATGAAATATCAATGTAGCTACCACTCAGCTGTGAGGGAAATGGGATGATCATGAATTAAGTTTTGGAAGAACACTGGAGTTGTGCTTTTCCATGGCAAATGAGTACGAGGTTCTCAAAATCTACTCAGCAACCTCAGAGTTTTGGTTCCTTCGGGAACCTCTGAATGCAATACTTCCCGCCTAAGGGTTGTATTCACACTGTGTGGTACTTTCTAAACACACCATGGGTGGATGTGAGAGCAGCAGGGTGGAAATGATGTTATTGACAAAAGTTAGTGGTGAGTCAATGTGAGAGGCTCTCCAAAGCCCAATATCTCTAAAACTTCCACACAGCACTTAAACTTCCTCATTCTTAAACTCCATCAAGGGACAACAGGGGTCCTTAAAACTGGGGCAAACTTGGTGCAGAGCCTTGAAGGCATGGGAACTTGAGTGCTAGGCCATTCTGACTTGGAAAAACACACAAACCTGTGAACACTGTGCCTGCCACTAGGAAGATTCTGGTGGGAGGGTATAATCATTTTCCTGGGGCCTCACAGTTACTGGGGGGGGGGTGGGCGATGAGTGCAAAAACATCAAAGTAAACATTCTAATAGACATACAAGAGAATGTGAACGCTTCCAGAGGGAACTAGTGGGGCCTCACAGATGGTCTGGTCAATGAAGAAGAGTTTGACTTGAGGTTGAGTTAGCCGAGAACAGAGCAATTAGCATTTTCTTCTTCCCGTGAAAGATATAGGCAACCATGAATCCAAGAAGATTTAGATAACTAAACATTGTCCCCACAGCGTTTGTTTCCTCATTCTCGATACACATGTTCCCTCTGGAGAGTGAAGAGTATAGCGTATACTCGTGGTGTGAGTAGTCCCTATATCACACAAAGGCTGCCAAAGGGCAAAGTTTACATCCCAAGAGTTTAAAGTACAATATTTTGACCTCTCACCTTTATCTGCATTTTAAAGCTCAAATGTTAGTATACATGGGGATATTTGAAGGGGAAGCGGGGGGCGGGGGGATGAGCGCTTTCATTTTTACTTTTTTTTTTTGCTGTACTTGCAAAGTGGATGGGGAGAAAAATAGCATTTATGAAGTAGTTTATCATTGGCTAGTCAGCTTTGAGAGAGTGCATCAAGTCTGGTCTCTTGTCACATACTTCCTTGGGATTCACATAAGGCTTTGTGTACGTGCATGCATGTGTATATATGATATATATGCTTGGATGCATGATGTCTCTGTGTGTATGTGTGTTCATGTGGGTGCAAGCACACATGTAGAGGTTTGAAGACAACCTTGGGTATTGGTTCTCACTTTCTCTTTTTTTTTTTTTTTTAGCACGGTCACTTCGTTATTTGCTGCTGTGTATGCCAGCCTAGGTGGTTGGTGGTTCATAAGTTTCTGCAGGTTCTTCTGTCCCTGCCTTCTGTCTTGCTACAGGAACTTTGGGACCACAGACATGCTCTACCACACCTGTTTGTATGTGTGTTATGGTCCTCAGGTCCTCATATTTATGCAGCAAATGCTCCTGAATCATCTTCCTAGCCTCACTTTATGCCGTTAACTTCTCTGTCTTGACATGTTGGAAGAAGACCCAGTGAATGTTTACAGACCTCACCATTCTGTTGCAGAGTTATTTCCCATCAAACTCTGCATGAGAACACTGGAAACCCAAAGAATAATCACTCTTCTCAGAAGTTGGACAGTTTTAGATGACATCATAAAAAGAGCTTCATAAAGTTGAAGCCTGAAAGGAAAAATGAGGCTATTTTTTTCCTTGAGCCTTGAGAAGAAACAGCTTCTGTCAATCTAGGCTGTGATTCTTGAGGGGAATTTTTAGTGGCAGACTCATTACAAATACTTTTCAAAGCTGTAACTGTTCCCAGATAAGAAAAGTGTAGCTGCCCATCTCCATTGTCCCTTTCATAGGCATCAAAATGACAACAGGAGTTTTTTATTCATATTGCTTTATGAAAGACATAGTGTGGGAGTGGGATGGTGTCCTCCAAAGAAAATCCCTGTTGGCCACTTACTTTTGTTTTGGCCTGATGATACTGCTCAGTTTTGACAGTCACTAGGGTTAACCATGTCCAGCCACACTAGCAGAATATTGTAACACCTCTAAAATTAGCACCTGTAAGCACTATAATATTCTCTAGCCATTGCCTTCTAGGTATTGAATATTTATCCAGAAAGAATGAATGGGCTGTGTGTGAAAGCTGACAAGTCTACTCTCACTGAAAGGGTGGCCCAAAGTCTCAGATGACATCCTTAAATGATCAGGAGGAAGATGACAGAAAGACACTGTAGGTAGAGGAGCTCACCAACAGTCTTGCAACTATATCATCCAACCCCCCAATACTTTCTGGGCCCCCCTCCTGTTTCAGGTGCTATAGTTTTCAAGGGGGAAGTGAAGGAGTCAGCTGGGGGTGATGATTATGGGAACACTTGCCATAAAGCCTCCTATTAGATACCATGGGGAACATGACATTATACACAAATCCACAGAAGGCATCAGGAACCTTATCTAGCATACATGAACAAAATGAACTTCACTCTGCATCCTGGGTTGATGCTTGCTGGCTTTCTGATGCTTTGTAACTAGCTGGGGTTTGGTTTCAGATTAAAATGTAGAAAATAAACCCCATAGAGTTCCCATTAAGAGCAAAAGACATCAAGAAACATGGATATTTGATTGGTGATGTCGTTCTGTATGCTGTGAAAATGTGTTGCTCAGATTGGTTGATAAATAAAGCTGTTTGGCCAATGGTGAGGTAGAATAAGGTTAGGTGGGACATTATAACTAGAGAGAGAGGAAGGAGAAAGGCAGAGCAGAGGAGATGCTGCTAGCTACCACCAGGAGAAGCAAGATGTAAAGTACTGATAAGCCATGAGCCACGTGGCAAAATATAGATTTATAGGAATGGGTTAATTTAAGAAGTAACAGCTAGCCAGCAAGAAGCCTGCCATGGCCATAGTTTAAAAATAATATAAGCCTCTGTGTGTTTATTTGGGTCTGAGCAGCTGCGGACTGGGCGGGACACAGGAAAACTTTCATCTACAGATACTTATTGACTATTGCTTCAGTCTCATCACCTATCTGTTTGTCTGTCTCTCTCTATACCAAGTGTTATGATGCCACTATCACCCCAAGAATTACTAGTGAAAATGACAGTGGCTGCAGTAAACATAATCGGGCTAGGTCACATCTACAGCATTCTGTGTACTGCTCACTGGTCACTTGATGGACCTCTTCTTAACAACCCTGTGAGACAACAGCTGCTATTTCTCTCCATTTTTCTGGAAGCAAATGGGATGGAAAGCCATGGCAATTATAAGTAGAGCTTGGTATAAAACCCAGAAGCCTGGCTCAAAGCTCATGCAAGCTATAATGAGCAGGACTATCAGGGACCAAAGTCAGCAGAAACAGTGGGCTGAGGTGCTGTGGTGGTACCCCACTGCATGAGCACCCCATGTTATTTTATTTCACAACACTTGATCAGCAGAGTCTGTTTGTAGCCAACTCCTTCACAGCAGTGGCTGCTCCACTGTTTCCTAATCAACATGCACTGTACGGGGTAAAGTGTAGTGATGAGGAGAGGTGGGTAGGTACATCAGCTGAAAGAAGGGCCATCTTAGCAGGAGTTTGTCATTGTCAGCACAGAAGATGCTAGGAGCATTCTGGAGTCAGGGGTAGCTTCTGGGGTCAGTTCCTTTCCAGATTCGTTCTCATCTTTTCAACTGTTTGTAAACTGATGGCTTGTCTTTGCTTCTTGCATTCCTCCCACTTGAAAGGGATTCAGGTACCTGCTGAGCACTTAGTGTTTTCCTTGGACTCCAGTTTTCATGGGGTTTTTTACTGCCTGATACATGTGACAATTGGATCTGCCTATATGTGTCTATTCAGGCAATCATAGGAGTGCACTACTGTGTGCTACACACTTGCACTGCCACTCACACAAGGTGAGTACCAAGTGCAACATTAGTTTGCACGCTGAGACTTTCTTGCAGTCCTCTGCTGGGAGACTTCCATTACACTTTAGTGTGTAGCAATGTGTAGATCAAACACCTCTATCAGAAAAATATTTCAATATTATTCCTTACTGATACTTATAACACAGTCCATGTATATGACAGTAATTTTGCTTTGCTCTATGCAGAGTAGAGGTCCAAAAAAGAATTCCATCAAATTAAGCTGGATATGTAGCTGAGGATGACTTTGAGCTTCTGGTTGTTCTGACTTCAGCTCCAGAATGCTCGGATTGCAGAGCTGCACCACCATGTCCTATTTATGAAGCACTGGGGACTGAAGTCGGGGTTTCATCCATGCTAGGCCAGCATGCTACCCACTGAGCATCATCTCCACCCCCATACTTCCACGTTTAAATGATAGCTTCAGAAGCCACTGGTGCTTTGCTCGTCATCGTTGGTGGCTGATACCATAAAATGCCACGGTTTGTGTTATATAACCATCTGGACAATTGTGGAGTTTTACACCAAAATATGTCCAGAAGAACTGGCTAGTGTCACAGCTGAGCTATTGCCACAGGCTGCCTGCTTAAGCCCAGAGTCAACTTTTGATCGTGTAATTTAAATAATTTAGACTTAATTTCTAGGTGAAATTTGAGTCCCCTTTAATATCAGTGTGAGAGGATTTGGAAGAATGTTTGAACAGGGATTAAGCAGTATTTTCTATGAGATTAAAACATGTACTCAGATCTCTGACTCCAGTCTTTGAGGGAGTGTGGGTGGTGCCTGGTAAAACCACACCTGGCTTGTGTTCTGGTGCACCTTCCACCTGGGATAATTCTGGATGCCAGTGAGACTGAATTGACAGTTCACCATTTAGGGCTACGACCATCAGCTGACTCACTCTTGCCGTCCTTCTGTCCGAAGCAGAGAGGACACACACATATGCCGACTGTTGATACATCTGATGGTGGGAATGTTTCCAGCAGAAACAGCAGGGACCGTACAGTCCCTTTTTCAGAGTGCAAATACCACAGTGGAGAGCATTCTGAACTTCAGGAGATGGTTCTACCTATCGCTGTGACTGGCCTTGTGCATCTATATAAATGGAAGGGGATACTGTCAGGGGATGGCTGTCAGGGAGAGAGGAGGAGGGTGGGGGACAGGTCCTCCTGTTCTGTCCTGGAGGCTCCTCCTGCTTCTCTGAAGACAGGACTCTTCTTTCTGCTTGCTAGCAGAGTGAATCCAGGCACAGCAATGAAACCTTCTGAGTTACCTGTTCTGAGGAGAATTACTGCAATGTCAAGGACTGTATGTAACAGGCCTAAGTGACAACCAGTGTGAAATCTCAGAGCCAGTGCCTGGACCATTAAATAAAGGGCTCATTAGCGACAGAGAAGAAAGCCTGAAGGAGAGGTTTATTGGACTCTCAGACATGGATCAGGAGGGAGATAAAGACCTGTATTTGGAAGGTAACTCAGTAAAATTAGAAAGCAAATTAGTCAAGACTAGTTTTTAATCAGAGCAACCTTGGTCATATCTTCCAATGTCTCTATATTAGCCTCTGCAATGGAAAAGAACAGCCTTACCACAAGGTTCTGAGAGGGTTCGAGGACTATCATGTGTAACGACTGTAAGAGTCTGGAGCTTAGTAAATACTACACAAGGGAGAGTTAATGGTATTAGTATATCTGGGATAACCCTACTGCATACTGACCCTACAGAATTGCTGTTTAGGTACTGCCTCATCCTGAGGGGACATTACCAGCACCCATGTATCTAGTGAGGCTCTTGCCTGTACACTGCAGTGGGCTGAGAATATATTACCAGCATCCATGTGTCCAGTGAGGCCCTTGCTTTTATTCCACAGTGGGTTGGTTGACTGTACTAGGGTTAGCTTTGAACAAACTTGGGCAAATCCTAGGCGTGATTCTTAGAACTATGAGTCTGAAGGAATTAGTGAGACAACGAGGAAGGAAAAGGATCTGGAGAGGTCGGGGAGTAGCTGATGGTTCCCCTTTTGTATATTTTAAAGCTGAGGGATAGCCAGACAGCCCATCTGGGAAGCTAGGATAACTGGCTTACAGAGGAAGGACAGATGACCAATGTGACACAGGGATGGCAGACAGAAGTCCTGTCCCTTCATGGCCATTGGCTCTAGCTCTCACCACAGGTCTGGCTATTCTTCACCCATGATCCCTATGCATCTTGACCCTTGTACCTACCCTGTCTTTCACATAAGCCTTCTCTAGTTGGTGCAGTTAGAAGTGCTCAGCCCATCTTGTAAATCCATCGCAGGAGAGAGCAGAGAGGATTGAACATGATGGATAGATGGGTATCCAGCAACCTCTGGTTATAACATATATAGGAGCTGATGTTCAACCACATGCGTTGAACTGCAGACCTCACTAAAATTCACTGCAATGTTAGTAATAGATAAAAATAGAAAAACCAGGGTATCTCAAAGAAAGACAGAGGTGCATCATTTAAGTTTGTAAAGAGATAGCTGATATGCAACTTCTTCATATTTTATTTAATGATTGGTAGATCCAACTAAATTTAGGGAAAAATAGTCACACAATGAAAACCCAAAAGTTCCTAGAATCACACATGCAAACATTGAGACTATTTCTTGGCATCACAATGGATTCCATGTCTCTTCCTCTTTCAATGTTACTCTGCAGACATCTTTCTACCAACATTACCAACTTTAGCCTGCTGTCCATAGTCCTAAGAAAGGGAATAATTGGTTTGGTTTGCATCAGATATCATTGATGAGTCAATTAATCATGACCAGGGAAGGCTAGGAGTTGTGTTTAGTTCCCCTTGAATGAAGAACTCATTCTAGCACCAGAGAACTTAGAGCTGGGAATAAAACTCAGTGGTAGAGCAAAGAAGGTCAGAACAATGCCAATGACCTTCACAAGGGGGTACTGACATGGAAGAACACTCCAGAAGATGACAGACACCTTCTGCAAGAACAGATAACAGTAATGAGAAGACATTACGTAGGAGCTCTTCATGCCTTTAACTGTTTGGGCACCCTGCATACAAGTCTGAACTGACTCTATTCTTAGGAAATAAGAACCAGGAGTCATTTTAATGCCTGGTTCATTCTTTAAGAAAGCTTAGTTTAAAGATGTTAGTAGTATTTTATCTTGGATGGGCCTGGGGAGAGAGTTCTTTGATTTTTTTCCAGAAGTAAGCATATTGACTTACTGTACATCAATTGTTAATCTACAGTTTTAAAAAGTTAAAATTAGTCTAACATTACTTTTTGAATTACAATATTAAGCCTAAAAAATCCCCCTCCAAATCAAAATGTGTGAGCTTATTGATGGAGAGGTAATAGTTACCCTAGGTAAGCAAGTGCTCCAGACTGATTCAATTTTCCAGAAAATCCACTGAAAGGAAACACTGAGTGTACAGAAGAGGTAAATTCTAAAACCGTAGTGATGTTTACCTCCCACATCAAACAGATTTCAAAACACAAGATCCTCCCACACTACCTTTAGCCAAATCCATAGCTACACATTATTTATGGCCACCAGACTGACTTTACCATATACTTCAAAGGTGTTCAAAAACAAGATGCCAAACACTTTAGTAAAATTGGGCACTGACAGAGGGGTTTCCATCCTGGAGTCTTTCTTTGGCTTCTCATCTAGTAGGACTCCTTTCTATATATCCAAACCCTGGGATACTTCTCCCTGTAGCAGGGAGTTTCAGCACGAGGCTCTCTTCTGCCCACCCTCCCTGCTACTTCCAATAACCTTCTACCTGCACCACAGCCCACAGGGAAGTGGTGGTTGTAGAAATGTTCGACACTTTGTTCTTATTGACATTCGTTATGCTTTTAACACATTTCATTAAATATTATTTTAATTAGAAGTTTCTTGAGGCATCCTTAAATTCTTTGCTGGAGTAAATGCCTCTGCCTATTGCCAGCCTGTTATTTCATGAGACCTACTACAGGTTGAATATAAAAATATCTGTCTAAAGATTTAAAAATATTAAATGCTTGGTTGCTGGCTTTTGAGAGGTGACTGGATCATAATAGTTCCGACTTCCTTAATGGATTAATCTACTGATCAAATCATCCCCGAATGGATTGTGAAAAGGCAGATCCAGTATACAGGAAGGAGGTCACTGGTGGTGCGATCTGAATGTTAAATGTCCTCACGTTTGAACATTTGGTCCACAACTGTGGTGCTGCATGGGAAGGTGACAGAACCTTTAGGAAGTGGGTCTTTGATTGAAGAACCTTGAGACTACAGCCTTGCTCATTCCCTGCATCCTGAGTGTGAATGCAATGTGACCACCTAACTTCCTGCTCCTGCCATCATACCTCCCCCACCCATGGTCATCTCTTCCCCACCATGATGGGTTATATCATTCTGGAAGTCCAAGCCAAAATAAACCCTTTCTCTCTTTAAGTTGCTTTTGTTGGGTTGTTTTAAAATAGCAACAGAAAAAGAAACCAAGACACATCTTTGAATGGTACATGTCTCTGAACACTTCTTGTTAACCTCTGCTTCCTGGATGGCATGAAGTGAGCAGCCTCCTCTACCACATGCCCTTACTGCCTCAATTCAGACTCAGAGTAGTGTTTCAAGGACTGAAACCTCTGAAATCACAAAAGAATAGAGATCCTTCCTCTTTGAAGTAATTTTCTTGGATATTTTGTCACAGCTATAAAAACTAACACAAGATCTCAGTTGAGAGCCCAGCACAGCCCTTTTATTGGTATGTAGCTTGCATTGTCTGCATACCTTACTCTCTAAAACAAAGATGATAAATAAAATATCCTTAGAGAGATGTTATAATTATTGACTCACAGACAGAATATAAACAGCATGTCTGACAGAGTCAGGACCCAATAAATGCTACTAGCACAGATACTAATTATCATAACATGAATGTCAACAACAGAAAAACGTAGATGATATCAAGCTATAGGCATCAACAATAAGGTATGATCCCAAGTTTAGACAAGGCCTATTCACCAGGAGACTCAGTCAGGTAAGGGTCTGATGTGGAACAGTGCAAGAACTGCTAAGTTTTCAAGGCAGATGTTTGAGGTCAAAGGCTGAAGGCTGAAGAGGAAGCTTGCTGAATGGAAGGGAGAAGGCTTCCCAGGCTAAGAAAGCAGTGGGTACAAAGATGTTGAGCCTGGAACAGGTCTGGTGTCTTCAGCGGGGACAGTCTATGGCTGGGTCCTGGAGCTGTGGTGGCAAATTGTGATGCATGGTAGTAGATAAAGGAGGCACATTCTGCTGTCTCAGAGCGTTGGATGTCATTTGAAAGTGATTTTATTGTACTGGAGCTATGGGGGTTGTGCTGAGGGAAGCTCTGCTCTAGATGGTCACATCTCAGTTTTACAATGACAACTGGGTATTTGTCACAGTGGGCCATATTCCCACCAGGGCTATTGGAACAACCAAGGCTGCTTCTTCCCTTCCCCTCCCCTCCCCTCCCTTCCTCTTCCCTTCCCTTCCTTCTTCTTCTCTCCCTTTCTCTTTCTTTTGACAGAGTTTCTTCAAGCCAAGGCTGCCCTCAGACTTACTTTGTAGCCAAGGATGACTTTGAACTTCTGATCTTCCTGTCTCTACTTTATGCTGGCACTACAGGTGTACTCTGCCATTTCTGGTTTGGTTTATGCAGTGCTGAGGATAGAACCCGGGGCATACCAAGTGAGCTCTGTTCCCAGTCCCTCTCCTTCACCTTTTGAAGGTCTTACTAGTCAGTGCACTTCTTGGGTGGTACCTTGACCTGGTCCCAGTATAGAGCCTGTGCAGTCCCTTACCCTGGCTATTTGGTCTGCCATCTGGAGCCGTCCATCCAGTTCTCGTCTGATCTGGGCCGCCTGCTCATCTGGATTGTCCAGCTGCATAAAACACAAACATAAAACAGGAAGACTCTCAGTTGGGTGATAAAAGCCAATGAACTCGGGACTTTTCGTCTTACACCACCCTGTGCCCCCACCTTGATCCAAGAATTTATTTTATTTAAAAATACCTTATAACCAACAGATCCAGTCTGAGTAAAATTCCAAATAAATATTTTCAGGTAGAGCATGCTAAGCTGGACATTTGAATGACATTGTGTAGGATCTGTCTTTAGAGCCAGATGGCTCTAAAGAGTGCTCCTAGTGAAGGTCTGATATGAAGCCTGTCGGGACCCAGCGACAAAGTGCTTTATACAGTTAATATTCCAGAAAGAAACCAGCATTATAGTTCTCAGAGACACATGGCATGGTACAGATGGAGGGGTTTCTCTGTCCTGCTGCATGGGAGATTAGTCAATGCAGTTCTTCTTAGCAAACATTAAGACATTCCCAACCGTTCTCTGGTTGGCTACTTCTAATTAGTTGCTTCTAGATCTAAGATCAAATCGTTCCCCACCTTCCATTTTCATGAGAACAACTAGTATATAAAGATCAGAAAAGCCAAGTCTGGGGTAATTCCCAACTTCTCTGGTTCCAATTTGCCCATCTTTAGAAGGAAGAGTTCAGTCGTGAGATCCTTGTTGCTCTCTGAGATCTATGGGGGAGCCTGGGAGACATGCCTATGAAGCACTGTGGAGGTGCAGCTTAGCCTTCCGGGTTGCAGCTCTCTGCTGGCAGAGTCAACCTCTGTTGTGTGAAATCAGCCACAGATCACCTCTAGATGAATGAGCACCAGTCTGTTCTAGTAAAATTGTATTTGCAATAAGTGGTAGGCCATAGTAGTCAATTCCTTTTTTAGGAATTGAAGGTTTCTAAGCAAATTTTATTTCTAAGCACACCTAACATTAGGCTTCAGGTTATATTTGGGTCTGTTTTCTTCAGCAGGTTATGTCACTCACAGAAAAATCTTAGTAGGAAACAGTGCCGTTTAAGTGGAATGGTTGTCATTCCTCCTTTTAGTACACATTAACTACCCACTAACTAACCAACTAACTAAATATTTTAAGTTCCTTTCCTCTAAAAACAGGCATGTGTGTGTGCAACCATATACAGGGGCATGCATGTGTGTGTGTGCCCACATGCAGGTGTGTATGTATGTGTGTGTATTGACATGCAGGTCTTTGTGCATGTGTGTGTATGTGCTGATGTGTGTGTGTGTGTGTGTGTGTGTGTGTGTGTGTGTGTGTGTGTGTAGGCCAGAAGTAAACTTCAGGTGATGTTCCCCAGGAGTCATCTACCCTGTTTTATTGAGACAGGGTCTCTCACTAGTCTCAAAATCACCAAGTGGGCTAGGCTGGCTAGTGCAGACACTCCAGGGTCCTCCTGTCTATCTCCCCTGTGCTGGGATTACAAGAGTATGCTATTATGCCTAGATTTTTACAGGAACTCTGGAGATTAAACTCATGCTTTGTGCTTTGAATGCAAGCACTTTACTAATTGAACTATCTTTCCAGCCTCTAGAAGCAAATTTTATTCAAAAGCTTTAAGCACAACCATACTATGAATATGTACGTTTTCTAGTATGATTAAGTGACAATTCTTCCAAAGCAGCATGACGGTTAGCTTTCTTTGGTGTATTTTATAGAATGTATTAAAAACATCCATTGGACTTTGTGTTATGCATTTTATACATGTATGGGTGCATGTGTGTGCAGTATATATGTGTGCATATGTATATGTGGCATGGCATACATGCACTTGTGTGCACATGTTTGTGGGGTCCAGAGATAGACGTCTTCTTAAGTTACTCTGTGTCTTATCCTCTAATAAAGGATCTCTTATTGAACCTGGAATTCATCAATTGTCTAGACTGGCTGGCCAGTGAGCTCCACGGACACTGCTGTTTGCACACCACCTCACGAGGTTTCTGGCATTTGGGACTATACTAGGGTTTTTATGCGGGGATCTCAGGCTTGCATGGCTGGCACTTGCTGTCACCTCCCCAGCTGGTACCGTGCATTCTCACCTCTGCCTGGTGCAGGACTTGGTAATGCTTTGTCTCCTCCACTGCTTTGGGAGAGAGACTGTTGCTTTGGTCATGAGAACTGCACCAAGGCACCAACACCACAACAGCTCTGCTGAACCATTTTACTAGCTATTCCGGAAGAAGCCCTGAGAGAAGTGGGGAGGTGTGAAGCTGTGGAACAGAAAACCCTGGAACAGTTGTGAAGAAGGGACATGAGTAAAACATTGGCCATTCAACTACTTCTTATGGGATCGATCATACAGCACAATCAGCTGCCCCCACCTCTGTGTCTAGTTGGCACCATGATCGACAGCCCCTAGCCAACCCCCATCTCTGCTTCTGATTGGGACCACAATCAGCAGCCCCCTCTAAACCCTCATCTCTGCTTCTGATTGGCACCACAATCAGCAGCCCCCTCTAAACCCTCATCTCCGCTTCTGATTGGCACACATGGGAATCAGCGTCCTCAGCTGCCTTTAAGCTCCAATGAGCTGCTTTTATCATTTGCCGCTGAACATTTTCATTTCTGATCCAGGTGCAACATCTACTCAGACCACTCAGTAATGTCTTGTTCATAATATACATGCAAATGAAATACCCAGTTGCTCCTGTAAAGCAGCAAAGGGAACCGTTTAGACCGAAAATTGAAAATTCTGCTGGAAAAGCAGGTGCTCACAGAAGTGCCACTGCAGCACCAGAAGCAGCCCTGACACCGAGTTTCAGAAGGGCACTGTGCTCTCCAACCGGTATTGTGGAATCGAGTGGCAGAGAGGAGGATGAGCAGGCAAGGTTCACTCTGAGCTTCATTCATTCATTAGTTGACTCATTCACACATTTACACTTCCATTCATGAAAGTTTTAATATATCAATACAATAGAACACGTAAGAGGGGCAGGAGGGAGAGATGGCTCAGTGGTTAAGAATGCTTGCTGCTCTTCTAGAAGACCTGGGTTTGGTTCCCAGAATAATCATAAGGAGGCTCATGAATGCCTGTAACTCCAGCTCCAGGGAATTTGCCAACCTGGCCTCTGAAGACACCATCACACATAGGACATAAACTTACACAGTCTCTGTCTCTGTCTCTCTGTCTCTGTCTCTGTCTCTGTCTCTCTCTCTCTCTCTCTCTCTGTCTCTCTCTCTCTCTCTCTCTCTCACACACACACACACACACACACATCTACACAAACAAAAATTATACTAATAAGTCTCTAAAAGAGAAGAATACATAAAGAAACAAGACAAAGTGGGTTTCTAGTCCTTGGAGCTCAAATGTGGCCAAAACAGGTATAGCTAAGGAGGGAGAACCAGCATTTACTGATGCCCGTTCAAGTCCCAGGACCCTCCTACCTGTTCAAGCCTTTTCTAAGGATCCCGAGAAACCTCTGCTGACAGACACCACACAGAAGGAATTCTGGGTTCAGAAGGTTACTCTCTCAAAATTAATAATCCTGTCAGCGTCACCCAAATCCTAGGAAATTGTTCTACTTACTGCATTTGACTTCGTTGTCGTTATTCTTTTTACACGAAATGATTTCACAGCAGACACACACTCTGCATGGCTACATGAGAAGTCGTGCGCTTCTCAAAAGGGATACCATAAGTTTCAGAGGTAGGACGTCAGTCCTCACTCTGCAGCAGAGGAAACTGAGCCTTGGGAAGGCAGAAAGACAGGCTGACACAGGGTACTGAGCACTCCAGTTTCTTCTAGCTTATACATGAACACATGCTCAACAATATGCCGGCTTCTTTCTTGTTTTCTGTGATACTGGAGAGCAAATCCCAGACCTTCCATATGCTGTACCACTGAGTCAGCTTCCCATCCCCTGCTGGGTTCCTTTTTAAATGCATGCTCCAAACAACCCAACTCTGCACCTTGTACCTTGTAACACAGGTCCACTCAGCACATACAGCTCTCACTCTGCACCTTGTACCTTGTAACACACGTCCACTCAGCACATACAGCTCTCCTTGGAAGTTGAGAAATGTTTGCCCTTGTTTCTTATCATGATTGACAGAATTCTTCTGGGGAAGCTGTGACCATAGATTGACAGCAATGGATATATATTTATCATGGTTCTGCCCTCAGTAACCATGTGATCTTGGGCAAGTTACATACCATCTCTGTCCTTTGGGTCTTGTCTATTCAGGATAATTCTTCCTAAGGCTGCTGAGTGAATTAACAATAGGTAGAAAGTTTTTGGCAGGTACCAACCTTCAGAAAATGGTGGCTGAGGCCGTCTGTGCTCTTGTTAAGAGTGGTCCGTGCTGACTGCGTTTCTGACAAGATCCACCATGGGGCGGCAAAGGGTCAGACAAGAAGGCACCAGATGAGACAGTGTGCCTCCCTGCTGTGAATGTGGGGTCTCTATCTGTGGGTACCATCCTGACCAGAGACCCCCACCACTGACAGATTCTCTAGCTTCTCAGTGTCTTGAACTTTCTCTGGGGTCAAGTCCCTTTGCTCTGCTGGATGTTAATTAGTGGCAGTGACCAGAAGGTAGACCCTGATGCCAAGACAGCTAATGGTCTAAAGAGCAGATTAAAAAGGGAAATGTAAATGAAGCTCCCTAAAATAGCCTGGCATAATCAAGAAGGCCATCCTTAACCGCTGCATGATGTCCAAAAATATAAAGAGAAATCAAATAATTACCTTTTCAAGTACTAAGAAGAGAAAGCCAGAGAGCCTGAGCTTCCATGGAAACGGGGTTCTGTTTACTGTGCTGGTCTTTTCCACTGAGGAAGAGAAAGATCGGCTGCAGAACTGAGCTGAAGGCAAACCTTTCATATTGACAGCTCATTAGGGTTCAAAATGTACATGAGCATGAAAGCTCTTTACCTAATTAGACAAATCATCTGCCTATTAGGAGAGGTCAAGTGAGCTTCTGTTTTAACCTGTCCCTCAAGCAAAAGCAACGATTTCTTTAGGCTCTGCTTCCAAAGTGATGAAGACTTAAAACTGTGTCACTGCACACGGGAGTGCCGAGGCTGTGAGTGCAAGCCGCCCGAGCCCTGTGACTCTCTCTGCATCTTGTGTGCCACCTCATCAGGAGATGAGAGCATCAGTCAATGGAAGTGCACTCAGAGTAGCATCATGTGGAGCCATTTGGATGCAGACCTGAGGTCTAACATGAGGTCATACCTTCCAGTCTCCACCACTTCTTCACTGAGTGGCCAACTGTGGCACCCAGACTTTGCTTCCTCATCTGCAAAGTGGACATCTCTTTATCTCCTCCAGTCACTAAAAGACTAGAAACAACATGCTTTAGTGGGCAAAGGCAGCAAGACCGACTCGGGTCCAAAATTGGGTTTCGCAGTTCTGTTACTGAAAAGGATTTAACAGACCTCTGAACCTTTCTAAGCCATGGTGTTCTTAGCTGTGACATGGGGATGAAGTGTCTTTCCCAACATGATAGGAGGAGTAAACTAGACATCACGTGTCCCACGCTATACTGCTGCCAGGTGGTAGTGGTTCTCACTGCTGAAAAGAGTTTCTAGGGTTATCCTGCTCTAGAGTGGGCACTCACTGGATGTTAGCTCTTCTGGCCTTACCTTAACTCTTGGACCTTAGGACAATGCCACGTCTTCTTTGTTCACCTCCCTTCATCTGAGGAAATCTCTATACCCTTATGTCCCAGGATTCTCCAAAGAGCCTGTATTGGCATTCCTCAGAGTTCTTTTTCGGGGACCATTAGTCTGCAGGTCCCCCAGCTCTACTGGGAGAAGGGAGGCCACAGTCACATAAAATCTAGAAACCCTGACGCTTCCTTAGACAAATCTGTGCACTTCACTTTTCTCATGTCTGTGGATGGAGTTTTTAAAGAAGGTTGAGATAGAGGAAGAATTTCACTATCCAGATACATCTGTATCTTTAAAAAAAATTTAATTTTTTTTGTGTGTGTGTGTGAGAGAGAGACAGAGAGAGAGAGAGAGAGGCAGAGACAGAGAGAGACAGAGAGACAGAGAGGCAGAGAGAGAATGCCACACACGTACAAGTGCTCACAGCAGAAAGGGTACTAGCTGCCCTGGAGCAGGAATGTGAGATGTTCATGGTGGGTGCTGGGAACCCATTTCTGATCCTCTGTGAGATCAGGAAGCACTCTTATCTGTTGGATCCATTCCTTCAGACCCAATATATCAAGATACCTTGGTTGGGTATCTTGGGAACTTCCTCTGGAGCCTAACAGGCCCCTAGAGGACTAGCCTTGAACATTTTCCCCATGGGGGACATCCTTGGCTACAGTTTCTTTGGGCATGCTTGAAGTCCCTGCCATTCAGAGGGGACAGTGGTGAGAAGCAGCCCAGTGCTGATTCTTCCCAAATCATCCCACCAAGAGACACCTTCAGTCAACCAAGGGATGATTCGATTCAAATGCGTGGAAATGTCAACAGAAAAGGCAGAGGACTTCATGCATGATATGAATAACTGCTTTATGAAAAACACCCATAGTTCTCAGCCTCAGAACAAAGTAAGATAACTTTAGCCTCAGGAATGGATGGGAAATGACCCAGAGCTGAGATTGGAAAGAGGTTTAGTTATTTCATTCTATGTTTTGAGACAAGGTCTCATGTATCCTGTGTCTGGCCTCATATTCACTAGGTTGCCAAGGATGACCTTGAATGTCTGACCCTTTTGCCTGTACAGGCATGCCCAGTTTATGTGCTGCTAAGGGGTGGAGGTAAGGCTTGGTACTTGCTAGGCAAGCATCCCACCAACTTTAGAGCTGATGTAGTGACCTCAGGCTGCGTGTGCTTCATCAGGTGCTAATCTCCACTCCCAAGATGCTCTGCTGGGGCCTTTGCTGAGAAGAGCTGACCTCCCCTCACTTTGGCATACTCTGTCTTTGCACACACTGTCTACATGCTAGAAGTAGTCTTCCATGACAGATCATGACATCCTTCAGCTTTGTAGCAAACAGGTCTCTGATCTCTCCAAACTTGGATTTGTCTTTTAGCAACACACATCTCTCCGTGCCTGCTATTTATCACATTGTAATTTTCCTCATACTCATGGGATCATTTGAGGCTCATCTACTGTTACGATCAAGAGATCAGGGGTGGTGTGTTCTGCTCATCTGTGCACCCCTGCCTTCACTAGGCAGAAAAGAGACTGGTCGCTCAGTCCCTGGGGAGTAAAGAGAATCACTGACCTGCCAACCACAGGTCTGAGTTAATTAACTGTGACCTAGACAGGGCAAGGATCTTGCCCATCGCCACACATGAGCACCAAGGAAGTTGGTGGCACAGCCTCTGTCTGCAAATTGTTTGTCATGCCTTGCTGCTCAATGGCTGTGTTCCAGAAAGTGCTATCCTTTGCAGAAACACATAAAGACTGAACTTTGCTGGCCTAAAATGTAATCCTTGTTCTGATAACACATCCTTAGTGCTAGACTTTAAGGGATGGGAGGCAGAGCCCTGGTAAACAGGCGGGGTGCAGCGGCCAGAGCCAAATCTGCTCACTTGGCTCCCTTTCTACTCTACGGCTTGGCTGCTGGGTGCCCAGAGGCTAGTGTCTGAGAATGAGACTGCAGGGCTCTCCTTTCTTCCATGCTTTTCATCCTCCCTCAGAGACAAGCAACTCACAGGCCTGGTGCCCTGCATGCTGGGAAGTCACAGCTGGGACCTAGCTCGGAACCAGGAGGTGCTGGTGCCCCAGCTCCTGGCTCAAGAACATACTGAGGTCTGAGCAGCAGCTGTGCTATGACATTCACTGCCTGGATGTCCTTCTCAATCCTTTCTGCCCGTCTACTGTTTGTCTTTTTTAATGCTGAGACTGGAGAATGTGGTCAGCCACTGTCCCTACTATACTGTCCAGGTTCATAGCCTCCAAGTTCCTCTTCCATTGAATGACCTTGGGCAAGTTGTTTGGGACTCTCTGAGTCTTAGCTTTTAATTTTTTCAACTTTCTTTAACTCTAAAATGGGAATAAAGATGATAATATCACTTCGGATGATCAGAGGTTAAATAGGAAGGCAAAGATAAGGAAAAGAGCACAGTACTTGACAATCAGCCACCTCTGAATCTAAGCAGCCAGGACTTGGCGTTGCAGCCAACATACACTGTCCCTTACAAACAGTTCTTATCCTAGGTGGATGGGGGGCTGAGAAATCGCTCAGTGGGTAAGAGCACTTGCTATCCAAGCTTGTGGATCTGAGGTCAATTATCCAGCGCCCTGTGTAAAGAGTTGGGGATGGCAGCACATGCCTATAGTCCCAGCACTGGGTAGCAGAGACAAGTGGGTTCCGGCAGCTTGCTGGCCAGGCAGCCTTTCTGAAATGGCAGAGACCCTGTCTATCGAGAATAGGTAGAAAGTGCATGAGGTAGATAACTGGCATCCTCCCCTGGCCTCCACAATCATGGACATGCAAAATTCACACACACACACACACACACACACACACATGCACGAGCACATACACATGAACACACACACACACACACACACACACACACTCATTCTAACAATACCTAATGGGTAGATTAGGCCTTTGCCTTTTAGGAAATTCCCTCCAGACCACTGGTTACTTTCCCTGTAGTCCAGAGAACACTGGGAACTACCCTTAGAAAGGATACCACAGATGCCAAACCAGACACCTAAGGTGGAATACTGCCCCCTGCTGCTGCCTTCCCAGCACACTGCAGCCCTGTGTGAACAGGCCAGGACACTTGACCTCTCTGAGCTTCCGTGTCTGCAGCTCAGAGGAACAAGGAACAAGGAGCAGAATTCCAATGGTAGAGACAGCTGCTTCCACACAGTGCGGCTTCCCACTATGGGTGCACATTTCTCAACTGTTATCACTGGAGGAGAATCTTGACTCCCAGCCAAGTTTGTGCAAAGGCCTCTTTTTTTTTTTTTTAGGTTACTTCATTTATTTGTATTTTATGGACATTGATCTTTCCCCTGCATGTATGTCTGTGTGAGGGTATCGGATCCCCTGGAGCAGGAGTTACAGAGAGTTGTGAGCTGCCGTGTGGGTGCTGGGAATTGAACCTGGGTTCTCTGGAAGAGCAGTCAGTGCTCTTAACCACTGAGCCATCTCTCCAGCCCCCCACTGTTATTCTTAAGGAAATCATGGAGCTAGATTGTTACGATATATTGCACGGGGACTCTGAGGGTATCCCACAAGTGCAAGGAAACATGGCGGGCAGATACAGCAGCGGGCGGTAGGCGAGACACACCATGTGGGCATGGCAGGGGTGGCAGGTGGACATCCATTTGTAACCCAGGTGCTACGTCCATGAGGAAAGAGTTTATTGTAATAGGAGATAAAGAGACAGAAAGACAGATGGGAGAGAGAGGAAGAGAGAGATGGGGGTCGAGGGTGCACAACTCATGGTGGGGAAGAAAGAGAGTGGAAGAGAGAGAGGGAAAGGGGAGGGATTTTTCCTTAAAATGAGGCTTTCACATTAGGATGCAGGGTGGTACCAAGGGGTGGGTCAGAATATTACCATAGATGTCCTCTGAACATTCAACTATGCTTCAGTTTCATAAATTTACCCAAGGAGATGCTACCAGGCAGGAGAGCTAAGATCACACCATTCATGCTTTTCTTTACCACTTCTTTTTATTAATTTTTTAAAAAATTTAATTTTTTTAATTTTTATTTTTTTACTTTTATTGATTCTTTGTGGATTTCACATCATGCATTCTGATCCCACTTATCTCCTTGTCCCCTCACATCCACCCTCTGCCATTGCAACTTCCTCCTAAAACAAAACCAAAGTTAAAAGAAAAACCCCAAACCAAACAAAATAAAGAACCAAAACAAAAATAAAAACAAAATAAAAAAACAACAACAAAAGAGCAGAATCTTGCCCTGGAAGCTGTCGTGTGGTCCGGTGAGTCACAGTTTGCCCTTTAGTCCACACGTCTTTACTTGTAAGTGTTCATTGCTATGAGTCACTGGCTTGACTTAAGGCCTCTGCTTTCTGCTACATCACCAGTAATGGTCTGTCTCTATGTCTCCTCTTGGACATCCTGTTGTTGTCCTGTGTCCTGGAGATCCTGCTGCTTTGGATCTGAAGGTTTGTCCCCTTCACATGCTCCAACAGTTCATAGATTCGGTGGATGTTGGAGTGGACCAACTCATAGCCCTGGTTCTAGGTCTGGGTGGTAGCTGTGTTGGTCAACTCTCTAGCTTTCCCTCATCATCACTACCCAGATGAGCTCTCCAGTACAGCCTCGACTAGCTCACCCAATACAGCCTACAGCAAGGAGCTGGGTCAGTTCTTCTCTCGGGCTCTCAGATCTGGGTCCACCTCATTCATCGCCAGGGCCAGCTCTACCATTTTGCCCAGGCAGGATGCAGGGTCCTCTCTCTGGATTGCCCCAACAACTGGGTCAGCTCTAGTGTGCTGCCCAAATGGGAAGCAGAGGCTGCTTTGCTGTGCACTGAAGCTGGTGAATTTCAGGCCCAGCCCTTCTGCTTTGTGACCCCGGGCCAGCTCTCTCACCTGCAGCAGGTGGTAATGGGTGAGGTGGGGAGGGCATCCTTCCCTCACCTATGCCACCACAGGGCAGAGGAAGGGTGGGGCAGGTCAACTCTCCTGCCCTCATGCCCTCAGGAATGGCTCACCTGTGTCCCCAACCACAGGGTCAGCTCTAGTGTGCTTCCCAGGTGAGGTGAACACCTATGGTGAGGGGTGGGACCATCTTTCTAGACTGCAGGGGTGAGCTCTTCCTTGAGGGGTAGGGCCAGCTTCCCTGCTGCAATATCCATCGAGGGCCAGGACCTACCATCCCAGGGCCAGTGAAGGGCAGGGCTGGCTTATCCCAGAGTGGTTCCAATGATCCCCATGCTAACACCAGCCATGGACATCATCACAGCCCCAGTGGCAGCAGGACCACAGACCAGACATGCCCTGGTAAGTGCACAGGCCCCTCAGATCCACAAGGCCCCAGCAGCAGCATGGCCCCCAGGCATCAACATGGTCCCAGGTGGCTGGTCAGACCCCGGGGCATCTGTTGCCTTGGTGGCAACCGGAACCATGGATACCACCCCAGACCCAAACCTCTGCAGGGCCATGGACCCTAGGCAGTGAGTGTGCTTGGAAGTCTCCATGGCTCCAGGTGGCAGCACTGGTCACCCAGATCAGGGTGACATTGAGTGTGGCACAGTTCTTGGACACGGACATGGCCTGAGGTGGCTGACCAGACCCTGGTTCTCCAGATAGCTCTAGGTGACAACAGGAGCCCTGGATATTAACTCAGATCCTGGCTGATGTAGGGCCAAGGACTTAGACCTGGCCCTCTGCAGCATCTCTGGCCCAGAGGACACCATGGCCCCAGGTGACAGAGCAGGCCACTCAGACCATCATGGCCTTCAGATGCCCTCATAGCCACAGGATGTGGCCCAGACCACAGGCATCTATGTGGCTTAAGGTGGCAACGTGGGCCACGGACATCATTACAGACCCTGGCAGCAGCCTAGGCCGGGATGTCATCATGGCCCCAGGTCATAGCACAGGACGTCCAGACCAGCATGGCCCTAGCAGCAGCATGGCTCCGTAGCAGCCTAGACCCCTGACATCAGCATGGTCTTCAATAGTTTCGGGAGCCACAGACACCAACACAGACCCTGGATACAGCAGGGTCATGGACCCAAACATGGCCCTCAGGCACAGCCCTGGTCTGGATGATATCATGACCCCAGTTGACACCACTAGCCACCCAAATCGGCCTGGCACCAACAGCAGCATAGTCCTTGGACTCCAACACCATCACAGGTTAAGGCCCAGACCCTGGGCATCCATGTGGGCCCTGGTGGCAACGTGGGCCAGGGACATCAACACAGACCCCAGCTACGGCAGGACCATGGGCCCAGACATGGTCCTCAGCAGCAGCCCAGTTTGTCACTATGGTCCCAGGTGGCCATGCAGGCCGCCCAGATTGGTATGTCCCCCATGGCAACAGGGCCCTCGGATACCAATGTGGCTCCACTATAGGCCCCTGCACAGCACCCAGTGGCAACAGGAGCCGCAGATCAACACAGACCACCCCCCCCCCCCGTCCCCACTGCTCTGCTTGCGTGAGGGCCCCAAATATCAAGACTTGGCCCTTGGTCATAGCCCAGGCCCATGCATATCCCTGGACTCAGGTGGCCAACTGTCCATTCATGTCAGCCTATTCCTCACTACCCTCACCTCTGCAGATCTGTCTCTCTCCCCAGCCCACCATTCTGCCTCCCCCTCTCTTCCACCTCCCCATCCTGTACTCTCTCATCACAGTGGTGCCCAGCTGCCCAGTACCAGGCTCTTGGTTGGGTCACAGGTGGTGCTTAGTTGAATACTGTCTGTCCTAGCCATAAGGGATGACATGAAGTTGTTGTCTTTCCTCTCTCCCATGCCCATGCCTAGAGACCACAGGCAGTTCTTGGTATGACGGTAGATGATAGCCTGGCACCAGGCAAGCTCCTGGTTGATTGTGGCTCCTGCAGATCCAAGTCTGGGGTGGGGGTTGCCATCCGTGTCCACCACAGATTCAGGCCCTGTGGGGTCGCTAACTCTTTCCCACTTCTTATTTCCCCTGGGGAGAAGATTTGAGGAGGTCAAGGTCTCCATTAAAAAAGACTCAGTTCTCTTTGGTTGTAAAATGCAAGGTTTAGCTTCTGGCTATTGCCAGCCAGTGAGAATACTACCTACCTTTGAGTCACTAGTTATGGTTTCTGTGGCTTCCAGCAATGAGGTAAATAAATGTAAGAACTCCACATGAGGTTCTCAGAGTGGGCAGGTTTTAACAGAGTCGTGTTGGGGAACTTCTCATTTTATTTGCTGCCAGCCGCTCAGAGAACCTCATTCACCCAATAGGTTGGGGCCCTCCTCTTCTATTTCACATTGCATCATTAAGAGCTTCACTTTTCTTCTTTCTTCAAGAAGCCCTCCTTAATTATGGCAGCCTTACACTTTTAGAAGCACCAGTAGCCAGCCCATGACCCATGGAATGACATGCTTGTGTCCTGGGTTTCCTGCCCTTATCAGAGCAGCTGGAGGGCTTAAGTCTGGGAACTGGAAACAGACACATCTCGCCTAAAAGCCTTGCTACGGCACTACCTGCTCTGTAGCACTGGACTAGATAATGTGCTGCCTGTTTACATCTATTTTTTTTTTCCAGAGTAAGAGTCCTTAAAGTACCAGTGCCAACAGCACAGGTGTGTTCCAGGAATGAAGAACAATGGTACTCTAGAAGCACTCAGCATAATGCTCTGGATATGATGAGAAATCACAAAGTTACATCGGTAATGCAGCGTTACTGAGGCCAGGGACTGGCTTTAATTCAGCATGGAAGATGCCACCATCCTTCCTTCATTCCCCCCTCTCTTCCCCCTTTGTCCTCCCTTTTCTTTCTCTCTCTCCTTCTCCTTCCTCCCTTCTCTTCCTTTTTTCTTCCCTTCTTGCTTTCCTTAGAGGATCATCTTAGTGATTTTCATAGCTGGGGCTAGGAGACATTTCCTATCCTGATAATACAAGAAGAGAGTTGGCATGGCCCATCATGGTGGGCTGCAGTATTCCATGCCTAGTTGCAGAGAGGAACTGGACACTTGGTAAAGAGAGGACATGGGGAATGAGGTGTGTCCTCTCCTTCATCTCTGCAGCCCTTCTTAAACCTCTCTGGGAACTGTCACCATCTAGGCTCGCTGCCTTGCTCCCCAGAACCACCACATGCACTCTCTTCCTTCCCTCCGATGCAGCACTTCTCTACACTGGTTGTGTAAGTCTGCCCTGGTACAGCTTCTGGTGATGGCGCCAAGGGCATATACCCTCTGTGGAGCAGTCTCCTCCTGTGACACACACTTGCTCTGGCCCCCCACTCTCTAGTAACTTTCAATTCTCCACAGCCACAGAGTGAGGTACTCATCAAAGCTTCAGGAGCTGTCACTATCTGGCTCTGGCACAACTTCCCAGCCTTAGTCCACACCCTCTGTCCTGCTCTCCAGCCTCAAGTCGCTCTGGACTTCGAGGTTTTCAAACATACCATGTTCTTTCTTGATCCCTGGCTGGTGAGATGGTTTCCCCTCAGTCCTTCTCTCATCTTTATCTAGCTAATACTAAATTGTCCACTTACATCTCCACCTGATTCTGCCTCTTGAAGAGCTTTGCCAAGAGCTCTGCCTGGCCAAGGTCATTTTCTCTGGGCTCTCTGGCATCTCACCCTTCTTCATTTTTCATCTTCACCTGGCTTGTTTCTTGTGTTTTCTGTAAGACTTTAAGTGCCTCAGAGGAAAGACAATGTCTGTCCTGTTCACTGTGAAAATCACCAGTGACTGCCATAGGTACAGTAGGCAAGCAGTGGATACTTCTGCCATTAAACTTAAGATGGGAGAGTAATACTTACTTAGGATTTGTGTCATGAGTTAATAGCTGTGAGACTAAACACTGAATGTGGCATCCAACATCTCAAAGAATTCCTTAAATGGAATTTGGAATGCCGATGATCTAAGCCCATACATCCTTGTTGAATGACATTTGCGTACTGATGTATCGATGGGCAGTGGGGCAGAAGATAACTGACTCAGTTGATGTGAAAAGCCGAGGTGTGCATCTTTTTCCAAATCAGCAGGTTGGGAATACTACCACTCTGCTTACTACCAAAACATAACCAAAGGCAGGCATGGTGGTTCATGGATGGAATCCTAGCCCTTGAGAGGTTGGGTGGGGTATCCCTGTAAGTCTGAGGCCAGCCTGGGATACATAGTAACTAAGATCCTGGTCAAGGAGATCCTGTCTCAGAAATACTGCCACCACCCTAGACTGCCCCCCAACTGCCCCCCAAAGCACATTCAGCAAACACTTGCTTTGTTAGGGTATGTTGAGGGCTGAGTAAGCAAGGAAACCCATATCTTTTTGGATTCTTAAAGAAACAAATAAGGATGATTTTTCAAGGAAAAAAAAAAAACTTGTTTTTGAGACAAAGTCTCACTACATAGCCATGACTGGCTGGAACTTGCTACTTAGACCAGGCTGGCCTCAAACTCAGGGAGATCTGCCTGCCTCTGCCTCCTGAATGCAGGAATTATAGCTGTGTGCCATGATGACTGGCAAGAGATATTATATAAATGTAAATTACTGTTTTCATTTTTGTTATGTTTTCTGTGTATGTGTGTGTATGCACTTTACTAAGTACATGCTCCATCATTGTTTTACACACCAGCCCAGTTATTAATTTTTCAATTTATTTTTTATTTTTTTTATTTTTTTGAGATTAGAATATAATTACATCATGACTCCTTTCCATTCCTTCCTTGAAAGCCTTCCATTTACTCCCCCTTGCTCTCCTTCAGATTCATAGCCTCTTTTTAATTGTTGTTACACACACACACTCACACACTCCTAATTATATACATAGAACCTGCTCAGTCTGTTTAATGTCACTTGTATGCATGGTTTCAGGGCTGACCTTTGGTACTGGATAACCAATTGGTGTGCTCTTCCCTGGGGAAGATATTTCTCCTACTCTCAGCATTCCTTAGTTGCTTATAGTTCTTTGTCTAGGGTTGAGGCCCTTTCCCACATGTGTGTTAACATGCCTATTGGTGTCATTCTTGTTCAGGTCATATTTGGACAGTTGTAGATGAGAATTTATGGATGTAGGTTCTGATATTTCTAGTAGACACATCATAGAGCAGACTCTCAGCTCCTCTGGATCTTAAATTTTCTACCTCCTTTCTACAAAGATCTCTGAATCTTAGGTGCAGGGCTCTATTGTAGATGGGTCAGTTGGGACTGGGTGCCAAAACTTCAATTAATCAGTTACTTTTTGTGGTGCTGAGGATCTAACCAGCACATGCCAGGTAGGCACTCCACCACCAACCACAGCCTCTGCCACAAACTAAGCTGTCACTAACTTCAGAATTTCTGTTGAAAACAAAGGACATCTTTTTCTGGAGAGTTTTATAAGAATATTACAAGAAACAAACAAACAAAAACCCTTTCAGCATTGAGTAGTGTGGTATTTTCAGTAGCATCAAGTTTTGATATGAAAATAATTTATAAATGACAAAATAATGTATTCACCTGCAAGTCTAGAGAAATCCAATGATCCCTCCAATACCTGCAATGAAATGCATTGCATTTGCTAGATCTGCCTGCTCTTTGAGCAGAAGTACACTTCATTCTAGGTATTGATTGTGCAGCACCAGCTACTCACCCGGTCAGAACGAAGTTGAGCCTCTCAGTTTCTGCAATTATGACTTTATCAAATGTGTGTGGACACAAGGTGAGTGCATGTCTCTGTGTATGAAAGGTCATAGGTAGTAGCAAACACATAAGTCTGTAATCATAGACCTGACCATGCCCATTATGACTGGAGTGAGATGGTATCTGGTATGTGAAAACTGTCACATGCATGGCTATTTCCTTTGAGTGGTAGGTCACAAATACAAAACATATTTGAAGTCTGTTCTCAGGCTGATCATTATACAAGTACCTTCTAGAAACTGGGTCTATTCACAAGTCTACCCATATATACTGGGTCTATTCACAAGTCTACCCATATATACTGGGTCTATTCACAAGTCTACCCATATATACTGGGTCTATTCACAAGTCTACCCATATATACTGGGTCTATTCACAAGTCTACCCATATATACTGGGTCTATTCACAAGTCTACCCATATATACTGGGTCTATTTACAAGTCTACCCATATATGTTATGTCTATTCACAAGTCTACCCCTATATGTTGGGTCTATTCACAAGTCTACCCATACATACTGTTATCCCATTTGCCCTGAGTGTGTCTACCACGGTGTGACTGTGGTTCAAAGTCAGATATGTAGCATAAGTGTGGATTTCACCTTGGATAAAGGCAGCTAGTTTTGATACCAATCAGCTTCTGCTATCAAACTCACACCTAAGCAGAGCAGATATACATTTTATGGACTCTTTTAAAAGTACTTGGGCAGGGGCTGGGGGTGTGGCTCCATTGATAAAGTCCTTGTCTTCAAAAGCATGAGGACCTTGATCCAATCTTCAGAGCTCACATTTTAAAAAGTCAAATATGGTGACACATGCTCATAACCCCAAAGCTGGGAGGCAGAGACAGGAGGATCCCTCGGACTTGCTGCCCTGCTGGGTTAGAGTAATTGGTGAGCTCCAGGCTATGAGAGATGCCATCTCAAAGGAGGTGGATAGTATTTCTGCAAAGATTGTCCTCTGTCCTCCACATTCACACATGTATACACATGCACCTTCACATACATAAACATGAACATATATTTTTTAAAAAAATGTATCTGGACAAAGGAGAAGGAGGCAATATGGAAGAACAAGGTTCCAAACTTTCTTCTAGATGGCAGAAGAAGAAGGACTGAAAACTCCCAAGTGATTAGCAGCATTTGTCAAACACCTGCTCATTACAATGCAGTGTGACATCAAAACCACAAGGAACCCATCTATTCTGATGCAGGTGACAGTTCTTCTTTGTGAGAATAAGTCAACACCTAACTCTCACTGAATCCAACAAGTTGGAAGATTTTGTGTTTTTAATGAAGCTGAGGTCAATAATCCCACGTCATAGGCAACAGGGCTGTTCTGGAAGCACAGATAAACACTGAGAGAGTAAAGTTCAGGGCCAAATGAGCTAAGGAGTGGCAGGTAGTTTATCCCTCTCTATTTCAACCTGAACTCTTGGTAGTTTAATACAGAGGCTCATTTCTTGCTTCCTCCACCTGTCCACTTCTGCTTACTGAGCACCCTCAAACACACTAACTCAAGGATCGGGGTGGGGAGCACCCACCGTCCACTTCTACTTACTGAGCACCCTCAAACACACTAACTCAAGGATCGGGGTGGGGAGCACCCACCATCCACTTCTGCTTACTGAGTACCCTCAAACACACTAACTCAAGGATTGGGGTGGGGAGCACCCACCGTCCACTTCTGCTTACTGAGCACCCTCAAACACACCAACTCAAGGATCGGAGTGGGGAGCACCCACCATCCACTTCTGTTTACTGAGCACCCTCAAACACAGTAACTCAAGGATTGGGGTGGGGAGCACCCACCGTCCACTTCTGCTTACTGAGCACCCTCAAACACACCAACTCAAGGATCGGAGTGGGGAGCACCCACCATCCACTTCTGTTTACTGAGCACCCTCAAACACAGTAACTCAAGGATCGGGGTGAGGGCACACCATTTTATGCCTTGATTGTGTCAGCATGTGGCATCTGGGTTCAGGAAAACAGGGACAAAGGAGTACCTCTAACTGCTTTGATATAGAACCATCATGTGACCTTGGCCTTACTGCCAAAGAAGCTTAGACAATGTAAGGAAGCATGTGAATTATTTTCATAAACATTAAGATCTCTGTCACAAGGAAAGTACTTGCTAAAGTAGTCACTAGTTAAAATATCTTAAGATAGATATTATCTTGAGAATTATCAGAGAATTTCCAGATCCTCTATTTACCTGGCCTGTGCATACTATTTTATGTCAATTCAAAGGGACTCAAGTAAATATGGTGTAACATAAGTAAACTTGCATCATGAAAGGCAAGTAGGACCTAGGCTTAGAGACGGGAAACCAGACAGTCATGGTCTCTGCTGAGAGACAAACCGTGACAAGCAGTATTTTAACCAGTGTAAATTAAAACAATATCGACTGAACTGCACACGCCTGGCACTTGGAAGTTCAAATCAAGATGGCCATGGGGTCTTGCAATCTTATTTCTTCCTAATGCATCTGTGAGTGTCCAGGCTGAGAAACATGTGAGTGACTGACCACCAGTACAACAGATGGCTTCTCACCCCTTGACATTTCATTTGTAATGCAGACCCCAGACTACATCTGTATGAAGCCAGTTTTAGGATCAGACAGCTCAGTTGTCTATTCTTCTCATATCTAAATTGTCCTAAATTGAATTTTCTTAGCTAGGAGAATGCTTTTAAAAACTCTTTTAGAAACAAGGCTTTGCAGTAATTGTAGCAAATTCTTCCTCTTCCTCTCTCCCAAGTACTGGAATGTCTGGAAAAGAACAAGTGAGTATCCGTGGGCCCCATTAACTATCATTATAAAAAAGATTTCACCTGCACAATGAAAGCAAATTCATTGACTGTGTTTTAAAAAGCTATTCCAAACATGTATACAAGTCAATGCGCTGGGCTTCCATGCAATAGGATTGAATTTTCAGAATGATGCCTTGCGCAAGGTCCTTGTATCCTAAGTTAGGAAAGTGGGGAGAAAACATGTTATTGAGAAAGGCTTTTAGCATGAAGAAAAGCCCAAGTTGAAATGATTTTCACGTGTGCAGCTCAGCACATGCCTGAGATACACTAGAGGCTTGGTCTGCATTTGCTGGGTGGCCTGAGTGTAACAAGGAGCTCTTACTACTCTAAACTGGCTCATGTGCTTGCATTTAACTGAAGAATTACCCTTTGTGTTTCTGCCTTTCTCGTTGTCTCTGTCTGTCTGTCTGTCTCTTGTGTGTGTGTTTGTATGTATGTATATGTGCTCTATGTGAATGCACACACCTCTGTGTGTGTGTGTGTGTGTGTGTGTGTGTGTATGTGTGTGTAGGCCAGAGGTCAATATTAGTTGTATTTTCCTACCACTCTCCATCTTTCTTTTTGTTTTTGTTTATTTTTTATTTATTTATTTTTGAGACAAAGTCTCTTTTGTGTAGTCCTGGCTGTCCTGGAACTCGCTCTGTAGACCGGTCTGGCCTTTATCACGCAGAGATCCACCTGCCTCTGCCTCCTGAGTGCTGGGACTAGAGGTGTGCACCCCCACAGCCCGGCTCCATTTTACCTTTTGAGACAGGGTCTCTCACTGAACCTGGAGTTTACCAAGTGGAAAAGATTAGCTGGCTAGCAAGTCCCAGGAATTCTCCTGTCTCTACCTTCCATGACTAGGAATGCAGGCATGTGCGAGGGTGTGATTCAAACTCAGGTCCTCATGCTTATCCACCAAGCCCTTCATGAGTGAGCCATCCCCTGTGTTCATTATTATCAAGTAGTGATTAAGGATGATTGAGACAGTTACCTATCGATGTTATCTGCTAAAATACAAGAGTGACTGAAGAAACTGAGATAATTAGATGGAGATGCAAATTCTTTCAGAAGTTGAAAGGAGCACACAGAAATCTTTCTTCTTGTTGATGGTGTCAGAATGTGTACTTCTGTAATTTCTTACTGGGAAAGTCTACGAGATAACAAATCATTATGCTACAAGGTCCTGGCTGGTTTCAGCCAGTATCTAATGGATTCTGTTTCCACAGCCTGACATGCACAGTAGAGCTGGAAAATGCCAGATTAAAAAATTTAGAGTCAACATATGCACCAGCCTGCACAGAACAAGATAACACCCTGGGCGACAGTGGGTGGCTTTGATGTAGAGCAGCTGCATAGAATCTTATGCCTCTATAGGGAGTTAGACATGCACTCAAAGAGGACAAATTCTAAACAATTAATAAGCTTCCATATCATTAATAATTAATCTCTAAGTCAACAAACACTGGCATTTTACACTGGCCAACACTGGAGAAAGATATGGATGGGAACTACCTCCCTCTGAAGAATGCTCTGGAGTGATTCGTCTCAGGGTAACTTTCAAGCCCTTACCAGAAGAGTAGGGCTGCAGGAGTTCAGACGCGACTTCAACGCAAGCTGTGCCAGCAGTTGTCACAGTCCATAAGAACGCATTATGTTTTGCTAATCAAGATTCCTGCACCTTCCTATAAAATCTATTAAATCCGTATGTGTGTGCATGCACGTGTGTGTGCATACAGCTTTTTTGTATTTGTTTATTTTGAGACAGAGTTTCTAACTGTCCTGGAGTTCACCAAGTAAACCAGAGTGGCTGGCTAGCAAGTCCCTTCTATTTGCTGTTTTCCTTTTCTAGGGCTAGGATTATAAGTATGCACCTCTACAGATGGCATATATATATTTCTGGAATCACACTGAGGTCCTCAGGCTTCCTTGGCAAGCATTTACTGATGGAGCTATTTCTTTTCAACTCAATGTTTAAATTTGATACTAATGAAAGTGGGAATTTTCTCATAAACCTACAATCTCCACATGTCAATAGTTTTCACTGGATAGGGGATAGGATGCAATTGCCCACACCCTTGTTTGGGGGTTAAATGATAGAGTCTGGAGACATGGTTAATGTCACAGTGCTACTGTGTGACCGAGTGCTACCACACTTCCCATGATAAAGGCCAAGAATCCTGTGTAAATCCTATAATTCCCAGTCTTGACCTTACAAGAAGGCATTAGACAGTTCAAAATGTCAAAATGTGCAGTCTTGAGAGGCCCAGCTGCAGATGTTGACCTCAGGGAAGCAAGAGGTCCATTGCTCTGATGACATTTGCTTATGGCGGCAAAGAGCAAGTTGTAGACTGACAGAGAGGCTTAACTTCACTGTGTTAATCTCTCAGCTATTAAATCCTTCCCACTACCACCAGCTGGGCTGAGATCTGAAATAATTTGAGGCCAGAAAGAGACAGGAATGGAAAACTTCAAAGTTCATTCCACGTTAAGAAATTTGTTCAAGAAGGCAGCAGGGAGGTGCAAATAGTCCAGACTGGTGTTTGTGGAACTTGCAGAGTGGATTTCTCTGAGATGTGTGCAACATGGGGATGCAAAACAGTGCCTTCTGGCAGAGTTCTGAGGAGAGCAGCCTTACAGGGTCACACACAAGTCCCCACTGCAGCTCCTTTGTGCCTGGAGACAGAATGGCAGACTGACCAGGAGCGCTTTCCTCTGCTTCTGCCACACGTACTCTGACAAGCCCCCAAGCTGTGGCTCAGGGGAAAAGGATGACATACACATGCCACCAACCCAATCCTGAGTGAAAATCTGAAGACAATGGCCAGAAGAAAATCAGAACTAGAGAGATAGGAAAGGGGGTGGGGAGTTTGGGTAAAATCAGGTCTGGTGTTGGGGACCCAGGTGCATGATCAAGCTACTTCATTACTGAGTTCATTTTAAATGTTGAAAAACCAATTTGTTCCTAATAAAGAAAATTTATTGCCCTCCTATATCAAAATCCAATTTTAGTTTTTAGTGGATTTTTTTGGTCAATATCTCTATTTCATAACCACATTTAAAGATAAATGCTCGATTCTAACATCTGTGCTTCTGAGGATTCCTGCACTGGATGACAAGCCACACAAACCTTGCTGAGATGAAAGCTTGCTGAGTTCAATGTACAGCAGAATCTCTAAAGCCAATCTCTCTTCCCTGAACCTGGTATCTGTTATCTGTGCAGTGAGAACAAGGTGGAGATTTTGAGGCCTCAGGCATACATCAGTCTTTCCTTTCAAAAATGGATTTAAACACATGAAAGCATTGTGTGTGTGTGTGTGTGTGTGTGTGTGTGTGTGTGTGTGTGTGTGTGCGTCTGTGTGTGTCTGTTTGTGTGTCTGTGTGTGTGTGTGTGTGTGTGTGTGTCTGTGTGCCAATGACAACTTCAAGAGCCATCCATCTTCTTTCTTAGGACAGGTGTCTCACTGACCTGAGGCTAACCAGTTTAGCTAGGTGAGGAGAGCTGGCTAATAAGACCTGAGATCTTCCAGTCTTTGCCTACCAAGCCCCAGTATTACAAGCGTGCAGCTATGTATGTGACTTGTTTGTGGGTGCTAGGAATCAAACTCATTTCCTTAGGCTTCTTCCATGGTAGACACATCTCTCTAGCTTTGCATACTGCTCTTCTATGGACAAAACAGCAAAGGCAAATTCTGAGACAGGCTGTCCAGTAGTTTCTTCCTAATGCTCAGGAGGTGGAGGCACAAACCTTATTGGAACATACACACCCTCCTGGGATCATATGAGGAAACCAGTCTGGCCTTGCTGTCTCCAGTCATCATTTCAATGGCCTTCCTGACCAGGACAGGAGCTGAGGGGACTAATTGGAAAGAAGGAAGTCTGCTAGGCTCCCTCCCACACGAGCTGAGGAGGAGACTGCTGCAACTTCCCTCAGGGTCCTCTGCATTGCTTCCTCAGGCTTGTCTTTCAAGAAAAGCACTGAGGGAAGCTAGGATGTCTGTGTGACCGTGGCATCACATTTCCCCTGTTTACTTGAATGAGTGTTTTGCAGCTAACTGGTTGACCTGTCCTTTATGACTAGTTGGGCAGACCTAAAAGTCAAGAGAACTGGAGGGCTATGGTAGGCTAGAGAGGGACCACCTGGGGGCACTCTGTCCATCACTGTCACTGTCTTTGTGGTAGAGGCACATGGCTTTGAGGTGAGCCAAGTTCCAGCTGAGGAAGGGAGCTGAGCCATCTTGCCGGAGCCTTAACAAGAAGGTAGATGTTGATCTAGGTAGCCTCAGCAAAAGCTTTGCAACAGAGCCCCAGAAATGAGGGCTCACATGTAGCTGAAGACAGGGAGTGGGCAAACTCCTGCTGCCTCTCTCAAGGGCACCCAACCTTTACCTGCCACCACACGGTGGTAACAATGGACAGAGTGAAATAATCAGACCACAGACGCCAGCTCGATTAGAGAAAGATACCTTTGCTTCCTCCAGCACTGCCACACACGCTTCACCTCCTTACTCAGACTCTGTGAAAAAGGTCACAGCCAAGGGAGAGAAGGAGACAAGGAGTGTTAAAATGGACATGGAATGGAGGTTGGCAGCAGACTTGACTTTTGAAACTGAGTAGAATGCTAGTGGTTTGTCCACCCAGAGAGTCACAAAGACATGGAGAAGAGAGCTGCGGGATGTTGCCAATGTAGGGCACTTGCCTAGCGCGCACCAAAACAAAACAATAAAACCCAAACCAAATATCATCTACCAATAACAATAAACTATGTAAAACAAGCTGAAAACAAGCAAAATAAAAATTCCAAACCAAAACCAAATCAGAGAGAAGGCTACAAAGAGAAGGAAGAGAAGGGCAGAGGAGAGGGGTTGGGGTTAGTTTTCACACAAGACGATTGAAAGTAACAGCTGAAAAAAACAATATTAGGCGTCATATCAACAAGTTGGCACACTAGAGCTCATCTCTGAAGACCGCTTGTGTTCAGTGAGCTATTGGACCTTCCAAGTGGTCCATGTTAATATTTCTTCAATTAGAATTGGAAGAACATGAATTTAACATTTCAAAATTTTTAAGAGACCAGAGTTCTAAAAAAAAAAAATCATGTTCTAAAAGAGTGTAAACCAAAGATAGTTTATTCTTTCCTTCCTTCTTGTTCATCTTTCAATCAACATTTGCTAATCACAGGTTATGTTGGCCAGTGTACTAGGTGCTGAGTTTAAATTGATTGTCCATCTCTCCTGGAATTGACAATCTAGTGAGAAATGCAAACACCAATCAAGTAGCTATACACACTAATGTAAACTTACAAGAAAAAGTTGCTCCAATGTATAGTATGAGAAACCCTCATGACAGACATCCAGCCTAGCTGCTCTTGAAGCGAGAAATAAATGAAGGTGCAGATTGGCCCAGCCATAGTGGTGAAGAGCATCACAGACAGGAAATGGATGTGTCAAGGGACCACAGGAGGAAGTGATGCAGAAGCTGGTCAGGAGGCTGAAGTGCCATGGTAAAGGGAAGGGTGGTGTGAGGTAAAGGTGGGCAGACACACAGGGAGCAAAACACCAATATGTTCCCTTGAACTTGTGAAGCTGCTTTTCCTTGGGGCAGGACAACTGGAGTCAATGTACATTGTAAGTCATGATGTAAGTGTGTGTGTGGGGGGGGGGGGAGGGGGAGTGAATGCAGATAAGCAGAGGCAAATAAAATCCCTGTATTTCCCAGTGACACATACTTAGAGATGAGTCATTTCCGATCTTTCTTTTAGGCTGCTTTGAATGCCCTGATTATACAGTGGTTTTCACAATGGCACCTCAGCTGATCTGCTTTGGTGGTTCATCATAAATACTGGCCAACTCGTTTGTATTTAAGTGTGATTTCAAAACCACACATTTAACACTCTGTACTCTGATAGTATCTTTTGCTCAGGAAGCTTCTCAGAATGCACAAGGTAATTAGGCAGCCTTTGCTTTAAGCTATCTAGAAGAACTAGAAACTTTGTCATTATGTATATCTGTTGGTCTCATATGCCTCCCCACACAATAATGACCAAAAGATGCTGGCCTCATGCTAGGTCTTAATGACATAATTGCCATGATGGTGATGGCTGGAGGCTGCTACCAAGTAACACAGCTGGTACAGCTGTACCAGCAGCCGGAGCATACACTGTGAATGTGCTGCCTTCTTGATGGCCTACAGCCCCTGGCTCAGAACACTGCAGGCAGATTTGCTTACAACAGAGGAGAGAGCTAGGCAGCCTTGATTTTATAGATTAGGGTTGAAAGGGGACCCTAGGGGGTGGCAAGTCCTTCCCATCTGCTGTTGTTTTTTGAAAGAGCTGATATCAGAGAACAATTTTCAATGTTCAAAAATTCACCAAATAAAGGATGAGAAACCTTCTTCCTCATCATTTTCAGTTTTGTTACGACCACACTGACCTGCCTGGGGAACTATTGAGAAGCCTGGAGAGAAGGGAACACAGCAAAATGCCTTCTGACCCCCACAGAAACAACTTCTTCGGACAGCCAGGGGCACTGCATTGGGTGACTCCTAATGAATTCTGAGGAGGTACACTGAGCTATTGACTTAAGGCGTTTCTTCTTGTTCTTAATTAAGTGATGAAAAAGTAACTAATCAGGAAGGGAGGCCTTTAAGACCCCAGGATGCTAGGGTGAATGGGAGTGAATATTTTCAATGTTCAAGGTAATTATCATGACTACTTCTTTCTGTTAATATTGGCTATTTTGTGTTCTAGGATCTGTCCTTAAATTCCCATGTTATCATTGAGTTTAACTGTTGCCTCCAAGTTGCCCTTCACAATTTGCTTTTACTTTGATCCTAACCTGTCCACAGTAAGAGATCTTTCATTGTTACACATTTTACTTCGTAATTTATAAAGAACGTTCAGAGACAGTGTCCTATCTGAAGTGTATTGCTGCACTGTGATGCACATAGAAGTGAAGTTAGCCGTTTGCAGTTGAGAAACTAGAGGCTCAGAATGATACAGACCAATCCTAAGTAAGTCATTTATCCAATCCCCTTGTTCATTCACTCAACACTGCTCATTGAGCATGTTTTTGATGTTCAATACCAATACACTGCAATACAATACCAAGCACCGTGGCTTGGACAAATAAACGAAGACTGAATGAATACCATTGGCTATTTAAGGCTTCTCATATGAAAGCTATGTCTTTTTTCTAAGGCCTGTGGTGTTTCTAGGATGTTTAGTGGCACACCTGGCTTCTCTCATTGGACTCCTAGAGCACTCCTTATTTCATGGTAATATCTAAAACTAGCTCTAGACATGGACCAGTGTCCCCTGTAGGACAAAGGCAGCATTGCATTGACCGTTAACCACTGAGGTAACTGGATTTTGTACCTCTGGTTCTTGCCTCTAAAATAAGTCTTACAGTTTCTACCTAATGGCATTGTGGTAGCTAGTGAGTGAACTGGAAGTGCCTGGAGAGTGGGAGAGACTACCTCTATGTTATTGCTCTTATTTGGGTCACTCAATAATTCAAGAATACCTAGTACATACCACTATAAACAGGAAGGTAGGGATAGATTCAAGTCCCAACTTTCAAACTGGACACTCCATCTGCTACCCACACTTCTAAGCCTTCCTTCTCGGTAAGCCTCATTTTTTCCTTGCTATTGCCATCTGGAAACATCCATATGTCCCTTCTTGTCATCATCTCCTATCACCTAAGATACAGAGAAAAGCTCAAGTTTTGAAAAGACGTTCTTGGCTGATACTTTAGACAGTGCCACAAGAGACGGCTACATGTGACCCTTTTATTTCAGGAGCAGCCTACAAAACCTACCACAAAGCCCTTGGGACGTCTGAGGAACAGGCAGCTGCAGTTGCAATCCAGTATATGGCACTTCTGTAGCAGCATTTGGAGGTGATATGGGAAGACGGGAAGAGGGACAATTAAGATGACATGGTCAGCAATTTCCTTGAGATGAATTTTGCATAGTAGGTGAACCTTCCAGAATGTGAAAGGAGCAATGGTGTTGATAAATGATGCCACTTTTGATTTCCTTTGTTAGTAGCTGTGGTTTGACAGCCTTCAAGATAGTTATTTGTAGAAAAATCTCCTAGTCCTAACAATGAATACATCTTGAATAAGGAAAGGCTGACATTTGATTCTCCCCAGGCAATAAAGTATTTCCTCTAGGTAAAACAGTGCAATTAATTTTTCCAGGCTGCACCTGAGCTGAAAAGAATGCATCCCTCAATTCCCCCACCTTTCTTTTCTGTTATTACCTTAGGTGATTCATAAACATTTTCTCTATAATAGAAAATATGCATCTAAGAGACTGCAATAAACTCTAAAATCATAATGTAAATGCAATTAAGATATAATGCCAAGAGACTATATTATCATCTTGAGATAATGACCTCCAACTGCTGCTACTTTGTGGAAGGAGAAGCAGACCAGAAATCTAGATCAGATGTTAGCCAAGACCCTCACTTAAATGCCAGTGCCTAAGCATCCCTCAGTGATAACTGAGTCATTGTTTTATAAAGTGTAGTCTGTTCTTCTTCATTCACAGGAGGAGAAGTTGTAGGGCACAAAAATGTAGCTTCTATTTGGATGACGTGTTTGTACAACCTTTTGGAAAGAAGTGTTCTTGACATTATGGAATGATTTTGTTTCTAGTTGTTCAATCAATTCACACTAATGTGAATCTTTCCCAGGAGACACATTCACCTTTTAATTAATAACTGGAAAAGCTTCTAGATGTAGCTTCCTAGATGGCAGGATGAGTAAGACGTCAAAGAGGGCAGTGGAAGATGTGTTGAAAATGCTTTCTCCCTGGTGGAAACAATGCAAGCAGAGTATGGTGGAAAAAAGGTAAAGCCTCCTTAGCAGAAAGAATGGAGTCATGTGGCTTTCAGGAGGCAAAAATTGAGAGAAACATTAAGGCTTTTTTTTTTTGTTTTGTTTTTGTTTTTGTTTTTCGAGACAGGGTTTCTCTGTGTAGCTTTGCGCCTTTTCCTGGAACTCACTTGGTAGCCCAGGCTGGCCTCGAACTCACAGAGATCCACCTGGCTCTGCCTCCCGAGTGCTGGGATTAAAGGCGTGCGCCACCACCGCCCGGCTAACATTAAGGCTTTTAGCTGGGAGGAGTACTCATGCTTCTGAGGCCAGAGTACCAAACAATTGCCATGTATATCTCTCAGCGTTTTAGAAGTTGTCATTGATGGGGCTGGAGCTGGGATCATCCACAGCTACTTATTCACCACCTAGACTAAGTCTTGACCATTTGCTGGTATTTTCCCAGTACATAGAGTCAGAAGGAAGACACTGTTAACATTTTTTTTTTTTATGGTAGGGACTCATAATCTGGTTTGTATTATGCTTTGTTCTTATATTACAGGTCAGAACAAGTGAAGCTGACTCTCTGTCTCTCTGTCTCTGTCTCTGTCTCTGTCTCTGTCTCTCTCTCTCTCTGTGTGTGTGTGTGTGTGTGTGTGTGTGTGTGTGTGAAAGAGAGAGAGAGGGGGGGGTGTATGCAGGTGTGCATACACGTGAATCTGAGTGTTCGCCTGTGTGTGCATACATGGAGTCAGAATCTCCCACTGAACATGGAACTCACTGACTGGCTAGTCTGGCTTGCCACTGAGCAGCCCCAGGGGTCCTCCTAGCACTGGGATCACATTACAGGCATTCAACATCACGTCCAGGGGTATTTCTGTTGCTGAGGATCTGAACTCACAGCTTCACGTTGTCTCAGCAACAACAAACTGACTTCTCTCTTTTCTGCTGTTAATGCAATTATTTGAGATCATGGCCCTTGCTTAAGACAGAAGACAATTTTAAAGGAGCTGCAGGGTGGGAGTGTAACACCAACAGATTCTGTCTCTGTTTAAGCATGAGACACCACATTAGATTGAGAAGTATGGACTGCAATCAGGAGGTGACTATAGTACCAAAAGTGGGAGGACCCCTCCTCCCTATATCATATTCATTAGTACTAGCTCCTGTCATCCATGTTTCATCTGAAGGTCCAGGGAAAGGCAGCCATAGCAGTGAGGACTGCTTTGAATGAGGTGCACCTGCTGTCATTGTTGGCTGCTGTCAGTCAGCCTATTCCCTGCCTCTCCTGCTTACTCCATTGGCCCATGTACAACACTATAGTGACGGCAGGGATAGATGATATGTGTAGTTTAACATGGACTTCCTATCTCCAAAGCTGACCCAGTCAGGGCTACTTCTGAGGACCTAACCCAACAACAACCAAGACCTCCAGTGCGTCTTTCGTATGGTACCCTCTCACAGAGGCAGCAGCCAGTCACCAAGCTGATTACAGTTGAGCAGCGTGGGAAGTAGTCCTAACCGAAATGCTGTGGCTATCAATGTGTTGTCTTGTTGCATGATGCTCTTAAAAGCATCACTTTTCAGGGATAACCCAAGCACCCGATCTGTAGACAGAGCATCCCACACAGTGCCACCTCTATCAAGGAACCAATTTCACAAAGTGCAATAGTGGGCCCTTGCTACAGAATCGCAGTCTTCCTTCCAAACCTTAAGACCACCAGAAAGTGGGCTAGTTTAAAGATGCGATGGATGCTTTATAGAAGTCAGTTATCTTGCTGGAGAGAAGATGGTATCCTTAGCTGGGCTCTACCATGAGCCAGTTGATGCTCCAACAACCAACTGCATAGTGCTCTTTTCTTAAGCACTAGGTTTCAGGGGTCTAGGAATGGATGTGAAAGTGGGTGGATGTCTCCTCTGACTGTTATTCATAAGAGGTCATTCATTGGATGCCACCACCCTATCCTATTGAACTCTGCTGGTTTCCATGTCTTAAGGAACTCACTACATTTCACAGAGGTTACATTTATAGTCTGTCTTTAGATAAAGACTCAGAGGTGACTGTGATGAATCTTATAGGAACTAAAGCCTTACTGTGGATGCAGTGCCTGATGGATTTTGTCACCCGTATTTAGAAACAGAGGGGGCTTTTGTTCATAGGAAGAATAGTTTCCCCTTGTGGCATGGACACAGAGTGGCTTCCTTGTTACATGGAAATTAGATATGTATGGGAAAGTATATTTGAATGTTCAACAGCCTAAGAGGTGAACCAGGCTAATATTAAGTTATTATTGCCCACCTGCAAATCCATCCTTCACATCCTGCAGTGTGGGGCTTTGGCTAGGTGTTTTGCAAACCATCTCTTAGCTTTGTTAGACTATGCAAATAGGGGGCACTGAGGGAGGTTGCCGAGTGGAAGAGGGAGAAGGCATCTGTCTCTTCCTGCTTATTCATTACACCCCATCTAAACTTTCTTCTGAAGTGGCAGCATACTTCTTCACTAGCAGCTCCATCTGGACTGGCCTTGTGTCATTAGTTCTTATTCACTTGAGCTGCATTTCAGCATCTCCTGGGAACATTCATAGTCTCACATTCCAAAAGATTGCAATTAATTTGAAATGAAATCTGTTCTAGACACTGGCCATTAAGAAAAACACTCTTGAGATAGAGCCTTAACTATTTGCTAACTGACCATTTGCATAAAAGCTTGCCAACTCTTTTCTTTAAGTCTATATAAATCTGTACTCACACTATGAAAGTAATACTTGTGTGTATGCATGCGTGTGTGTGTGTGTGTGTGTGTGCGTGTGCACGTGTATGCGCGCGCACAGTTGTGTATGCAAATACCAGATGACAACTTTGCACGTTATATTCTTCAGGTTCTATCCCCAGTCTCATACTAAGCAGGTTAAGCTGTCTGACCAGTGAGCCCCAGGGATCACTGCCTGTCTCTGCCTCTCCAGGGCTGAGATTGTAAGCATGCACCACCATGCCTGGCTTCTTTTTCATGAGCACAGAAGATCAAACTCACTTATGCAGCAACAGTTTACCAACTGAGTTATATCTTCAATCCAAACCTAAGGTTTTTATCTTATAAGCTAGAAAAGTACATATAAGCTAAAGCAGTCTATCAAGCTTGTTTGTAAGAAATGTTTTGCATCTGTGGCATGTTTACAAAATCTTTGAAGAGATGGACATTCATTCTTCCCTTGACCCGGTGCTGGGCTAGGTGGTGTGCTTCTAGCAAAGCAGAACTCTTCAGTGGAAGTGCCAGTTTGTTATCTTCAAAGAGTAGGCTATTAAAACACCATGGTTCCTGCTTTTTCCACTCCCTTTTCCCTTTCCCCTTTCCCCTTTCCCCTTTCCCCTTTCCCCTTTCTCCTTTCCCTCACCTCTCTAGGATTGTTAAGGGGATGAATTAAGTAATGCAGGCCAGGCATGGATCAGAGTGTCTGGTACACAGTAAGCATCCTACAAATGACTATTAGCCCTCATTATCCAATGACAATTACTGAGTCCATAATCCTGGGCCATCCAATCAGTGATTGTTTCTGTATTTTAAAGATAGATTTGGAACCTTATTCCATGACGCACTGGTGTCCTTGAATGTAGAATTCGGAGTCAAGCACTACATCATTGCTCACTATAGCGAGGAGGGTGTACCTCAGTTAGGGGCACTGAACAGATGGTTTTTAAGTCTCCAGAGCTATAGTTGTAGAGGTAGTGTGGAAACTGTCAGTCAGCGGAGGCTGCCTTAACAGAATACCATGGACGCCATGGCTCCCACAACAGACATTACTCTTGGAGACTGGGAGTCAAAATTAGAGTTCCAGCATTGCTGGGTTCTGGTGAGGCTATCCATCTGGTGAGGAGTAGTTGCAGGCACTAGTTTCTGCCTTGTGTCTTCATGTGGGTAAGGTGAGGAGGGAAGAGGTGTGCTTGAGCATTCTAGTCCTCTTGGGGGTTCTAGTCTAGAAGTCACTAATCCCACTTACGAGGCTCCACCCTCTACTGGCACAGAACTCACCTCTGTAATACCATGATTTTGGAGATTAAGATTGCAACAGCGGCAACTTAGAAAGATCCTGAAAACTGCAGCCTTTGCATGCTCTTCAAAGATATTAAGCAGGGCTATTTGGAAAAAGATTCATTTCTGCTAGTGTCAGTGGTGATTTTGACTGAGATCACAGGACTAGAAGACTGTATTAGAGAGCCAAGGGCCATCTTGCTTCACACATAGGCATGAAAAGATTGTGTATGAACACACAGATGCTGGGCTACAACAAGAGACCACAGCACCCCTGGGAAGTCCTGGAAAGCCCAGTGGAAAAGCAATACCTGAAAAAGTATCCCCTGGCCATCTGGTCTCAAAATAACATCTACAGGCTAATACCTGTGAGGCCTGCCTAAGGGCACAGATGTGCTTCTGAGAACTAGCAGAGGATGGCATGCTGATTCACAGCACAATTCACTCCTGCAAATGTCTGAGTGCCTATTGCAAGCTGGGGACTATGGGAACACATGCATCACTGAAATGCAATCTCAGTCCTGAGAGGCTCACTGTACTGGCTGCGCTTGGCACAGGAGGGATGATAAGGGGTTCAGAACCTCAGCTGGGAAGCTCTAGAGGATTCCTCAGAAAATGTGGGAAGACTAAGGTACAGCCTTGTCAAGAACCGAGTGGACAGGTGACAAGGAAAATGAAGAGGAAGTCACAGGAATGTCTCCAGCTCACCAGGACAGAAACCACCCAGTCAACAAAGTGCTTGTTGTGTAAGAAGATCTGAGCTCCATCCCCAGAACCCGCATGAAAAAGCCACAGGTGGTGGCGTATGCTTGTAATCTCACTCAGTCCCAGGGGGTGGAGGCAGGTGGATCCTTAAGGCTGCTGGCCAGCCAGCCTGTCTGTGTCAATGAGAGATCCCTGTCTAAAAATACCAGGTGGACAACTCCTGGGAAGTGACAACTGCAGTGACTTTAACTTCCATGTGTGCACGTACACTTATATGAAGATGCACACACACACGCACACACACACACACACACACACACACACACACCCACACCACCACCACCACCACTACCACCACTGCCACCGCCACCCCCCCAAAGAAAAGAAAATGACCAACTCAAGAACAGCTGGTAACAGGGGTAGGAGGCTAGGAGTACAGGAAATGCATGAGTCATTGTGTGACTGTAAACCTGTTTGTGGGAATAGTTTGCCTCATAGAAATATACCCATCATAGGCACTAGTGTGAAGGCTCAGGTTAAGAGCATGTACTTCTTTTGTAGAGGACTCAAGTTCAGTCCTGTCAAACACATCAGCAGCTCACAAACACCTGTAACTCCTGCTCCAGGAGATCCTGTGCCTGTCCTCCAGATGCACCTGCACTCACACGCACACACTGTCACACACAAATACATCATTAAAAATAAAAATAAATTTAAAAAAGAGCTTTATCCCACTGCATTGTTCAGTATGGTAGCTACTAGTCATATATAGTTACCAAACACTTCAAATGTAGCTAGTGAAATAGGAATTAAACTTGTGTATAATTTTGATTGATTAAGCCTTATATCAGCTACCCTAGGGTAACTAGGGATTACCATACTGAACAGCATAGTCTACTGGAGTGTAGTCATCACAATGACCCTATGCAGGAGTTGTGGTCATTGGCTAAGAAGCCTGAGCCACAGTGAGAAGTCATGTGCCCAGAGCTAGTCAGAGGGACCAAGCAGAGACATCCCAGAGCTCATGCTCTCAACTGCTCTGTGATTATGTTAGTACTGTTCACACACATCTGTTTGCAGAGATAAGTACCATTATGTAACATACATATTATTCTGAGCTTATGAGGCTGACAGAGACTTTCTTCACAGGGTACAAAAGCAGCTTGCTCTTTAGATGAATTCATATGTGAAAATCCTGATTGGACTCAGGAAAATTTATGGGCATGTGATTTACACTTCCAACTGAGATGACTTTACTTAATAAATTCTGGAATGTATGACACAGCTCCAAGGACTTGAAAGCTTTTCTAGAAGTCACTAAATCTAGGGAAGAATTTCTGGATAGCACTGGAGAGCAGTCCTGTAGAGAACGAGTTTTTGACCTCCAGTCCAGGAAATTATCACCTGTGTTCCCAGCTGTGTCTGGGGGAGACCGCTCCCAGGAAGACTGCTACAGCCCTCAGAGACTGCTGGCGTTTGGCTTGTCCTGCCAAGAAGCTGAAATTGAATTCTAATGCCAGTGCTTTTTCTAGTGGGATTAATGGTGATTTAAAGACAGAAATCTTGAAGCAGCAGACTCCAGGCAGAGCTTTGCAATGAATAGCAGGCTCTCAGATTTGCACTGGCGCATCCTCCAGTAATGCGGCACAGCTGCAGGAGATGGGGGAAGGCCATGTAGCATTACCTCAAGAAGAAAGGCAAGCCAGTCACACCGCGATGAAATGCTTGTTGCAAATGTGCAGTATTGAAAGATATGTAGAGATTTCTAACGAGACAGTAGGCACATGAACTGTGAAGTTCAATCCAGTTCTCTTGCTGTCTGCTCCGCCTCACGTTATATCAACTAAAATCAGTGTCCCCAGCTGAACTCCTGGGAACAGAATAAAGTCATCACACTGTAGGACTGAACTCGGCCCTTCCTTCCTTCCTTCCTTCCTTCCTTCCTTCCTTCCTTCCTTCCTTCCTTCCTTCCTTCCTTCCTTCCTTTTTAGGGCATCAGATACTCCACTTCAGGCAAGATTTGGGGTTATTGAGAACATAGCAATGAATGAGTCAACCTGGGTCTCTCCTTACTTAAAGCTTACATTCTAGTAATAGAAAGAAGGCAATAAACGAGACTCTCCACAGTTTCAGCAGATATAGATGAATCTCTGGGAGCTAGAGGCTAGCCAGGGTGACAGAATCAATCTGTGGAGAAAGAGGGGGGAGGGGATATTTCAGATGATTATACTGCTTAGAAAAAATAAGATGTAACATACAGTTGTTTCTTTAGTACTTGATATAAAAAGCAGCATCACTATTTTACTACGGGTGTGTATATGTGTATGCATGCACACATACTCATTCACATGAGTAATTGCAGGTAGACATATGCCATGGCTCATATGTAGAGGTCAGAGGACAATGTTGGATGTCAGTCCATTACCTTCTACCAGGTCTCTTGTTTCTTGTTGTATATACTAGGCTTAGCTGGCCCATGAGTTTCTAGGGACTCTCCTGTCCTCATCTCCCATCTTGCCACAGGAACTCTGGGACTACAGATGCATGCTGCCATACATGCACTCACACGAATTATGAGGATTCAAACTCAGGCCCTAAAGCTTTCATGGAAAGCCTTTTACCCACTGAACTATAACTCCAGCCCTGTAACTTCATCCTTCACTTTCAGAAACCCTCCATTCTGCTCCCTGAAAACTATCCCACTAACCTCTCCTGGTAGATTGGAGCACGAGATTCCTGTCTGTGCTGCCCACATATTACTGTGATTATGACTTCTATTGACTTATCATATTACTGCATATGACTCCATGATACTAAAGACAGGTGTAGTTCTCCTTTAGGTTTCTATTACTTCAACTACCATCTTATTTCTTTACTTTTGCTCTTAAATAAAACCTCTAATTTGTTCTTTCCGTTGCCTGGCAGGTTCCTATTCATTTGTTCATTCTCAGCTTTGTGCTGAAAATGGGGATGATACTGAAATTCAAGTTATCAGTGGCACATGCTGAGGATCTCTGAGATGGCCTATGCCTCTCGTACCACTGAATAACATCATTCAGACCCAGCATGACTGAATGCATAAATTTATATTTTTCCAGAATTTTCAGTTGTTCTGTAGACTGCCTGCCAATCAGTCATCAACACACCACTGCAAGGAAAGAACTCCTTTCCTGCTTTAGTGGACCACTTCTGGAAAGCCCCCAATGAGGCAATATCCCTAATGGAGTTAACAGAGGAAGGGTGTAGTTCAAGAAAAACCCATGCCAGTTCACCCAGCTCAGAAGCACTGGACTTGCCTGATGTTTGAGATTCCAGCTTCATGTTATAAATAATCTATAACTTGGGTAATATCCCAGTGAATAAGATTTTCTCTGGGCAGGAATTACAAAATCATCTTCCTTTGTGGTATCTTCCTTCTTCCCCTGATGATAGACTCATATTAGTAAATTGTCACACATGGCTTAAACTTGTTGCTAGCAGACTCGGGGAGCAAGGGACTCCTCTGCTCCTGTCTACATTTCAAGCATGTTTATTTCCAGTGCCCTCCAAAACTCCCTGTCCTGGCTCAGGCTGCCCCCCAACTCTGTGGCAGAGAGAAGAAAAGAGCAGATGGCTGAGAGTATTGAAAACACCGTTCCCCTGAGAATAGCCAGAAGGTAAACATCTCCAGCACTAGTGACTTGTTTATCTCATGGCATAAAAGTGCCTCACGTAGAACTGACAAGCCAGGAAGTCATCTGCAAGGAAGACAGACTTCCCTAGGACTGTCTCAGTCAGTGACTGACTGGATGCTCTATTGTCATTGTCTTCTGCTCCTATTGATCTGCTACCTGCTTTCTGTTCTCTTATTTTTGCTTGCTACATGCTTACTAAATCCATGAAATGGAAAGAACATGTGTTCTAGATCTTCCTCCATACAGAACAACTTTGGAAGAGCCTCTCACCAGTTGGGTAACAGTCTACCTCAGGGAAACTTGACTATCTGGAGAAGGCCATTTGGGATCCTTTTCTCCCCTCACGTGGGGACACCATTGTCCTACAGGCACTGACAGTGTCTAGAAGGGCAGGTGCTTTTGGAGTGTTTCTTCTAGCTTAAAATCAATCCACTGCAACATTCCTTTCTTCAGAGAGACTTGGAAGGGACCAACCAGGAATGCCTACAGGGACTCTCCTCATCATAGGACTGTTACTCTAGGCTGGGGTTCCCAGACCCTGCTGTGGTGAACCCTATTTTAACTTTGTTTCTTTGCATATGTGTTGTCTTTGTTCCAGGGATGTCGCAACTTCCCCCTTTTACATTATCATAGACTTTTCAGTAGGATTCCTATCTTTGTGAAGGTGGAGCTTTTCCTGTGTGTGTGTGTGTGTGTGTGTGTGTGTGTGTGGTGTGCATGGTTGTGTACATGAACAGACCAGAGGCCAACTTCAATGATTATTTCTCAGGTACCTTCCACTGTATTTTTTTTTTTTTTTGAGACAGGGTCTCTTTTTGGGCTCACTTGCTAGCTGGCCAGCAAGCCCCAGGGATCCAACTGTCTTCAGCTCCCCAGTGACAGGATTACAAGCATGTCCCAGGTATCCTGATTTTATGTAGATCCTCATGCTTGTGTAGAAAGCAATTTTCTGACTCAGCTATCACCCTTCCTGTTTTCCAAGATCTAAAAAAACAGAGTATGAGCTTGCTAGGACCGCCATAACAAAGCCCCTCATGCTGGGCGGCTTAAACAACAAGAGACCCTGAAATTCTGGGCTAGGTGTTACTAGAGTTGCCTGCTCCTGAGAGCTTTGAGGAAGAGAATGTTCCGTGTTCTTCTGTCATCTTACCTGTTGCTTTCCTTCTCCAGTGGTCTTTGGTTTACAGAACCATGAGGGAGACCTGCTGCCTCTTTTCCCCCAGGGTACTCTTGAGGAGGGAGAAGTGAGAAATATGTAGATAGAATTATAGAGGAGAGAGACAGTTAGAAACACAGGATAGCTTGGGAGGGCCTGGGTCAAAACCCACCAGGCCCTTCTGGCTCTACTAAAGGGCTTTTAAAGGAATGCCAAAGGGTGGAACAAAAGACCTCCCCCTAGCACAGCCAAGTGCAGACCCTTTCAATCACCTAGTGACCATGCACGTGGTCAAGCCATCCCCTAATGCAACTCTGCTGTGTAAAGCAGGCTCAGATCTCAGTAGAAAGCTTTCGTGGGCTACCACAGAATCATTACTCCAATTTTTGCCTGTTTTCAAGTCTTCTCTGTTTCTGTGTCAGATTTCTTCTTTTCATAATGATGCCACCCCAGGGGAGTGGAATCTTTACTGTGAGCATTATTTTAGCTGATTGGCTCCATGGTACCATCTCAGGGGAGTAGGATCCTTACCATGAGTATCATTTCAGCTTGACTGCCTTCATGGTACCATCCCAGGGGATAGAATCTTTACTGTGAGCATCATTTCAGCTTGACTGGCTCTGTGGTACCATCCCAGGGGAATAGAATAATCCTTACTGTAAGCATCACTTCAGCTTGACTGGCTCTGGTGGGCTTCAAAATTCAACACAAGTTTTGGGGGAAGTATTTTCCCCCTAGAACTATCACTGTTTCCTCCCTAACACCAAGATAGCACCTGTAGACTGGTAGGAACACTGAATGAGCAGAAGCTGAGAGTGAACCCTGAAAAAGATGTACTGGACCTGAATGTTCCTACAAGAGGTGAGAGAACAGGGTTTGTCATTGATTAGGCATTTCTAGCTCCATGGGGCTACCAAATACTTGAAATATGGCCCCTCCGACTTGAACTGCACTATGACTACAACATACACACCAGATTTTTGACCGAAAAACTTAAAAACACAACAAAATTATTTTACTTTTTCTGTTGATTACAAGTTGAAATGAAAATATTTTAGGTATACTGGGAGAAGTAATATATGACTGAAATAAATTTTACCTGGTTAATTTTACTTTAATATAGTTAGTTACTAGGACATATTAAGAGGCCTGTATCACATGTGTATTGGACTGGGCTGGTTGGAGAGGATTTGGAGCATAGACAGAGTGTAAAAGTGGGAGGAAGGAGGAGGCCTGGAAATAGTAACTTTATTTTGTGTGCACATCAGTGCATACATATACTCTTGATGTGTACACACCGCACATATATTTGTGTGCATTTGTGTGTGCACGTCAGTGCATGCATATACTCTTGATGTGTACACACCGCACATATATTTGTGTGCATTTGTGTGTGCACATCAGTGCATGCATATACTTTTTTTTTTTTTTTTTTTGGTTTTTTGAGACAGGGTTTCTCTGTGTAGCTTTGCGCCTTTCCTGGAACTCACTTGGTAGCCCAGGCTGGCCTCGAACTCACAGAGATCCGCCTGGCTCTGCCTCCTGAGTGCTGGGATTAAAGGTGTGCACCACCACCGCCCGGCTTGCATATACTCTTGATGTGTACACACCACACATATATTTGTGTGCATTTGTGTGTGCACATCAGTGTATACATGTACTCTTGATGTGTACACACTGCACATATATTTGTGCGCATTTGTGTGTGCACTTCAGTGCATATATATACTCTTGATGTGTATACACCACACATATATTTGTGTGCATTTGTGTGTGCATGTCAGTGTATACATGTACTCTTGATGTGTACACACCGCACATATATTTTCACATCTGCTGGTCAGCACAGGATCAGAGCTATTAGGAAAATATGCATCTGTATTAGCCAGAAACATCTTCTTGTCCCTATTCCTTAAAAATGGAGAATAATAGCTGTTTACATAGCACTGAAAGCATCACTGGGTGTTGTAAATAGTCTGGAGATAGCTGAAAGCATACAAGAGGATCTGTGTAGGTTACATGTGAATGCTACATTACTTTGGATAACAGAATTGAGCTTCCATGAATTTGTTAGCCAAGGAAATCCTCTATGGATACTGAGGGATATATGTAAAATTTTATTAAATTTTTATGATCTTATATAATAGATTTCATTACTATTGAAGCTAATATCCAAATATTTTATATTTATAGAATATAGGAGTATAGAATCCTGTAGAGAAATTTAACCTTCTCAGCTTTACCAGGATGGAGCCTAAACAGATATAACGAAGGAACTCAGATAACTCAGATGAGTCACTTGCTAACCTGATATGACTGCCTGAACTTTTGGATCCATGATGGAGCAGACATCCAAGCTGTCATAGCAAATACAGCAGAGGAACAGGATAAAGGAAGAGGCAAAGTACAACCAGCACATTCTGACTTTCAGAGAAGCTCCAGGAGCAGAAGTCAGGCAGAAAGTGAGCACAGACACAAAGCCATGACCCAGTGCCACCTCTCTCTCTTGCAAGAGTTAGGTTCCAGAGAGGATGCTGGGATATGAGGAAAGGAACTTTAGTGGCCGAACACCTTCCCATTCACTGCAAAGGCTGTCAAAGAGCTAGTTAAATAAAAGCTTCTAGGCTCTTCTTCCCATACCTAATGGTCAGGGCTAGTTTCAGTGAGGCACTGCTACTGATCCATTCAGGGTTGACCAGACATAACTGGGGGCCCTGGGGTCTCCCCAGTACTGCTACTGATCCACGCAGGGTTGACCAGACATAACTGGGGGCCCTGGTAACTCCCCATCTCCTCTCTGTCTGCACTCACTCACCTTCCCTGTGGAGGAAAGAAAACCACCAGGCATAGTCTGACTTAGATGCGTTTATGTGCAGACTTCCAGGTGCAGCACACTGTGTTGGCAGGAGCTTTGCTTTGGGGGCTTTACAAAGTCGTGTCAGTCCCAGCCTGCAGCTTACTTGAAGATGGGGCTTCCTTCCTCAGCTTGGCTAAGTATAAAGTCTCCAATCCACAGGGTTTTTCCTCTGACCAACTGAGTTTTATTTAGTGTATATTCTTGTGAAATTGTTCAGTATTTATTTGGATGTTGTGGGTGCAATACTTGTGGCCAGTAGCTATCCGTTGCTCTCTGTCATGGGCACACACTCACTCCATGCTATTTTTTTGCTCTTTATAGATTCCTTGGACTCCAGCCCAGATTTACTGAATCTCACATTCTACACTGGAACCTGAGAGCCATATTTATTTCCTGCCTCTGTTCCCCTGCCTTTTCCCTCTTTTTTGGAGGAGGTGGGTTTTTGAAACCCTGAGTATATATGTGGCCTTGGAATTCACTCTGCATCCATCCTAAGCTGGTCTCAAATTTGTGTTCAGTCTTCCTCAGCCACCTTGATTCTGGGATTACATGAATTGGGAGCCATATTTTCAACCTGTGCCAAAGGAACTGTTCACAGGAAGATGGGTACTTGTATGATATTTTGTTTGTCTTCTAACAAATAAAGCTTACTTGGAGATCAGAGGGCAGAACTACTAGCCACTAGTTAACTATGGAGGCCAGGCAGTGGTGGCATAAACCTTTAATCCCCAGCACATGGGAGGAGGAAGCAGGAAGATCAGGAGTTCAAGGCCACCCTGGGCTACAGGAGATTGAATCAGCTTAAAAGAGAAACAGCCAGGTGGTGGTGGCACACACTTTTAATTCCAGCACTAGGGAGATAGAGACAGGAATACAAGGTGGGTGGAGACAGGATCTTGGGGCCCATTCAGTCTGAGGATTTGTAGAGACAGGATGCCCTATTTGGTCTGAGATTTCACAGAAGTAATAACTCTCTGGTGGCTGGCTACTCTGCTTCTTGGATCTTCCAGTTTTCACCCTCTATAATCTGACTCTGGGTTTTTATTATTAAGACTAAACAGATTCATGCTTCAGGTACTGAAGATGGAGAACCCTGGGCTGCTTGCTAATACCCCAGTCATGATAATTATTACTTTAGATTTCATGCAGTGAAAAGGGAAAAAAGACGATCCTTCCCTACACCCTCACTACCTTCCAGCATTCAGATATTTTTGAGTCTAATGACGGGGTGAATGATGCCATTCTGGGAAGTTTCTAGGTGATTCTCAATCCCAAATGCCCATGAGACTTCAGAGAGAAGGGAAAAGAAGGAGACTTTTAAGAAATGCTGATTCTTGGGCCATGTCCCAGATCAATTACTCTCTTCAGTGGTAGAATCTGGCAACTGCTTTTTTAACAGTCATACATGCACAAGTCTGAAAACTCAGTAAACTGACATATGTAGATCTGTATTTAAATACCACCCAGATCAAGGCATAAACTGTTTCTGGTATTCTAGAAAGTTCCCTTATACCTCTTCTTCTTCCTGCTATTACCACAGATGTGGACCTGAGGTCCTTTGGTGATCCTGCTGTACATCTGGGCTGTGAATCACTACCTGAGCTTCTAGAACACTGGCCTGGTCACCTCTGTCACCTCCCATCACATCTGTGAATTTGGCTTTAGGCAATTTCCAGGAGATGATAGAGAAAAGGAAATAACAGCATGAATCTTAATTGTCCAAGCAAAGAAGAAACTGAACACACAATGTCATATAAGCCTGTTACCCTAACTACCCAAGCCCATTCAATCCCTGACTTATGATTTCCTCTGTGTGTTTCTTCATGATGTTCCACTGAATCACAAATTGTACATTTCTAAAGTTTCTGTCCCTCCCTGAGCAGACAGTTACTGACTTTCTGGAGCACAAAGGAAAACAAGGGAAAAGACGGTGTTTCTTAGTTTCCTGAGTGCCAAGAGCTCCTTGTTCCTCTGTGAAATCCAGACTTCACCTTCGTGTAATGAATTTTGTGTGTCCACACACACTTTCTCTTGTGCTTTAGTGTATGTGTGCATGGTGCACATAGAGGGGGTTTCCTCAGTTCCTCTCATTATTTTTTGAGACAGGTTCTCTCAGCCATTTGCCTGGACTTACTGGCAAGTCCAGGGATCTTTCTGTGACTTCCTTTCCAGTGTTGTGATTATGGGAATAATGTTGACCATATAGGAATAGAGAACAGTGATTCCCAGAACCCAGGGAGAAGGGAGGGCAGATACAGGATGACTGATGGGTCTGGGGCTGTGGCTGGATGAGAAGAAGAACTTCTAATGTTCTTTATCACAGCATGGCAATAAGTATACTTGTCCACAATTAGACATACATATCCACAGAGGTAAAGATTTTGAATGTTCACAGCACAAAGACATGCTAAGCGGTTGTGTGTGCCAGTGTACATGACTTACCATTAGACTCTGCATACATGGACTGAAATAGTACACAAATACCTCATAAGTATGTATCATTTATGTTTAATAAAGGCTAACCCCTCACTGAAACTCCATGTATATGTATTTTGTGATTACATATACAGACACTTCTGTATGGCAACCCTAGAAGCAAAATTATTGGTCTAAAGGGCATTTTAGTATTTAACTTTTATGGATATTTTATTTGTCCTTCAGGAAGGTTACAACAAGTTATATACCATCCCCAAAAGGTGTGAGGGTGCCAGTCCTGGCTTCCTTTTAACACTGTTGGTCATCTTTGTGAAGGATACACTTCTTAGAAATTAGCAATGTTGAAACTTCCTCTGAAGGCTTGCTGCATATAAATATTATTAAATGTGTGAGCCCTTTGCTCTTTGGTTATAGACATGTTTTTTTGGATAACTTCATATATATATATATATATATATATATATATATATATATATATACACATACACACACACACACACACACACACACACACACAATGTACTGTGGTTTCATCTGCCCCCATTCCCTTCTCACTCCTTCTGAATGCTTTTCTTCCTCTTAGGCAGCCCCGTTCTACTTTCATGTCTTTTTTAACCCCCGAGTTTGATTAGGATTGTATGTATGAACAAGAGGATTACTTACTGAAGCACAAACAGTTCACCAGTGTCTACACCACTGAAGAAAACGCAGCTGTTAATTGTTAACCACTCCTCAGGAAATGGCAGAAGCTCATGAGCAACCCCCCAACTCTTGACGGAATGTAGAAGGGCCCTATGTTTTCAGGCTGTATGTTCCTGATTGCAATGGCCATAGACAGATTTCTTAAACAGTGAATTAAAAACAAAGACTTGATGTTTACCTCCAAGTTTCATTTCTCCAGCTTTCACCCTAACTTTGGTTAACTGAACTTTCACCCACTGCTGTTTACATTACATACAAAAGGCCAAAGACCCTTTTAGAACAAAGTCGGGGTAAAGCGAAGCACATGCACTGGACTGTGTGAAATGTGGCTGTAAACTATTTGTCTGGGTTCACGCCTTTGACAGCCCCAGAGATGTTTGGCACTTAAATCTCTGTTCTCCCGAACCCCTGGCTTGGGGACATAAGTTATGCTGTGCAGATAACTCCACATAACTCAGTATTATGATGACTGTTCTGTGCAGAAGAACCGGCTATAAAGGTGAAGACTCAAGGCCATGAAGCTAATGAATGGGAGTGGACCAACCTCCAGCCCAGCCAATCTGGAGACATCCAGAGTTATTACTGCGTCAGACATGGTGATGGGATGGCTAGTGAGTGTTTGACTTTGCATTACAGTGAGTCACTGCTCATCGTCCCCTCACACTATCAGAATAATACTGCCCTGGAACAGAGCTTTTATCAAATGTCAGTCCCTGTGAACTTCATGTGTCATCTTCTTTACATTAAAACTGAGATGATGCAATGGCTTTTCTCTTTACTCCCCCCACCTTTCCAAAGGGGTAGATTCTTTTGCACCAAAGTTAATATTAGCAGAAGTTGTGACATCAGAGGTGAAGCTGTGACCCAGTAATACACCCCAGTGCCAGTCTAGTGATGCATATTTACTGGTGGAGCTGGTGCTTTTTAGGGGTGACATCTTGGGGACACCCTCTTAGCCTCCACTAGTTACATCTCTATAGACACTTAGATTTCTGCCTTTTTTGAGCTTGTTTTGTTTCTCTTTTTAAATTCTCTAAATTCACATATTCTCCCAATAACTTTATCTTTGGTCAAGCTAACCACTGTTAAAGGTTCTCTCTGGTCCCAACTTATAGTGAGATCATTGAAGTTGCTCAGCTAATAACTTATGGAGGTAGACTACCCAAAAGACATCCAATATAAAAAATCTATTGTATACAATATATAACCAATGTCATAGTTTAGTTGGCACAGAGGAAAAACACCCATGTGAGCAAATCTTAGAACTTCATTTCTCTGGTACAAAGCTCTTAACAGATATTTCCACAGCAAAGGGGCTGCACTTCAATACTCCATAGCTATCCAGTGCGGTTACTAATCGTTTATTTTACTATCAGATGCAGCATAATGTCACAATCTGTGGCCAGCTTTGGGCTATAACAATGTTGATGGCCTTTTTGGAACAGCTGTTTAGATGTGATGGATGGAGGCTGGAAAATCCAGAGGAAGCCACTCAGTAGGGCTGAGGGCCCAAGACAAAAGGGAGCAGGGAGGGAGGATCATCATGTGTCCAGTTAGGGATTTCTAAAAGAAAACTAACAGGGTTGCTTGCAAGATATCCAGTACTTGCTTAGACAGGTGAAGAAAATCATCTGAAAATAGTAATACTTAGCAAAATGCACAGGTATAAATAATATGTTATTGAGTAGGAGTCCCACAGCAAAGGTCGCCTGAGAGAAAAATCTTCCCGTCATTTTCAGTTTCTGTTGGTACAAAAATATCCTTCTACGTATGGGGTTAGAACAACTTACTTAAAAAATAAAGTTTCTCATGCTTGTGTTGTGGATTTTGTTAGGTTTTGTTTGATTTTTTTTTGCTTTGTTTATGTGTTAGATTTTGTCTATGGCTCTTGGGGAAGCATTGTCAACCCAGATGAGAAGTTTTCATGTTAACTATACATGTGTACACAGACTTCCATGTAATTTTAGATGTATAATTATTCCTTTTGACTCTTCCAGGCTTCCTTAGTATTACTTTTTCTCTCCTCCCTCCTTCTACTGTAGTTATCTTTCTCCCTGTCCCTAGAGACCTCCTCATTCTCTCCCATTTCCCCTTCAAATCGTATCCTATCTTTCCCCTCTCTACTCCGTCCCCCCTGTAATCCCCCTTTACTTCTCTGGCTCCTGCAGTTACTTGGGGTTATACATTCATACCTGAAGACTCGGAGCTAGGAATCTCAGATGAGAGAACGTGCATCTTTGGCTTTCTGGGTCTGGGTTACCTTACTTGATAAGGTCTTTTCTAGTCCCATCCATTTCCCTGTAAGTTTCATTTTTTTTTTTTTTTTTTTTTTTTTTTTTTTTACAGCTGAGTAGTGTTCCGTAGTGTGCATTACCACATCTCCATCATTCATTTGTCAGTCGAAGGGCATTTGGGGTGTTTCCATTTCCTAGCCTTTGTGAATAGAGCAGCAGTGAACATGGCTGAGCACCCAGTAGCTGAGGTGTTCAGCTTTTTAGACTTATGCCAAGGAGTGGTACAGCTGGATCATAAAGTATATTTATTCCTAGCTTTTTGAGGGTTCTCCACACTGATTTCCAGAGTTGCTGGAGCAGTTCATAATCCTACCAGTGAATGGAGGTTTCCTTTCCCACACATCATCTCCAGAATTTGGTGGCAACTGTTTTGTTGACCTTTAGCTCTCTTAGTGGCAAAAGTGAAATGTCAAAGTTGTTTTGATTTCCATTTCCCTGGTTGTTCGGGACTCAGATCTTTTCAGAGTTATTACTTAGCCATTTCCTTCCTCCTTTTGAGAGCTCTGCCTGATCCCAGCCCATAGTTTGAAAGGGTCACTTGTTTTCTGCCTCTTTGCTTTCCGAATTCTTTATATATTCTGGATATTAATCCTCTGTTGGGTGACAGCTGGCAAAGACCCTCTCCCATTCTGTGGGATTCCTCCTCACTGGACTGATTTTTTTTTTAGTGTACAACAGCTTTTAGTTTTATGGGGTCCCATTTAAAAATTGTTGGCCTCAATTTCTGGGCAAATGGAGTCTTATTCAGAAAGTCCTTTCCTATACTTATATACCATGTAGGACATTGCCTATGTTTTCTTCTAGCAGTTTCAGATTTAGGCCACTGATGCCTTTGGAATTACTTTTTTGTGAAGTGTGATAGATATTTGTCTAATTTCATTCTTCTACGTGGGGACATCCAGTATTCCCAGCATCATTTGTTGAAGATACTGTCTTTTCTCTAGTGTATATTTTTAGAATGTTTGTCAAATTTTAGATGGCCATAGTTACACAGACTCATGTTTGGTTCTCTTGTTTTGTTCTATTGGTCTACATAACTGTTTTCATGCCAGTCCAAACTGTCTGTTCTTACTATAGCTCTGTAATATATCTTGGGGTCTGAAATGGTAATTCCTCCAGCATTTCTCTTTCTACCCAGGATTGTTTTGGCTATCTAGGGTCTTTATGGTTCCATGTGAATTTAGGATAGTTTTTTCCATTTTTGTAAACAATGAGATGGGAATTATGATTGGAATTGCATTGAATCTGTAAATGACTTTCAGTAGAATAGCCAGAGTTGTCCAAGAGACATTCCAAAATATTATAGGCTATTGCTGTTGCCCTTAAGTCTCTATTACTGAAGCCACCATGTACTTCAGACACAGGGCCCAGAGGAACTGAGCAGAATTTGATCTGAAAGCCCCCTCCCTGAGGACTAGCTCTCATGGTATCAGAGAGTACCATATAAGCTTCCAAGAGACAGAAGCAGCCAACAGTCCTACCTAGCTAAGACACCTATGAACCACAACAGTGACCAGGACAGCATGGTAACTCTGAGTGTGCAAAAGTTGCACACATACCTTGGTAGGAACCAACAGTTCTCTATTTGGACTTAAGGCCTATTCAACATGAAGGAAACAATGCCTGGTACTGGAAACCCAGCCAGCTACCAGGGGCTAGTGAAGTCACGGATCTTGGTGAAGAGCCTACAAACTGCCACTTCCCTCAACCAGGATAATTCCTAATTACACGCTAAATATTTATCTTTATACCCACAGATAACTGTAGTTCCTACCCTTCTTCAAAGAAACTTCTCTTTGCAACAGATGGAGACCACTGCAGGAAACCAAAACCAATCGAAAGGCAGAGAACATGAGATTTTGTGGTTCCCATTCCAAAGTGATGCATCTATAAAACAGTTCCTGTACAGCTTGGAGATCATTGCAGAAAAGAAGGTGGAAAGATTATGAGTCAGAGGAACAGGAAGTTTGCTGTGAGATTGTGTCTCCTAAAAACGTCAGAGTAACTATGCCCATAAAGTCTTATCAGCATGGTTGGCTAAACAAGACCTGAAAATGATGGGATTAATGGACATGCTAACAAGAAGGAGAGAAAGCTCACAGGGCCTCAGACTTAGTCAAAGAACTACAGGCAACTGGGAAATGCTGAGAGAGGAGAAATGGCATTCCCCACAGAGGAGCCCCACAATTGGTTATCTAATACCAGGCGGTCAGCCCTGAGATCATATACATATAGGTACCACGCAGACTGGTCAGGTTGTAGGTTATATTTATGTATTTAGGAATACATATGTAACAACAAAATAAAAAGGTGATGAATTTGAGAGCAAGCAAGGGGGACACATGGGAGGGGTGAAAGGGGGGAAGGAAAGGGGAAAATGATGTAATTATGATATAATATCAAAAATAATTACAAAAACAATAAAGTTTCTACTTATAGATTAAAAAGTAACTTGAATGCCAGAATGCTGAATTACAAAGTGTGAGCTTCATTTGTGTACCAGTGGCCGAAACTGTTAAGAAATCAATACACATGAAATGGCACTTAGGAATGCTTGGGCGTATGTTTTAGGTTAATAATGGTTTCCTACTAAGATTCTCTATTGCTTTTTAAAAACTCTTTATCTTTGCAATACACATATAGACAAAAGTGACTCAGCAGGATGTTTGAAATCTGTTTCAAAGCAACCTGAAAGTAGGGGCATGGGTGGGGCTGAAGACAGAACAAGGGAGACCATCGTTCTTAGGTGACAGGTGATAAAAAGTGAACGACAGCTCAGGAGCAGCCCATTCAGAACTCTCCACATGTACATGGATGGGACAAGGCAAATCAAACTCACTGTATTTCATAATGTAGGTATAGCCATTCAGGTTATCATGGTCTTTTAATTCCCTCTCTATAATTTTGTATATATATAAATACTTCTATAAATTTTATATATATATATATATATATATAAATATAATATCATTAAGCTAACCTCAAATTTAGCCAAAATCTATTTATTTCTTCAGCTTTAAATGTCCTTTATGTAAACTTGCTATCTAGCATCTCAAATGTCAGGCCTTGGACAAGGTATTTTACTTCTTGGTATCTCTGTTTGTCATTATTGAATTAAAATGATAAAGTATAACTTATAGAACTGTATATATGTCAATATATACACATATATGTATAGTACATGTGTATATGCATGTGAGTATGTAGGTGTAGATTCATGTGAAGGCCAGAGGGCCATATCAGGTGTCTTTCTAAATTGTTGCCTACCTTATCTTCTGAGGCAAGGAACTCTCACTAAACCCAGTGCTTACCAATTGGCCAGAATGGCTGATCACTGAACTCCAGAGGCCTTGCACACTAGGTCCACAGGACCACACCCACACCCGGCTGAATCAGGTCCTCATGTCGTCATGCTTGCATGCAGACACTCTACCACCTGTGACATCTCCCCAGCTCCAGAACTGTTATAAATGTTCAACTAGAAGCATGGGACATAAAAACTCAGCCAGTGTCTACTCTTATTTTGCACTGTTATTATCAATATGAACAATACACATAACTATTTGATGGTATTTATTAATTCAACGCTCATTGAATGCCTGTTGTGTTTTTAATACAACTTGAAAAACTTATTTTTCCTTGTGATACTGTAAAATCTTGAGATTTAGGGTTGTCTTTTAAACCTGGGAAATCTCTATGAAGACTAACTCAATGCCAGACAGGAAAAAGGAATTAAAACATTTTTTTCTGGGGCTGGAGAGATTCCTCAGTGGCTAAAAGCACTTGCTCTTGTAGCGGACCCGGTTCCATTCTCAGCAACTGCATGGTGGCATGCAACTATCTCTAACTTCAGTTCCAGGGGATCCAATGCCCTCTTCTGACTTCTGTGGGTACTGAATATATGTGGTACACAGACATTCATGTGGATAAAACACCCATATACATAAAATAAAAATAAATGAATCTAATATACATTTTTCTGGGAAATTAAGCATTGTATTATATTGTTTGAAAGAAGACACCATTCTACTGAAGGTCTACAGGTACCTTAGGGTAGCATGGTCCATACTGACAACAGCACATGAAACAGTAAAAATTCATGTGAAGAAACATAAAAATTTAAAAATTAAAGGCCAATACATTCTGCTCAGTTACTTAAAATACAGCAGCACATGTGAACTTCTACAGTGCCACATAAATTCACATTTATCTCTTTCTTCTAGATTGAAAAATAATAATAGATTGTAACCAACTGCATGGCACTTCAATTTGTGCATTTGCACCTAGAGTGTTAGGATGCCATGGTGGGGAGAGAGGTGGAATGTGTTCTTCAGAGGCTCACGTCCTGGATGGAAGCTTAGCGCCAAGTGCGGTGGGTGAGGAGGCAGTGGGACCTCTAGTGCATGGTAATTAGTCATGGGGACCCCACCCTGGAAGGTATGGCTACAGTTCCCGCAGGACCCTGTGCTGGGGATGCTGTGAATGTGTTGCTCTGATTGATTGATAACTAAAACGCTGATTGGCCAGTAGCCGGGCAGGAAGCATAGTGTAGGTGGGATAAGGAGAGAGGAGAATGCTGGAAAGTAGAAGCTTGAGTCAGTAGACACTGCCAGCTGCTGCCACCATGAGGAGCAGGATATAAAGTACCGGTAAGCCACGAGCCATGTGGCAAGGTATAGATTTATAGAAATGGGTTAATTTAAGATATAAGAACTAGACAGCAAGAAGCCTGCCACAGCCATACAGTTTATAAGTAATATAAGTCTCTGTGTGTTTGCTTGGGTCCAAGGGACTGAGAGAGATTTGTCCTGACTGTGGGCCAGGCAGGACCAGGAAAACTTCAGCTACAATCCTGCCCTAGTCCCTGCTCACGGTAATTAGTCATGAGGATGCCACCCTTGTATGGCATGGCTGCAGTTCCTGCAAGGTCCTGTGTTAGTTCCTGCTAGAGTTGTTTGTTATAAGGAGAGTTTGAAGTCTGATTCACCGTCAGGATTTTTGTCTCATTATATATGATCTCCCTCTCCCATGTCCTCCAATCATGATGTCATTTCTATGGTGACAAGGTCATGGGCACCCTTACCAGAGGGCCAGACAGATGGGGCCACCAATCTTGGAATTGTGCCTTACAAACTGGGCTATTTCATAAGCACCCAGTTTATTTTGTTATAGTAACAAAATGTACTAAGGACTATCTGGAAAATTCTAGAAAGCTTAAAGTTCAAGTGCCTGATGATAGTTTTTTTAGGCAAACTCAGTGTCCCAGATTGTTTGCCTGTGAATCAAAGCACTGTGCCAACCCCACAGTGGCATCTCATGCTGTCACCAAGAGGGGACTATGCTGCTATTTGCTCTCCTTCCTCTCTTCTCTTTTGAGACAGTCTTGATATGGAGCTTCCAGCCCTCCCATCCCAAGCCTCCAAAGTGCTGGGAAGACAGGCATGTACCACTGCCTTGTACTGATGGTTTCTACCACTTCTTGAATCTTTAAAAAATAACATAATTGGGACACAGAGATGACATAATCTTTCTCCTTGAGATCAGCCTTATGGGCTGTTGGACATCTAGCTGAAGCGTATATTGGTTCCCACATCATTGGCTGCTTCTGACTGCCTAGCTTCCATCATGTAGTTTGATGGACATTTTTAGCTGCATTAGTTGATATTCTGGAAACAAAATACCACAAAGTCTTTTTTAAAAAAAAAAAACAAAACAAAACAGTGTTTAAATTCAAATTAAGCATTCTTTTCTCATTCCTCAGGTTCTAGAAATATAAAGGTTCATAAGACCAACTCTAGACAGGCGGATATAATTAAAAACAAATTAGGTCCACAGTGCATACCACCTAAGAACATGTCAATCCCAGGCTGCATCTGAACTTCCCAGAGGTCAGGCCACTGAAAATCTGCACACTGGAACTGGATGCTTTTGTGGTTTTGTTCTATATAAAAATATCTCCACTATATTCACCATTTACTCAACAGACCCACTACAGCAAAAATACAGCCAGATAAATATATCAATGACAAGCTGCATTACCCACTTGTCACCAGCCAGGATGAGAAGAGACCTGCTGGGGTTCACCAGACGGTCACAGGCTGTTGTACTAAACATGTATTTGTTGAATGAAAGAACAGACAAATGCCAAATGTTGCTGTAACCATGCAAATCAGTTCTGTGGTATTTGGCATTTATTATACAAAGGGATGCTCCACTCAAATCCTTGTCTCTGAGTGCAATTCCTGTGTTGCATGTCTCCTAACCACAATTGAAGTGGCTGACAAAGTCTCAAAGGTAACTTAAAACAAAAGAGAACTAGTTAATATTCCCACCACTAACCTTGTTCCCTTTTTCGCCTTCAATAAGATCACCCCTATTATCCTATTGGCATATTAAAACTTGGGGAACATTTGCATATTCAATTCTTCTCCTGCTCCAAATCAAGTCCAAAGGTCACTTTTATGGTACTCATCCCCATTTTTTGCTGAGAGGGACAGTATCTCCAACTCCAACCCCCACCTCTGTCTCTCACTTGACCACTCCTTTATCCTAAAAGCCAGCTTCTACAAAACATCTTAAGTGTTCTTCTCAAGGCAAAAATGAAATCTTATTACCTGGCTTATACTCCACACCCTGTCCAGGACTAGGAGAAACCATATGCTCTGGATCCTTCCCTCCCTCTTGACTGCCTTACTACTTCCTTCCCTGTCCTGTGTGGTCAGTCATGCCACAGGACACCACACCACACCACACCACACCACACCATGCCACACCACAGCACAGCACAGCACACCACAGCACAGCACACCACACCACACCACACCACAGCACACCACGCCACACCACAGCACAGCACGCCACACCACAGCACAGCACACCACGCCACACCACAGCACAGCACACCACGCCACACCACAGCACAGCACACCACGCCACAGCACAGCACACCACGCCACACCACACCACACCACAGCACAGCACACCACACCACACCATGCCACGCCACACCAAACCACGCCATGCCACAGCACACCACGCCACACCACGCCACACCACACGCCACGCCACACCACACCACAGCATACCACGCCACACCACAGCATACCACGCCACACCACAGCACACCATGCCACACCACAGCACACCACACCACGCCACAGCACAGCACACCATGCCACAGCACAGCACACCACGCCACAGCACAGCACACCACGCCACACCACGCCACACCACAGCACACCATGCCACAGCACAGCACACCACGCCACACCACGCCACACCACGCCACACCACAGCACACCATGCCACACCACAGCATACCACGCCACACCATAGCACACCACACCACACCACAGCATACCATGCCACACCACAGCACATCACAGCACACCACACCACAGCACACCACACCACAGCACAGCACAGCACAGCATGCCACACCACAGCACACTACACCACACCACAGCACACCATGCCATTTCTTTTGTTCTTCTGTTTCTCTGAAAGCTAGTCTCCCATGCAATTCATGTTGCTTCCTTTTAAATGTTTAGTTCTTCAGGCAAATCTCACAGCTCTTAGAGGGATTTTTTGCTTACCGATTGCTACAGCTAAGGAAACGCCTCCTTCTAAGTCTAGGCCACTGCGTTTTCTTTCTTCCTAGCATGCACTAAGCTGTTATCATAACCCACCAGTTCCCTGCTCACTGGCTGTCTTCTAGCAGATTGAAAGCACCATATAACTGAGATGACCTTGTTCACATCCACCACATTCTCAGCATCAGTAGGTGCTGGGTAAGTGATGGTTCCACCTATAATTGGTGCATTTTAAAAATCCACACATTTAAATGCCTGACCAAGAGAGCCAGAGTCTTTACTGTGAGTGTACAAATGCTAAACTTTCTCATCCTTCCAGGGTTTCCAGACTGTTATCTTTCAACAAGACGGGAATGGACTGAGAACTGGTTGTTGTTCAAGACAAGTCTAGAGCAGACTACTGTTCTTTCTCTCCTCTAGCACCCCAAGTGCTACAGTTCCTAGAAGACCAGCTGGAGGAGCTCGGCTGCATGCCAGCAGAGTCACTGTGGCTCAGTGCTCACTCTCACTCATGTGAGGACGCACACACAGGCCTGGGTGTGCTCTGTGGGCTGAGCCAGCTTCGGAAGCAGATAGGGAAACTCGAAGCCTCTAGGGTTAGGGAGGTGACATAGTCCATTCCTACATTTCTGGAAGACAGAGCACACCCACATGCCAGGAGGAAGAGCATATTGCTTACTGCCTCAGGGGTGTTTTACTCTCTGCAGGTGGTTTGCACTGCAGTGAGTAGATTCCAAGTTTCCTTCTTGGAGTCTGTGGGAGGCCTCCTTGAGTGTGAGGAATGCAGGCAGAAAGGGACACATTTGTTGAGCAGAAGCTGCCTCTGGGGGCCCGGTTTGGAGACAGGCTCTGAGCACATGCTTTTAAGTGTGGAAGGTAAACATGATGCAGGCCAAGAGTTCAGAACATTTCTGACAAGAGAAGGCCTGTAAATACAAGGACCACTTGGTAAGTCACAGGTCATGAGAATGCCAATCTGAGCTCCTACGGCAGCCTCTACCTCAGCTTCACCAAATGCTTCTGCTCAGGACAGCAGTAGAGACTCAGACCCTGACCAGAACACACCTAGGAAATGTGTCACTCAGTCCTTGCTAGTGTTTCAGCCCCTTTATCTACTATGACCCTGCTCTGGCTACACAGACCTTTTGATACTGCCCTCCCCATGACTCTAGATCTTCTGTTTGCCTCTGTCTTCATACAGGATGCTCCCTGCATCCTGAATCCTTGCCTGGCCTTCACATAGGATGTTTCCTGCATCCTGAATCCTTGCCTCTGTCTTCACACAGGATGTTTCCTGCATCCTGAATCCTTGCCTGACCTTCACACAGGATGCTCCCTCCATCCTGAATCCTTGCCTCTGTCTTCACACAGGATGTTCCCTCCATCCTGAATCCTTGCCTGGCCTTCACACAGGATGTTTCCTCCATCCTGAATCCTTGCCTGGCCTTCACACAGGATGCTCCCTCCATCCTGAATCCTTGCCTCTGTCTTCAAACAGGATGCTCCCTCCATCCTGAATCCTTGCCTCTGCCTTCACACAGGATGCTCCCTCCATCCTGAATCCTTGCCTCTGTCTTCAAACAGGATGCTCCCTCCATCCTGAATCCTAGCCTGTGTCTTCACACAGGATGTTCCCTCCATCCTGAATCCTAGCCTGTGTCTTCACACAGGATGTTCCCTCCATCCTGAATCCTTGCCTCTGTCTTCACACAGGATGCTCCCTCCATCCTGAGTCCTTGCCTGGCCTTCAGACAGAATGCTCCCTCCATCTTGAATGTTCTTTCTTCCCTCCTTACTTTACCTGGAGAGTGTCTGTTTATGCTCACATATCAAACTGAAACACTGGTTAAAAGAAACTACCTGGGGACCCGGAGTTATAACAGATATGGAGATCGGCAGGCAGCCATGTATTCTGACTGACTTCTGTGTAGGGGGAAATGCCATCAAATACTCTGCTCTTTGGTAGAGTGGCATCTTGTAGAAGTGGGACAATTTTCCTGTAAGACATATTTGTGCATGTGTCAGGGGGAGTAAGAAAGTCAACAAAACCCCTAAATGCACTTGTTCAGCCATACAGTTCAATCTGGGGTACTGCAGCCAGTAGGGTACTGTATCAGTGGGGTACTGCAGCCAACATATAATCAGGAACAGATTATTATGCTCCAGTTTTCTTTCCCAGGAGATTTACCTTTGTCCCTTAACTGATGAACCTGGAACTTCAAGTGCAGCATGCTCTAAGCTTTCCAGAATCCAGCACATACATTCTGGGGCCACCCCATAGCACTGTAGCCTACAAAGCCCAGCAGGTCCTCTTCCTGGTCTATTGTGACAGTTCCAAAACTAAACTCTGGGCTTTTCTGATAGCTATGGCATTGTCGGAATCCAGGTGACGACATAACATTAGAACTTAGATTCAACAACAGAGCCCAACTAAACATGATTTATGTTTTGTAAACAATATTATTTAAACAATCATTTTACAAGCTAATAATTATCACCAGGCGCTAGCCTAAGATGTTTACTCACATTATTTCATTTAGTTTAGTGTTCAATAGTACCTCGTGAGGTAAATACATAAATAGATGGTTAATGCTGCTGAGTTCGCAAATGAGTAAACCTAGGTTGAGTAAGTTATTTGTCATTTAAAGTCATGTGTGCACTAAATGTCAGCTCTCAGGTGTAAACTTCATGCTGTCTTCAAAACAAACACAATGCTAACAGTAAGAGCAGCCAGCACAGCTGCCACAACACAGCGACAGAAGTTCCTCAAAAAGCTGTGGCTGTGAGGCACTGGGAACAGGACCAAGTGTGAAGGAATCTTCTTTAGTTCCGAAACATCCCACCGGGGACCACCATTACCACCTAGTCAAGGAAACGGGGCTCATTGTGGTGAAGCATTTTACCCCAAACTCCCAAGCCACTGGTGCAGCGTTGACTGCAGGTAGTCTAGCTGCGTGGTGTCCATCCTGGCCTGTGCTGAACAATGGCTCCCACAGACTCAGGGACTGGGACTTGCTTCTCCCATGGCCCTGTTGGAGATGGCATTGTTCACTTTCTGGGTTTCTGTTTTCCAGTAACGTTGTCAGGCTCGATGACCTTAATCGATGACAGCCAGGGGCAGCAGTGGCAGGGTGAGGCAACACCCTTAAGTGTCTTCATGATGTTGCAAGGCTGTGAACATCTCAAAGGTGAGCACAGGGAAGAGGGGCTTTGACTGAGGGGTTGTGCTCTGCAGATGGAGGAAGCAGCCAGAAAGGTGAGATACTACAGTTCATTGGTTCCCCTTTAAGTAAATAAAGCCCTACTTCAACACTTGGAGTCATGCTTCACTGAGATAAACACTTGCTTATCAGTAGGAATGATGATGTCCCTAGATGGACCAAAAAGTCAAGAGTGGGTAGTTTCCTTAGCTGGGGGATTACAAGCACACATGAGCAAATTCACCATGCACCTCAGCAGGAGAGTAGGGTTGGGTAAATCTTTGCTGTGTGTGTGTTTTGGGGGGCAGGGATGTCCCCCACTCTGTGCCATATTTTATAGCATGCCAGGCCTTAGTTTCCATTCCTCATAGAATAGAAAACTGACAGGTTTAGAGAGGAAAGGGGTGTCAAAATTGTCTGTGTCTTGAGATCCACTGGTCTAGAAGTTCCTGTCATTCATCCTTTGAGGACTTAATATCATATTAGGCTATGAGCATGGTGATAGGGCAGGACCCAGGGGTGGCTGGGGCCTCCTGGGAGCTCTCAGCATACAGAAGAAAGACAAAAGCAGCCATACAATTCTGCACAGAATTCCCAGTGCACACTGTCCAAAGGAAATGTATTGTGCCTTTGGCTCTGGTCAGAAATATTTTTGGATACAGATGCAAGGAGCGATTCATATGGACTGGATTTATTTTATATTTAATGATGGTGTGTACATGTAAGGAGGTCACAGGGCAACTTGCAGGAGTCAGTTCTATCCTTCCACTAAGTGGCCCCAGGGACTGAACTCAAGTTCCCAGGCTTGGTGGAAACTGTCTTAACATCCTGAGCCATCTCACTGGCCCTGCACTGGATTTGTATGAGATGTTCAGGATTTACAATGAATTCCATCAGAGTTTGCCAAGGCCCGGTATAACCAAGCTCTAAATCACCTTAAATTCTGGCATTTTTCCAGTTCAAGGGACCCCAACGGCAACCTTGAGGTTGACAGACAGCAGAGGGAAATGACATGGTCTCAAAGCTTCCTTTGGTCCAAGGAGGCCTCATCTGTGCTCCCAGTGCTTAGGAGCTCCATTTTCCTACACATTCATCTATCCCATGGCTGTCAGCAGGACTCTGCTTGTCTGGAAAACGCACTTGGATGTTTATCAAGCCAAATAGGAAAAAAAAATACACAGAGCCTGAGACAAGGATAAATAAATCCCTCTAAAATTAAACCTGATTTTCATTTCAAACTGGGTCAGTTTGGCTTGGGAGTTATTGGGGAGTGTAGCTGAGCCACACTGGAGAAGTGGAACCCATTCGAATTTAATTTGCATATGCTGCTTAAAATGCAAGAAGCCTGCTGCTCTGGTCCTGGCAGATCCTGAGCACTGGCTGGCTTCCTCCCTTGTCCCAGCAGGTGGTACTTGCGAGCTTTTGATCGCCAGGCTCTCCTGAGGTGCAGAATTCACACAGGCTTTGGGGGGGGAGGGCTCTATGCAGGAAGGGGGAGTGGACAGTACTGGGTAGCAGGGAGTGTAGACAGATCCTCCTCCTGTGACAACCCAGTGCTCAGGTACTTCTGTCACTGGGTTTCAGGTGCTGTGAGGTGGGAGGAAACTGCATGTCTGTGTGTGCTTAGGACAAGTGCTCAGATGTCTGTCCTACTGGACAAGCAACATTCACCTCTGGGGACCTTTCTCTCCCACTTCTATCCTCTACTAGGACATGCCCCCCCCCCCCCCCCCGCCCCCGGCTTACCCTAACGGCCTTTCCTTTCCCAGAGAACATAGCCACGCATACTGGGCACCCCTGCAATGGTGTCTGACTGGGAAGTTCCCTGGTTTGGAGATTTATGGTTAAGATACAGTATGTTTAAAGCGGGGCACAGTGATGCACAGCTGTAACCCTATCACTCAGGTATCTGAGGCTGGCTGGGCTAGGAGCTTTAAGTCAGCCCACACTAAGTAGCGAGAGCTGTCTCAATAAACAAATAAATAAACAACAAATATGTAAACAAATTAAAACAAGTGTACTGATGAAGACATATTTGTACATTTTCTCTTGTCTGTTAAGGACACAAAGATAACTCTACTACTTATAAGTCCTACATGTACATACAGTCTTCCTATTATGAACATTATTTTATAAACAAAAAGGCATTTAATGTCAAAAACTAGAAAAAGAATTGTCTCCAAAAAAGATATTCTCTAAGTATGTGTCTCTAAGTATGTGGGGTGATGTAACACACACACTCACAGAGACAAAGGGAGGGGACAAGAGGGAGAGGGAGGACAGAGGGGAGGGGGGTTACTCTTCTCATTTGGATACAGATTAGTGAAAGATGAAAGTTCTGCTAAGGGCTGTGGCCAGTCAGAGGTCCCACTCTGGGAACCTGTCTCCTAACCAGCTGCTTTCCAGACTCTCATGTCTCAGAGCTCTCTGTGACACCTTCCCCAGGCTCATTGCTGCCCCAGCAGCTCCTCCACTGTCCCCGTAAGAATGACCACTGCACTCTGTGGACAGCACAGAGAAGCCGAGGAACTTGCTTGGGTCACACAGTGACTGCTCTTGGCTTCAAACATGGGACCTGACAGCAGAAAACACTGTTCTACTCTAGAAGGCGGCATGATCAGCCAACCTGCCTGCCTGCAGGAAGATTGCCACCTGTCTTTTCCCCTTCCCAATAAGCATGGATGACAAGTCCTGGAAATTTCCATCTTTGCCTCAGATCTTCAGCTTTCTCTCCTGCTTCATCTGGACTCTAAAGTTTAATAGAACTATGTGCCCAACTTTCTGCCATCTGTGACACCCACATGGGTAGCTACCAGCCCCGTGTGGCCAAAGAATTGTGCATTTGTATTACATTTTAATGAATGAAGTTAAATGGTGATAGCACTAGAGACTATGATAATGGACAATAAAAGTCTAGAGCTCCCTTTGTACATTCCATTTCTTTGTGTGTTTTTATGATGCGCATGCACATTCACATATGAAGAGAGAGAGAGAGAGAGAGAGAGAGAGAGAGAGAGAGAGAGAGAGAGAGAGAGAGAGAGGGAGAGGGAGGGAGAGAGAGAGAGAGAGAGAGAGAGAGAGAGAGAGAGAGAGAGAGAGAGTCAAAGGTCATCCTCAGGTGCCATCCACCTTTATTTATGTCTGACATAGGGGCTCCCACTGGCCTGGACCTTGCCAAGCAGGAGGCTAGCTAGTGAGCCTTGGGATCCACCTGTCTCCACCTCTCACTGCTGCTGGGGTTATGTCCTAGTTAGGGTTTCTATAGCTGTGAAGAGACATCATGACCATGGCAATTCTCATAAAGGAAAACATTTAATTGGACTGGCTCAATTTCAGTTTAGAGGTCCAGTCCACTATCATCATGGTGGGACATGGCAGGCTGACATGGTGCTGGACGAGTAACTGAGAGTCTTACATCTTGCAGGCAAAAATAGGAGGTAGACTGTGACATGGGGCTGTATCTTGAGCAGGGGAAACCTCAAAGCCTGTGCCCACAGTGACACACCTCCTCCATTAAGGCCATACCTACTCCAACAAGGCCGTATCTTCTAATAGTGCCACACCCTATGAGTTTATAGGGGCTAATTACATTCAAACTACCACATTACACTCCCTGGCCTCCATAAGCTTTTGACAATGTCATAATGCACAATGCATATAGTCGAACTTCAAAAGTCCCCATAGTCTATCACAGTATCAATAGTATTTAAAAATTCAAAGTTCAAAATGTCTTCTGAGATTCATGCACTCTTTTAACTATAATCCCCTATAAAATCAAAATAAAAAATCAGATCATATACTTCCAACATATAATGGCACAGGGTATACATTACCATTCCAAAATGTACAGAAGGGACTGTAGTGAGGAAATACTGGACTAAAGCAAGACTGAAAACCAGCTGGGCAAATCTAAACTATACATCTTCATGTTTGATATCAAAGTGCTCTTCAGATCTCCAACTCTTTTCAGCTTTGTTGACTGCAACACACTTCTTTCTCTTGGGCTGGTTCCACACCCTGTTAGCAACTTTTCTTGGCAGGTACCCCACAACTGGCATCTCTAACATCTTGTGGTCTCCAAGGCAATCCAGGCTTCAACTTCATAGCTCCATGAAATGGCCTTTCTAGGCCTCCATTCAGGGATATCCCTGACACATGCCTGGCCTCAGCAGCTTTCCTTAGTCTCAGAGGCAAATCCCATAGCCTCTCTCTTCTATACTTAACTCCAGAACCACATGGCAGAAGCTGCCAAATTCTGCTGCTTACTGGGACTGGAACATGGCTCCCTTGTTCAGTTACATCCTCACCAGCTTTTTGTCCTTAACTGATTAAACTTGGCTGTCCTGAAATTGGATATCTAGACCAGGCTGGCCTCAAACTCAGAGATCCACTAGCCTCTGCCTTCCAGGTGCTGGGACTAAAGGTGTGCACCACCACACCAGGCTCTAAGCCTTTCTTTAGTTCCTTTTTACAAGTTGGAGACTTAGCTAGGTTGGATCTTGCCCTGAAGTGGCCACTCCCTTTATTCCGTTTCTTAATCTATTTATCTCTGTGAACACAGGACTTAGTTAGCTCCATTCTACTTCCTGGTGCTTTTGCTCCTCAAAACTTACATTTTGTAATTTACCCTGCTCAGCTTGCTCCTTTTCATTATAAATTTTCATTAGAGTTACCACTAGTAAGCACATGCCAGAGTCTATACTAGGCTTTTCTGAGATTTCTTCTGCCAATGGAATTAACCCCAAACTCTTCACTTTAGCTTCAGGTAGACTCTTTCAACAAAGGCCCTTTCTTCACCAAAATATTATAAGAACAATCTCTAGGCAACATACTAAAATTTTTCTCCTCTGAACATCTTGAGTGAGCCCCAACAGCTCAAATAACTCTCAGCACCACTGTCTTCCATGCTCCTACTAGTATGGCCCATTAAGCAGCACTTAAAGCATTCTACTGCTTTCCTAACCCAAAGTACCAAAGTCCAAATTCCTCCAAACAAAAACATGGTCAGACCTTTTACAGCAAATCTGAATTAGTTAGAGTTTCTATTGCTGTGAAGAGACATCATGACCATGGCAACTCTTATAAAGGAAAACATTTAATTGGGGTGGCTCACTTACAGTTCAGAGGTTCAGTTCATTGTCATCATGGTGGGATATGGCAGCATGCTGGTAGATGTGGTCCTGGATAAATAGCTGAGAGTTCTATGTCTTGCAGGCAACAGGAGCTGGACTGTGACACTGGGTGGTATCCTAAGCATAAGGAACCTCAAAGCCTGCCCCTACAGTAACACATTTCCTCCAACAAGGTCATACTTATGAACTTATAGGGGCAATGTATACAACATGCCTTTCATGCCTTTATTTTTTTTAATGTGGGTTATAGGGTTCAAACTCACATCTTCTTGCAAGCACTTGCACTTCTTACAAGTTCACCCACTGAACCATCTCCTTAATCTCAAAATTTCATTCTTGATAGCAACCTGACACGCTAGATGTGTTATCTTGAACATGTGCAAGGGAAAATACTCATAACAGAAACAGACCCTCTGGGCACAAATACTAACTGTAACACTAATTAACCATATGACCTTGACCATGGTGTTTAGCAATGTGCCTCACTTTTCCCTATTGTTCAAAAAGGGATGAAGACAGTTCCAACCTCACAGGGGTGAGTGGAAATGAAGTTAGTTAGCATCTGCAAAGTGCACACTGCCTGGCAGGCAGAAGCACTGCAGTTTGCCATTGCTGTTATCAGTTCCTTCACCTCGCGTGTGGTACCCATGAGTAAGTTTGTACTAGCCCCTGGCCCATCAAGCTGCAGAGCTACCACTGCCACCGAGTTATACTGTGCAGCTCCTAGTAGTAGAAACAGCAACAGGAAAAGCAGATGTTTGCTGAACCATGCTACGGGACCTTGTTCAGTATCACTAGTGACATAGGATTACTTATCTCCCCTTCTCACTTCAGAGGCAGGTGGATGGAGGCATCAACATGTACACAGTTTGCCTAAGGTAACACTTCTAAGAACATGCCAGCATATGCTCTCAACTACTAGGACTTAATACTGCCAAAGCGCTTCGTCTTTGACTGCTGAGAGGCAAGTCTGGTGCATCTGTAGAGAAAACCAAGACCAATGGGCCAGGACACCAACAAGCCAAAGGAGGCCCAAAGTGGGTCTCTCTGAAGCACTGTCCTTGGGTAACTGGAGACGGAATAGGGAGGAACCGCTAGCCATTCCATCCAAAGCCATTGCTAGTGACACTGCTTGGTGGGCTGCACCTGGTGTGGGAACTGCTACAGTTCTGAGGAAGGACTTCAGAATCACAATGTTGGGAGAACACTTCAATCTCCTTCATTGATCTTCTGTACATAAATAATGTACTCACAATTCTTTCTCAAGACTGAAACATGTGCATTTGAGTGTTAGTTCATTTGCATGAAACAAGGTCTTGCTGTCTAGTCCAAGTTGGTTTGACCTTGTACCTGCCTGACCTCATCTTCCCACATTCTGGGTTTCTAAGCATGGCCCATGTCACTAAGCCCCAGATTCAAAATTTTGTTTTTGCTATGTTTCAGTGTGAAGGAAAAGCTACAGTTCTGACTACATGAGAGACCACAGCATTCAGAATGCACAGAAATAACCACAGGTCCTCAGTGGATGAGGCCTTAGCCGCAGGTTTCAGAGGGGCGGAGAGTCTGCCTCAGCATCCTGAACTGTGTACTCAGCCCTTCCTGGAGGAGATCTGGGGTTATCATAGTACACGAGCTATACTCCTTTAGAAAATCAAATTGGCTTTATCCCTAACTACAGGATCCATGATTTTTGAGTTTCTAATTATGCAATACCTCTGAGTGGTCCATTGAGAATATTGATTAACAGCTAATGGCAAATGATATAGGATTCTAGCAGAATTAAAAACAGTATTTATCCTCAAATAATTAACCCCTCTGCTTATTTTATATCTTTCCTGCCAACTAACAAATCCTCAAAGTCTCCTTCTTTCTGATTATCACAGTGAAGTTAGTACAATCGCCCACAGGAGAGAGAAATCCTTGCTCTACTCCTGTGTCTACCTGGTAACAAGGGGGCTGGGGAGAGTGATGGGGCTGCGTGGGCGTTCATAAAGCTGCTCATTCACTGATCAAAGCAGCATACAAAGTAGTGGGTTTCATTGATGCATTTCCATTCTTTTTGTGGATTTTCCTCCCCCACTCTTCCCCCTTCCCTCCTCCCCTCACCAACCCCAATTCTGCCTTGGTCATGTGTATTCTAGGTGGCTTTCCTCCTCTTCCCTTTCCCTTAAGACTTTATTCCCTCCCATGATCCCCTTTCTAGTTTCAGGATCTATTATCACCCACCCCCATACATACATACATACACACACACACACACACACACACACACACACACACACACACACACAAATCTAGATCTACATAGGAAGGAAAAAAAAATATAAGGGCAGCACTGGCCAGGCCTATTTCATGGCTCTTTTTACCTTAATGGGAGCAGTGTTTACTGGTAAAAGTAATTCAGGAAACTGTTTATAATATTTACTGAAGCTGAACATGCATATCTTATGGTCCTGATCCTTATTTCAGAGGGATTACTTAAAAGACGGAAACAACACTGACATCCATCAAAAGCATGCATAGCGGGGGTCAAGAGAAGTATGCAGACAGCAGCCCCAGCTGGAAGCAGCACAGATATTCATGCACAGTAGAACAGGTAGGTAAAGGTTGTTCCAGCCACACACTGGAATAAAACACAGAAATGAGTAAGGATGAAGTACCATTCCCTGCAACAATGTGAATAAATCTAAGACATGAAGGGATGGAAAAGAAGCTGACACCAAGTGTCATAGAGTAACCCATGATGTCATTTACAAGAGGTACCATGTCAGCTCAGTAAATACTGTGGGTCTCATACATCCATCTATGTGAAGTCCAAAATAAGCAAAACCAATGTGCAAAAACATCCCCAGTGGGAGGGATCTGGGGTATAAGTTGACTTTAAAGGTCCAATCGCCAGTTTTTTTTTCTGGTTTTACACATGTCTCTCTAAATGGTGAGTTAAAAAAAGGGAGGACACACTCAGTCTCAACAATCAGGTGGGCGAATGGCAAATGTTCTGTGAAAATGGCATTCAGAGATGTAGGGCTGCCTATAGTTCTCCTTTCGAGGGGTGTTTCACAAATAATAGCTATCAAACATGGAAGTTTGATGGTTTACAACTGTGAACATGCTCTTGTGTCTTTGTAACTATTGTTTTAAGAGATAGCAGTGGCCACGCGGTGATGGTACATGGTACATGCCTTTAATCTCAGCACCTAGGAGGCAGAGGCAGGTCTCTGTGAGAGGCCAGACAGGTCTATAGAGTGAGTTCCAGGACAGCCAGGCCTGTTCCAAAGAGAAACCCTGTCTCGAAAAACAAAAGCAAAATGAAACAGAAAAAAGAGATAGCAGTGAACACCCGTCTGTCGTAGGCATCCATCATTTATCTGGTGGAATCAAGATGTAGAAAACCAGGTGTGTGTACATGTGTGTGTGTGTGTGTGTGTGTGTGTGTGTACATGTGTGTGTGTGTGTGTGTGTGTGTGTGTGTGTGTGTGTGTGTACACATGCCTATGCACATGTAGACATGCAGATGGAGGCCAGAGGAGAATGTCAGTTGTCCTGCTCTATTACCCTCTGCCTTACTACCTTGAGATAGTGTCTCTTATTAAGCCTGGAGCTAGCTGGCAGCCGGCCCAGTGAGCGTCCTGTTTCTACCCTGGCAGCACTAGGGTCAGCAGTACCTGTACACAGCCAGGCATGACCCTTTTTTTTTTTTAACATGTGTACTTGGGATCTGATGCCCTCTTCTAATGTCTGAGGACACATATGTGGTACACACAGATACATACACATAAAATAGTAAAATAAGTCTAAGATTGGAAATTTTGATGACGCTATCTGCCCATACTTAGTTCAGTTATATGAATGCGTTCTGAATGGTAGATTGTTCTTCTAAAAGCAAAAGCAGATATGAAGAAAGTATCAGCCCTTTATTCCTGTGTGTACTTGAATGTCACAGGACATGATGTCCTTCCATTACTCCCATAATCTAGTATGCAAACACAGCAATGCTGGGTTCTATTTCCACTGGGGGAAGCGCAAGCCTGCCAAGGGGAGGTGCCTGCTCAGGTCACACGCCAGCAAATCATAGTGAAATTCAGTCCCAGGAGGCTTTGCTCCTTCCCCTCCTAAGATGAGCACACAAAACACAGATTGCATTAAGATGTGCATACATGCCAATTGTGGCACCCATACGTGTCAAGACACTTTATTGTGTCCCTCCCTCTTAGCCCTTACAGCAGCTGTTTCTTTAACTGCTTGGCAAGGGCTGGCTTCTTTTCAGCCTTCTACTGGGAGGGAACTTGTTACCTTTAACAATTCGTTTACAGCTTAATTAGGGAAGTCTCTCCTGAATCTACCGCTCATCTCACTTTTTCCTAAAATAAGTTCATTAGAATTCTTTTGAAAGCTCTCTGTGCTGTCTTGGAGTTTTGTCTTACTCCACCCTCATCCTTTGCTCTCCTCCAGTAAAGTAATCCCAGTTGAAGATCTTCAGCAGCATCTTAACCATGGGACACTGCAGTGACATGGAGGCCACTGTCCAACTCTCCAGGAACCAGAGCTTAGGAAAGCCTAACCGCTGGCATTCATGGTCGCTTAGTCACACCCAGAGAACTCTCTAGACCAGGAGAACTCAAAACAAATCCTTTACTCTCTTTTTTGAAGTAAGTATTATAAGCTTAACTTGGGATGAAGGTGAAACCAGAGGGAGAAAGTGTGTGTGTGTGTGTATGTGTGTGTGTGTGTGTGTGTGTGTGTGTGTGTGTTCCCGCGCGTGCGCGTGCACGCGCGTACATAATGGAAGCAACTTCATGCATCCATCAGCGCAGACAAATGGCTTGGACTCAAGCCTGGAATCCTTCCACAGCCCACCGTGTAACTTACCTAGCTAACCTCTCTCGGCTGCACTTTTCTCATGTATAAAATGGGACTGAGGACAGTACTTGTCTGCACGAGAGGACGATCAGTTTAAAATACTTAACATCAGTGCTGGTCACTTTTATCACTACTTGCTTCCACGAGCATGTTCATATGGGTCCAAGTGCATGTGTGTAGAGGCCAAAGGTTGGCCTCTGGTGTTATTTCTCAGGTGCTGTTCACCTTGTTTTTGAGACAGGGTCTCTCAGCAGAACTTAGAATTTGCCAAGTGGGGTAGATTGGGTGGCAAGCAAGCCCTAGGCCCGCCTGTCTCACCTGTGTGGTTAGTATACAAGCATGTTCTTCCCCTCAGCTTTGTCACATGCGCTCTGGAGAGTGAACTCAGGTCCCCATTCCTGCAGGACAAACACTTGACTTGCTTAGTTAGGTCCCCAGCCCACAGCTTGCTCTTGACCCTGGATTCTGCATATCTGATGGATAGAGAAGCTGCATTTGCATCTGGCCAGTCTTCAAGTGAGTTGGCCACAGTGTTCTGAGGTACTTGCTGTGCTAAACTCAGGAAGTGATTTGGGGTACAGGGGCTGCTTCTCTTAGCACCCACATTGACATGAGCTCAGCGCTATGCCCCGATACCCTGCAAAAGATTCTGAGCATGGACACCTCATAATGGAGGGACTGGAGGCACTTTCCCCTGTACTCTGGGAATGGAGGAACTTATTATGTAAGAAACACCAGAGGGTAAAGAGTGGGTGGTGTTTACAAACATGCTTTTAACAGAAACCATAAGCGAAGGGAAGACATTCATCCCACTACAAGAGGAAGTGACTTGCACTGTGGCCACAATGACGTCACAGGGTGGGGGAGGGGGGTGAGCTCAGCCCTGAATGTCGGAGACACCATGCTTCAAATCTCAGTTCTGCTAATGATTTGAACAAGTTGCTGGAGTATTTTGTTTTAGTTCCACAATATGTGAAATGCAAAGAATAGAAGTATTTTACCCCTTTGGGCTGATGAGCAACAACTAAGTCATCAGACAGGTGGGTGATAAGCCCAATACACTCAGATTGCAAACATGACTGCCTTCGTTTCTGCTGTTGTTTTCTGGAAGTAGTGGGATGGGACTTGCAGCTCCTGGTTTTAACACTTTCTCATTCTATGCTCACAGGAAGGGAGACCTTCTTGGCATCTGTGGTAGTCACTGGTCATTGGTTTCCTTGCGGTAGCATGAGTCTTGTTTCGGTTAATGACTCACTGGAGAACAAGTCCCAGGATGAAGCCTTTCATTGCCCATTTAAGAAACAGAAAATTTGCCGGGGCCCAGGAAGGCAGAAAACCAGGAAAAAGAGTCATGGAGTGTGTGTGTGTGTGTGTATGGTGTTCAAGGTCACAGGAATCTTCCTTCACTTTGCTCTGCTCAGCTATGAGGGAGAGTGTTTGACTCCAGGGGAAGACTATCTTTGTGTACGGTACTCACATGCTTCTCTACTTCTATTTATTTGTTTATTTGTTTGTTTGTTTGTTTTGAGTCAAGGTTTCTCTGTGTGTAGCCCTGGCTGTCCTAGAACTCCCTCAGTAGACTACGGTGGCCTCAACCTCACAGAGATCTGCCTACCTCTGCCTCCCAAGTGCTGGGCATAAAGGCCTGTGCCACCATTGCCCGGCTTCTAATAAACTCTAGATAATCTAAAACAAAGCAGCTAAAAATACATTCCTATTGCACAATATGTTAATCAGGTTTCTGCAACAGAGACGAAAGCTACATTTCTAATTAACCTTCACAAACCAGGACTCACATCGATTTGATCTAAGCCACTGCTCTGTAGGTTTTTGCTCACTGCCAGGGACTTGCATCTCCACACAGATAGCACATGAGGGAAATCATCCTTAAAGATGGAGTCAAATTAGCAACAAATCTGGTTCCCTGGGAACACAGCAAGGACAAGGAGGCCAGGCGAGCAGCCAGACACACTGTAGAATCTGAGGAAATCTGCCCTAGACACATGCCCAAGGATTTTGTTTTGAATTGAATAATTTGTTAATCCCGAAAGTCTAGAAGAAGCCCAATTAAACTTATTGATACATTGTCCTATTTAAAAAGTGTTATTGGTTTGAGACTTTTGTATTGAGCCTTTACGTCTTCTCTCCTGCATTCATGTCATACAGCATATTCAAAATTAAAATTAAAAAGCCTTAAAGATTTGTCTTTTCTCTTTAAAAAATATTTTGTTGCATTAAAATTTTATTTTGTGTGTGTGAATTTGTGCATGTGTGAGTGTGTACGTGTGTGCATGTGTATGTATGTCTCTCTGTGTGTGTGTGTGTCCATGCATATCACAGTGCACATGGGAGGTCAGAGGACAGCTCAGGCTGTCATCAGGACATTGGGCTTGGCGAAGAGCCGTTACACACTGAGTCATCCGACCACCACTGCTTCTCTTATTTGTTGTCCCTTCTTTCCATTTAGTAAGGCACACACATCTGTTTTGAATGACATTTTATTTGCATATATAGTACAGATATCAAGGAAATCACAGATTAGCTGTTTTCTCTCAATGTAGTATCTATGGGATTTATCCCTTTTGTTGAATGTAGCAATTAGGTTTTGTTTTGTTTTGTTTTAATGTGCCATAGTGTCTGCAATATTACAGTTGATCCATTTTGCTGGTGGTGAATCTTTATGCATTCCAGTCTTTAGTTATTAGGGATAGAATGTCTACAAATGTCTATGCACAAATCTTTTAGTGTACAAATACACTCATTTTGGGGCACTAAAGTGTAAAACTGCTGTATATTCCCCACAGTAATGAAAAACATTCCTGTTACTTCACTCGAATAAAAATTCCTTTTGAAGTCAGGTTATGTGTAAGAGTATAATATTTAATGTTATTGTCAATGTACAATTAATTGAATGTACTCTGTGGTGATATCCAATAACTAGGAATGGCATGTCCAGGCATGTTCCTTGAGGGGATTCTTATACAGTTACACAGAAGACATGTATAGAAGTATTCATAATAGCATTTTGTGCAGTTTCAAAGATAACATCTTCACTAATTCAATAAATGACAGTAGACAAACAATGAGATGTTCTCCAAAGTGAGCATATTTAGCTAAGGGCAGCAATATGAATGAATCCTTTCAGTGTAGGGACTCAAAGCCAAAAGATTCTGCTGTGTATTGTAGCCATGAGGAGTTAAAGGAGTCACAGCACTACTATAGAACACCTAGGAGAACAGAGCTTGCTAATGAACACAGTGTACCAAGAGATACAAGGGAGGGACAAGCTGCAAAAGCAGTAAGTGTTTGTGTTGAGGAACTGTGAGGGGACTAGACTCCAACTACATCATGAGCATTTACCATTAGTCTGCAAATGTCTTAAAGGAGTTGATGATGCTGGGCTTTTGTATACTTTGTCTGTCTCTAATAATGAAAGCACAGAATGTTTGAAACTGGGGCATGCCCTAGTGTCCATTCTCACTGTCTTTCTTCCCAGGACTTTAATCCTTTGTTGTCCCCAGGAGCTTGACCTGGCATATGGCTCTCCATCTAGAGCCTACTCATGTCATAATTCTTTGTAAAAGATATGGTCATAGAACTAAGTTCCAGCCAATGGCACCTGAGCCAAGGGAGGAAAACATCGGGGTTACATCCTTCAGTGGTGTATTAGCTAGGGCTTTTATTGCTGTGATGAAACACAATGACCAAAAGCAACCTAGGGAGGAAAGGGTTTGCTTTAGCCTACAACTCTGAGGTCACACTCCATCACAGAGGCAAGTCAGGCCAGCAACCTGATGCAGAAACATGGAGGCAGGTATCTGGAGGCAGGAACCTGGAGGCAGGAACTGAAACAGAAGCCATGGAGGAACACTGCTTACAGGCTTGTTCCTGACGGCTTGCCCAGCCTACATTTTTACACACTCCAGGGAAGGTACCACCCAGAGTGAGTAGGGCCTTGCCACATCAATCATTAATTTAAGAAATGTCCCCAGAGACTTCCCTACAGACCAATCTTTGGGAGGCATTTTTTCAATTAAGATTCCCTCTTCCCAGATATGTCAAGGTTTGTGTCAAGTTGACGAAACCAGCCAGCACCAAGGCAGAGGCTTGCCTATCACTTCCCCAGGAGACAGTCAATGCACATGACTTCAATTGTGCACACAGATAACACCTTAAAAGATGGAGCAGCCACAAGAATGAAGAGCCATGAGTTCAGACTTTCTCTTTAGAGAAAAAAGCTTTTTGGGTTCCTTAAGTGACAGAAATTCACACAGGCAGCTTGATCTATATGATCTAACTCATGTGACATAAATGTCCACGTTTATTGTGAAGGGGGACGGCTCTCAAATATATGCCATTGAAAGCACTGTGAACAGTAAAGATTCAGCTCTGGAAGCTGTTCTGGCTAAGTTTAAGTTCTAAATCTGCCTTTGATTGAGTCCTTCATCTATCTGGCTGTCATTTCTGTCACCTTTAAGGGGACCGATGACGATACCTTCCTGCATCATTAGGGAGCTATAAAGGTCAAATAAAAATGTGACAACTGTATAACTGGGCATAAAAGCAAAATATTAGCATAAAGAGAAAAATATTGCCATAAAACTGTACTTTTCAACAAATTAAAAACAATCACAGTTGATACCACTAGTTTCCTGAATAAATAGCATGGCATGTGATTTTACAGATTATTTCTTTAGCAGGTAGGGTCTGTGAATTCTGCATGCTTATGCTGATTCACGGGCTAGTTTGCAGGCAATGCTCCATGGAGACAAAGCCAAGGAGTGCCTGTATTGTTTCCTTCTCAACTTCCCCAACTCTTTAGCTCCACATTTTCCCATTGCATTCCAAAGAAAAACCTCAGAACTAACTCTAATCCTAAGGAAGGTGTTGAGAGCCATTACACAGAAAGATTTAATTGCTACCTTTCCTGCCGAGTTGGGAAGAGCAGGGGAAATAATGACTCAATCGGAAAGGTAATAGCCAAAGAGATCAGAGAACCTCACCACTGTCACTTCCCCAGAGAGAGCTTCTTCCTGCCTAACTTGAGCTTTTATTGCTCTCCTATTCTGCCTTCTCATTGGCTCTAAGCCCAGCCACATGACTTCCTTGTCACTGTCTGTCTATACAGACCTCCAGGTCTCTATGGTTGGTACTTGGATTAAAGGCTTGTGTCACCACGCTTGGATGTGTTGAAAGGGTTCTTTCTAGAGTATTTTCTATTATGGAATACATATGTGGGTAGTTTGCAGAAATCTAAGGAGCAGGGCTAACAACACCTCTCCAAACTACAGACTTATCATACTTTCAAAAACTGAATAAAAAAGCCACAGAAGCTCCCACAGTTCTTGATTTTTCATCTCCTCACTGAATAGATCCCATCTGTGTAGCATGAATCTTAGAAGGTCTTATTAATAAAATCAAACCTGAGCCAGGTATTAGGATGAACGTTGGAAGATCAGAGAAGCAGAACAAGCCACAGCCTCCTCACCTTGCCAATTCCTCAGCTGATCCTGTTTCCTCAGATTGGAAGGCTCTCAGTCCTCATCCAGAATGAATCTCAGCTGAACTGTGCTGCTCAAAAGCCTAAAAGCTTAACCAGCCAAATGCTTCTAGTTCCTGGTCCTCATGCCTTATATACCTTTCTGCTTTCAGCCATCACTCCCTGGGATTAAAGGCTCGCTTTCTGGGATTAAAGGCGTGAGTCACCATGCTTGGCTGTATCCTTGAACAGATGAATTTCTGCCTCTGGAATGCTAGGATTAAAGGCATGTGCTACCACTGCCTAACCTCTATGTTTAATATTGTGGCTGTTCTGTCTCTGACCCCAGATAAGTTTACTAGAGTGTACAATATTTTGGGGAACACAATACCACCACACATCTGTCAAACTCTCACAAACCACGAGAATCATCTTATTATCCTTGGACTAAACCCAGCTGTAGAGCTCTACACTGGTGATCAGTGCATCCCTCTGTCAAATGGAAGCAGTGTTTGTCAGCTTGCAGCCTGGTCTTTGTGCTGCAACCTCGTCTTTGTGCTGCAACCTCAGGGGCTTGCTCACATCTTCGCTCCCCCTTGAACCAAGCTCGGTGATTCCTTCCTTCCCCTTTCCCATCCTTTCTCTTCTTCTTTCCCTTTCTTACCTTTGCCCTGTGTATGTGGTGCTTAGGATTGAACCCAGGGTCATGCACATGGCAGACACGAACTCTATCACTGAGCTTCATCCCTGCCCCTCACAGATATTCTTTCATCAAAAGCTGCTTCTTTTCTGCCAGACTTTCCAACCCCAGCATAGGAGTCAAACCCCAGAGACACCTTGCTCAAATAATCTCAAGTACTACCATTTCCCTTTGCCCTCTTGTGCTACTACATATTTCTCTAAGCCCTTATCTCTATCCACAGGAAATGGCATTTGTTGCCTTTCTTTTTCTTGTCTTGCTCATTAAACAGCACCTCTGTGAGAACAGATATCTTGTTATTCTCCAGAGCACTGCAAAATGAAAGGCTGAACTCCTATAAGCATGTGCATGGATGGATGATACTTTATTGTCATGTAAATGTGCAGTCTATACACTTAATGCCCCTCTGATGCGAGCTTACCACAAGGATATCCTGGTGTTCCTGAAACCAAACTAATATTGTTAGATGGGTAACCCATGCTTCCTCATCTCAGGGCAACAGCATAAAGTGGCAGATGCCTCGCAGTGGCAAAGATAATCAGGGAGTGTATTCTCTGAAATGCATTTGGAATGATACTAAGCAATCTCTCCATTCTGACAATTCCAATGATGGGACTTGCCTTTCTATATTTCTTAGTAGTCCTCTAAGAACAACAATACTTTCCTATGGGGGCTGGAGAGATGGCTCAGTGGTTAAGAGCAATGGCTATTCTTCCAGAGGATCCAGGTTCCTTTCTCCATAGCCACATGGTTGCTAACAACAATCTGTAACTCCAGGTCTTGGGGATTTTCTGCCCTCTTCTGGCATCCATGGGTATCAGGCAAGGTACATAGACATACACGTAGGCAAAACACCCACACACATAAAATTTAAAGAAAAAATTAAAAAGGATTTCCACATAGCAGAATGTCAGTTTTCTTTTCATCAAGAAAGACTAGGCTGACAGAGCCTAATTCCTTGTCATTTATAGTGTTGACTCTTTCAGTGTTTGTACTGGAGCAATAAAAAGATTATTTTCTAAAATACTACTTATTTACTAGTAGAGGTCAGTGAAATGAGTTGATCATATATAGTTGGCCCCCTATAGCCACAGGTTCTGCATCTATGGATTCAGTCAACCAGAGAATGAGAATATTAAAAAAATATTATGTCTGCATTATTTCCTAACAATACAGTCTAACAGCAGCTTACACAGCATTTATACACCAGGACTAAATACGAGCAACCTAGAGGTGATTCAAAGCATCACGGAGGATGTGCACAGGTTACATATAAATACTGTGCCATTTTATAGGAGAGGCTTGAGCACATGCATGCTCTTTGTATGTGCATAGTGTCCTAACACCAATGCCTTGGTGACAGCTGCACTGATTTTTAACCAGTTATACACTGGGGCATGTTAATGACACTCATGCCTGAGGGATTATGGTAGATTCCAAAAGTGGCAACTATTCTTCCTTCTGTGGCTAGCCATATGCAATATGGATTTACAGCTCCTCTAGTCAACAGATGACATCTGCTTCTCCAACCTTGGTGTCCTGGCTCCCTCTGCAATTTTCTACAGGTCAGGGTGGGAGAGACATGAATGAGACCTCCAGAGGCTCTGGACTCTTCTGGTTGTGGTGATATTTTGTTTCTACTCTAAGTTTTCCTGAAGATTAGAGGGCAAAGACAGTCACTAGATTAACCATAGAGGCCAGGCAGTGGTGGCACACACCTTTAATCCCAGCACTTGGGACCTCATGCCTTGTTCCCAGTATTAGGGAAGCACACACACCTTTAATCCCAGCACTAGGAAGGTTGAGACAGGAAATGATATGGCTGGGTGGAGAAGGGCATATAAGGTGGGGGGAGACAGGAACTCGAACTCCTTTGGCTGAGGACTCAGCGGCATTCAGTCTGAGGATTCATGGAGAGAGCCTGAGGATTTGTTAGTGGTGAGACGTTTCTCTAGTGGCTTGTTCCTTTGTCTCTCTGATCTTTCAGCATTTACCCCAATATCTGTTTCTGGGTTTCTATTATAAGACCAATTAGGATTCATGCTATACTACTCATTCATTTAGGAACCTGTCCACTGGCCAAGTGAAGCAATCCACACTAGTGTGGACTCACCCCAGGAGAAGTCATGCTAGATCATAGCATGGATGGATATTCAATCCCCAAATAGAACACAGCCCCCATCAAACCCACAGCAAAAAGGAGACATGAGTACAGCAGTGACCAGAAGAACCAGCCAGGTTACTGAAGGCTTGTGAGCAGTAATTAATACATTTGTGTTGAGATACTGAGTTATTGGGGTCAGTTAATTATAAAGAACCAGCTAACTAATAGAGATGTGTACAATAGCAAAGTAAAGAGATCCCTACAAAGGAAAGGTTTTGCAGCTTCTTGTGAGCTTTGCTGTTTGCCTCTGGTAAATAGGGAGTCCATGTGTTGGGCCCCTGATCTATTTAGCTTCCATGCTTACTCTTGGATAATAAGGAAGATCACCAATCCCCAGTTCTCAAATCTTTATATTTTGTACCTATTGTCTTCATTCCAACACCACAGAAAAAGACTTTAAGTTAACACATTAATCCTAGTGAGGAAGCAAACAGAAATACAGTTTATAGTATGAGCAATTTGGGTTGAATACAGAGAATTAGAGGGAGAAAGTGCACTGTTCTGGATAAAAGCAGTTGCCACTGTGAAGAGAGGTTGGTAGTTAGCTAGGACCCATTATGGCTATATTCACATCTTCTCTGCATTTCCTCAGCATTGTGTTGCTCATAATACTTTTTATGTCCAATATTGCCACAATATTGCTGTATAGTAAACTATGTGGAATTCAGTGACATATTAACTTGTATTTATTATCATGCCCATGAGTTTAAGAATTGTCTGGGGATTGGCTATTCTAGAGTGGGCATGAGTATACAATTCAGGCCATTGGCTGGGTTGGCTTGGTTATAGATTGTGGGATAAGTAATTTTAATTTCATGTGTCTTGCATTGAGGCCCAGGCTTGGAGCACTTATTACTTGTGCTTTAATGTTTTAGGAAGATGACCAAAATGTAGGAATTGGCAGCCAGACATGTCAAGCCCCTTGTAGTTTAAGTCTACCAATAGCTCATTAACAAAGCAAGTCTTAGATCAAGGGTCAGAGACAGGAGGCAGAGAAGTCTATTCAATGGTTCACAAGCCACGACTGGGTGTTCAAATTCAATTCAGGAGAAGGAAAGAACTGAGACCAATTACTCAACCAAACACACTATATTCATAGTACAATTTCTTCTATGCTTTTTTCTACCATTGAGCAGAAAAGATAATTGACATCTCAGATAATCTCTCTTCATTCAACCCAAACAGTCTCCTTATCATTCATTTCCCAACCAGTCCCTTCTCTATGGGGCTGTGATGGCTAACCAGACCGCATCATTTTCTGAGGTCTGCAGGGCATAGGCTGAAGCCACTCTATGCTGCCTCCTACTGCCCCACTGCCACTGTCCTTAACCACCTGACCTAGATGAGGGAAGCCAACAAAAAACTAACACCATTAAATAAATACCCACCGTGAACACAATTAATCAAGCCACAGAATTGTATTTTCAGCTGATTTTTTCCCTACAAATTTTAGGGGAAAAGAAAGAGCAATCTGTATAAAAGCAACTCATAAAAAACTAAGTAAAACTCATTAATACCTATCTTCCTAGGGTAAAGACAGATTAATAAACTTTCTAATGCCCAAATCTTCTGTATCTATGGAAAAGATATATGATGTCTGCATATTTGGAAAGTGTACCTCAATATTTTCAAACAAAGAACAAAACCATTCAATCTTCCTTTTAAATCCTACCTCTACCTCATGGCTGTTAACCTTGGAAAAGTGCTTCATCTTAAAACCCTCTCTCATTCCCACCCTCCTTCCCCCCTTCCTCCTTCTCTCCCATTCCCTCCCTCCCTCCCTCTCTTCCTCCCTCTTTTCTTCCATTCCCTCCCTCCCTCTCAATGCCTTCCTCCCTCTTACCTTTTTTCCCCCCTATTTCTCTCTGACCCAAGTTTTAACTTCTTTATTAAAATATCTTCCTTACAGGAGCTGGAGAGAAGATCAGCTATAAAGACCACCTGCTGCTCTTGCAAAAGACCTGGTTTGGTTCCCAGTACCCACATCAGACAGCTCATAACCACACTTCCAAGAGATTCAATGCCCTCTTCTGGGTTTCTGTGGATATTGCATGTGCGTGGTTCATGTACTGACCAGTAAGCACACACACATAAATTAACAAATAATTTAAAATGTCTATCTTAAAGACAAATTATAAGGAATTTATATAAATATAAATAAATATATTTGTAGCCAGACTTAGCACCTCACATATAGTAAATATTTGGCTGTTATTACTGTTCAAAGTAGAGGTAGGAAAGTAGGTGGATCACAAGGCCTCCACTGACTGAGTCTACCATAAATGACTAACATAGAATTAATCACCATCTAGAAAGGAGAAGAAACAAATGTTTTTATTCAGAGTTTCAGAAGGGATTTAAAGAAAAAGGCTAAACCACAAAATGTAATCTGTGTACCAGACTCTACTGACTAGGCTTCTGAAAATTGCAGGTCTCAGTCACTGAGGAGGCAAAAAGGTTGTAGGGAGTCTAGGCTAGTGAGACATATCAGAAGGCAGATAGCAAATTGTAATTTGCAAGACTGTGTGGGGGCTGTGTGTGTAAGAGGCTTTGCCATTTGGCAAAAGGTATAAAAAGTAGAAAACCATCTTTCTGTCTTTTCCACAGCTATATTTCTTTAACACCTTTGATTACAGTTCTGTACTTCAGTGCTTGAGAAAAGACCAAGGAAGCAAGGACACTTACGATTCCATTTTGGAGACAGACAGAAGAGATGATGAAATTTCTATGGTAGTTTGGAAGGCTGCAGAGAAAACACCCAGTTCTCTGCTTATTAATGAAGGATACCCACTGTCTTCCAATTTCAACTTTATACTGCTGTTAGTTTCTTGGTGACAGCAGGTACGATGATAATATTTGACTGTGTATTCCAAGAACAAACGAGGAAGAAATAAGAAAAGCTATGGCATGCTCTTGAAAATTAGATATTGCTTTCAGCTCCCCCATCTGCAGTGCCTTTAACCCACAAACTGAGTAGAATTTTCCATAATATGTTGCATGCATCTTGATCTCTTTTAGCTCTGTTTGCCAAGACTAAAGCACATGTGATAAACAAAGTCATTTAATACCAGAAAGTCCACCAAACAGCCAAAGCTCTTTAGAGGCAGTACATGACTTCAGAAAGACAAGATTTAATTTCTGTTTCTCTTTGATCAACCATGTGATGAAAGAGAAAGGTTAAATGTGACCAGAGGGAAAGCTCATTCCTAGAACACTGTGGCCCTTTTGTTGATATCATGCTATAAAACTATACTGGTAGGTAAACTGATGTCACATACCAACTGGTCTTTTAGTGGTTTGAATGAGAACTTGTCCCCATAGGCTCATGTGTTTGAATACTTGGTCCCCAGTTTGTAGGACTGTTTGGGGGAGATATGGAGGGTGTAACCTTGGTGGAGAAAGTGAATCACTGAGGGCAGGCTTTGAGAGTTCATACCCTCACCCACTTGTACTTTGCTTCTTGTTTGTGGTTGAGATGTGATCTCTCAGATTCCTGATCTTGTTGCCATGCCTTCCTGCCATGATGGACTCCTACCCCTCTGGGGCTGTAAGACAAACCAACCCTTTCTTCCATTGGTTGCTCGTTGCCATGGCATTTTATCATAGTATCAGGAAAGTAGCTGATGCAGACCTTGTTTTAGTTTTCTCTTGTTGAGACAAATGCAGTTTAAAGAAAGGCTTTGTGCTGACTGACAGTTTGCGATCTATCAGGGTGGGGAAGCCAGGGCATCAGGGGCCTGAACTAACTGGTCACATGTCATCCTCAGCCAGGAAGAGAGAGATGTTTGTATTTATCTAACTTTTCCTTTTCATATAGTCCAGTATCCTAACCCAAGGAATAGGTGACTGCAGTGAGCAGACATTCTTACCATGGTTAACCTAACTAGGACAGCTCCTCAGAGGCATCCCAGAGGCTTCTCTCCAGGGGATTCTAGAGTTCACCAAGTTGGCAATTGAGAGTAATCATCACAGACCTCTTCCACTATTCCACTCTGCCTAACCAGGAAGAAAGGAACAAACACACACCCTGTACAACAGGAGTGTTTAAGCCCACGGGACTTCTGCATTGAGGAGTCTGTTGACACTGGACTGAGCACTTACATGAGTCAGGCATTGGCCCCATAGTGTCAGATGTTGGCTATAAGGTGATAAATGTGGAAACGATGGCTCTTGATCTCTAATTGTCTAGAGCACAGGTTCTTACACTATGAGTCATGACCTCATATAAGGTCTTGTAGCTGAATGCAGAGAGTGGAAAAATTTGGCAAGAGTAAAAGATTTTTGAATGTATAAAAACAAAAAAAATTAGCTAAAAATGAATGCATAACGAATCCAGTGGGCTAGTTGCTGCCCTGCCTATGGAATCATGTACCCTCCTTGTAGCCCTCCTGCTCAACACACAACGTGTCAGCTTGCCCCAACACACCACCATGCCTTGTTGTGCTAACAAATGCTGTCTGAAATGCCCTGCCTCAGGACTGTTGAATGTTGTAACTCACAGTGTTTTTACCTACAGACTTTTCTGATTTCTATAGAACCATTACGGTTTAATTATAGAAAAACTTCTATGCCTTTTGTGATTGTCATTTCTCAGCGTGTACCCATCTTTGGTTCACACTCTGTTAGCATGTTTGATTTTAAAAATCAGTCTGAATCACTGAGCTGAGTTTTATAGAACTTGTTAAATTGGCTTTGGCTTAGAACAGAATTCCCAGCTTTCTGAAATGGCCCAAAACATACTTCAGCCATTTTGTATTGTACTATATATTTATGCAAAGCAGTGATCAAAATATTGATCAGTTTTGATAAATGTTGATGATGCTTTGTCTAGGAGTACCAAGCATTGAGCCAAGTGTTAATTTTTTTTTGTGTAAAAATAAGCACGCCTATCTCATTAGCATGTAAATTTTCATTCATCTTTAATAAGTGGTAAAATTATATGCTTAATAAAAATTTGTTCTAAAATTTCTTCCTGATTTATCTTCAGTCCATGTTTGATTTGTACACCTATTTTACATAGCTGTCTACTTGGGGTTGCATAATAACGTCTTTGGTGGTGGAGGGGAGCAGACATACAAAAACAAATGGGAGTACACATGGGTGGGTGTGTGGGTAATTGATCTGTATGGAATACTATCCTAATCATAAGGGCTCCATTTCAGAAGAACAAAAAGACACTAAAAGAAGCCAATTTTAGCACGGTGGTGAGGGAGAGTTTCCCTTAAATTGCACACAGAGGAACTAGTCACAGGAACAGCTAGTGCAACCTTAGAATGACCCCCATGAGAAATGCCCTGTGATGGTCCCTCCTACCACCACAGACAGAGCTGATAACTTGCTTCTAATCAGTGTTCAATGGAAAGAATGAGGCGTTTTTGCAGATGTAAGAGTCTTAATCACTAGAATTTAAAGGAGATTTATCTTGGTGACTGACTTAATCCCCTTTAAAAGCAAGTCTGAACCCAGGGATCAGGAACAGCAAGAGTCTCTCTGTTGATAATTCTGAATACAGCCTCAAGGACATGAGTTGTGACACCAATATGAAGGAGCTCAGAGGTGGATCCCTCCCTGCTGAGCCTCCAGATGAGAAGAGGATCTGGCTGATACCTTAATTCCAGTCTTATGAAACCCTAAACAGAGAATCTGAAGAGAGATGCCTGGACTTCTGACCTAGAAAAAAATCTGAGTTTTAATAATGGGAGATAACAAATAAGTATGCTTTGAAGCTGCCAAATTTGTGATCAACTTTATGCAACAACGTAATAAACATATATAATATCCAAGCACAGTGACACTCAAAATCATCAGGATGGGTGGGGTGGGCAAATCAGACCATTTGGACTTATGCCATGGAACACTCTGGGGTAATGTAAGAGTCTAGGCATTGTCCCTAGACCACTGCAAATGATGCTGGGGTCACAATTTGATGCTTTAAAAGTCTGTTGAGACAATGAATAAGTAATAAAAGCATGTTTCTAAATAAGTCTAGCATTACTAGACTACTGTTACAATAGCCTATTCCAAAATTTTAAAGTATCTCAACAAATATTATTGTAAGACCATTATATACAAAGAACTTTATTATGGTTACAGGGCTAAAAGTAGCGATTAAGAAATACGAGCCGGTGTTTGAAACCTGGGGCCTATGCAGGGTCCCTTGGCTCGGCCTGGGAGGAGGGGACTGGACCTACGTGGACTGAGTCCACCAGGTTGATCTCAGTCTGTGGGGAAGGCTTTGCCCTGGAGGAGATTGGAATGGGGGGCGGGCTGGGGGGAAGGTGAGGGGGGCAGGAGGGGGGAGAACAAGGGAATCTGTGGCTGATATGTAGAACTGAATTGTATTGCAAAATAAAAATTAAAAAAAAAGATGGACTAATTTGGAAAGGAAAAAAATACACATTCTATGGAATTAAAACTAATATAAATGAATTAAAAAAAAAAAAAAAGAAAGAAATACGAGCCAGGCGGTGGTGGCGCACGCCTTTAATCCCAGCACTCGGGAGGCAGAGCCAGGCAGATCTCTGTGAGTTCGAGGCCAGCCTGGACTACCAAGTGAGTTCCAGGAAAGGCGCAAAGCTACACAGAGAAACCCTGTCTCGAAAAAGCAAAAAAAAAAAAAAAAAAAAAAGAAATAGAGTCAGCACCAAAAAGCAAATATTCAGTCAACACATCTTTAGGGAGCTTGTGACCCTGCAAAAACCTATGCTGCTATGTGGAGATTAAGGGCTCTGTAATGAGGTATGATACAACCCAGCAATCTGGGTCACAGCTGAAAGCCTGATAATTTGAGGTTTCTCTTCAGAGTCTAATAAACTATGTGAAAAGCTGCCAGGTGTTAATCAAGTCCAAGGCAGACAGTCATAAGATAAACTGCACCATGAAAGGCATGATGGTTTGAAGGAAATGACAGGAAATATTAAGAGAATTAGAATTCTGTAGTGATGAAGAACTCAGTATTAGAAATGGTTTTTTATTTTTATTTTTATTTTATTTTATTTGGTCTTTTCTAGACAGGGTTTCTCTGTGTAGTTTTGGTGCCTGTCCTGGATCTCACTCTGTAGACCAGGCTGGCCTTGAGCTCACCGAGATCCACCTGGCTCTGCCTCCCAACTGCTGGGATTAAAGGTGTGCACCACCACTGCCCGGCCAGTGTTAGAAATGTACAGGTATTTATAGATTGAGAAATCACATACCATGTGTCTTCCAGATTTATCTGAAAACACTCTAGATATTTACAGGTGGCCAATGTCATCTCTTGACAGTGGGGGCATTCATGTTATCCACACTGCCTATTGGGCATAGATGATGGCTCCGGAGAAGGTCAGAAGCATGCTACTGATGGTTCTGTGTTAACATATGATCAGTATGGCACTTTTCAGAAATCAGAACTGAAACCAGAGGAAACATCTTTCCTACTCATCCATATCCCTTCAACATCAGTGCCCTTGTAAGAGTGTACCATTGCTTCTTTCCAACACTTAAGCACATAACTCTATGGTATTTTCCTTCTTGCTGTGTGAACAGGTGTGTGTGTGTGTGTGTGTGTGTGTGTGTGTGTGTGTGTGTGTGAATGAGTGTGTGTGAATGAGAGAGAATGTGTGTGCATGTGCAAGAGAGAGTGAGTGTGCATGTGTGTGAGAAAGAGGGAGAGAGGGAGAGAGAGTAAGCATATGTATGCTTGAGGGTTTGTGGGTGCATGTTTGTGTGAGTATGTCCATATGCATATGGACATCAGAGGTAAACTTGGTGTTGTTCCTCAGGTGCTATCTACCTTCTTGGTTGAGATAAGGTCTCTCATTAGGACTTGGGAATCAAAACTTATGTTAGACTGGTTTGTCAGTGAGCCCCAGGGATCCTCCTGTCTCCACCGGCCCAGGGCTGGAGCTATAATTGCATGCCATCATGCTTTCCTTTACGCTGATGCTGGCGTTAGTTTGCATGCTTCTGTAGGAAGCATTGTTTGTAGGGAGCCATCTCCCAAGACTGCAATGTGCTTTCCAAGAGAAATGTTCACACACTTTAGAATGATGTAATTAAGAATGACTTGTAATGTTAAACACATTACAAGTATAGCAAATGATTGATCAAATGGGCAGAAGATAGATAACAAATGAGGGAAAGGGGAGAGTGACTGTATCTCCAAAACACTTTCCTTACTGTGTCATTGTGACCAGCAACAGCCTTGGATTTCATGTAGGGGGAGCAGGACAGTCTTTGTTTCATTTCTTAGATGACACAATGGATCTCAGAGAGATCACCTTAGGCTTGTGACTTAGTGTAGGAATTCAATGCAAATGATCAGGCAGGTGCTTCCCCAGCACTATGAAAAATGAAAGCAATACGGACATCATAATGAGTTGTCAATAGTTTCCAATGGATTTTAGGTGGGGTATGAGCAACTTCTTCCGAGGTCAGTCCAAACATTCTCACACAAAATGGATCATTAAACACTTCTATATGTAAATAGAGAGACTATTGGGATGGCTCCTCACTTTCTTCTTGTGTTTTGATAGACAGCTTGTGTTATAACAGACAGCTGGTTCAGAACTGATATAATCGCTCTTTCATAAATTCTACCTCTCCTTTGAGAGGAGATTGGCAGTCACTGGCAGCTTTTCAGAGAGGGACATGACTGAAATTTGCAAAAACAAAAACAAACAAAAAAACCAAAACCAAACAAACAAACAAACAAAACCCCAGCTCCTGAAAACAGATTACAGCTTTCCCTCAGAAGCGCTGTGCACAAGAGGAAAATGCTATGTACACTTTCTGCTTTGGAAGCACCTAGGAATTGCTTGTCTTGTAAGGACACAAAGGCATAGAAAATGTATAACTAAACAATAAAAAGTGTCACTGGGTTGAGGATGAAATCAACTCAATTCCATATCCTGGCTCTTGTGAACTGGCAGTGTTTTGCAAAGTGGAGTGCACTCTGAGAAAGAGGGGGTATGGATCTTTCATGTGTGACTCTTGGTTACAGGGCTCAGGGAAGTCCAACACCCTCTCTGGCCGGTCGAGGCATCCTACCAGGCAGTGGGGAGAGAGGGTAAATGCTATCTATCCTTTGCCGCCAGCTCAGGCATACAGTAGGGAAAGCTGCGCTGGTCAGTGTTGCATTACTGAGGGAGTGGCATTAGAGACCGCCCCCACTCTCAATACGTCAGAGCACTGGCTGCTCAGGCAAGCCCTCAGTTCTGTGAAATGATCTAAGAGGGCTTAGTAGTGATGGGTTTCTATTTTAATAGCCGTGTTTCACTTTAATGAGTGTGTTTTTAAAAAAGAAAAGCTAGTACATCAAAGTTGGGATTTCACATGCAGGTAAGGGTGAGCTAAGAGAGAAAGTGAATTTGAGTAGGTATAGTAAGACATACAAATAGTCCTAGGCAAACCTTGGAAACGGCAAAGGCATGAAGACTAAGTGTTAACAGCTGAAGACTAGGAAATGGTTCAGAAGGTCATTTTCTCCCTCCCAGGTGTTTTCACTACTTATTTGCTGAGATTTTGTTATTTGTTTCTATCTATAAAACAAATATATGCTTAAGACAAAAAGTTTAGAAATGTAGAAAAGCACAAACGGGAAATATAAAAACCAAGCCTGATGCTTCCTTCTAAAGATAAGCACCATCAACTCTCTACTGCTTCCATCCTTCTGCCCATAAAAAACGGGGCTAAGTGCATGGTTGCTTTTAGAGTACCATTTTGACCTAGCGATAGGTAATGAAAACTTTAAAATGGGAGTGTTCTTTAACTCTTACCACATGAAGTGCATACCATCATAAGGTCCAATCAACACTTAACTCTGTATAATTTCAAATCAGTGTGGAGAGAGGGTCACAAAACCCGAAGGCCTCAAAGCCAGTGAGAGGTCAAAGAGAGTTTCCTCAGTCTCTGTGAGTTTGAGCACTGGCCGCTCCTGGCCAATCCATTTGTGTTTCCGCTTAGCCTGCTGCAGGGCCTAGAGTTGACCCAGGGGAACAAGAGCAAGGTTGAAGGATTCTGACAGCTCTTAAAGGGGAATGGACAACACAGTTACCAGAAAGGGATGTCCTTGTTTGAAATTCAAATTCCTAGGCTGGCCCCAGGTTGAAACTCTCTAGGGAGGTAGCTGGAATGTGCATTTAAAACATGCTCTTATGTGTCACACACAGAATAGTTCAAAGCCATGTGAAGTAAACTCAATGAATATTTGCTGAGGGAGTAGATAGCACCAGAAGGGTGTGTAGAAAACCATAATCTCCCATAGTTTGTTCTCCAAGCCTTCATCCAGGGGAAATACAGGCCTATGTGGGGGTAGTACTGAGCAGAATCAAAGGTCCAGCTCTCACGCTGATGCACTCAGAGACTCATGATGAATTGGACTATGGTTCAACTCAAACCTGAGCAGGATTTCTGTGTCAATCACTCTGGATACCCAGGCTTTATGTCTAGCTCTCTTCTTAGCTAGAGACACAGGAATGTCTCATTCTGCACACACTACCCACTTTAAAGCAGAACTATCTTTGTATAAAATCATACTGTTGATTGTTAGCTCTTTTTTATACAAGGCTGCACCGTTCTTGTAGGGCCTACTTACTGCTCAGCCACAATGAGGCCAGTCGTAGGATCTATGAGCTTAAGGGCTCACATAAATGTTTCAGTGTCTTTTAACATCTGATAAAACCACAATTATAATCTACTCTTCAATAAAGTCAATCTTTTATCAGCACACTTATAAAATATGATTTTTAATCTTTTCCCATCAAGAAGTGGCCCATAAAAATTCTTAATGGGCTCTGCTGACCCATAGTTCTAGGCCCAAGGAAGAGGCACCTACCTGACAGGCATTATACAGGAGTTGATGCTCAAACTTCTTGATACCAAGAATGTTTTGGAACATCTCATAGAGCTGTTCTTTGCTCAGAATCAACTCAGAAGCTGCACTGGCTGTCATCCGGGCTTGTTGCTTCCTGGGGTCCTCCTCACCACGGTAGATGGCATCAAACTTGGCCATCCAGGAGCTCAGCACGGTCTCCTTGCTGAGCCCATCGATCTCAGGCAGGCTGCGCACCCTCTTCTCAATGTGTTTCTTGAAGACCTCCCGCGAGTCATTGGCTGAGCAGCCACCGCTCTGCACCATGCGGGCCACGCGGTCGCTCTTGAGGAACACCTGAGCAAGAGAGGACCAAGACGGATGGGGTCAGCCATGAAGGTGCCAGTGCCCTGGACTGCATCCTCCACATATACCACGGAATGCACCAGCGTGGCCATTTTCCACTGACTGGGTCCTTGCTGTGTGATTTCAAACAAGTCCCTTGTATGCTTTTTTTCATACCCAAATCTTAAAGCAAGAGTAAAATAATACAGTAGCTCCCCTTATGGGAGGGGTGTGTCCCAAGACCCTCACTGGATGTCTGAAACCACAGATGTTAGTGCACTTTACTTGCTCTGTTGTTTGTTCTACTTGGAGACTTTGATAAAGTTTAATCTATAAGTCTGAAAAAGACTAGCACCAATTCCAGCGAGAAAACAATTCCAGCAATACATTATAATAAGAACTATTTAAAGTGTGTGAATTGCTTAACTCCAGGATTTTTCATTTAATACCTTCAGTCTAAATAAAGCTGTGGAAATTGAGACTACAACAGAAGGGAGAAATACAGAGCTTACCCCGTGGGCCGTAAGGATTGCGCTCATGACAGGTGCATAGAAAGCATAGGCCGCACTTAGACTGGGCAGGGCTTCCCTAACGCTGCTGCTCAGTGGCTGTGCAAACGGTGCTGTGAACCTCTTCAGAACGTTAGTGTTCCTATCTATAAACTGGGGAAATAATCAACTCTATATAGGTGTTTTAATTAAATGAGTCATTTTGAAAAGAGCACTTATAACGGTGCCTGGATCCCTAAATGCCACAGGGGTTCTTATTATTGTCATTAAGTATCTAGCATACAGCACTTAAATGTTAATCATTACATGCTTCTCGTTTATGCTCTAAAGGATACTTATTGTAACTGGAATTAAGTATCAGGAAAATATGTGCTAATTTTCTGTCTCCTTGACTGACATGCAATTCTAGTGCGCAAGGAGTTTATACATGCTCCTCAAATTATCTCCAGTCTCTGGATAGCATATGGTACTCTGAAAATGAGCTAAAAATACTGTAGCTGTTAGGTTCAGTCTACTCTGGAAGGTATGTCCAGCCTTCTGCCATTGTGACAGGAAGTTATCATAGGCCAATCAATGTTCAAGAACTGTACAGTCAAGTTCCCCAAAGAAAAAAAACTTCCTCAAATTCATAATGTTTTCAGTAAGTTTATGAATCCGAACTGGGCAGCCTTTATAGCTGTCCTCAGTCACATATGACCTGAGTGTAGATGGGAATCCAAGACTCCACAGAGGGGTGTGACTTGCCCATCATAACTCTCCCGGCCTGATTATAGTGTCTGGTCACAGACACACGGTGATAAGGAGAGAGAGGAAGAGTGGGGGAGAGAGTGGTGTACATGCACATGCATGCATGAACACCCACACTGGTGCATACTTAGAGCCTGGGAGGATAGTCAGTGGCCTGCTTGATCACTTTCCACCATATTTCTCTCACTTAACCTGGAGTTCGGCCGGCAGCCGGCAAGCCCAGTATTCCTGTTGTTTTCACATCCCTTTAGTGAGTGAGGTTACAGAAGCATGCACAACTATAGTCAGCTTTTGCTGTGGATTCTGAGGATTTGAAGTCAGGTTCTCATGCTTGTCCAGCAAGTACTTTTTACCATTTAAACTATCTCCTCAGTCTCCATGTGGTCTCTTCTTTCACTCTGCTTCTCCTTCCCTTCGGGTCTCCTCCACTAAGTAGAGGACACCGGCTTTGCTACCTGAGTCCTGGGAGGCTGCCACTCACTAGTTTTCTCTTGCTCCACTGCCCACACTTGGAAGCTCACACAAGCTCACACACAGTTACGGAGTGTACTACAAGGTACTGCTGCTACCGCTTCATATTCACAGAGAGGAAAAATAACTGACACTCTGGAGCTGTGTCCTGGTCACGCTCCAGAAGGTGCACAAAGGTCCTCCAGAGGATGCGCAAACATTCATCCCTGGCCAGATGCCAGCACTTGCCTCGTAGGCTCTGAGGGTATCACCTAGGGGCTTGGTGGAAAGGAGGCGGCCTTGTGCGTTAGAACAGCATCATACTGGGTGAAAAACTGTTAAGCAATGTGGCCTCCATCTATTGTTGACTTAATGCAGTGATTTAGAAAAGAGGGCTGAGGGTTTGTCTTCCTGGCATGTTTTGGCTGCCTAGGACCCGGAGCTCAGCTATATTTGAGAGTTAACTTTAAAGTCAACTAGAGGAAATATTTCAAATATGTTTCAGGTCTGATACAGCTTTCAGGAGCTACAGAGTTCACATGGGAACCTGCTCTGCTTAATGAGGATTTGCTTAACCTGACATGTTATAAGTCTCAGGCCTAGGTCTCAAGGAATAGGGTGCTGGAGAGATGGCTCAGTCCATGAGCACTTGGTGGGCACACAGTCAGGGGCTGGAGAGGTGGCTCAGTCCATGAGCACTTGGTGGGCACACAGTCAGGGGCTGGAGAGATGGCTCAGTCCATGAGCACTTGGTGGGCACACAGTCAGGGGCTGGAGAGATGGCTCAGTCCATGAGCACTTGGTGGGCACACAGTCAGGGGCTGGAGAGGTGGCTCAGTCCATGAGCACTTGGTGGGCACACAGTCAGGGGCTGGAGAGGTGGCTCAGTCCATGAGCACTTGGTGGGCACACAGTCAGGGGCTGGAGAGATGGCTCAGTCCATGAGCACTTGGTGGGCACGCAGTCAGGGGCTGGAGAGATGGCTCAGTCCATGAGCACTTGGTGGGCACACAGTCAGGGGCTGGAGAGATGGCTCAGTCCATGAGCACTTGGTGGGCACACAGTCAGGGGCTGGAGAGGTGGTTCAATCCATGAGCACTTGGTGGGCACGCAGTCAGGGGCTGGAGAGATGGCTCAGTACATGAGCACTTGGTGGGCACACAGTCAGGGGCTGGAGAGATGGCTCAGTCCATGAGCACTTGGTGGGCACACAGTCAGGGGCTGGAGAGGTGGCTCAGTCCATGAGCACTTGGTGGGCAAGCATGAGGACTTGAGTCTGATCCCTAGCAGCCATGTAAAAGATCTGGGCATGGTGATGTGGACTATAATCCCAGCACTGGTGAGGTGAAGATAGGGGAGCCCTGAAGCTCACTGGTCGGCCAGCCAGCCTGGCCAAATGTACAAGTTCTGTATTCAATGAGAGATCATGTTTCAAGAAATAAGTTGGAGAGGTAATGAGGAAAACACCTGAGGTTAATGTCAATCTCCAATGTGCATGTGCACACATGTGTGCATACACACACACACACACACACACACACACACACACACATACACACACACAGGGAGAGAGAGAGAGAGAGAGAGAGAGAGAGAGAGAGAGAGAGAGAGAGAGAGAGAGAGAACATGTATACATACACAGAAGAATAGTAATGTTGTAAAGCAAGTTGAGGCATCTTTAGGATGATAATGCAGCATTATGGGTGAGGATGCAAAACCAAGATGCTGTGTCACCTGGGATAAATCACCCTCTCTCTGATTTCCCAGTTTCACATCTGTAGGCTGAGAAAATTGAATTATGAGGTCTTCGTATTATCCTTCTAGCTTCAATGTCTTCATGGGCCATTTTATTCTTTTTTTTTTTTTTTCGTGCTTACTATAGGACACACTGTATTATGTACTGGGGTACAATAGTAGAAAGGCACAGACTGAGCACTCACGGGGGCAACAGAAGTCACCCTAATAATCTCATACCAAATAATCACAATTGGAATGATCACTGACAGCATAGAGTCCAGCAGTCAGGGGTGCCTGTATGGGAGTCTATGGTGGTAAAGGAGAACCCAGAAGGTAGGGGTGCCTATGTGGGTGTCTCTGGTGGTCAAGGAGAACCCAACAGTCAGGGGTGCCTATGTGGGAGTCTCTGATGGTCAAGGAGGACCCAGCAGTCAGGGGTGCCTATGTGGAGTCTCTGGTGGTCAAGGAGAACCCAGAAGTCATGGGTGCCTATATGGGAGTCTATGGTGATCATGAAAACCTTCCAGAAGTAAACAGCTCTGAGATGGCAGTGCATGTGAGCAAAAGACAGAAGAAAAGAGAGGACACAGGTATTTCAGACTGAACGAATGATTTGTGTAACAATGCCAAGTGTCTGAGACACAGAGAATTGAGTGTAGGCCATGGTAATGAGGTGTTGGGGAGTGCTGGCATGAGATGGACAAGAACAACTACATATCCAGAGCCAGGGCAGGGGCATGACAGCCACTGGTGCATTTTAAGGGCACCAGAGAAACACTGATGGTTGTAAATTGGGACACAGCACAAGAGTGGGAGGAGCCAGCTGAGAGGTCCTTCCAGAGGACAAGTAAAGAGCAGTGGTGGATAAATGAGAGGGCCTCCATATCTGTTCTTAGCTGTAATGACCACAGAAGTTTAGAAGTATTCAAAAATGGAGCCATGCTCCCCCAGCCCCAGCTGTCCATGCCAGTGTCCCACAGACCAAAGATGCCGACTAAACTCAGCATCGCATTCGTTTTCCCGGAGCCCTTCGGCAGCTTCCATCCATCCTGACTTTATGACTATTTGGCAAATGTTTGAATCTCAAGGTAGATTCTAAGTTTGGGGAAGAGAGTATTACATTTTCTCTTTTACTCTTCGTTCTTAACTCCACCTCTGTGTGTGTGTGTGTGTGTGTGTGTGTGTGTGTGTGTGTGTGTGTGTGTACTCATAAGTGCTACATAAAGAGGTCAGAAGACAACCTTAGGTGGTATTCCTTGCTTGCCACCTTGTTTGAGACAAGTTCTCTGGTTCACTGCTGCCTACACCAGGCAAGCTGACCCATGAGTTTCTGGGGATTCTCCTTTCTCTATCTCCCATCTTGTCCTAGAAGTACTGTGATTGCAGTCATATGCTACTATACACGTCTTTTCTACATGGTCCTAAGGATCCAAACTCTTATCATTACTTGTATGGAAATGTTTTATCAACTAAGCCATCTTACAGACTCCTTGTTTTGTTTGTAAATTAGTTTTTTGTACCTACCACACAGCTGATGGCTGATACATAGTTGTTGGAGTGCCCTGATGAGAACAGCACATTTTTCCAGCAGAAACCTGCTGACTAGCCAGATTATATCTGGGTAAGAGGGGAAAAGGGGAGTTGGCAGACACATGTGTGGGCCTCCAGAAAAGTGAGCTAGGACTAACATTCTATGGGAGCTATAGCCAGGAGCAGACAGGATAATAACACTACATTCTGGAATGCCACTTCTTCTGGTCCCTTCCTTGAATAGAGTAGTCACTCAGTATATGTTAAACCCACTGTGGACTTTAAGTCAGTTAACTCCCCTTGACCTCATTGTTTTTAGCCAGCACATGAAGGCAATCCAGTCTTCCATCTTTGATGAGGATAGGGCCAAGAGGACTATGAAAAGGGAAGTGATCTATCAATTTAGAAGTAGATGTGACTTCAGTCCCTGCAGGAGACATGAGTACATCAGTGTGGGAAAGAGGCTGAGGATTGAGGAAGTAGGGAGAAATGGAATGTCAGAAGGAGGTATGACAGCCAGAGACAGAGGACACTACCTAGAGACTAAGTTCCCTGGTTTCTTAGTCATCAACAAAGGAGTGAGGCCCAGGCTGGCATCAGCTTATGTACTACTGGATCTCTTTGCATTCTTTGTTTTTGTTTTCCTTTCTTAGTGGCTGTGATATGCCACTTCAAGCGCAGGAACAGTTCTATCCAGGACATCCATAGACCTTCCCTAGTCCTCTGTCGTCTCCCAGACAGGCCTCAATGAGAGGTGGAAGGTATGCAGATACATGAGGTCCATCATTAGCCCAGGCTTCCTGTGTGATTGCTAAGCAACCTCCAGATTGTTTTATAAATGAACACATTCACACCTAACAGATGTGCCTGTTACATGGGGAGGTTGTGTAAGCTCCCACTTTCAGGCTGGCAGACTGAGGTTACAGCAGATCTTTTCCTCTTTTAAAAAAGTAAATTATTCTTGGCCTAGGAGATGGCCCAGAAGGTACAGGCATTCACAGCACAAGTCAGACATCCAATCCCTTGAACTCACACAAAAATCCATAGCAGAAGCAACAAGAGAGACCCTGCCTCAAAAAAAAATGTGGAAGGAGAGAACAGGCTCCTTATAAGTTGTCCTCTGACAGCTCCATGTGCACTGTGGCATGAGTATACACACATGCACATACACACATGTGCACACACACAGACACTAAATAAATAAAAATTTAAAAAGTAAAGTATCCCAACATGACTGAGACTAAAGCTTGATAATAAAATAAAATAAAATAAAATGAAACTATCATATGCATGCATACACACACACACACACACACACACACACACACACACACGAGGAAGCACTTTTGTAGATGAAGAAATGGAGGTTCAAACTTATGAGACATTTATCTAAAAATCTGGGCATCATGATAGTGCCTTCACAGCTGGCCTGAGGACCATGTGGATGTGAAAAGGATACAATGACTGGATTGTACCTGAGAGAATATACTGTAGCCCTCAGACCTCATAGGCATAATTCAAGGGATGAAAGGATTTGATTTTTCCTGGCAATCAGGGCCAATAGAAAGGAACAAACTAAATGTGTGTGTGTGTGCTCTGTACAGCCACTAGAAAGGAACAAACTAAATGTGTGTGTGTGTGCTCTGTACAGCCACTAGAAAGGAACAAACTAAATGTGTGTGTGTGTGCTCTGTACAGCCACTAGAAAGCTTGGGCTCTGTCTGTGCCCCTTCCCCTTTCCCCTTGTGTCCACTGATGGCTGGTTTGGGCCAGAGGGGGCTGGATTCGCACATGAGTGGATGAAGGACAGTGCTTCCCAGCCCCTTTCCTTTCCCCATAATGGCTCTTTACTACTGTAGTATGTAGACAATTCATCCCCCAGCAAACAATAACTGGCTTGTCTACTGTAGTACTCTCAAAATCTTTGAGGACGAGTTCTTTAAAATGTCATGCCATTGTGATTGGTAGGGTGAAATGGCATGGTGGGGTAGAGGGTGTGTGTGTGTGTGTGTGTGTGTGTGTGTGTGTGTGTGTGTGCGCGCGCACGCACATGTACATATGCACCGGTGTGTACTTGAAAACATAGGGGAGAGAGAGAGAGATGGAGATGAGGGAGAGGGAGGGAGAGAGGAAGAGAGAGAGAAAGTGTGTGGGAGAGGAAGTGAGAGACAGAGACAGAGAAAGACAGAGACACAGAGAGCAGGAGAGTGGGAGAAAGAAAAGATAAGCAAGGGAGGACAGAAAGAAGAAAGCATGGGGGATGGGCAAGTGTTGAGTGACAGTGGAGTTGAAGGGAGGTTCATCGGGGCAGTTTCTTCTGCTGAGAATACAGCCCCACAGCTCTGACAAAAAGACAGTAATAACTCCTAATTCTTCACTGGGAAACCACTGTACTTTGAAACAGGCTGGACCTAAACTCGGGTTCCAGAGGCGGCCCTGGTCTTGAGCCCTATAGCCAGGTTAGTTCAACCCCACCCACTGTGAAAAAGTTCCTGGGCCTTTGCTGGAGTTTTCAGGAAAGAAGTGTGTCCCCTTTGTGCCTGGGGTTACTGAACTGGTGGGACATCCTAGTGCCCCCTATACGCAGAAAATCAGAAGGATGGAGGGAGAATGCACACTATTGGCATCTCTGAATGCAACCATGGCTAAGGCTAGCCCTAACCCTGGAATTTTGTTTCTTGAGAAAAATCTCCTTTAGGTTGAAACCAGTTTAAGCTAGCTGCAGGTCATCTTCAACACAAAGTCCTGGCAGAGGTGAAGGTTAAGAGGGGTGCACAAGGATCTTTGAGTAGGGTGGAGAAGAGGTACCAGCTTCTCTGCAGCCCAGGGGAGAAGGGAAGGGAGGAAGGGGTGCCCCACCCCCTTCCAGGGAGGTCCAGCAGGCACAATACTAATCCTGATCTCTTACCTCCGCTTCAGTGGATTAGACTTTCCAGAAACTTGAATCTAAGGCTCACTAAAGCCTAAATAATGAAGACAGCAGCTGGATCTCTAATCCCTACATTCTTTCCTATGCTACTGAAATCCTAACAGGAAAGATTCAAGCATTCTCCATCCCTGTATTCTTAACCAGAACCATATGGGACTCTTTCATACAAAACTAGCCACTACCAAGGAAAAAAAAAATCTCTATAGATATCATAACTTCCAAAGACTCATTAGCATGCTGCTGATTAATCTTCAAATTTAATTAATAGAAATGACACTTTCTTTTAATTTGCATCATTAGTCAAATGAGCATCCTAATTAGGATTTATAATATACAGATTTATAAACTCCAGCAGATGAGCATAAACACGAGGAGGGGCTGCCTGTTCTGACGGTGTTCTCTCGTTACTCTCCCACTGGCTTTCAGAATTTGGGGAAAAGAGAGGATCAATTTCATTTCCAGGCAGTTTCGATGCGAAATATTTTGTTAGATATATTCAAGCTATTCAAAGCCATACATGAATGAGATTCCAAACTTCATTTCTACAACTGAAGACTTGTATCATTCAAAATAAAGCTACAAGATGGACGATCACTGGCAATAGTAGTTGGTACTTGTAACATTTAAAAGGAAGGGTTTCAATTGGGACATACATAAAAGCAACCTCAACTTCCAGAATAGCCCCATACAGAAACCCCATTAAGAACATGGTGCATCAAATGAATCTATGGTTCTAAACTTATTAGTGAATACTGCCTAGCAAGCCAAGGAACAGTACGTTGCTTATAAGAGCTCAATACTTGTTCAACTCTCTCCATGATAGGAGAAAAATTCTCGAAGTGGGAAAGAGTGTTGCAATATCCCAGGCTCTGAACCAAGGTGTCAATTATATTGAAAGCACATGGATGGGATCCACTGGTGGGCTGGCTGCATGCACTGAACAGTGACCTAACTCCGGAGAGGGAGGAGAGGAGGAGGGGAGGAGGGGAGAAGGGGAGGGGGAAGGAGCGTGGAGAGAACACACATGAAGTAACCCCATAAGGAAAGGATTGTGTAAAGTTTCTTCATATTTATTTCACAGTTTGTCATGATTATTGTGCATTAACGATGGCATGGTGCCCCATACTGTGAATGTTTGTGAACTGGTTTCTTCGGGTTTGGCGGTGGCCATGTTGGAAGAACAGCAATGGAGCTTATGGAGTGCAGCTCACTGGCTAACACAGCTGTCTCCAGAATGCCCCTTGCTTCTGCTGGGCCTTCTCCTGCTTGTGATGTCCTGTTCCCACTGTGTTTGTCATGGTGTGATTACTATGTGAAAGAATCCCACCGCATCTAGTGCAGTGTGATTGTTGCGTGGGAAAACCCCACTCCTCATTGTGCAGGTAATGTGCAGATCACAATGAAGATGATTTTTATAGAGCATGATGCTTAGAGATGTGAGATTTGCCAAGGATGGAAAATGAAAACTGTAATGAAAAAAAAAAAAAGAAAAGAAAGGCGATAGTGGGTACCTTTCAGTGGGCCCTGCCAAGGTGTGCCACTCAGCAAACATTCCTTGTGCCACAGAGTTAGTGCAAGCCGTTCATTGGGGGAGGGAGCGAGTGAAAGAGCGAGCGAAAGGCAGTCTCGGAGTGGGGACATGAGAAAGGCAGAGAGAGAGAGAGAGAGAGAGAGAGAGAGAGAGAGAGAGAGAGAGAACAGGGAAGAGGCAAGAAAGACAAGAGAAACAAGAGAGAGAGGAGTCAAAAGAGGAGCAACAGAGCGAGCTGAGCCGGGGCGGGCACTTTTAAAGGGTGCACGTGTCACAGCTGACAGCGGAAAGGCTCCTGGCGACAGGTGATGATGTAACTGCTTCAGCAGCAGAGGTGTGCTGCTGCCATGGTGGAAACTAACAAAAATAAAAGGAAGTTCGATGCATTATAGACCCATGAATTCTACCTGTGGAGAAACAGGCTAATGATCAAAGAGAGCAATTATGTCCCTACACCCAAGGTTAAGCCTGAGTTCCTTGGTCGTGTAGCTTACAGAATCAATCACGGCCTTCAGTGTGCACCTTTAAAAACAAAGTTGTGAAAGGAAATTAAATGACCTGTTGTGTGTAACGAAGAAAGAAAGATAGACGGTCGGCTAGAACACTTGTTTAAGGTTTTGTGGAGTAGATGAAGGACAGGAATTGGCTACATTGAAACAGCAGACAGTGCGTGCCAGCACAGGGGACCGGATGAAATATCATTAAGATGACATGTTATGGTGGAAACACGAGGACAAAGGAAGATGTTTAACTACGTGGGGGCGTCTAAGGAAAACATGTAACTTGTCATCATAATGTGATTTCTTCCCGTGTAAAGATGTTAATTTGTTTGTGGAAAAATATGTAGCTTGTGGTTGTGAGATGATTTTCTGCTTGTGTAGAGATTTTTTCCTTAGGTGGTATAAAAGGCTTAAGAGAAAAATAAAGACAGAGAGGATTAAGTTTTGCCCCCTCAGTGTGTTTAATAGTTGCCTACTCCCCACGTCTTCAGTTTCTCTGACCTGCTGAAGCTAGACTCCAGCAAGGGTTGTCATCTATTGTGACAACGAATAAGCCACCTTGGGCATAGGATTACAAATCCAGATCACTTTTATGTGGTTCACGTTGACAAACCACTCTATAAAGTGAAATGCTTGGCAATGACTAAGTAATCACATTGGAAAACCTACACATCAAGAAAATATTGCCCATTAGAGGGTGTGTTATGGTCATATCCTAGTGATGCACACATGATAGGCAGTATGTGCTTGGAAAAACAATACTTATAAAAGTTCTCATGGAACTGCAAGTCCTGTTTGCTGAGAAAACCCCAGAGGTCCAGTGGTAAAGTTACTTGAGATGTGTACTCAAGATACACTCTCTCTTTGAGAGGGTTTCTCACGAGGTAAGAATTCTGGAAATTCTGCAGAAGAGACTCTACCAGCACCACTCCAATAGAAGGAAGGAGGAAGTGGCCCAGTGAACTCTGGGATGTGCTGCTGTACATTGGAAATGGTCTAAGGCTCAGACTCAAAGTTTTGTCTCCAACATGTTAATGGCTGTGTAGCTTTGAGTAGTTGATAGCTCTCTCCAAATCTCAATCTATTGCTAAAATGGAAAATGTTATTGATCACTAAGTATAAAAGTATTCTATGTTCTAGGATAACACTCAGCACATCATTAGTTATAAAAATCATCTTGACAACAGCAGCATTTTCATGGATGCGTGTCCATGTGTGTATATGCATGTATGTGCACAGTGCATGTGGAGGTTAAAGAGTCTCTTGCAGAAAGGAACCTAAGACTTTAAGAGTTAGGTTGGCTGACCAGCTGTGGTAGTTTGAATGAGAAAGGCCCCCACAGGCTCTTAGATTTGAATATTTGGTCACCAGGGAGTGGCACTATTTGAAAAGATTCAGAGGTGTGGCCTTGTTAGAGGAAGTGTGCCACTGCAGGTAGGCTTTGAGGTTTCAAACAGCCCATTCCAAGCCCAGAGTCTCTTCTTGCTGCCTGTGGACCCAGATGTAGGAATCCCAGCTACATCCATAGCACCATGTCTGCCTATACACCATCATGCTTCCTACCACAATCATAATGGACTAAACCTTTGAAAGTGTAAGCAAGCCCCCATCAAATGCCGTCTTCTATAGGGGTTGCCATGGTCATGGTGTCTCTTCATGGTGGACCACTAAGACACCAGTGAACCCTCCCGTCCCTACTTCCCCAACACTGGGATTGCAAGCATACAGCATTGAACCCAGACTTTTATGTGGAGCTAGGGATTCCACTCAAGTCTCCAGGAGTGTGTGGCAAGCACTCTGTCTACTGAGTCAGCTACTCAGCCCCCAACAGCAGCTTCTAGTTACATCACTCCCTATAACAGAACTCCAGTGTTCCTTGTCAGCTGACTGCTGACCCCTCTGCATCAGCCAAGGTGCTGTGCCTTCTATATTTCTCAGCTCAATAGCCCAGGCTAGTGCCTGTGCAGCCTTGGCTCATCCTGCAGGCTGCACTTACCTCATAGTAGCTCTGGACAGCATTCATAAAGGCCTCATCGGCCACGATTTGGGTCTCCCCGTTGAGGAAAGCCTGGAACCGGTCCTTGACAGTCTGCAGCTGCTGTTTGCTGATCTGCAGAGAGAGAAAGAGAACCTTGAAGGCTTCATGGAAACAGGAACATGACTACTTTACAACAAAGATGCCCACCTATCAGAATGGGGACCTGCCTGATAAGTGAGCAAACTTTCTAAACTCGTATGGAACAGAGTCAGCACTAAAAATAATACAAGCCAAATTAAATACATTGCTTTCAACCATGTGGGACTGCTTATACCACAGAAATCAGGAAGTGCTATCAAACAGGTATATATGTTTATTCCTAACTTTTAAAAGAGTTGGCTGTTGAAGCATTTCACTGGGAATGATGCTTGGTTATATTCAGAATTTGCTATTTTTTCCATCCCTTACTTTGATCTGTGCTTGTGGTTATTTATAGGCACAGAGCTTGTAAGATAGAAACTGTAGAGAATTGGGTCACATCTCTTCCCAGATTCATGTTTAGGGATGCATCACTGGCTGGTGTTATTAGCCTCATGGGACTATTTATACTGCAGAAATCAGCAAATACCACCAAGCAAACAGGCAAACTTGTTTATTTATTTATTTATTACTTTAAAGAAGAGTTAGCTGTTGGAATGTTGCCTAGCGGACACCCCACCGTGCATTGCAGATACTTCACTGTGTGTAACCGACACTCCACCTGCAGGTGCTTCTGGGGTCTGAATACCTTGCAGAGGCTTTGGAGCCACTGGTGGTGTGAGTACACCCCTGAGCATAAAATAGTAGCTCAAGGAGCAAGGAGCAAAGAGGCATATTTGGGCTGTAGGTTATGTGCAGCTCCCCACCTCACAACCCCAGTTAGCTTTGGAAAACAGCCCTGTGAGATCCAAGCTGTATCCTTCCGTGCTTGTGAATACCTCATCCCTCCTCCTTTCCCTCAAACGTGATCAGCACCAGTATAAGAAGGACTTGAAACCCCAGCTAAGACTTCCTCACACGTGATTCAAAGGCAAACATTTGTCTTTACAACTCGTGGTTATGATTAAATGCGTTAGATCCATTTTGCTATTTTTTTTCTAAGGCTTCCCAAGGGCTGCACTAGTGACTTACATGTGACAAGTAGTCAATTAACATTGATTTAACTGAGTAAATAAAGTGCAGGAAAGATGCTTGTAGTGGGTAGCCATTCCAGCTTTGTTCTGGAAGTTCCAACCCCCATTGAGACTTCGGCAACTGTCACGCCTACAAGGCGGGGCCAAGGGAGGCGCCTGGGGACCCGAGATCGGGATCGGTGGACACTCTCTCGGTTCCAGGACCCTGGATGGTGGAGGTGGACAAAGCAGAGCTCCAGAGAACACCGCTGGATTGTGATACACCTTCCCCAGACCCCGTGACCTACCTATCCCTTAATTTGTAAGTTACGCCATTAAATAAATCTCCTTTTAACTACGTGGAGTGGCCTTAATAATTTCACCAATAGATGCTATCTGTGGGTTGCCTTGAAATACCTTAGTTTCTGTTGACATTATGTAAAGTTAATAAACTACTCAAAGTTCAAGTTCCAGACTTCTAAAAAAGTAAATACTTTTAAAAAGTTACATTTCAAAATGAAGGATGAGACACTTCTGAGGACCACAGTTCTAATAGAAAAAGAACATTCCAGCAGCACCGTGATGTCTGAGTACCAAGGCATTGTGGAAAAGCCACTTACACTCTGACTTGACCAGAGAGCTAAGCCTTTGTAGGATGGGGCGGGGCTTAGATAAATGCATTTGATGTCACTACCCATTTTATCCTTTGGAGTATAGTAATCACTCTAACTGTCCGTTGCCTCATGAGGTTACAGTTCTTCAGTCCTTTCTGCAAATTAAGGTGTATTGTCCAGCAAGGGGACAGGGTAACTACAACTGATATAGTGTGTGTGTGTGTATGTGTGTGTGTGTGTGTGTGTGTGTGTATGTGTGTGTGCATGTGTGTGTGTGTGCATGTGTATGTGTGTGTATGTATGTGTGTGAGTGTGTATGCACATGTGTGTGTGCATGTGTGTGAGTGTGTGTGTGTGGTGCTAGGGATAAAGCCTGTGCTTCTTGTGGTTTCATTTTCTTCTTGCACGCTAGGCAAACATTCTACCACAGAACTATCTGTACAGCTCAGATGCTGCACCCTTAAACAGCATGGAGGTGAGTGTTCCTATCACAAAAATGCCATTCATGTGAGGTGATGCCTTTGCCACTTAGGTTTAACCCACCACATAGTAGGAGCATAATCTAAGCAGGTTGCAAACAACAAACACGATTTTATCTGTTAATTAAAGTGGTATTAAGTTTCTCTATGGAGTTCAAATGTCTTTTCCACTAGACTGGATACAAGTGGAAGATAACGTGTAAATCTCCAGGAGACTGAAACCTCATCTGATTTCTACTTGAGAAATAAAACAAGGAGTTTTTTGAATGTTCATGACTGGCCGCTGGGGAGCTCTGATTAAAGTTTGTAAGTTTTGAAGAGCTGGGGAAATATGGAGGCATATGGGAAGACGAAAAGATTTAAATTTGATGAGATTCATGCTTGTTTGTTTTTTGAAAATTCTTGTATGTGTATGTAAGTATGCTTGTTCATATGTGTGTGGGTATGAGGAGGCCATAGGTCAACCTTGGGTATAGTTCTTCAGAAGCCATCCACCATATTTTTTGAAGCAGGTTTTCTCACTGGGACCAGAGGCTTGCAGAATAGGCTGGGCTGATTTGTCAGTAAGTGCCAGGGATTGGTCCTTTTTTGCCTCTCCTGTGCTGGGATTATAAGTATGTACCTGTGTGTGTGGCTGAGACTTCAAGTGTCTACCTGTACGTGGGCCAGGGATCACAGATATGTACCAGTCTGTACCTGTCCATAGGTGCTAGAATCACAAATATGTACCAGTCTGTACCTGTCCATAGGTGCTAGAATCACAGATATGTATCTGTCCATGGGCTAGGATCACAGATATATACCTGTAGGTGGGCTAGGATCACAGATGTGTACCTGTCCATGGGTGCTGGGATCACAGATGTGTACCTGTTCATGGGTGCTGGGATCACAGACCTGTATATGGGCTGGGTTTAAGGTCATCCTCATGCTAATGCAGCAGGCATCTTATAGACTGAGCCATCTCTCCCTCCCTGAGGTTCATACTTGCTATGCTCTGAAAGATCCACCACTCAACGTCAGCTACATTTGTAATTTAAAGTTTAAAACAATTCAAATGATCTTTAAAATGCTTTATTTTAATCAATATGTCCTGAAACCACTTCAACATGTAATTGCGACAGGAACTTCTGATGAGATATTTCATTTGTGTAATGCCATATCTTAGAAATATACCACTCTTTCCTCTTCTAAGACATTACAGCTGAGTCACTGCAGGCGGCTGGGGCTGCCATGTTGAATGGTATAGCCTTAGAACATGGAAGGACTCACATCTTCACTTAAGCTGTCCTGTTGAGACCCAGGAGTATTGCATAGTGACTTTGTATGCCTCTGAGACTGAGCTGCTCTGTGCAGCCACAGGGGACCCACTCACAAGATGGCATTCTAGCATTGATCCCTCCAAAGAAGGTTAGGTGGAACTTATTCAAGACAGAATTCCTAGCCACTCAGGACAAACCAGGCCATTTCATGGACTTTATGTTTAGGATTCTTTTCAGGTCAGGTCAGCTCTAGCTCTGTGAGATATGGAAGGCATGCAACCTTGGGAAGCTTTTGTCTTTAGTACTTAAGAGTAATAGAGACAAAATTGGGTGCACACACCATCTGAGTGACCAGGATTGATTGCTGCCTAAAGCCAAATCCACTATCTGAATTTAAAGAAATAGGCATGAAGTTCATTTATATACAGACATTTACAAAGAGCCCAGTATGCACCCAGAGCTCCTCTGGGACCTAAGGGTTCACTAGTCAACATCCTTTGATCTCACTTGCCAAGCCAAAGTACTGGGTAATCCAAAGGTATCATGGCATATCTTTAGGGACCTTCCATCTATATGGAAAAGGAAAAGCATAAAGAGTTAAGCCAAGTTATGTTCTAGGATTTCAGAGGAGAGAAATTACAGATTATAAAAGTCTCAGGAGAAAAAGTGAGAAGGGACAGGTGTGTGTGCTTTTGAACATACACACTCTAAGTAGCCTATCATGTATACACTATTAATGATTTATTTGCTCTGAACTAACCTTTGCTCTAGATGTAATCCAAACTTGAGGCTCATTGTCCCTGGTGTATGGAGTGCAAGATAAGAAGAAAAGCCTCAGTATCATAAATATCAGAGATAGAGATTGGTCACTGACCAGAGGAACAAGACTAAGGTTTGCGATGAAGCTGCTTTTGCTTTCCTTCTCTGCATGATTTGATGACTACATATCACATTTAAATTCAATTCCTGTCCCTGCCAATTGGCTTCTGAAAGTCACTGGTATCATGGGTCTAATTCTGGCTTCAAAAACCTTTAAGAGCATTAACCTCAGTTTATTTCAGACAACAAACACCACAAAGCCACACAAATCAAGCCACACTTCTCTGGGCACATTAAGTTTGCAGCCGCAGTGGAGCAAGGGCAGCTCTGGTAGCAGCACCCGAATTCTCCATCACTTTCTTCCCATCCACACTTACCATTTCCTTCCTATAGAGAGCACTTAATCTGCAGACTCTCCAGCTTTGTCTCATTGGGCAGAGAGGAGCCTGTATTGACCTCAGTGTTTGCTTCTGTGTCATGGAGCCAAAGCTGATTGCATAGGACTGAGGATCCCCAGTGCAAAGGCTGGTGTGGGATGAGTGCTCAGCCTATGCTAGCTACTACGGATGGATTCTTACCATTGTGACTGTACACAGTATTCCCTTGATAGGACCAGACTGAGAAATCATACGTACCTACCAAATTTAGCCTATGTGTTCTTTCCCAGAGGACCCATGTAGAGTTTCACTATCTTCTCGGGACTCTGAAGAAGTCACAACTGGTACTACACTCAGAAGCAGGGGCATGGGTTGGAGTTCAGACCACATATTTAGTGTCAAAGGGACATAGGCTCATATTTTGGTATTCCCACTTATTTCCAAGTTTGGAAAAACTGCATTTCTTAAGCCTTGGATCCTTAGGTAAAAGTGTGGGGATTATGTAAGACCTGTTTCCCCGGATTGTTTGGAATATTGAAGGGAATTTGGCCTTGGCATACCACCAGGCACACTCGGTCAAGTGAATTAGAGGAGGCAGTGATAAGACAGTCCCGAGGTCCTGGCGGAGGCCACACTCTCGGCTCCTCCCCACACCGTTCTGCTCTGCCACAGCAATTGCTGTCTTGCTGATGCTCAGGAGTCTGCAAGCCTTTGCTGTCTGAAACCCTTGTGTCTTTGCTACTCCCTGGTGAGGTCTCCCTCTGGTTGTCCCTATACGTACTCTCTAGATCCAAACTCAGCCCATGCTTCTAGGAGAACCTTCCCTGAACAAGTGTCTAGCTAGTGTCCTTGGGCTAATGTTCATCACATCACATTGGTTCTGTGCATTTCTATCAAGTCTTTATCATTGTCAGTATTTATATTATCAAACAGAAATTTGTTTGAATGGATCATAACATACACATATACAAAAACAAATGGTAAAAACAGGATACATACATTCTTACAAAATTAACTTTCCAATGTACCAACTCTTGTATCAAGACAAAACAGTGAATGCTCAGATCTGAGAAACTCCTGCAGGACTCGAGTCATAGATGGTCCTGTTAGATCACAGACATCCTAGCTACCCCTCTGTGTCAGAAATCAGGCCACTGCTCCCCAGTGAACTTGGTCTCTTCCTCCTACAGGTCTCTATGTTGGTGGGACTTGTAAGCAATTTTTTCCCTTATCTCTGCTGCTTACAGTGGCCAGGCTCCCTAGTCCTGGAGAAAAGTGATTGCCCCCTTCCCAACTTCTTTCCTTCCTTCTTCCCCCTCCAGCTGCCATCATGCTGCTCACGGCAGCTCTCTCTCTCTTACTCAATGGATCTCCTCTCCAGGTTTTAAAGGGAAGCCTCTCTTTTCCTTTAAGGCTCTATCATGTCTCTGATATTAGCCCAGCTAATTGTTCTCACACCTCAAGTCTGGATCATGGTCTGCCTTGTCATAAGCTCTCTCTCCTAATAGAGCTCATTTCTGAATAATAATTGGTCTTCACTTCCTTCTCTGCAAACCAATAGGACCTCCTAACCATTTGATTATGCTTTTATTTGTGTGGGGGTATTTGTGTGGGGGGTGTGTGTGTGTGTGTGTGTGTGTGTGTTCCACAGTGTGCATGTGTTGGTTAGAAAGCAGCCTGTGGGAGTCATTCATCTCCTCCTACCATATGGGTCTGGGGTGGAACTTGGGCTGTCACTTTGACAGCAGGTGCCTTTTCCTGTTGAGTCATCTCATCTCCGCTTTTTTTTTTTTATCATAACACTCCCCAAAGATGACCGACAGCCTGACTTCTGTCATCACAGGGTATTTTTACCAGCATCCTCGTGTGATGCTGGTGCAGTCACGCACAGCAGGTTTAGCCACAGGGTTGGGAGGAGCAATAGCTTGATCACCATTATTGCTGAGTAGTGTTCCAATGTATGAATCTACTGCTATTCGTCTAGTTTCTAACTGATGGGCATTTAGCCTTCTGTGTTTGATCATGATCTGCCTCCCACAAAAACACGTTTCATAAGTATAACAACCCATCCCCCTATACTGATGTGCTTAGACTCAGGGACATAATTAGCTCTCAACAAATATGTATTGAGTGAATAAATTTAACTTATTGAATGCTTCATGTACACTAGGTTCTGGAGATCACTAAGGCTCAATCTTAGCTCTCAGGTCAGAGGTCATATGTTCCCTTGACTTCCTAACATCCAGTGTCACTGTCTTTTCAAATGAAAATCTTAGGTGTTCATAAAAACAGCTCATCTATGACACCACCCCTCCCTCATTGCTGCAAGGGACGAATTGGCTGGAGCAATGCTGAAGAGCTCACCCTGGTAGTGAGGAAGTGGGGAACTGGCGGGCTGACCAACTCTCCAGCTGCCCAGGCCCAGAACCAGGGTTATGTGTTGACCCACCCCAACATCCACCCCATCTGTGATCTGCTGGAGTGTGCAAAGGGGCCTGACCCACAGACCCAAAGCTGCAGGATTTCCAAAATAGAGGACAACAACCAGATATCCAGGAAGAGTCCCAGTGAGGGCCCAGCATTGATAGTGTGGTAGGAACCAGAGGCCTCAAACCAGACCAGTGAGTCCTTGCAATGACCACTTGTAAGTAAAGACAGATGGACAACAGAGTTTACTGCATGACTCACTGTGTCATGCTGCAGCTTCCATGACAAAATTTTAATTTTTTTCCTTTTTTTTCTCCTAAATTTTGTTTTATTGTAGGGGGAGATTTGCAGGGGTGGAGGGCAGATGTAGAAGGATGGGAAGTAAAAGGGATCCAGATGCATGATGTGAAAGACACATAGAATAAATAAAACGAAAGGTTAAAACCCCCAGCTAGTCTAAGAATCAGTTGGTGAACAGTTTCTGTCTGGGTAAAAGTTAACTGACCCGGTAGACAAACTGAGTCCAGAGGATGACCTTGCACAAACAATCTGAAATGATTGGTCTAGGGGAGCCGATGATGGTAGCCCAGCTGTGAACAAATCAACCTGCACAAGCCCTCACCAACAGCCTCCTGAAACAGCAGCCCACCTAACAGCATTTAACGTGTGCAGAAGGCACATGTGCATCCAGGGCAAACTGAGGACTGCAGCAACGAGTTCCCAGAGCAGAAAACGCGGAGAGGAAAGGTCCTGTGCAGAGGGGGTGCACGTGCTGCGGCTGTCTCGATTGAGCCACCCAGACGCCCTGGATTTGATCTAGCTCGTTAACCAAGGTCTGGAAATTCCCACTGCACTTGGGGCCGTTTGTAACTCACTGCGGCATTGGCAGGAGTGTGAGATGGATCTTCAGTGTGGAGAAAACATCGTGTTCTAAGCGCTGGCCTTAACAGAAGAACAGTGCAGGCAGAGGCTGCTCTGGTTACACCTTGGTTATACTGCAATATCTTGAACAAATAATTCACTTTGGTGTCTCTCCCCTGAAAACAAGGGACAGTGCTGTTTCCTAGAGAATAGTGCTTTCGACTTACAGGGTTTTCAGGGGGCCCAGACAAGATGATCTATGTGAGTCACACAGACCACTTGCCCAGTATACAGCAAGGGCTCCTGCTATGTATTAAAAGTATTGCTATTGCTGTCATTATTTAATTTTCCTTTTTTACCTTTCATCTCTTTCACGTTTCTTTTTGCTTATTTACTCACTTTCCAAATTACATGAATGTGGCTGGCAATCTTCACCATTTCTTCCTTAGCTTTTCTATTTTAGGGGTTAGAAAGCCTGTTAGTTCTTCCAAATCTCCTTGAAATTGGGGTGGCCATGTGACAGTGGCAGACATCTAAGGACTTTGTGGGCACATTTGAGATTCCCCACAAAAAGGAGGACATCACTCCGAGACATCACCGGTTCTTTCCTGTCACCTCTTTTTTGGACTGAGCAAGCAGATACGGTGTCTGCAGCTGGAGTGAAGACCACGAACATAACAGGAACTGTGAATCAGTGTTTGCTAACACTGACCTCTAGACTTAATGATGGGAGCAATAAAGGAGTCCTGACTTGTTCTCGCTCTGCCACGGAAGAAAGCACAGTTGCTGTGGTACTCACTGGTGAGCATGCTTCCTATTACACCACTGTAACCGGGGAAAAGAAAGCCACGTCCCTCCTCTAAGCCTGAATCTAACAATGTATCATTCTGTGCATAGACAGAGTAGAAAGCTGTTCTTCAGTATTAGAGGTAGGGTGTGTGGGGTTTGGTCTTCTTTGTTATGTGTATATATGCATGTGGTGTGAGTGTGTACACATGCACATACATTGGCATTGGGCATCTTCTTTCACTCTCCACCATATTTTTTGAGACAGGGCTTCCCACACACTAATAGTCCACTATTATTTGCTTTAGTTTGAAATATATTTCAAATAATTTCATCTTCAAAATTAAAACTTGTTCTAAGCAATAGTATAAAAATCATAGGCTTTCTCTTGTAGCTATGATTAAAATATATGATCTGTCATAGTACATCTACTTATCATGTGTGTGTATTAATTTTAGAGCTGAATATATTTAATTTAATTATATTCCATAAATTAAGACTGGGTTTTTAAATCATTAAGTAATAGAAAAGACTCATCTATCATGGTATTCTTAAAAATCTATTTGAGCCGGGCGGTGGTGGCGCACACCTTTAATCCCAGCATTCGGGAGGCAGAGCCAGGCGGATCTCTGTGAGTTCAAGGCCAGCCTGGACTACCAAGTGAGTTCCAGGAAAGGCGCAAAGCTACACAGAGAAACCCTGTCTCGAAAAACCAAAAAAAAAAAAAAAAAAAGAAAAAAAAAAGAAAAAAATCTATTTGGGCAAGAAAGAAAGAATAAGGGCAGAGGACCACTATAGGACATACCACAAAGAGTTCTAGGACCTAAAAGGACACAATCTTGGAGGCAGTAAGTGAATGCTGATTAAAACAGGACTATCCCCCCAAACAGCAACCTAACACAGCAGGACAGGAAAAGGAATTTAGAGAATGGCTCAGGGCTAACAGCTGGCTGGAGGAGGAGATGAAATGCTCAAGGTATAGGATGCTAGTGTGCGGCACAGTAAGCAGGTGGAAAGCCCTGGGTTCCAGCTTCACTACTATCCATCCAAATAACACAGTAACATAAAGATAAAGGAAGATGGGGCTCAAGGAGGGAAAGGAGAGAAGGCAAGAGGGAGACAAGAAAGGAGAGAAGCTCACTCCCACCAGTTCCGCAGAACGGTGAATTGAAAACAATGCATTCTTTAGAAGGAAATGTTTCCTCCACTTTGGAGGCACAGAGGCAGTGGTCACCCGGATTCCTTTGTCAGGCCATCCAACAGAGAGGCTTAGATCAAGGGCTTGTTCAAAGTCCTGAGCCTTTTGTTTCTATCTTTCCGTAACTTGAAACACAGCTGAGGACCCCAAGGGCTTCCATTAGGCAAGTTATGTTCTAACTCTTGATGTCTACTGTAGCTGAGATTAAAACTGAGTGGTTTAAAGAATTTATTAATTCATTAAAACTGACAAGAATAAGCTCATTATATGTTAATGTAAATAATACACTGTATGAAAATATTTTTTTAAGAACAAAGGTTAATAGTGAAAACATTTGGAACATTTAATAGTATTTCAAATCTGTGTTGGACAGAAAGCAGACAGGTGGATGCTCAGTTCTGCTTCAGTATTAAATCTGTTCCCAGTGTTTTTTCTGTTTGATGTACATGGACGGGACCTGTCCTTCTGTGGATATGGCATTGATTCCCAAAGAAGACTTTTGATAGCCATGCTAGGGAAATGGGACAGTCTTCTTCAGCACCACGGCAAGGCTCAAAGGGTGAGCTTCTACTAAGCTGTTACAAGTTAGTACAAATAAGAAATTAGAAACCATATCTATAAATGTCTTGTAGTCAACAACATCAGATCTATTGTTTTATCTTGCTCTTTGAAAGAATCATCCATGCAAGTCAAGGAAATTTGTTCATACAAAAACATTTGTTCATTGAGTCATGCAAGTATTTCAAATGTCAACAAATGTTATTATGTAATATGCAAAAATGCCATATTACTTAATATCATCACAAGTATTACCCAGAAGCCTGCAAAGAAAGCTGTTAGAAAACTGTCCTGCTCATTGTGGTGGGTTGAAATCTTCAACTCTAACATAAACAAAACACCACGTCTGGTATTTTCCTGAAGTTGGTTCCCTATATTCATTTCTAGAAAATATGGTGAAACACTTAAATTGTCTTATAGTTGTTCTTTCATTAAAAATGTTGCTAAAGTCATTATGGATGTTACTCCAAAAATGTGAAAATAGACCTACCACAGAATCCAGTAATGCAGCTTGTCAACATGCCCAGGGAAGTCCAGCCACGAGAGCACACCCAGCTGCACACCTGTGTGACCGCAGCCCTGTCACAAGAGCACACACAGCTGCACACCCGCATGACCGCAGCCCTGTCACAATAGCACACACACACACACACACACACACACACACACACCTGCGTGACTGCAGCCCTGTCACAATAGCACACACACACACACACACACACATACACACACACCCGTGTGACCGCAGCACTGTGTCACAGACTCCAAGCTGTGGACCCAGCTAGGTGACCATCAGATAAACTGATAATGTTGTATAAATACACAATGGAACCCTATTCAACTATAAAGCATGAAATGATGTCATTTTGCAGGAAGTGTATAAAACTGATGATCATCATGTTAAATGAACTAAAACAGACTTGGAAGGACAAAATTCTCCATCTTTGTTTTCACAGTGAACTCCAGATGTTATATATAAACAGTAATTTCTGCATATCTATCTCTATCAGATCCAATGTTATCCAATAACCTGACATGAAATCCAGTCGAGAGTATCTGGGAGAAGGAAGGGAGAGGTGAGTGGGCTTGGAGTGTGGGGTGAATGTGGTCGGCAACACCAAGGCAGTGGCACCAAACCATGTTCCTGTGGCACACACTAGATGCTGAAAAGTTGTCATGTTCACAGAATCTCCTCTCAATGCAGCTACAGAAATGATCCATCCACTGCCCTGTGGTGCTCAGGCGGCCACAGCTCTTCACTGCTGCTTCTGCATCACTGAGAACAACACACTTGATGGGAGAAGCCAGAAGTGTCTCAACCTTAGCAAAACTTGATCTCTGTGGACATGGACTATACTTATATGGAGCTCCGACTATGAACTGAGCAGCCTGAATGCTGCATTGTAGTTCAGAGGAGAGGGAGGACATGATCATGGAGAACAGGGCGGGAGGACACAGTCAGTGGGAAATGGAATGTGATACAGGCCTTGCTTGCATGCCAAAGTAAAGATTTAATTCTTAGCACACCGAGAAGCCATTCACAGACTCTGTACAAGAGAGGGACATAGTTTAAGAGCCCTGGGAATCAGTGTACAATTAGGACAGTTTTTCATGTAAGCTGTGACATTTGAGGAGAGGGTCTGAACAGAATCTCAGGGAGGAGGGAGAGGTGATGGAGAGGCATGACAAGGGCATGTAGAGATAGATAAGAGTGCAACATGTATGAAGAGACACATGAGGAAATGTGGGGATTTTGGAGGACACATCAAGAATTTCTTTGGTCAGTTTCTAGGGGCAGATCTCGGACTGAACAAGCGTAAAAACACAATTGCCAAAAAAAGCCACAAGGGCTGGACGAGATGATAGGCAGTTCCATGTGGCTGGAGAGCAGGTTAAAAACTGCAGCCCAACAACATACGAGATTGCTAATCAGTGAGCAGATCTGGGGCCTCAGGAGTTTAAGAGAAAACTTATCAGTAGCAATTATTTTCAGAGAATAGGGTGGAAAATCCTGAATACAGATTGTGTATAGGCTACACAAGATTCTTCAATGCAACATCTCACAAACGGTGACCATGAGCTTCACTGAAATTGATTTCGATAAGAACCTTGTCCTGTCAATCAAGGCAGGGACAAAGGCACAGGTGATTGCTACTGTGCAGGCTGCTGGGTATTTGGAGGTCCACAGAGATCGTGACGACTTTAATCTAACTACCCCATTCCAGTTCCAGAAAGGCAGAAAGATTAAATGGGGACCAAGTTTGAAATCAGAAAGTATTAAAAGTAGAAGTGCAGACCCTAATGAAAAATACGTACTTTAGCTAAAAAAAATAGTGAGTGGATTGTGGCCCATCAACTATAATAAACAGACTTACCACACCAATGCAAGATTGTGGTAACAGGAAAAATTGTGTTGGTATATGTGTGGGTACTGTGTACACGGCAAGACTATACTTTTCGCTCAATGTTTTTATGAAACTAAAACTTCTCTGAAAATATAAAGTGCTAGCTGAGAAGATAATATCTCAGTCAACAAAGTGCTTGCCATATAATCATGAGGGTCTGAGTTCAATCCTCAGCACCCACATAAAGAACTGGTTGTGGTGGAACACACTGGCAACCAGAGCACCAGAGAGGCAGGAAGGAGAATTTCTGGGGCTTGCTGGCCAGTCAGTTTAGCCAAATTGGTAATCGCATGGTTCAGTGAGTAGAGTTTTTATGATTGAGGAAGATAGTCCTCTCTTCTACAGTGTTGGTCATCTGCAAAAGGTTCCTAGAATAGAGATCATCCATATGTAGCCTAAATACTCATTAGTGTTAATTAATGTCTGCATTACATCAGAATCCCCTTTGTAGAAAATACAGATGACTGTGGCCCCATCACAGACCTGCTTATTGTGAAAGTCTGGGGGTAGGAACTCAGGCTTGAACAAGTTTAGAATCTCTCCCTATCCCTTCTCTCTGTGCCTCATGAATGCCACAGGTTGCTCTTGTACTGAGCTATTGCATCCCCCCAACATTTTACAAGCATTTTGATGCACAAAATTGGCAGCTACTGTAAGGCATACTGGCTGAATAAACTGAGCTGTGACAAACTGTTATAAGAATTAAGAGATATTTATTAAATTCTGCTAGCAGGGCACAACAGCTGGAAAGCCCACCTTCTCCAGTGAGCAGGACATACCAAGGATGGCTGAGGCACCTGGTGGCTGGAGAGATCTGTGATGCCCCATGGAATCCAGGACCCAAAGCCTCCGGATGCCAGGGTCTACACCTGCTGTGCTTTGCCTCCCTGAGACTACCAAATAGACCATGTTTCTTTGATTTTATAAAACAGCAGGAGACCACAGCAGAACTTGCATGCCTCTCTAAAATCCATCCCATTTGGTTCCTACGACTATAATCTGACTGAGAACCTTCAGCTTTGGGAAGCTTTTCTAACTGCTAATATCATTTTCTCATCATTCTTCTCTAACATTTTCTTTCCTCCTGACACTTGAGTGCCTTCTCCTCAGTTCTGAAAGTCAGGCTTTGGTGTGAAGGGAGAGACATAATTCTGAAGCACTGGCTGGAGAGATCTGGAGAGGGGAGAGGATTTTCAAAGGTGAGAGACAGAAAAGAAACGCAAGAGGATAAAAGGGAACTTGGGGTATTTAGCAGTTCCTGCATATGACAGACTCTTATGATGTGCCTCTAAAACTAAACAGCAATTTCTGAAGCCAGAGCTGGGGAGATGTCCAGTGGGTGACCACATGCTGCACAAGCGTAAGATCCCAGTTGGGATCCCGTGCTGAAATAACCATGTATACCTGTAATAGTAGTGCTTTGGGTAGAAGAGACAGGAGGATCCTGTGAGCTCACTGGTCAGCTAATCTAGATAAAATGGAGAGGACCAGGTTCAGTGAGAGACCCCATTTAAAGGGAATTGGGATATTCAATGTCCTCCTCTGGCTTCCGCATACACACAGTGCATACACCCACATAAACAGAGACAGATGCATAAAACACACACACACACACACACACACACACACACACACACACACACACACACAAAGAGAGAGAGAGAGAGAGAGAGAGAGGGAGGAGAGAGATTTTAAAAAACAAAACAAAACAAAAAAAAACCTTCTAGAGCTCAAATATTCATTACTCCCCAACCTTTCAGCTACTGGTTGAGAGTTCATATGTAATAACTATTTTATTCAACACTGAGAATTTCTGGTTACTTAAAAAAACTAAAGACCTTGCCTTTCAGAGGCATCATTTTACTCTATGCTGTGATACAAGTTCACATCCAACTTTTCACTTTGTATACAAGGAAGAGGTAACCCCTGCCCAAGATTTTCACTGGAGGAACCAAAGTGGACAAGGGCTTCCTGGGTTGGATCTGGCTATGAAGAACCATAGCATTATCTTCAGTGGAAGGGTATGTTGAGTTTGCCAAAGAGAGGCCACCCCCAGGCCCCAGGAAGAGTGGCTTAGGAGTTGTCTTTGCTCTCTGAGCACTGGAACTTCTTAACAGTCTAGTCTATCATCCTCTCACCAACAGCATCTTCTCTTTCTTCTCATAGTCCCATCTTTCCATGAAGAAAATGGACAAAATGCCATTCTTGTTCAAAAGTGACCTAAGGGAGCGGTCTTCGAGCCCCAGGGAGGACACTCAGCAACCTGTGCTTCCGGCTAACCCTGACACAGGCCAGCACTGCTTTCCATCTTAGCTAGAAACTTTGAGCCCTAATGTCTCCACCCCAAAGAACTATCCCACTCCTCTTGTGGATCCAAGCTTTAGAAGTTGTCTTTTCCTAACATCACATTTATGGAGTGATGGTAAGCAAGTATGATCTTGTTTTTACCAGTCCCACTTTGAGCAAACCTTGATCCGAGCTTCAGACCAGCACAATTAGTAAAACTCCAGGCCCAGTGCAAACATCAGCCTGCACTCTGTGGATAGACAATGTGTTACTCCAATCCCTGCTAAGCCATCATTCATATCTACAGTGTTGTGGGAACAAAGTTCAGAGTATATAGAAGGCTTTGCCCTGAGTGTGAAAGTAGCAGGTGTTCACTGATGAAGATGATTTACATAAAACACAGTGTTACCACAAAATGGAGTACTATACAGTTATGCAGAAGAGTGCTGAATAGCTGTCGATGCAAGGAATGGTCTCTGGAAGACATTGTTAATTGAAAAAAGATGAAGTGAGTAATGGGTGGATGATATCATACCTTTTATCTAAGACAGAGAGGGAAAAACATGCACACTTAAAAAACAGACAGTAAACCCAAACTTAAAATGAATATGCTCTTTAGACTATGTGCTTTGAATACCACTTCCCACAAGAATGAACCAGGAGAGTCAGACATGTTGGTGCATGTCTTTATTCCCAGCACTTGGGAGGCAGAGGCAGAGGCAGGTGGGTCACTGTGAAATTGAGGCCAGCCTGGTCTACATAGTGAGTTTCAGGACAGTCAGAGCTATATAGTGAGACCCTGTCTGTAAAACAAAAACAAAAACAAAGCAAGCAAGCAAGCAAACAAAAAACCAAGGTTCTTTGTTAAATGACGGCTCTTTACTCAGCAGAAATTTAGGAAGATTTCCAGCTTCTGGGATCTTGCTAAAGGGACTCTGCCACTGGTCATAGACAGTTTGACTCAAATAGCTAATGACATCACAGGATGCAACATAGAATACATGTTGTGATATTACCTCAAATGAAACAAAACATAATTGATCACTTTTAAAGGAGGTAAAGGAATTTCAGATCCCTTGTTTACCAGCTCTGGGACCTTGGAAAGAACTTGGCTTCTCTGGTCTTCTGTCTATAAAATGTTTGTCAATGGTATCTTCATCAGGAATCTTGTGGTTCCTCGTGAAATACTGTGTGGAGCTGCAGCTATATCCTTGGGAAATCTATCAAAATGTCTAGTCAGCCATTAAAATTACTCCTTGTTATCAACAATCACAGTCCTTGTTACCAACAGCCACAGTCCTTATTATTGACAGGCAGAGAACAAGCTATCTGGTTACTATCACCCATTTCTACCCTAAGTAACAAAAACCAAGCAACTTTCAGTGTGTCTTTAAGGGAACCTCACAGTTGTGTGAAAGATTTCTAATTTGGTAGTTTTATTTATGCATGTCCGCTCAGCTAGGTCAGTATCCCCCAGGGCTCACTTTGAAGGACACTGGCATGTACTGCACACAGTCAAATCTGACATCAGGGAACAGCAGGGAACAAGTCAGAAAGGACTCATGCCATGCCCCCTTACTCCCTCTGAGTTTCTGCCTGCAGAGCTGAAGCCCTGCTTCCTCACATCACAGTAAATGAGTTAAGAATTTCAGATAACAGACCCTTCACTGTGAGTATGCCTAGGAAGCCAGTGACTCAGGGGACCCTATGCAATTCTCAATGTCTACTTAAATAAGATCTTTGCTTCTCGTCCACATATCTTCAGGACCTACCACAATAACCTGGGGACCTACACAGTCACATTTTAAGACTCACAAAGCCATTCCATATTTAGTCAGTGTGTAGGTTCTGGTTCCATGACATAGTTTACTGTTGGAGGCTTCCTGTAGACCCTGTGTCTCCTAAAAGACAACATGGCTTCTGTCTTTCAATGAGATGACGTCTTTAAATAATCTGTTGTTTTGCAGCTCATTGTTTGCTCAATCAGAGAGCTAATGAATACAGGCAAAGATAAATCCCTCCTTAGGAAAAGAAAGCAGGATTTTACTTGGTATTTTCCAAGAGGAAATAAACTCCAATGAACTTCAAAGACAAAAGCCTTGTAGCTTGAGGCATTTTTCAGGAGCTTTAAGGAAGACTGTAAATAGGAAGCGGAGTGTGGGATCTAATGTGCATATGACCCACTGCATAGTGGTGATTTGTCAGGAATCTTCTCCCTGGCTTTTGCTGAGTTCCAAGGGACAGAATTCTAAAAGTGTTTATTGAGGAGATAGTGAGGGAGAAAGCAGAGGTCTGCATGTCAGGCGGAACGCGTTCTTGTTCACATCTTTGCAGATCCTGCCCCCCAGCTTCAGTAAATCCACCTTCAGGGGAGAACTGCAGCTGTGCTCATGGTTGATATGAGGATGAGATCACATTGATACGTGGATGGCCCCAAACTGCACTTGTATAATGCAAGCTCCACCATGGAGATAGCTGCTGTCAGCAGCAACAGCACATGGTCTTCCTGGAACAGCCCAGCACTCTGATGTGGGAGTGCCAGAGGTGGAGTTCTGGCATTCTTGCTGGGTCTCTGGCATGCCAGATGCATTTGCTGTGTAACTTGGGTCTCATTTTGTCTGGGTGGAAAGTGAGCTCCAGAAAGTTAGCTGAAAGAGTTCCCTGAGCGGCATGCCCAGCAAAACTGAATGCACTTCTCCCTCCAGCTTTGGAGAGAGTGCTGAGTCCCTGCAGCAGAACAGCAAAGGCAGTGCACACACTCATCCCATCACTGCTGCTGCCGAAGCTCTGGATCAGTGGGCACTGGAGCTGGGGCCAGCACCAAGAGCTCTACATGAACTGTCTTAGGGGCTTCTCTTGACAACCCTGAGAAACAGGCATGCTGTCATGAGTGAGAAAACTAAGACTTAGGGCGATGGAGTATTTTCCTCAAAGTCATGCACCTAAAAGAGACTATCTTCAAGTTGGCATCTAAGCCAGTCTCTTTTCAGACCAGGTTATATTAACAGTTCCATAGTGGAAATACCCAAAATCCATCATTGGTAATGGACAAATCAATTAAGGAAAATGGAGCACTAAGAAAAAAAAAATCAACTACTCATTTCGACAACAAATTAGATGAATTTTCAACACTTTGTGCCAAACATGAGATTCCAGATCCAGAAAACTAAATCCATTGCACCATTAGATAAAATCATATGTAAGATAAAACTAGTACGGTAGTGGCTATTAAAGCTACTGATTGTCAAAAAAACCAGTATATTTCCCCAAACACGTACTGTATATGGAGAGCCTATATTTTCCTTGTATGTTTTTTCTCCATAAATTTAATATTTGGAAGGCTCATTTCTCCCATGGGTTGTATGAATTTAGACAGCTTTAGCATCAGTTGAGGGCAAGGAAGAAGTTTTAAAATACCCCATGAGGTGAGGGCAGGCAGAACCCCTCCTGCCGCCGTCCCTTCCGTCGGTGGCCTAGTAGGTGTTTAGCAGTAGTCTAGCTCCTGCGGCTAGAGCCTTGGGTAAAGCAGCCTGAGTCTGTGTTTACAGGGAATCGACTTTTATAGACTGTCATTGTGGATATAGAATACAAGGCTTTTGCTGATAAGATTGAAAATTTGCATCAAAACGCTGAAAAATCTTGTAAAACATCTGAGTATTCCACCTTAGAAATTTATCATAACAAAGTTTCATTACTTTTTCCTATAATTATATTCAGAGTTGTTTACAATAAAATGCTGAACAATTGCTATTCAAATGGCTTCATTTTGAAATTACCATACAATGGATTATTACTTCTGCTACTAGAAATGATTTCGAATTTTGTGAAAGGGATTCAGGAAAATGTTAGTGATTTTGCAGAAGAATGCCATATATTTTTATAAATCATATACTGAAAGAAAAATAAAAAAGGCTACACAATTGCTAAGCACACAGCAGTATGCCAGAAAGTATCCTGTGGGTGATTGAAACTGTATCCTTTGATTTGTGTTTTCTAAAAGCCTATAATGAGCAACTAACACAGACTCAAAGCAAATGCCTTTTCCAGCGTTACAGACCTATTTGTTCTCAGGCAAACAACTTGCCCTGAGTCTTAAACATCCTTGTGCATTTCCTTTGGAATACAATGAGTGTATGTATATCCCCAAAATGGTGCAGAGAAGGAAGCAGAAGTCTGACATGTCAGTGACTTTTGTTGCATGCAACACAGACAGTCAAATGGGGAGGCTGGGCAGAGAATGGGATGCACTGTGTGTGGAGGACGAGCACCAACTTCCAAGCACAAAAATCATCTCTTCTTTTTCATTTCATCTTTTATTAGGAGTTTAAATTCTTTCATACATCTGAAAATGGGAGGCCATGATCACTCTGCTGTCAGTGACCGTAGCCTCTGGACCCTAAGGCATTTACATGGAAACATGGTAAAAAGTCACACTTACTTATGAGTAAAAGGGGCCAGACAGTTCAAGGTTTGTAGATATTTTCGGAAGATAATTAAAACATTTCAATAAATTTATTGTGCTTTTATCACAATCCTGACAAACCTACTGTGCTATTTTTCCTAAATTGGCCCCCCCTAAGTAAAAAGTATAACTGAATTTATTAGTATTCTTTGTGCAAAACTGCAATTCCCCAAAGATTAGGGTATCCTATGTGTAGCTGGGTGCACAAGGAGCTAATGAGAGCTAATGAGAATAGAGATAATTTGGGGCCAATAAGATAAGGCTGAATGAATACAGGGATGCTTAAGCAAATTCTACTTTCCCACCAAGTACATATTCCATTGCTGAGAATTCCAGTGAGACATTCTGCAAGGACAAACACACTCTCCAGCTGCATTCTCCAGGATGATAGACAAGAACGGCAAGTGGCTGTGAGCACTCAAAATGTGATTAGTGTGCTGCAAGAACTGGATTTTTCTGTTATTTTGCTTCAGTCTGAACAGCTGCATGTGGGGCTTCAGGCTCCAACACTGGTGGCTCAGTTGACAAAGCACGGTCTGTGGCCTGGCAGTGTTATCATGACCTGGGCACCGGGACACAGGATTACTAGAGCTTTTGGTGCCCACTGAAGCCAAGCCCGCATTTTCACGAGATCTCGGTGTGAGTCCCATGGGGATCCATGCATAAGGAGCACTGCCTTAGGAATAAGTATTCCATCTTTCACTTGAGAAGCTGGTCCCAGTGACTACCGTAGCACTGAGTACCACAGCAGGTATAGCCGAGGAGCAGACCAGCATGGGTGGGAGGTAGCAGTGCAGGGTAGATGAGAGAAAGAACTGGGGAGAGTATTTTCCAGCTGAATTCTTTTCACTAAATTTGTTTTATTTCTCTCTCTCTCTCTCTCTCTCTCTCTCTCTCTCTCTCTCTCTCTCTCTCTCTCTGTGCATGTGTTCACCTGTGGGTATGTGCACATGTGTGAAGATATCCTCAGAGGCTAGAGGTGTCAGACCCCCTGAAGCTGGAGTCATAAATGCCTGTGAGCTGCACAGTGTGGCATAGGACCTCTGCAAGAATAGTCCATGCTCCTACCTTCTGAACTATCTCTCCTGCCTGTCTATTTCTTATATTTCCACTGCTTTAAAGAAAAACATTGGCCATGAGACCACGCACAGTAAATACCTGGCACATACCTGGCATGCATTCGACAATCACCCAAGAAGCAGTCCATTTTTTACATGTTTCACTTCTTAAAGCAATTACTGTTAAGGTGCAGGAAATACAATGGGATAGCCCATGAAGCATCCTTACTTATTGTCCAGCATCACTCTTAATGTGGAATGTAAACCTTCTAAAATCAGTCATTGCTACAAAAATGGCTATACCAAATAACAGACAGTCTTCCCTGAGTCCTTGGACCCCAGCAACAGTGAGCTTGTTTGTCTTCCTCTGATTAAAGTGTCACTTGCACGGGTAGTCTAGATTCAGAGAGTTGAAATGGATTTGTTTGTAGATTTATTCTTTTCAGAGAATGTAAAAACTTTAAATTGTCTTGAACATAGTATGTGTGCACACACGTACGTGTGTATATACACACACACACACATTTGTATACCTCTGTATGTGTGCATGTATGTTCCTTAAAAGCATCATAAGTAGCAGTGGACAACGCAACAATCCCTTGAAGAGTAAGAACTCCTCTAACATCCAATCTGCTGTGTGGACTGCCAAACTCTCCTGCCTGCCCTGGCCAGCTGAAGCCTGGGCAGGACTAAAGATCCTAGCTCACTCTCTCTCCTCTCAACCCACTCAAAACAGCCAACAAAAGAAATCTACAAGCAAAATCTACTAAGATAACTGAATTAATGGGCTAATTCCCAGCCCAGATACTGCTAATTTAAACAAAAAGCATGAGGGAGCAAAGATAAAAAACGGGCTTTGTGATTGGTAAGTGTTGTTCCTCCTTCTGCTCTTGGCTGTATGGCTCCAGTGAGTCTCATGAAGCCTCTAGTTGCCTCCATATTGAATTGTGAGAACAACCATGCAATCAGAAGAGAGTGTTGTGAAGCCAAGATGACCGTCTTAGCAGGACAGAGTGTTGTGAACATGAAAGAAGCTGGGAATGGAAGTATGCATTGAAAGTAGCATGGTGAGGGGCTGTCCTAAGCATCCTTTGCATTTGGCGTGATGACTTTTACAGTGAACACAGGGCATGCACACTCTGCTACTTTATAGATAAGGGAACAGAAGAGCACACTCTTAATAACTTGTGGGAAAACCATGAAGTTTGGAGGAAAGAAAGCTGTATTTGGATCCAGGGAGCCCTATTCCAAAGACCACAGGTGAAACACTTGCTGTGGGATGCTTGTAAAACCTCAGCATTTTACAAGTAACCATTGGTAACTATGGGCATAGATGTTATACTTCTGGTGATGGGCAGCAGGATAGCGCAGTGTGTAGAGGCTCTTGCTGCCACATCTAAGGACCTGAGTTCTATTCCTGGGATACACAGGCTGGAAAAGAGAATGGACTCCTGCAAGTTGTCCTCTCCCCTCGGCGTCCACACTGGCATGCCGGCACATGCACACACACCCACACACTCACATATTCATAGATACACACAATAAATGACATAAGAAGAAACCCATTAGAGCAGAAACCATTTCAAACGTTTCTCATTCCACCACTTACTTCCCTGGGGAGAGAAGGCACCGGCAATCCTATTTCGTGGACTACAAATCTGTGCTCATGTTTATAAGATGGTTTATAAGAAAAGCAGCAGAGATGCAAATGCCCTTTTGGTGAGTAACTGTGGTAGTTTAGGTGAGGAATTTTCCTAAATTAAACTTGTTTCCCTTCTCTTGCACACCTGTTTACAAAATGCACTGACAGTGGTTATCCCATGGCGGGCTCTCCTTCAGATCACCGCCGCCTTGCCAGAAACTCACAGGTTCTCAGGCTATAGACCAATGAGTCTGTCTTCTTGTGATTAGTATAGAGGAGTGTGGAGGGACCTTGGTGGGAACTGGGTGGTGGGGAGGAGAGATGAAAGAAGGAAGAATGGGAGAAGGTCAAGTGCAGATGGAGAAGATGGTTAAATCTTAGCTCAGTGTAACACAGGACAGGTGTAACAATCACAGCCTGGGTCATAGGCTAACAATCTCGAACTTGGCCTTGTAAACAGTGGGGGCTACAGATGGTTTTAAGTAGGAGAAATTGATTCTTTAGGGCAGGTGTTGAGTACTTTGGATGTTGAAGAAGCAACCTTAATAAATTTTCTGTAGTCTCTGTAGGGCAGCCATCTTCACTTGGACAAGACAGAGAATGATGAAAGCCATGAAGAAGTGACATAAGACGACAAATGGCATATGAAGTGACGATTAAAGATGTATGTAGATATAAATACAGATGTGGATAGAGATAGAGATAACTTTCCCCAGACTCTCAGCCTGGGCATAATGGCAATTCTGTTTTATATTGGCATCATTTGCTTAAACCAAAGGGATGATTTCACTCCAATTGGAAATAATTCCAGATTCAACTTAAATGACTTGCATGAATATTTCATAACCATTCAGGATCAGCATATTTTTTGATAAGCAAGACTACTTAATAAGCCTATGTGCTTTAATGCTGTAGGAAAAATTCAAATAAATATAGGAGATTCTAGAATTGAAAAATATGTGACAGAAAAATCTGTTTAAACATTTGCTATGAAAATACTAGTAACTATTAATTTGATATGTAGTGATCAAATGCTAATTTAAAAGAATTTTTCTAATCTTAACTCATCTTTTTACTCCAAACTTTTACATTTTTGCAAGTTGCAGGATTCTTCCTCTTCTGTAAGAAGGGAAAATAGAAAGGAGAGGGAAGTAGAGACACTGTGTGGAAATTCACCAATGCACAGCTAAGCTCCAGAATCTAGTCCACATGTTTTCCTCCCACAAAGTCAGTTTGACTACCATTGGGTTTCCCTGTGGGAGCATCTAGGAAACTGCCCTTTACCTGCAGATGTTGTTGGTGTTGGTACTGATGGTGCTCCGGCTCTTGGTCCTGTTCTTTTGTGTACAGTGTGCCTCATGGTGTTGGTACTGATGGTGCTCCGGCTCTTGGTCCTGTTCTTTTGTGTACAGTGTGCCTCATGGTGTTGGTACTGATGGTGCTCCGGCTCTTGGTCCTGTTCTTTTGTGTACAGTGTGCCTCATGGTGTTGGTACTGATGGTGCTCTGGCTCTTGGTCCTGTTCTTTTGTGTACAGTGTGCCTCATGGTGTTGGTACTGATGGTGCTCCGGCTCTTGGTCCTGTTCTTTTGTGTACAGTGTGCCTCATGGTGTTGATGGGAGTGATGGTGCTCTGGCTCTTGGTCCTGTTCTTTTGTGTACAGTGTGCCTATGCTTCCACCCTGTGCTTGTGTTTGATTTCTTTGTGAGCAGGGGTTGGAATCTTTGGCATTTGCTAATCAACATGTAGTACTTTTATGTAGATGATACCCAGAAAATTCTGAGTGAGGGGTGTCAGAAAAGTACTTGTCTTACAAGCATAAGGATGGGGGTTTAGTTCCCAGACCCCATAAACATAGGCCTCATTAGGGGGGAGAATTGGGATGAGTAGGGTCAAAAGACACTGTACACAAGTATAAAATTCTAAAGAATTAGTAAAAATATATTAAAAGCATATCAATCTTTACTAAGTTATGGCTGACATAAAAATAATAAATAAATAAATAAATAATGTTTAAAAATACTATTTCACTAATGAAGCAGTTTCCCTGGCATCTTGGTTAAAAAAAAATTATACCTTTAGAGACACATTTGAAATTCACTTCTATTTTTAAATAAAACCTGTTTTTCTCCTCTGTGGAATTTATTTAGGTCTAAATAAAGCAGCGTGCTAATGTCAGCATATAGCACAGATCTGAACTCACATTAAAGCGTTGGCTCTTCTGCTTTCTGTATGTGTGATTCAGGAAGAGTTGTTTAACTTCCCAGGTCTCCAACGTCTTCCTGTGAATGGAGGTGAGCGGGCTGACTATGGCTGCTGCATGGGGAGGAATGAGACTGCATACACAGGGGACTTAGAATAACGTCTGGATGGCAGGAGCTCCAGAAATGTCAGCAGCCGTCACCACCGCCATCACCACCACCACCACCATCGCCCATCACCACCACCATGGCCATCACCAGTCACTGTTTTAGGTAGCATTTGTTCTCGACTAGGATTTCAGACCGCTCTCTGCAAAGCTTCCTTGCAAGGGAAAGATCTTCGTTGAGTTTCTGACCATAAGAATGAAGGTGATGCTCATGATGGTGGGGCTTGGGCATGTTTGGAGACACTGGGATTCTCTAAGCTCAGGTCCCCAGTGTCACCACCCACTTCATGCACCCTCAACCTGGCTCCTCCAGATTGCTGCATGAGACACAAGGAACTCAGAAGGCCATTAAAGTGGGAGTGTGTGCCCATCTGTTCCTGTCACTGTCAGGGCACTCCCATGTGGTTTGATAGTACTCAGCGATCACTTTCAAGACTATAAGAGCAACAAGTCAGATCCTCCACTGTCTCAGAACTGGCTTCATGTCATCATTCTTTGAGGAAAAGAAGGCCAACAAGGAGGTATTTTTACCAGGTTAAGAATCCTTATGTGGTCCTTTGAAGGCAGCAGTCACTTCATGTTAGGTTATGGAATATGCTGTATTATCCACTCAGAGCCATATAGAAAACTGGAAATTAAAATAACTGGGAAGATACTTAATTTTCTTTACTTGACATGACTGAACTTGACTGATTAAATAATAGAATTACATTTAGGTTAAAAATGTCAGTTTTCTGTTATCCTTATTAATATGAGTGTGTGCATTGGTTTCCACTGGTTTTGGAGGCAGGCAATTCAAACCACAGCTGTGCGTGCCATTCTGCAGCGCCTATTGTCCTGCCCCGATTGTGTGCAATGTGTTTTCTCACGTCTTTCCTATCTGTGCCACCTCAGCTAATGGCTAAATTGTTTGGAATAAACCAGAACACCAGCAAAAGACTAAAGCGTCTCTCCCATGAAACTCATTTATAAAACATTTTCCTTAACAAGTTTTAGTAGTAAAATAGTTTTTATACCTACAGCCTTCAAATTAATTCCTTTTTTAAAAACTATTTTATACACAGTCATCTTTTGTCATTGACAGAAGAATGCATAGCTTTGCTGCATTTGTTACGAGGGCTTGAAGTAGACCATAGTATGGTGATATTTTATTTGTATTAAAATGTTATTTGTATGTTAATAAATAAAGTTGCCCCGGGGGTCAGAGCTATTAGCAAGCCATAGGAAAGCAGGGCAGTGGTGGCGTACACTTGTAATCCCAGCACTTGGTATGCAGAGCTGGGTAAGTCTCTGTGTGTTCAGGGATACAGCCATTATTAGACACACATGCCTTTAATCTCAATACCAAGCAAGGAAAACCTGGAGGCCTATACAGACAGGCCGTGATGAGGCGGTCATGTGGTTGGGTTTACAACCAATGAGAAGGCAGAACAGGAACACTATATAAAGACATTAACACAGGGGTAGTGAGTTCGGAGAGGTAGGACCACTGCAGGAGGAAGGGTAAGGTTTTAGCTCTTAGCTCTGACCTCTTGGCTTTCTTCTTTGCATTGGTTCTGTGTTTCTTATTTAATAAGAAAGTTGGTTACATCTACACCATAGGGGCAAAGTCAAGTGAAATAGATACAGGTTGTCTTGGTTCCTTCACATACTAACTTGGTGAATAACTCTAGCCTCAGTTTCCTCCTTTATAAAATGGGCATTTCAATGCAAATTTCAATGATCTAAGGCTTAACTGAAAATATACTTTATTAGCAGTACTTCAATGTGTCTATAAAATGAGAGGGATGAGATAGTGTACACAGGAAATGCTGCTGATGCAAGATTTTGAGATGCGCTGAAGGCCCAGTTGCAGATAATTCATGCCCCACAACTGCTTTCTGTGTTTCTGATCTTGACTAACTTGGCTCTCTCTGAAAGATTCAAAAGAGAGATGGTTAGTATTTGCATTCTTTGTGCCCTGTTGACTATGCTAAAGATACATGTGCAAAATTCCTCAGAGAGGCCTCAATGAAGACTAGAGGAAAGCATTCCTTTCATGCCTGAGTTGCCAGGCAATGCTGCCCTGCCCTGAGAATTCTCTGCACTTGAGCAGAAGCAGTTATGTACCCTTGCCTTCCAAAGCTTACTTACATGGAAGCAGTCTATTCCCTTAAAGCAAATGATGACAAGGTCAGGCCTCATCTGTACTGCAGCCTGGCTTCATATTGTGTGGTGTGGCAGCCAGTGACACACACACACACACACACACACACACACACACACACACACACACACACAACCCTGTAATCCAGCCCCTCTGGCATTTCTGAGATACTGTCTGCACACCGTATCTTTATGAAGTCAGCTTCTCTGCCGGCTCTGCACATGTTATCTTCAGCCCAGCTGCTTCTCACTTTCACTGTCCTTACCAGACTCACTTCTGCTGCTTCTTCTATTCCCTGACTAGCTTTTACCTCCTCTTTGCTATCTTCCACTCCCCTTACTGCAAGATTAGATCAAACCCTTTTGGTACCAACATCTTCCCTTTCAGTGGAGGACACATTGTGCATTTCCCCTGAATGAGTCATCAGACCTTGGCTGATGTACCCTAATGGATGAGACGTTGGGTGATGGGAGTGTGATTGAGATGAAAAGGACCTAACAGCATCTCCTGATGTTCTGGGTGCTGGATACACAGTGTGAATAAACATGCATTTCTGGAAGGCTTTCTAAGCAGATACTCCTAATGTTAGGCACTTTCACACTTCATTGTTTTTTTCCCCCAAGAGTCTCCAAAGCAAGCCACAGTCACCCTTCTCTTTCCTATACTAATTGATCCAGATAAAGGAAGCACTCACTCATCTCTGTCCCTAACTAGATCATTAATAGTGGTATCTCTGAAATGCAGAGGCCCTAGTCCCCAGACCTCCACTGCCTTTAGGTCACCTGGGAGAGAGCTGGGCAGCCTTCTGAGAAAAGAAGGAGAGCCTTGAGCATGGAGAGGGGTTTGTACCCACTGCTATACCGTCTCCTCTTAGTTCTCCCCCATTCTTCCACCTTCAGGAGAACTGAGAAGTGACTCCACATCACTCCTCTGGCTGAGTAATTGAGTTTGAGAGGACCACAGAGTGGAGACAAGGAACTGTTATTTCCTCAACCGCTGATGCTTGCAATAGCGGAGTGGAAGCCAACTGCAGGAATGCTTAGGAAAGAACACACTGTAGGACAGTGGTTCTCAACCTGTGGGTCACAACCCCACAGAGGTCACCTAAGACAACTGAAAACACAGATATTTACATTATTATCCACAACAGTAGCGAAAGTACAGTTATAAAGCAGCCACAAAATAATTTTATGGTTTGGGGGTCACCACAACATGAGGAACTGTATTAAAGAGCTACAGCATTAGGAAGATTGAGAACCACTGGTGTAGGGCCATTTCTGCTGATAGGAATTGGAATGATTACAGAAGGTCTCAGGCTGCCATGAATTTGATATCTTCCCCAGAGGATGTAAAGTTTGGCCCAAGGAGTTACTATAGCCACGTAGCAAATAAAGGTTACTACAAACTCTTCCACCAGAGAGACCTGCTTGTAGGAGGTTACAAGCCTGTTGTTCAGTGGTGTAACAGTGGGTTTCTAAATTCTTAGGTCTTCAGCTTTCTCATCTGAAAAATGAACATAAAATATCTCTTAGCTCACAAGGTGGATGAATGTTAATGACATATAAATGACACCACCTGTGAAGTGCTCTCAGCCCATAGAAAGTACACTAAAGTAAGCTAAACACAATACTGTTCTTTAAATGCTCCCACTTCTCCAACTGCCTTTAGAAGAACCATGAGTGCTCCAGCCTCTACCCCTCAGCACCCATCCTCCTGCCAGTGAGGCCTCTATGGCTAATTCTATCATCTGATTATATCCCTCTCTTCTCTGCCTCAAGGCCTTTGCACAGGCTAGCCCTTCTCCCTAGGATTCCATCCTCTAGAATCCCCTGGAAAACCTCTCCATCCCTGCTACTGTCTCTTTCTCTGAGTTTTGAGGTACTATTGTGATTGTCTCTTCTGTCCAGGCTCTGACTCTTTACACAGCTCGCTGAAATCAGTACTTAATAATTTGCTTACTTGACAGCTGACTCTATACAACAGTAGCTCCATGAGGCAAGAGACTGTCATACTTGCTATTGCCTAAGACAAAATCCACAGGAAACACTTGATAAGGGCATTTAAGAGGCAACACATGAGTGAACAGATGCATGGAGAGGGTCACTGTTCTTTGAGGTTGGAAGTAATGAAATGAATAGCTAAGACCCAGGGCCACCTTGAGGTTGGATGGTCTAGTAGGAAGGGCCACTGTGGCCAAGAACAACAACCCTTAGTAGCATGGGACTGACCCTGGAGTGGAAAAGAGTGGCACAGGGCAATAACCACATTGGAACTATGTTTAAGTTCTTATCTAAATGAATGTTTACTTCCACTGACATTAATATGTTTGTTTGTTTCTGCAAGCACCTTACTGGAGAGTTTAGCTGCAGAAATAACAGTGTGTCCTACTCCATTGCTCCTTGGGGCTCTGAAGTGCCCCCAGAAATAGTTCTGTATTGTTGTTGCTTTGCAAATCTATAATGTGCATTTGACATTACTTATGATTGGGCACTGGTAGCTCAGATTACAGCACTTCACAGTGACTGCAATTCTATGCTATTTTTATATTTTAAATAGTGAAAGGACAACGTCAAAGTGTAAAGGATTATATATATGTGTGTATATAATTATAGATATAGATATGTATCTTATAGTGGGTAGAGAATAGACAAAAGCCACACGTTTACTGGGGATGAGCAAAGTCCAGCAATCTTGGGGTTAAGAATCAGTAACAAGGAGCAAGAGTGACAGGCCAGCCAATAAAGCACTTGTCCTGTAAGCACAAGGGCTGTGTGTGATCCCCAGAATGCATGTAATAAAACCAGGCCTGATGTTACAGTCTTATAACCCCAGTACTGTGGGATGGAGACAGGAGGATTCTGAGGGCTTGCTGGCTGCAAGCCTGACCTAACTGATGAGGTCAAGGAGAGTCTCAGTTTCAAAAAAGATGGATGATGTTCCTGAGGATGACACTTGAAATTTTCTCCAGCCTCCACATATGTGTGCACATACATGTACCATATCTGCATACATGAATACATGTAAGTGTGGACACATGTCCACAAACACGGGTAAAAATGAACCAATATCAAGTCACACAAAGGCCCAAAGGTTGAAATACATGTATAAATCAGGGCAGAGTCTCTCCACCTCAGCACTGTGGACACTGTGTTGGCGGCTGTCCTGGGCATAGAAGGTATGGGCATCACAACTGCCCTTGTTGAGAACCACTCCTGTGGAGAGTGACCATGTGAACATTGCTTAGTCGTTCTCTTTGGTAGCAGGCATTCTACACGGAATATCTCATTTATTCCGCAAAATCAACCTGTGGGGGTTCTTTCCAAGGATGAGAAGGAGACTGGGTGGTGCAGCAACCACCTCACCACACAGCCAGAAAGCAAGCATGATTCAAGATGAGGTTGGTTTGCTTCTAAAACGTACATTGGCACTATGATGGTACCAGGTGGAATCTCTCAGGTTACAGTTAAAGATCCATGCTGTTTGTGGAAGGAGTCAGTCTGTTTTCCAGTCTTCTTCTGCAGGTGTTTATCGGCACCAATGGCATGTCCAGCAACTCCATTTACCTACAGGATTCTGATGCTGCCTCTGTTTGTTTTCCAGCTTCCCCACCCCAGTGTTCAGAGCTGTGGCCTTTTCTCAGCCAGCATCCCTGCCCACTGCTCTTACGTTGGGCTCAGCCTGTGAGAAGCACCTCAGTCCTTGTGTGGCTTCTTCCCTTCTTCAGCCTCTCACTCGCCACCTGCTCCTTGTGTCTTCAAGTAAGGGGTCACAGGTTCCCTGCTATTCTGAACCCCAGCGAACCACTCTATCCCGGTGAGTTTTCCTTGCTCTCCCCCTGCGTAGAGTAGATCCTTCATAGAGGTGTGAGCCAGTTGCTTTCTGTTTGACACAGAGAGGGAAGAAATCTGATGAAGGGGGAGCCTGACCCTTACCTCAAACAGTTCTTGACCTCACTGGGGGACAAGCCTTCCAGACCAAACAGTTCAAGTCAATCCACCGTGCACATTGTGTGTGGTCAAAATGCTGACACAGGAAATACAGCAGAAGTAGGAAAGATGACGGTGTACCAAGCATACAAGTGGGGCACTGGAGGTGTTTCTCTCAGCCCTCTAGAGGGCCTGTGGGGTGCGTCTCCTTGGTCCCATTCAGAACCACAGAAACAGTATCACAAAAACAGTATGTGAAAGTCCATACAACTAGACGCTATCAGTGCCTGTTACTGGGTTTAGAGATCAACGCAGAGTTGAACTTAAACTAGTATCAATCTCAAGTGACACCAAATACAATTTATCCATTTACTTTTGTGGTTTGCTAGCAATTTTGACCAAATACAATAATAAAAACAGAACATAAACAAAATTGTGTATAGAGAGCCATTTCCGATAAGAAAGACCCTGCTTCTGACACTAATGGGGCTGATTCTAAACTCCTTTGCTCAGACCAGCAACTTGAAATCCCATCGAATATATTACTGGGATAAACATTTCTTCCCTCCACTTAGCCTTGACAGGCAGCAAAGGCTGCCATACAGGAAGCTATCAGCAATCCAAGATGGTGGAGGCAGGGCTGTCTTCTCAGGCCGTTCCATCTGGAACCTCCCAGGAATCCAACACATGGTACACTCACTGACTTTGACAGGAAATAGGACCCCAGTTATTGCCCCTACCATTTGGATGCCATCCATGTCTTGATTACAATTGCTGATAAGATTTAAATCAACACTGAAAATTCTTCATCAAGGCATTTTTTTCTTAGGTAAATGTCATTAAGCAATTTAATTTTTAAATTTAATTTCTCTCTGGCACAATTGAATCACTTCTAATTACTATATTTTTGTTTTATCATTTTTCCCACAGGAGTAGGCTCAGTTCTTTTTTTTTAAGTCTATCAACACAAGAATGAAAATATGATTTATATATATAATGTAATATTTTTAGACATAAAGAATTATAAAGTTCAGCCAGTGAGATGGCTCAGCATATGAAGTCACTTGTCACCATGCCTGAATCTCTGGAACCCACATAGAAGGACAGAACTGATTCCCACAAGTTGTCCTCTGACTTCCACATGTACATCATAGCACATGTGCATGCACACACATATGTGCATATAAGAAATAAACCCATAAGTATAAAAATAAAGAACAAAATAATGTCATTTACAGGATAATGGATGCAACTGGAGACCATCATATAAGTGACTGAAGCCATGCTCAGAAAGATGAACGTTGCATGTTTTATTTCGAGTCCTAGATTTCATATGAGACATAAATCATGTATGTATAGATGCCATGAATATAGAAGCAAGAGTGTAGAGGAACACGGGGGAATGACAAGAACACAGAGGGGCATGAAGATGGCTCCAGGACACCCAGTATAATAAAATCAAAATATAAATAAGTAAAAAAGAAAGAAAACACTTTAAGAAGTATTTGATACACCAATGAGATTTTATATATGGTGATTTCAAAGACTGTGTTTTTGCTACAGTGAATTTTTTCACTAGCCACTATAAATGTCAAATGGCATCTTCTTGAGTCCATAAATTCACATGAGATTTTGTCAAGAAGGTATTATATATGTTATTCCTGTCAGCATTTTAGGCAACACCAATGTCTTATCTGGGCAGTTTTGAGTATCTTCATTATCCTGAGTGTTTCCAGATGGAATAAAAATCATAGCAGAGATGGATCACCTCATGAGAAAGGTAGGATGTCATTTTCTAAGAGTCCCTCCCAAGGAGTGAGAGTATGATGGGTTAAGAAAGGGAAGTAGTGAAAACCAGTGGAAGATCAACAGCCCAACTGCTTCAACTCGCAATTTCAGTTTATGGGGTCCCCATGTTCTCTCGCAGGCACATCATACTACTCCTCGTGTACTTGACAGCACCTGTCACATCTTCCTCGGTGCAATTTCTCTTACCCTCCAAAGAACTTCATTCTCCTGGTGGTGTCCCCAAATGCCCCTGCCTTCCTCCTCAGCAACCCTTGTTCATTCCTCTTCAATTTGATGTCAAATGTTGGCCTGGGCCTTTTTCAACACCCTTGCTTTCTTTCTATGTTCTCATCTAATGCCCCTTCCTATGCAAGGTATTTTCAAAACCACATCTTTAGGCTTGCCATCCCACTTGGGTCTAGACTCAAGTTTCAGTGTTTGATGGAATTACTTTATGGATGACAGAGTAAAGTGTATCTCAACTCAAACAGCTCAATATATTTTTTCGACTTTCTCATTCTAAGTGTCTTCCTCTCTCATCTCAGTCAGCAATACTGCCCTGTACTCTGTTGCAAACTGAAATAGGCAAGCCTTATTTTTAGTTTCCCATTTTCTTTTCCCCTCATTTAATCCACTGTCATATTTTGTTGAATACACTGCTAAAAATAACTAGGAGTCATCTACCTCTCCTCAACCATGCTGCTGCCCCTGGAGCCCATGACACAACCTTTGGCTGATGAATTGCTGTTTCTTCAATGATATCCCACTTTCCCCTCTTTCTTCCTCTATACCCTGGCTGTGAGAAATGCTTATAAAGAAAATCAAAGCATGCTGGTCTCCTTGCCTAAAGCTCCCAGTGGCTTCCCATGGCACTTAGCCTAAAGTATTGCCTAGCTTGTGCAAAATCCCTAGTTAGATCCCCAGCATCACTAAGCCAAGGAATTGAGCCAACCCCAAATCCATTGCACTTAGAAGATAATCCATACTGATGCTTCTGCTTCTGGGAGATTCCTGGGGGGAATAACCCCAAGTTTTAGGTTAGCCTATGGCAACAGAATGAGTCTCTGTTTCCAAACAACCCCCACCAAATCCCACAGTATCCAGCTCCTGACTATTCATGTGATGTGGTCCTTGCCTTCTTGCTGTGCCTCAAGCGAGCAACCCCAGAGCTTGACTGTAGGAGGCTATTTCATTGCACTGTTACACACCTGTTACTCATCTTTCTCATCTTCATGTAACTGTCTCAGTTATCTTTTAAATTTTAGCTTAAATGTCACCACCATCAATTTAATGTAGTACCCAGTAACTCTCTATTACATCATCCACCTTTAACACTGCACCAGGCATACAGCACTATCTAATCTTTACTAGCTATTAATTAATTGAGCTGTCACCTGTCTAATCCCACTGTGATGACCAATGGACCTATGAGAAGAGGAATGAGTTTCTACAGCTTGGATAGTGTCTGCTCCATGAGATTATGTGAAGATTGAAGTGAACTGTATATTAGTAAGACTCATGCGTCAGACTATAAATGCATTATGGGTATTCTTTTAATTGTATTTTACCAAGGAACACTGATTTTAATTTTGCTGTAGTTGCTACAATATAGCCAGATAGTCTAGAAATAATGTTTAATTTTTATTTTATTAAAAACTCTGTGTTGTGTGCATGCACACCAGTGTGAGTGTGCCATGGCATATTTATGGAGGTCAGAGAATAACCTTGGTTGTCACTCGTAACCATCCACCTTATGTGATACAGAGTCTCTTTTGCTGCTCTGTATGCCAGGCTTGCTGTCCTAAGAGCTTACAGGATTTTCCTGTTTCTGCCTCCCATCTCAGCATACAAGTGCTGAGACTTGAGGTGTGTAGTACCACACCAAGCTTTTTGTGGGTTCTGGGGGTCTAAACACAGGTCCTCTCACGTGAACTTTATCCACACAACCACCTTCTCAGCCTAAGTCACAAATGATCTTTGAACAGCAAGATCATTTTCAAGTAGCTTTCAATGACTTTCCTATTTTCTGAATGGAATTGCAACCAGACTCCTGAACAGCATCTATTTCTGCTGCTAGGTTGCAGGGCAGTGCTAGTCAAGCCTCTACGTCCAGGGACCTCTGTTTCATGTAATATTACGTGCCCTCCTCTATGGCCCTTCAGGCTCTAATACACATTGGAAAAAATGTAGTAAAAAGTGTAAGTTTGGGAACTCATATCAGGCAAGTTTATTGACCAGTCCAGGCCTCAGTCGCTCTTAAAAGACAAGAACAATTCCATTGACAGTTAAATAGTCCAGAAGTTTTATTCAGATGGGCACCTGATGCAACCATCAGTTTATAATGAGCCCATAAATTGCCAGGAGAAGGGTTATGTTACTGTGATATCATTAATGTCATTATTGTTGAAATTTAGTTAAGGAGCAGCAGCTTTCCCAAGCATGTCTACCACACAGGGAGGACTGCTCTGAGATATATCTTATTAACTTCATCACACTGACTAGTTCTTCCCAAGCGCCTATTCTTTCCTGGTCCTTAATTTGACATTAAAGTGATAAAAGGACCAAGTCGTCCATGAGTCACCTGAAACACAGTTCTGAGCAGAATTCATCATGAGAAGCGGCAGAAAGTGAACAGCTATGTTCTGTGGCAAGTGCTAAACGCTTGGAGGTCTTGGTGACCTGGCACTTCCTATTCTAAATTCTGCATTATGGTTTCTTCCATTCTCCAAACTTCTGCAGTGCCTCTATTACTCCAGATTGGGCACCTAGCAGAGAGCCACACAAAGGAGGAGCTCAAGCAAGCTGAACCTGCTTCTACTTTAAATTAGAGGCCTGAAATAGACTCCATAGCAGTCTCTATGTGTTTGGGGTGGGGTAGGAGGCACAACTCTTCAATTATGGAACATAGTTTATAGTTTGTGGGACTGTGCTCTGTTTATAAATCAGCCCTTTACCTACCCAGGACACATAAATTAGTGGAATGGAGAGATGAATTCATGGGACCTTTTTTTAGGGTAGTGGGCAGGGTTTTAGCTTTTATCAAATTTTCAAAGAGGTTAATGGTCTAACAAAAGCTGAAACAATCATACAAATTGCTTCCAGTGTTGGATGCAAAGCTCATTTGACTGCATCATCTCAAACTCTCTGCAATACCGGTAATACTTAACTAAAAGAGTAGTCTAACGTTTTTATCTGATTGCTCTTTTTCTCACGTACCCCACCCACTCCTCTTATGAGCCAATCCCATTTTCTAAACTAAAAGTAAAAATCTACAAACCAGCACTTTCACAAAGGCTTCAGTACACACTGTAGTAGCTGCTGCAGTTTTCTGATGGGCGATTCCTTCTCACAGAACACTTATCACCCCCACATGCTCCCATAAGAGACTTTGAAAATCCGTGCATTAGCAAGGGTTGCTGGAATACAGCCTACCCATCACAGCCTCACTTAGGTCCACTCACTGCTTCCTGAAAATGCTCTCCAGTGGCTGTAGTGGTCCTGAGTGTCATAATTTCACCAAATTAATTATAACCTTAAAGAGAAAAAGATCCTAATACTACTAGAGTCCCATCCTCTTCCTACACAAACTAGGTGTGATGGTGAATACCTAGAATCTGAGGATTTGGGAAGCTGAACAGAAGAGTCCCAAGTTCAAGGCCATCAACACCAAATTAAAGGCCAGCTGAACAACTCGAATCCACATCAAGCCACCCAAACAACCAAACAAATATAAAATGCTAAAGACTCTATCAGAAGAATCTGACAGAATAAAGTTTCAAGAAATAAAATACTTAAGAATAAACCTAGCCAAAGTAGTAAAAGACTTCTATGATGAAGACAATGGAAAAATCTTCCATTACTTATAGATTGGCTAGATAGTCCACAGTTAGGTACATTTTGACCAACTGCAGGTTTCTGTAATAGTCTCCTCCCTCCCTCCCTCCCTCCCTCCCTCCCTCCCTCCCTCCCTCCCTCCCTTCCTTCCTCCCTCCCTCCCTTCCTTCCTCCCTCCCTTCCTTTCCTTTTTTTAGGACAGGGTTTCTTTGTGTAATAGTTCTGGCTGTTCTGGAACTCATTCTATAGACCAGGCTGGCCTCGAACTCAGAGATCTACCTGCTTCTGCCTTTTGAGTGCTGGAATTAAAAGGGTGTTCCACCACCACTCAGCCTCTGTAATAGTCTCAGTCTGCTACAAAAAGAAGCTTCTTCAGTGGGGGAATGAGAGCTATACTTAACTGTGAGTATAAAATTAAGTATTTAGAATGCAGTTAGAAATTATATTGGTTTATAAAAGTGGCAGTATTAGATTCTCCTCTAAGATTCATGATTTTGCTAGCTCCAGATTGTTACCTAAGTTTCCAATGCCAGGTGGGATTTCCCTCCTGTTGGGCAGGCCGTAAGCAAAATCAGGCAGCAGTTGGTCATTGCCATGATATAAGTGCCATTATTGTATCTTTAGGGATATCTTGTCATGGTGGTCACTGTTGTGGTTCATAGGTATTTTAACATGCTTTTTTTGTTTGTCAACACTTTATAAAGTGAACAAAACTTGACTGGCATCCTCAGATAAATGTCATTTCCTCAAAGCCTCTTCCCTACATGTGCAAATTGACCTTTAAATTTGAAGGACCAATACTTAGCCCGTTCAGCTAATATGCCCAAGATTAACAACTGGACAGTGAGTGTCAGGACTGAAAATTTGAACCTAGAGACCATCACTCTGTAGAGACAATTTTTTCCTGCTAGATAATGAGTTTATACAAATCCCATTTTTGCTATTCTGAATCTATGCCAAGAGGTAATCATGCATCGGGTCTCTTTGCTTCCTCTGTCTGTGGAGCCTCATTTTCAAGGCACCAAATGACTGACATGGACTGTGTGGAGCCACATATGCTGTATAGATGGTGGTGTATTCCTCCCATCACAAATAATAACCCTAATGTGTCCTTATTTCTCCATGCTTTTGCTTGCTTGGGAGGCTTTTTAATCAGCTGAGGCCACTGATTCACAGAAGAAAGGTCTACATGCATTGTGTAGGTCACCTGCAGGAGCAAGTGAGTGCTGAAAAAAAAATCCATATTGGATCTCCTACTGACTCCACCTTGGCATCTGAAAGAGCATCCTAAGCCTCAGGCAAAAGGATGCTTCTTTTTTTAAAATTTTATTTTATAATTTAATTTAATTTTACATATCAGCCACGAATTCCCTTGTTCTCCCCCCTCCCACCCCCCTTCTCCCCAGCCCACCCCTATTCCCATCTCCTCCAGGGCAAAGACTCCCCTGAGGATTGAGTTCAACTTGGTAGATTCAGTCCAGGCAGGTCCAGTTCCCTCCTCAGGCTGAGCCAAGTGTCCCTATATAAGCCCCAGGTTCCAAACAGCCAGCAAATGCACTGAGGACAGGTCCTGGTCCCACTGCCTGGATGCCTCCCAAACAGATCAAGCTAATCAACTGTCTCACTTATCCAGAGGGCCTGATCCAGTTGGGGGCTCCTCAGCCATTGATTCATAGTTCATGTGTTTCCATTCGTTTGGCTATTTGTCCCTGTGCTTTTTCCAACCTTGGTCTCAACAATTCTCACTCATACAAACCCTCCTCTTTCTCATCAATTGGACTCCTGGAGCTCCACCTGGGGTCTGGCTGTGGATCTCTGCATCTGGTTCCCTGGCTAAGATCAAAAACACTCAAGACAGCTTATGCTGGAGAGGATGTGAAGCTAGGGCAACTTTCCTCCACTGCTGGTGGGAATGCAAGCTTGTACAACTACTTTGGAAATCAATATGGTGCTTTCTTAGAAAATTGGGAATCAATCTCCCCCAAGATCCAGCTATACCACTCTTGGGCATATACCCAAGGAATGCTCAATCATACCACAAGGGCACTTGCTCAGCTATGTTCATATCAGCATTGTTTGTAATAGCCAGAACCTGGAAACAACCTAGATGCCCTTCAACTGAAGAATGGATAAATAAAATGTGGTACATATACACAATGGAATACTACTCAGCAGAGAAAAACAATGACATCATGAGGTTTGCAGGCAAATGGATGGATCTAGAAGAAAATCATCCCGAGTGAGGTAATCCAGACTCAGAAAGACAAACATGGTATGTACTCACTCATAGGAGGATACTAGATGTAAAGCAGGGATGACTGGACTGCTACTCACAGCTCCGGGGAGGCTACCTAGAAAGCAGGACCCCGGGAAAGACACAGGTATCACCCAATGACAGAGAAATGGAAGAGATCTACATGAACAACCTGGACGTGAGTGGGGGTAGTGAAGGGCGAGGGTCGAGGGACAGAGAGCTTGGGGGAGCGGGAGATCCCAGCTGGATTAAGAACAGAGGGGGAGAACAAGGAATAAGAGACCATGGCAAATGGAGACCACATGAGAATAGGAAGAAGCAGGGTGCTAGAGAGGTCCCCAGAAATCCACAAGGATACCTCCACAATAGACTACTGGAAAAGGTCAAGAGTGCCTGAGCTGACCTACTCTGGTGATAGGATGGCCAAACACCCTAATTGTTGTGCTAAAAGGATGCTTCTTTAGCAACTGATTTAAATATGTATGCTAAGTCTTCCTAGTATCTTCCTGATGCTGTGATTTCTCTGTAGAAAGTAAACTGGCTTATTTCAGGGAGAGAAAAAAATCCCAGTAGTGGAGGAGAGGAATGATTTCTGTCACAAGTGTCTAAGCCACACTCCATTAAGCCTCTCAGGTCCCCCAGGGCCTGCACTTTCTGTGAACTCACTTCCTTTTCTTGCCTTTCTGTTCCATTTGAGTCTAAGCTGCTACCTGGTAGAGGCCCTGCTTTGCTGACCACCAAACCTCCAATGCATTGTTTGTTGTCAAAACAACAAAAAATTCAGTATCTTTGAATCAAATGAATGAATAAAGAAACTATATGGGCTTTTCAATTCATCAAGAGGCCATAATCATAGAACATGTCTCTTATCTCTATTTATAGTTTACACTTAATAAATGTGTATTAATCTTATAGTAAAAACTATGACATGGCAACAGGCAAAAGTTGCAACCAAACCAAGCCCATATGTATGGTGGAATCATGGGCAGACACGCAAAAGAAGCAGGTGTGTAGTATTTCCCCAATCCTATGAAGCACAATTGTTTTCCATGCTGAACAGTACTTGCAAGATGATATGCTGATCTAGACACACAACAGAAGCATAATACAATCCACAAATGTCATTTAAATATTTTGCAGCTTCCATTAAGTATGTCAAATGAAATAGATGCGATAAATTCTAATGATGTGTCTAACTCAGTAGGTCCACAATATCATCGTTCCAAAATAAAATCAGGGCTGGTGTGATAGCTTAGCTGTTAAAGCGTTTGCCATGTGAGCATGGCAAACTAGCTTGAGCCCCCAGAATTCAAGTAAAAAGCAGGGTTGGACCTTGAGTTCCAGAGCTGAGGAGCCAGGAGGCTCTCTGGGACTGTCTGGCCAGCCTAGCCTACTTGGTGATCTGCAGTTCAATGAGAGACTCCCTTTCAAACAACAACGCAGATAGTGAGAAAAAAATGACATTTAAGGACTCCACACATTTACTCACACACATTACCTGCAAACACACATATAGTCATGTACACGTCAACACAGGCACACACATACACACACATGAACAAAGAATCAACATAAATAGTTATTGATGAGCTATTTTATGTTTTAGAAAACATAAACTCTGTGTGCATGCGTGTGTACTTGTGTGTGTGAGTGCGTACCTGTGTGCACATGTGCGTGTGCGTGTGCGTGTGCGCGTGCGTGTGTGTGTGTGTGTGTGTGTGTGTGTGTGTGTGTGTGTGTATGTTTCACCTATACAGCACATCTCAGCATGGGGTTATAACTTCCCATAGTGTCTTATCAACTCATAGTAGGAAGCTACAGAGAACCTGAACCACTGTGGCTGTCAAAATTAGCCAGGCACATTCTGTAAATGCAAGAGGTTTGTTCCTGGAGATAGCTGGGTGCTCCAGATCTCAGGGTGTTGCCTCCACAGAGAATCTGTCTGTCTGTGAGCACAGGGAGTTCACACTTTCTGTTTCTTTCAACTGTTTGTGGACTTTAAAGAGCAAAGCAATTAGTCGATGGAATGAATCACTCAGCAAATTTTAACATTTTAAAACTTAACTGAGTGTTGAGGGTTCTGTAGAGACACAATCTCACAGCCTCCTCTTCCTTGCCTGTCCCTCCCTCAGAGACTAGTCAGCCAGCAGGGACTTTTGAAATGTTTTTGTCCTTTAACAGACAAAAAGCTTTTAAAAAACAAACTGCATTTTTATTCCTTTGACTTTTGTTAGACCACGATTGCTTCTTTTTCTTGTTTGGGTTTGGTTTTGAGGCAGTTATCTCCCTATATTCCCTGTGCTGGCCTTGACCTCAGGATCCTCCTACCTCAGCCTCCTGAGTACCTGGGGCTACAGGTGTGAGGTAAATAGAGATAAACCATGTAGAGAAATACTACCAGATGTTCACAAATTAGGTCCAGGCAGTGTGGATGTTGACAGCTGCATTACAAAAACAACCGGCATGTCTACCACCGATCGAACCAGTGAAGGCTGCACCAATCGGAGGACTGTTTGGTTCACAGAACAGCAGCCAGCTGATATCACCCACAACACTGCAGGCAAAACCCACAGAACAGTGAGAAGAGGCTGCCAGATACAGAGACCTCATCCTCTGAGTTCATTTCTACAGAGTACAAGGCGGGCAAGGCGTATCTACTGTGCTTGTGGTCTGGATAATGGCGATCTGTGGCGGGAGATTACAGAGAAGGCTAAGGGTCTCCTGGAGTGCAGGTGTCAGCCCACCCCACTTTCTGATCTGGGTGCACATGACAGATGCACACTTGGAGGTTTGTGTCATTTTCTGCAGCTCAGTTTGCTCAGTACTGTTCACATAAAACCAACTGGATATGTGAAGAAGCTAGGCGTGCCCCTCATCCCTTCCTCCTGTTTCAGTCAGAGACTGGTCACCTCATACCTGCTTCTGCTGTTGCAATCTCTGAAAAACCAAACAAACAAATGCTCATGTTCAAGCAGAGGGCATTGCACCCTCCCTGTGCCTGTGCAGCATTTCTGCTCACTGTTCGCTTCCGTCTTCCCTCATCTCTTGGCTCCACAGGCCCAGGTCCCTGTGTTGTCCAAGTGAGCAGATGACTGAAGAAAAGAGACTCTGCTCAGTCACCATGGAGTGGGCTATCTCCAAAATCCTCACATTAGCCTTACTGTGACGGTAAGGGAACAGTAGACCAAAATTACTTATTGTTGATTGCTCATGCTACTTCCCCCTGTAAGCTGAAAGATAGATAAACTTCTATGGGGAGTGATTGTGAGTGTGTGTGTCTGCGTAATTTGCATGTGTGTGATTTGCATGTGCATGTGTGTGGTATGTATACATGTGCATGTTTACGTGGATGAACATGGAGGCATGTGACTGACAGAAGTCTTCCCAGATTGCTTTCCATCTTAAATAATTGAGGGAATGTCTCGCTTTATCCAGAACTTGCCAATACTGGCTAATCCAGGAGTCAGATGGCTCCAGGGGATCCCTTGTCTCTACCTGCAGAGCTCTGGAATTCCTCATGGGCTGCCACACCCACCCAGCTTTTAGGTAGGTTCTGGTGACCTGAACTCGAGTGCTCACGCTCTCATGTAATCCTCTAAACCACCTTACCATCCTGTAATTTTAAAAATCTCCAAATTACCAATTGCATGACAGGTACTCTGACCCTTTCCTGCAGTGAATCCTTGTAATTTATAATAAATACATGGACAGCCAAAAGGTGGATTTAAGAAGTGTTATGTGTACCAGAATCTATATGCAGTAACAAAAAATCTCTCCCATCTCAGCTGTGCTTGACCTGTGCCTCCTTAGGACACTGACTGTAAGCTCTGGATGTAGTTCCCAAGGCCGCGGCCATATGTGGGACACAGAAGGTATCTTCCACTTCCCAATTACCCTCACATTTGTTTATGAAAGAGGGCACTTGATTACCCTCTGCTTCCCATTGTGTGACTTACATTAAAGTGAGCCGTTTCTGAACATCCTAAAGCATTGCTGCCTGGAGGACCAGCCTCCAGCAGTTCATGGTATGAAAAAAAAAAATCCACCAATGCAGTGAGGACTAGACTTTTTCTATCTGAGGGGTAAAGAAGGAAGGAAACACATGCCTTCTGGTGGTGACTTTCTCTTCATCTTGAAAAATCTTCTCTGAAAATCTCTTTCTCATATGGCTACATCTCTTTACACAGCTACATCTCTTTGCACACATCTCTCTTCCACACAGCTACACATCTCTCTTCTACACAGCTCTCTCTCTCTCTCTCTCTCTCCCCACATCTCTCTTCTACACATCTCTCTACATCTCTTTTCACACATCTTGAAAAATCTTCTTCTAACAGAAAACTCTAGACAATATATGAGTTACATTTTCAGGGTCACACAGATAGAATTACTTGAGTAAACAATAAGAAACAGAGCCATTCTGGTAACACACAAGAAATCACACAGCCTCGCCCAGGCCTGAAATGTCACACTGATAGGCAGCTGGAAGTGAGAAAGAACAGCTGACGGACAGGCTTCCCATAAATCAAGGGTGGAAGACACACATCAAGGGACAGTAACCTAAAAAGCATTCCAAATCTTAAGATATATTCTTCTATCTTGCATAAACAGTTGGCTGAACCTCAAATCTTGTATCATAAAACTGATATTAGCGGTATGTGCAGAGTCAGTTGCTGCAGGGAGTTGTGTCTACTAGAGTTGTTTCATGCCTGACCTTGGCTCCACAATTAGACACCTGGGAACTTGTCCTTGTGCATTCATTTGCAGGGGCAACTAGTGTATTATGAATTTGCTCTGTTGTCTAAAATCTGCTAATGGTGCAAAAAGCTATTTTGTAACTGAGAATATTGTAATTTTCCTATGTCTGTCTGAGATATGAAAAATATCCTAGTATTATTTCTATTCATCAAAACTATACAGCTTAAGAAGAAATCATCTTTCTACCATCCACATATATATGTGTGCCCAGAAGATAGAATATATCCACAAGATAAACACACAGGCAGTGGGGAAAATACCCACAGCTGTTTTTAGGGTAGAAATGCAGGGCCACATGAGAAAAATTATGGACAGGAACAACCAGTTTCCACAGCCAGTAACCCCACGGTCTTTGCCTAGTGGGGCTCCCTATCAGAGTTATTCATCTGGTGGGTCGATACCTGTATTATTTATTGCCATCTGTTGTATTTATGTCATGGCCCATCACACCTATGGATACAACAGCAGAAGATTTTAGAAGAAAGGAAAAGAAGGAAGGAAGGAAGAAAAGAAAGAAAGGAGAGAGAGAAACACACAAACATCTTAGGACCATTTATAAGAAGCACATTGCTCTAGGGTAAGAAAGGAGAAGTATGTCCCTTTGATAGAAATGTAAAAAGCAAAAAGCGACTGGAGTCCTGGGAAAGACTGACACCTGTCTTTGCAAAAGCCAACCTCTTTGTAGAGTATTATGAAGTGTTACATTTTTCACAGTTGTAAACACAGTTTCTCAGAATAAAATAAGCATAGCTGAGATAGTCCATGCTTCTTTCACATGTCAGTGTCTTGAACTAAGCTCCCAGCTCTCAAATCTCTTCCGTGCACAGCAACAGAGGTTGGCAATCACTGGCACCCAGAGCCCAGGGAAAGGCCAAAGCTTCCTCCATCTTCCCCACCAACATGTCCCAATGCAGTGGTGGATGCAGTGAAGGATCGATCTAGCTATAATTTCCCCATCATCAATCTTAGGGTATTTACACAAAATAATCTAAGACGAGGTAGTAAATACAAAGGCAAGCAAGGTCCCCAGAGTCAAGGTGCATTTCTATAACAAACACCTGGATAATCAACTTATAAAGACAAAACATTGATTTCTGTTCAGTGTCTTTCCATGACTGGATGGGCCTGTTGCTTCAGGCCTCTGGCAGTTCATCATGATAGGAGCAGGTGGTGATGCGAACCACTTCCCTCATGACTGAGGAGTGAAAGATGAACAGAGAGAGGGACTGGAATCCTACTATCCACTCAAAAGAATGCCCCCAAAGACCTGACAACCTCCCTCTAGGTCCTGCCTCTTAAAGATTGCACCATGACCTCCCAACAGGGACACCCTAGGAACAAGCCTTTATTACATGGATCTCTGTGGAACACTGAAGATCCAAATCATAGCAAAAGGTCATTTTGAGTACCCAAGGCTCTGAAAATCCTCCTCCCCTGGAATTCATTACTCCTTTACTGTACATGGAAAGCCTAAGGGTTACTAATGGGCCTCTCCAAACATTAGGATGATGGACTGTTTCATAGATGCTACATTATTTAGGGGTTTGGCATTCTGGAAAACCTAGAACATCTTAACTTGAAAAGTCAAATACACAGTATTCAGAAAAAATATATTCTGTACATGTGTGTGCACATGTGTGTGTGTACCATGTGCACCAGGCTTGCATTGTATGTGTGACATACTTGGGTCTCTTTGTTGTACACTGCTGTGCAACAGGCTAGCTGGCCTGCCTTGGGTTGTAGTTTCTCCTAACTGCTCCCCATGTCACTGTAGGAGCTCTGAGATTACAGGTGTGGTTTTAGGGATTCGAACTCTGGCTCCCAAGTGTGCATGGCAAGGACTTTACTGACAGACATTTCCCCAGTCCAAATGTCTATTCTCTTTGAGGGACAGTGGACATCAAACATCAACTGCCAACTCTTTCCAATGAAGAAGGAAACTACTGTGCACACTCTCTAAAGGAAGCCACACCAATTAGTATTTTCATAGATGATGAAACCTACATCCCGTCTTTACTAAGAAATTGACCACCTCTGAAAAGAGGCATGTTTTTAGATACATAAAAACTTTCTTATCCCTTGAACATTCTGATTTAGAACTATAACCCTCTAGACCCATGAACCATGGGTCTAAACAAATTCCACACCTAGACTTTCCTTTAAAGAGAAAATACAGGGTTTATTAAATAACTGGATGAAATTGCTTAATCTCTTCCTCTGAGAGTAAACAAAGGCTCTTAAGCAGATAGCTTACTTGGTACATAGGTTGTGAATCTGTAGGATGGTTCAAGGAACCATCAAGCAAAAGACAACATTTGGGTCAGGAAGGTTATCTGCTACATAAATTGTTATACAGGAGTATTAACTCAAGGTTCAAGTTTTCAAAGCAACTTTACTTGAAAGGAATGCAGATTACATGTGGATTTCTAAGTTCAAATGTTTACATGACCACCTTTTCCTCTGAGGGGGGAAAATGAAATAGGGCTCAGGATATTGCTACAAACCAACTCAGAGTCTCTTTAATAACTATGATAATACTTGGTATTCAACGTACATCTGGTTGAAGGATGATGTCCAACTCCAGAAAATATTCTAGCTAAAGTGTAATGGTACAATTCAGAGTAAGTGCGAACAGAGAAGAAAAGCACCCATTGGGAACCATTCATCTGAGGTCTCCCTTGGCAACATCAATTGGCTTTAGCCTTTCCTAAAAAATGATTATAAAAAAAACGGTTATTTAAAAAAAAGGCAACTTATCACTGCCAATTATACCAGCAGTCTTAGTAAAGTGTTAACATACCAACTAATACACTATGCCTTGAACATATCTGCATCAGTTACAGAGTACTATAGACCCTATTGTATTAGAATCCTTTAAGGGGAAGCTGGGCCAGAGATAGTGTTCTTACAATGCAATAATAAAAAGTCATTTAATCCAAAGTGTAAAATATGAGAAAGGCTTAAATAGGCTCTTCATAGAGATGTATGAATGGGCAACAAGCATGTTCATCACTAGCCATTAGGAAAATCAAAATGAAACTACAATGAGATATCACAACACAGATACTAGAGTAACTTAGAAGACAGATGTTCAGTTCTGGAGAGGATGTGACTGAACTGCATTTCTGAGATATGTCTAGAAGATGCAAATGCATGGCCACTCTGCATAATGGTTTGTAAGATTTACCACATCTACATTAGAAGACAGCACTTCACCCCTACCTATTTGCCAATGATAAATAAGAAAAATACTGGAGGAGCTCAGATGATAGATTAGAAGCAAGCAGCTTTTTCTTTTGGCTTCTTAGCACCTGGGAGTCAAAACAGCAAGAAAATATCTCCCCAGGCTGTATGACTAAAGGGATATGCTGTGGAATGTTGTTCTGTATACTATGACTGCATGTTGCTCTGATTGGTTGATAAATAAAATGCTGATTGGCCAGTAGCCAGGCAGGAAGTATAGGCGGGATAAGCAGACAAGGAGAATTCTGGGAACAGGAAGGCTGAGTCAGGAGTTGCCAGCCAGACACAGAGGAAGCAAGATGACAAGGCAGAACTGAGAAAATGTACCAAGCCATGTGGCTAAACATAGATAAGAATTATGGGTTAATACAAGTGTAAGACATAGTCAGTAATAAGCCTGACCTAATGGCCAAGCAGTTACAATTAATATTAAGCTTCTGAGTGATTATTTTATAAGAGGCTGAGGGACAATGTGGCTGGGCGGGACACAGAAAAACTTCCAGCTACAGAGATGAACTGAAATTTAATACTGTATAGACAAGGAGAGACTCACTCTGATTATCTGAACAAGAGTAAGGAATAGTATTTCAGTGCTGAGCCTGCCATGGCCAGGCAGTGGGACAGAAGGGAAAAGTACAAAAAGCCAAAGAGGGAGAGTCCCAGGAAAGAAAGTGGCATTGACAGAAGAAGAGCAGAAATAGTCTGTACTCAGCGGAACTTGATGGTGTGTAGTATATTGTTGCTTGCCAAGGGTTCTGGCAAGCAACAGAAAAACAGCAACACTCTACTAAGAAGACATCTTGGCAAGACGACACATAAGCTTGTTCCCTTGGGATATATAAGCCACTACTACATTGTCCCTTTCCATGAAGCATAGAAAGTACTGACACATGGTTCCGGCCAGCGCCTGTCTTATACTTCAGTGTGGCCATAGTGGAAGGTCACTGAAGAAAGCTATGTGAACAGTATATGTAGTAAAACTTAGGCCAGAGACTTAGGAAGGGGTGTAGCTTGTTTTCTCTTTAAGACTGATATTCAGAGAAAGAGGGTCGGCACATGGAACACTCTCAATTTTATGCAAAGACTCGACCTCAGAAAACCATGCTTATAGGCAGTGGAAAACATGGGACACAGTATGTCCCCTCTTTCTAGCAAAGTTAGTTGCTCATTCTTCATGTGAGCTTCACCTGGGGACCTGAAACGGCAGCATACAATAGAGCTCCATGTTAAGATGTTTCTAGGGAGCCATGGAGCTAACATATTAGATGAAAACTCTAGCCAAAGGAAGTCTGCTTCCATATTGTCTTATAAAACTAAGCAGAGAATTTGAAAGCCATTCCAATCAGCTCTGAACTCAAACTACTCCCACTGACCAAATCATGTGCAACAAATCATTCTAATGGACTAAAGACAAAACTGATGAACTAGAACATTAAGCCTGTGATAGAGATAAAAGAATAGGAACTTAAGAACATACTCATGAACAGACCATGCAAGACCTCTCTGACACAATTAAAAGACGAAGCTTATATAACTTTCAATGCAGAAGGTGCTGAGGTTTCGACTAAAGACAGAGAAAATCTCTTCAGCAATGTCCCCAGTGGCTGGTAAAAATATGAGCATTCAGATACAGAAAGTCTTTAGAACCATAATAGACATGACCATAAAACCACCTCCCAACATCATATCACACTTAATGTCAAGATACAAACAATACTGATGTTCCAACTCACTTATAATATCAAAGCCATCAAAGTACCAGTAGATTTCTCAAGAGAAGTTTTAAAGGCCAGGGATCTTAGAATTATATATTTCCAGCTCTGAAAAGAAGTAATTGCCAACCTAGATTATTGTCATCTGGTAAAGCTGTCTTTCAGAATTAAAAGAAAGATAAAAGCCCTTCAAGACAAGCAAAAACTAAAGCAACTCATGTTTACTAAGTAGCATTGCAGAAGATACAGGATTATACAGAAGAATAAGTAATCACAACTAGGAAAACACAGCAGAGTCAGTAGGATATAATAAGGAAGTTTTTAGGATAACTTCTTAACTTTACAGCTATTGGTGACTACAACCAAAAATAAGAGAGATTTTGATTATTTCCTTAGTGAGAGATAGGTCTCAAAGTCTTAGAAAAATAAGAACAACTCAACCCAAAACCCAGAGGAAGGAATTAATCATAAAGAATAGAGCTGAAATTTAAGATAAAGTCTAAAAGAATGACACAATGATCAATGAAACAAAGACAAATAAAACTGTAATATCATGAGTTAAATCAAAAGAGATAAAGTCCAAATTAACAGAATTAGAGATGAAAAGCAGTTGTCAGTGTAACTCCTTGACAACTTGGATATCTAATCCCCCCAAAAAGACACAACCAAAAAGGAAAACGATACATCCATATCTTTGATGAACATACACACAAAAATGAATTATGAAATTAATTCAACAACAGGTTAAAAAGATCATATACCATGATCAAGTTGGTTTCATTCTAGGCATGCAAGAATGGTTGAAAACATACAAATTGCTAAACATAGTATGTCATTAATAGAATCAATAATAAAATCACATGATCATCTCAATGAAAAATTAAAAATAAGAGAGATTTTGATTATTTCATGAATGCAGAAAAGGCAAAAAACTTCATGATGGGATCCTTGAACATAACTAAAGATAAAAAGAATCATATCTGAACAGAACAAAAGCTGTTTATGATAAACCCATGGCCAACATCATACCAACATGGGAAATTTGAAAGCCTTTTTTCTAAATTCAGAATCAACACAGGACAACCATTTTTAGCCCTTGTGCCGGCTAGCTGTTTGTCAACTTAACACGAACTAGAATCATCTAGGAGAGGGAATGCCAATTAACAAATTGCCTGTAGGCAAGTCTCTGGGGTCCTTTTCTTGACTAATGATTGATACGGGATAGCAGAGCTCACTATGGATGCTGCTGCTCCTGGGTAGATGGTCCTGGGTTATATAAATAAGCACCCTGAGCAAGACATGGAGAGCAAAGCCAGTAAGCAGCATTTCTCCATGGTCTCTGTTTCAGTTCCTGCCCTGACTTTCCTTCATGAAAGCTGAAATAAACTGTAAGCTGTAAGCTGAAATAAACTCTTCTTCCTCAAAATTGCTTTTGGTCATGGTCTTTATCACAGCAATAGAATAAACAAAGACACCACTCTTATTCAGTGTTGTGTTTAAATTTTTAGCCATAGGCATATAGCAAAAGAAAGAAAAAACAGTATACAAATAGAGAAGAAAGAAGTCAATTTAACCCTATTTGCAGATGACACAATCCAATCATTAAAAAGCTTTAAAGAGCCTCCACCATGACTGCCACAGTGGCTGCACCAATTTACATTACTGACAACTCAGCAACACATAAAAATCAGTAGTTTTTTCACATACCAGTAACCTGAGCAAGATATCAGGAAGTAAGAACTACCTAGGAATAAATCTAATCAGGGAAGTGAAGATCTCTGTAATAAAACCTATAAAACACCGAAGGAAGACATTGAAAAAGACATCAGAACCTGACTAGTCAACGTTGAGATCCTGTACAGAAAGAGCAACAGTGGAGCCATCAGAATACTTCAGATTACACTACTGAGCCATAGTAACCAAAATAACATGGCACTGGTACAGAAACACATATGCGGACAATGAAGCAGGGAACCCAGAAATAAATTCATGCTGTTACATCCATATGATTCTTAACAAAAGTGCCAAAAAACACACATTGGCGAAAACACAACCTCTTTAACAAATGGTCCTGGGGAAACTAGAAATTTCAATGTGGAGAATAGAATTAGATTTCCATAATTCACCATGTATGAAAAAAATCAGTCCAATGAGGATCAGAGACATTAATGCAAAATCTGAATCTTTGAAGCTACCAGAGAAAAACATTTAAAAATCTAGGCACAGGCTACAGAACGGGAGAAAATCTTTTCCACGTATTAATTTAACATGATTAAGTACAAAATACACAAAGAACTAAAAGAAGGTAGCAGGAGAACAAATGATGTAATCAATAAGTAATCAGAAATTCCATGATACTTTGGAAAATAATCACAAAGCTAAGTGCAATGGCTTATGCCTGTAATCCCAGGATTTGGGAGGCCAAGGCAGGAAGATTGCCATGAGCTAGAGCCAGCTTAGACTACAGTAGTGAGTTCCAGGCTAGCCTTGGCTATACAGCAAGACTCTGTCTCAAAAAGCAAAGAACCAGCCCCCCAATACAAATGGCTAACAATGCATAAAAATGCTAATTATCTCTAATCATCAGGAAAATTCAAATTAAAACTATACTGACATTTTATCTTACCCCAGTAAGATGCTTGTCATCAGGACAACATCAAATGCTGTCCAGGATGAGAGTGGAAAGGAACTGTTAACACTCACTGATGGTAGGAATGGAAATCAACATGGAGGCTCCTTAGAACACTAGAAGTTGAAATATCATATAGTTTAGCTCTACGAGTCCAAGATGAAGGAGGAGGGAAAAGGCATCACAACCCTGAAATACACTTGTATTTATCATGGTGCTCCATAAAAGCCAAGACTCCATAAAATCCAAGAGAATGAGTGTGGAGCCACATGGATAAAGAAAACCTTGTCTATATGCACAGTGGAGGAAATCACACAGGCATAAAAGAGGAGAAAATGCCATTTTCAGGAAAACGACAAAAGTGGAAATCATCGTTTTAAGGAAGTCAGACTCAAAATGGAAAGTATTATGTTTTTCTCATCCGTGTAATATAGAAAAAATACATGAGGGTCTCAGGAAATGACTTAGTGGGTAATAATAATTTCTGCACATACATGAGGATCTCAATTCAAATCTTTGGTTCCCAAATAAGAAGTCTAGTGTAGTTTTATCCTATAACCAGGGTGCTCTGTGAGGAAGAGACGAAAGGATCACCAGAACAGTTTACTGCAGGTCTAGCTTCACATTCAGTGGGAGACTGTTCAGGTGACTAAGGTGAAGCATGATGGAACAGGACACGTGACATCTTCCCTGGCCTCTTCCGGTATGACACACATGTACACATACAGCTCTCTCTCTCTCTCTCTCTCTCTCTCTCTCTCTCTCTCTCTCTCTCTCTCTCTCTCACACACACACACACACACACACACCACCACCACCACCACCACCACCACCACCACCACCACCACCACCACCACCACCACCAACATACATATAACAAACTAAAAACTGCATGAAAAAGATTGGGGGGCTTTTATAAAGGGACGTTGGGGGAGGAGGATGGAGGACACAGAAGGATAGCAAAGGTCCTGATCAAAGTATGTTGCACTCATCATGTATAAAAACATCATAGTGGAACCTATTGTTTTGTTTTTAAAACTGTTCACCAAGAACTTGTATAAGAACACATACAGTAACTTTATTTCATATTGTTAAGCTTGAAACAGTTCAATTGTCCATAAAAAGCAAAATGGATCAATTGTGTTATAGTCACAATCAAATACTACTACTTAAGGATCAAAGAAAAGGAAACAAACTGTTGACACACACAGTTCAGTGGCACCTCAAGAGCATATGGCCATTTTACATACATTTAGACAAGTTGGTGTGTATGTGTGTGTGTGTGTGTGTGTGTGTGTGTGTGTGTGTGTGTATGTGTGTGTGTGCTCACATGCCCACATGTAAGCATGTGTGTGTACATGCATGTTCATGGGGGTACATGTTTGTGGGTATGGAGACCAGAGGCTAAATTTGCATGGTGTTAGTCAGGCACTATCCACCTTGCTTTTTGAGCTGCATCTCTCTCTGGCATGGAGTTCTCTAATCAGGCTAGGCAGCCACTAAGTCCAAGGCTCTACCTATCTTCCTCTCCCCAATACCAAGAGCACAAGCTGTCATGACCAGCGTTTTTTGTGGGTTCTGGTGATCAAACTCAGGTCCTCATGTTTGAATATCAAGCACACTACCTTCTGAGTTGCCTTTTCAGCCCCTAAAATTAAATCTTGATGAAAGAGGTAAGAACAGTGGTTGGCTTTAGGAAATGGCATTGATGGACGAGTACAGGATGGCTGTGAAAGGGTGGGTGGGCACTTGGTAGCGTGGTGGAAATAGTCTACATCTTGAAGGAAGCATGGGCTATGTGGGTGTGCACATTTGTCAGTAGACAGTGAACTGTACACTTACATCTGTTCAGTTGAATAGATGTAAATTTATCAACATTAAATGGAGAATGTTCTTAAACACATTCATGTTTTTTACAGTGTGAATTTATATTGTCTAAATTACTACATCAAGGAATATAAAAGGCATTACAAAATTATTTTCATTTTTTGTATGTAACTCCAAGATGATGATATTCAATGACAATCTGCTCCCTCTTTCTCTCTGAGGTACATGAAAGGGCTCATTAAGCAGGTCTGAGATACTTAAAGTTAGCATATTCCAAAGAGAAGCAGAATCCCTCCTCTAGGTTTTGGGTGAGGAATAATCTGTAGCTTGAACCTTACTGGAAAATTTGCACCAACATAATCATGGAGTTAATGGAGACCTGAACCTGACAAACTAACATCAATCATATGTTCACTCCATCCCCATGTGAAGAAAACCCTACAGATGAAGGCATGAAGCCCTGCTTAGCCATATTCTGCATGTGGGTCACACACTGCTTCTGCAGAAAGTAATGTCCTGTGGGTTCTGTGGGAGAATACAGGGAGACTGTCCCATGGACTCTCCTGGACTCCTCATGGTCTTCCTGTGCTTATTTTAGTATGGATTCCTGCTGTGAGTGCTGTCAATGGATCATTGAAAGGAAGTGGTCTTAGGGTATCCTGAAGTGTGCATGTGCATGTATACACAAGTGCACACAAAAGTAGATTGTGTTTAGAGAAACAACTGCCTGTGATGTGGATAGTTCAGTGATCTGGCTAGAGTAACCATCCCAGGAATACAATCCTATATTAGGTTAGTCTAGAATTTTCTATGCTGGCTTCAATAAGAAAGTGGAGGTAGCTACTTCACAGGGTATTGAAATTATTGCAAATCATGGTTACTATGCATTTCTTTATGTGAGACAAATCTTCCCAAAACCTAAAAGGATTGTGACGGCTCCCTTGCCTTCCCTCTATAGGCTCATTATTCCATTCTTGTTTCCATGTTCAATATCCCATCCAATATCCAATGGTTTTCCATCTCAGTTCCATGGGAATCTCCTCACAGCCCATCTAATGAATGCAGTTGTCTCTTAGTCTCTGTGTTTGAATGTCTCTTACTATAAAATGAGTTTTCTAAGAACAAGATTGATGGTACCTTGTGTAGGCATGGCCTTGAAAGTGGTATCATTTGAAGGGTAAAAGCCAGAATAGTTGAATTATGTGCACATGGTTGTCTCGCTGCTGCCTTAGGAATTTAACATATGCAATTTCCTGTTTGGAACACTCTTCCCTTTTCCTTTCTTGTTAGATAACTACCACTCGCTCGTCTTCATCATCGGAAACACCCCTCCTCAGCCACTCCTCATCCTCTCCCATGTTCACTGTCTTACATTCCACATGACAAACACCTAATGTCAGTGGCTTCAATCACACCCCCTTGCATCCTAATTCTAAGGCAAGAAGTCTGGGTGAACTCCAATTGTCCCCTGCGTTGATGTTCAATGTTAGTATCTTAGAGTAGCTAAAACAAAGGACCACAAACTAGGTTGCTAGTAACAGAAATCCATTCTCTGTAAATTCTGGAGATTTGAAATACAAATTAGAGGTCCCAAGAAGCATTTCTCCTTACATGGTTCTAGAAAGGTGAGTATAGTCACCATTATACGACCAACATATTCTACCTGCCAAGTCTCTAGAAATATCCTCCCTTGCCTGTCCCAGAATCCAGTAACCTAGTGTACTAGCCTTGTGGCAGCGTAGCTCCAATCCCAGTCTCCATCTTCACATGCCCACTGCTCATGTCTGTGTCTCAGCGTCTTCATGTGATAGCTCCTCCCTGGTCTGTGTCAATCTTCTCACATTGGCACCGTTCATGCTAGACTGAGGCTCCATCAGAACGCCTCATCTTAGCATTATTAAATCTGCAGACCCTTCTGATGACAACAGATACACCCAAAGGACCAGAAGGTCAGCAGTTCAGTACATCCTTTTTGGGTGTGCAGTTTCAACCCAAGGAAACCTGGAAAGGCTGAGTTCAGGTGATAACTTGGGCTGACTCTTACTTTGGAAGAATTTACTTCCAACTTCATTCAGTAGTTATTGGAGTACAGTGGTTATATGATAAGGTGTCTCAACCAGAGGCCACTGGCATCCATCTCATGGCTCTTGTACCCTCTAGATGATAACCTGCATGGAATGCCTGCTAAGCTTGGCATCTCTCAGACACTCTCTATGGTCACAGCTGGAGAAAACATGTTGCTTTTAAAGGATTCCTATGATTTGACCAGGACCACTGGGATGATTGTGCCATAATACTGAACATACTCTCAAGGAATTGATAGCTTATATTTACAGGCTCTACCCTCAAGCAAAGCAGAGGTCAGTATTGTAATTCTGCGTACCATATCATTCTTACCAGTTTCTTCTATAGGTTTCTTTAAACATTGAATTATTAATTCAGCATCTGTCTTCTGTGTTAAACTGAGGTTCTGTGAGGGTGGGAACAAATACCTCCAATTCACAGATGCAGACTTAAACATCAAACTTAAGACACAGTAGGTACCTAAATAAGTAAGTAATGGAAATACAGCCAGAAAATGATGAATTTCTCATGATTCAAGGCTGCTTTTGACCTGTTAATCTGCTCATTAGGTACAGAAACAGTGTGAGACATTGTCTTGCCTCATCAGATGTTTGTTTTCAGGCAGAGAAGTAAGCTCTGGGCAGGGGCTGAGTGTTTGGATTAAGAAGCCAAGTGTCATGGTTGAGATTAAACCCAGAACCTTGAGTGATGTGGATCAGAAACTTGTGAGTTTACTGTCTGCCACCCCATGAGAAACAGACTGCATTTGCTCTGGCACTTTCTCCACGAATCCATATTACCTTTACCAAAAATGAACAGGCACAGACAGAATGGACTTTGCAGCAGCACTAACATAGCCACTGGCTTAAACCATGCCTGAGCTGCTAAGATTAAAACCCTAACCCTAGTTCTTGACTGAATTGCTAAACCAATAAACAGCTTCCTCGTAAATATGAAACTTCCCCTGTGCTGGATCCCGGGGGGCAGAAGGCTTACAAGAAGTTCAACAGTCCTGGGGAACACTGAGGGCTTTTCTAGTCTGGCTCCTGCCTGATTCTTCATCCCACTTCTCTCCTTTGCAGACATTACATAATGCACAGAAGGAGGATGGCTGAAATAATCTCAGGTTAGGAGGACATGGAGCCAAGCTCAAACTGCTGTCCAGGGTTGAAATGGCCATTGTCATCCAGAGTTAATGACTGTGAAATGCCTTCCAGCTTGTGTTCAAAACCTACAAAAAAATCAAATGAATAAATAGACCCCCCAAATCCTGATGTACCTGTATATTTCAAAGCCAGCAAGATTTTCATGGATAAGTAAAGCTGCTGAGGTTTCTGTGAGGCATGAGCATTCAATGCTACCTGGTAAAACTGGAGCCTACAGCCCTGTTTGTGGAAACTCGGATTCAATGGCACCTTACATCCGGAAGGGGTTAGAGCTGGACATCTGCAGTTTCTCAGAGGGTGGGGGAGTGATGAAAGCCAGGGCATGGAAGGAGATTGAAAACAACTAATAAAACAAAATCAGTGTTACACTTGATGTCAATAAGTCTAGGATACTGAAGATTATTAAAATAATTCTTCAGTTTACACCTGGATTTTTTATCCAAAAAACCTCCTTGGTAGCAAAGAAAATAATATTTAGAGTGTTTTTCTTTATAATGCTCATACCACAAGTGAAATACATCAGTGCTTTTTTTTAAAAGATAAATTTATAAAGCCGGCAGTTTAGTTTTCTATCAAGAACTGATGTAATTTGATGTATTTAAAGAAAATAGCCCAGGGATTGAAGCATTTTAATTTGCTTCTCTAATGAGAGGTTCTTCGCAGTTCTTCTAAGAACATTTGTTTTGCTGTGCTTCCTTCTCCCACATTCTCTCCCACATACACATGCTAACAGACAACGCGTAGAAGAGGCCTGACTCGGGAGCAGACTGCAAGGGAGTCAGCTGGTTCACAAGACGCGGGGACCCTGGTGTGCATAGACTCACATGCTGTCACCTAGCAAAGAATCACACGTGCATGTGTGTGTGCGCGCGTGCGCGCGTGTATGTATATGTGCACAAAGGCTGCCTGTGGAGGCCAGAAGAGAACATCAGATCCCTTGGGGCCGGAGTTACAGGCAGTTGTGAACTGCTTGGCGTGGGTGGTAGCAGCAAACCACTGAACTTGGTTTCACGACGTTGCTTTTAAGAAGGAAAACAACAAAATCAGCTATGTGCCTATGTCCAACATGCGTGATAACTTCCCAGCATCTTGTTTTACATTTCTTCCTTAGAGGTGGCATTCTATCTACCAGGAAGGCCATTTCTAGAAAGTCACAGGCTTGGCCTTTAGAGGGGTATGTATGTGAGGGGCATCTTAATCCTTACTACTTGGAGGGGAACCCACTTCCCTTCACAAATACCCAATGTTGTGATATTATCCAGCACTTTAAGCCCTCATGTTGAGGTCTGCTAAAGTATGATAGTATCAGGGACTACAAGAGTCTCCTAAATGTGACTCCATAACTAACTAGTAGAAGCAACATGCACCATTACCTTGGTAGGAATGCAAGTTACTAGGCTTCTTCACCTTAGACCTACCAAATCCCAAATTCTGGGGATGGGGTCCTTCATATCCTCCAAGGAACTCTGATGCAGGGTCAAGATTCATTGTCCTCTGTCATTTAAACTTCACAAGTGTCTTGCAACTATATAAACTGTCATCTCCTTCTCTGATCTTTTAGGCAGGAATAATAGGTGGTTCCAAAAGGTGAGGCCATTTGTCACTTAGCTGGTTAATGACAGGCCAAAGCTCTGGTTGTTTAGGGGCAAGCCTGATACCTTTTCCACTTAACCAGTGGCATCGTGGCTGCTGCCACAGAATATCCAACTCAGAAAACAACTCTGCCCGGCCTTATCTAGAAGACAAATAACTTCCTCCCTTGTAGGGGTGCCATGTCTACAGACACAAGTCAAACTTGGCTTCTACTCCCACACCCTACCTTCACTGGAAGAGACACAGAACCACACCCCTAGGCTGGAAGTTTTAGCAGCAATTAAAACATCAGGAGAGTAGCCATTGGTTTTTCAAGTTCCTTGACCGCAGAGGATTTAGGCTTTAGCAGCCAAACACTCAAAGGACATGGACTTAGAGTTCTGAAACATAAGCTGCTGAGCTGGATCCTAAATCTTCAAGTCAGGTGGCAGAGCAAATGCTGAAGCTGAGAGAGAAAGACAATGAGGAAGGAGGTGATATAAATGGAGCCACTGAGAGATTTCTAAGACAGGAGGAATTTTGCTCTGGCCATGTCTACAACTGATGAAAGCTATCTAGAAAGAGAAAGAAATTCCTTTTAGAACTCTGGAGACACTTTGGTTCCAGCAGGAGAGCAGATTTCTTTTCTCCTGAACATTGGGGCACAGTGCAGGCCAAGCTGGTGCAACTTCAGTGAGGTGCTCGGTTGTATGGATGTCTACTTCCTGGTTGTGATGAGGTATAGCAACTGGGTAAGCTACTGCCATCTAGAGAAAATGGCCAAAGGATGTGTAAAATCTTTCTGGGTAACTTTAAAAAAACCAGTTTCATCCAAATCTAGGATGGTCTCAGGGAAAAAAGCCTTTTTAAAGGGCAGCAAGTCTGGAAGGGCAGAGAACGGTTTGAGAAAAGCAACCGGTGCTGTCCATGTCTGGAAATGCCAGCTCTCCTCTGTGTACTAAGCCATACAAAAAGCGAGCTCAGAAACAGAGGGGACATCTGCATCTTTCCAAATTGTCCATGAAAGTCACTGGGACCTAGATGCCCCTGTTCCTAGAGCAAGTGACATTCCAGGAACTGTCTCCTTGTTCCCTTGCTTTGCTCTTCCAGATGTGGGCATGTCTAGCTTACAATCTTAATCCTTGTTGCTAGGTAACATGAGTATCTGCTAGTTTGGTGTAGCGTCTCTCAACTTATTCTTTCCTTGAAAGAAGTAGACAGGTTGTAGGGAAGAAATATTTGCTGGAAAGAAATCTGCTGGCAGTTGCCTATTCTTTCTTTCTTTTTTTCTGCTGAGCTGCCAGACTGAATACTTAAAAATACACCTCAGCTGTTGCTGGGTGCCAAAAATTTCACATCAACTGACTGCCTGTGAATGGTTTTGATGAGAGGCTTGATATGACATACTACAATCCAGTAAGTGATTTGATAACAGACAAGATCAGTCAACACATTGCAGAACAGGGGAGTCCATTCTTTGATTTGACAACCCCCGTTGTGTGAAATCAGCAGCAACAACTCTATCTCATAAATGGAAATACAATATTGTCCCTACCACATCTTTCCGAGAAGTCTGAAACTATGATAAACATATCTCCCTTTGGTAAAGAAGAATGGAAACCAAGTCAGGACTGATACTTCTCAAGCATATGTTAGAGGCTGCACAATATGCAAGTGCATTTTTATTTCAAACTCTCACAGTGTCACAGCCAAGAACTATCATCTAATTCTCAGGATACCCATGAGCTAAGTAAGCATCTTGTGGATAATTAAGGACAAGAAAGTGGCTTACTTTGCCCATGGTCCCATCACTAGAGAATAACTGGTGGGGTTGGCCTCTAACTCAATGCCCTCTAGACTCACATCCCTGCATGGTCATGTGTGTATGAGCAATGGGACTCTCTAGCCCAAATCTTTTAAAAACTCTGTGAATGTTCAGGAAGTAATTCTTTTGAGTGGCTTCGTTATTGAATCAGATGCTGATAAATGACCATGTTAGCTGATATTTAAAAACAATGTAATTTTCACCAAGAGGTTTCCTAGTAGCAGGGAGAACCAGGAGCCATGAATATATTAAAACAACCATCCTGACATGAATGGTCCAGACTCTACCACATGACAAAGAGAGGGGGACAGTGGCCATGTGGCTCCTGGCGGTGACAGAGAGTTACTTCTTCGTGCCACTTGGAGTATGTTGTATAACTGTTTACCTTTTATATAGGTAAACAGATACACAACATACTTGCATGGCAAAGGGGTTACTCTTGCATATCAGTAACCTTCTAACGTTCTGATTATATGTTTGTAGTACAGGAGCCATCCGAGGTCTCCATATGCTTTTAATAACATCTAACTCTGTACCAGGGAAGTCTTAATGGTTACTTCTTATACTCAACAAGCTTAGAACTTACTTCTCAAGGGGTTGAAAATTGAGAGCTATGGGTCCAGTCTTACTGTTAAGTGAAAGGTTTTTCTTTCACCTAAATGCATTTTATTTCATCTTGCTGACGTAGGCATTCTCCATTTAATCTCAGTCTCTGTCATTCCCATCCATATTGGGTGAATATTAGTCTTTAACATCGTCTATTCTAGTGTTTGATCCCTATAGATAACTGAATTAGATGGCCATGTAGAGGTGCTTTATTATAGGGTTTGTTATAAAAGCATTGAGGATTAATAAAAAAAAAATTGCTTATTAAAATCTTAGCGGTTTGATATAATGGTTGAAATATACAACAGATTGGTACCTTCCTAGACCTTGGCTTCTTGACATAAAAAAAAATGAGATTAGAAAACTAGGCACATAGCTCATATCTGTAATCTCAGATTTAGTGAGGCTGGAGCAGGAAGATTTCCATGAGTCTGAGGCCAGTCTGACCTTATAATGAAACCATCGCTCACAAAACAAAACAACAGCAAGACTCAGTGAGGTTACTATTATCAGTTCACCCATGATTCAAGTTGTTGTGGAGAGGAATGACTGGAAGTGAGTGCCTATTTCTGGGCACCTCTAGTCCAGAGCCTGGCTTTGTGTGGGCCTGGATGCTTATGAGATGATTTCCTAAGGGACTGGCCAACAGCAATGCACAAACAAGTCTTCATGGAACTACTGTTAGTTCTACAGGCTTTCTACTCAGTGAGCACTTTCTGGTAGCTGTTTTTTCCATACCAGAGTATAAAAACAAAAGCTGCTCCTGAGAAGAATGAGAATGAACACAAGAGAAGTCAAGGAAGATTCTGAGCTCTAACCTCCCACAGGACTGTAACCCTCTGCCTAGCAGTCAACCTGTCATCAACAAACAAGGGCCCCATCTCTGCAGACGTTTCTTCCCTCTCCTTGTGCACCACTGCCAGGTGCAGCTCTTTTTCTGTGCTTCTGTCTTGTCCTGTGCTTGGTTCTGTCAAAGCATTACATTTTCCAGTTCAGGAGACCACAAGCATCGTCACACAGTAGTGTTTCCAGATAAAGATCTGACATTTTATGAGTCTTTATCTTTGATAACTTCTGAAAGATTCAATTCTTGTTCATCTTTAAAAACCACCCTCTATCCTCTAAGCCCACTAAGTCACCAATGTCGCTTTTCTGGGTTTTGATATTTTTACAAACCAGAACCTTCTTCAATATAAAGAGTACCCCACCTCCTACCCCATCAGAGTCCAACGCTTCCTCCTGGTCCACTGTAGCCATGACCATTTGCTAACCATCTCTTTCCCCTTGGCTATACTTGGGAGTCCAAAAGGAGGGTGCTGAAAATGTGCGTGCTGTTGTCTTTACTCTCCTTGCCAGGCGTGTTTTCTTAGAAGAGTTAATACAGGAAAAGGGAAAGTGAAGAGAGGACAGCTAAGTTAATTAGAAACCTCAGACATCCACTCGGTGAACAGTCTCCTTACAGGAAACTGATGTGGTAGCTGAACATGCTCCATGAATGGGTTCTTTCAGCACATGGCCTTTCCTATGATGCAGTTACCACACTGAATGATTAGGTGTACTTGGTCTGGACATATGTCCTGAGATAAGATTGAACTTGTTCTGTGGAGACCTAATTAGATTGTTCTTACCTTAGGAAAATGTACATGCCTTTGCTTACATATCTGAGCATCTCATCCAAATCCGGGCCACAGACACTAGAAGGCATTTCTGTTATCCAATCTGTCCTTAACATCTTCACAAAGTCTCATGCAAATTGTAGACCTTACTAACACTGCCCACATGTGTGCACATGTGTATATGCATACAGGTATATGTTGGGGAGGACCCCAAAGTCGATGTCAGGTGTTCTGTATGTTAAATGTGTTGCTCTGATTGGTTAATAAATAAAACACCGGTTGGCCAGTAGCCAGGCAGGAAGTATAGACGGGACAAGCAGAGAAGAGAATTCTGGGAAGTGGAAAGCTGAGTCAGAGAGACACTACCAGCTGCCACCATGGCAAGTGAAATGTAAGGTACTGGTAAGCCACAAGCCATGTGGCAACTTATAGACTAATAGAATTGGGTTAATTTAAGATATAAGAACTAGATAACAAGAAGCCTGCTGTGGCCATACAGTTTGTAATCAATACAAGTCTCTGTGTGTTTACTCCATTGGGTCTAAGTGGCTGTGGGACTGGCGGGTGAGAGAGATTTGTCCTGACCTTGGGCCAGGAGGGAGAACTCTAGCTACAGTCAGGTGTCTTCCTTAATCACTCTCCATTTTATTTGAGGCAGTGTCTCTCACTGAACACAGAACTTGCTCATTTGGTAGGTCTGGCTGGCCAGCTTTCCCTGGGGATCCTAGGTCTATGACTTCTGAGTGTTGGGATTACAGGCATCTGACATACCTGCCTGGCTTCTTGTGTAGGCTCGGGGACCTGAACTCAAGTCCTCATAATTGCATGGTAAATGCTTTTGCCTCAAAATCAATGGTTCTCAACCTCTGGGGTCACAGAGGTCACCTAAGACCATGAGAAAACACAAATATTTACATTACGATTCATAATAGTAGCAAAAATAAAGTTATGAAGTATCAACAAAAATAATTTTATGGTTGGGGTCATCACAGCATGAGGAACTGTATTAAAGGGTTGCAGCATTAGGAAGGTTGAGAAACACTGATCTAAGCCATCTTTCCAACCCCTTAGTTTTAAAGTCTACCCCAGGTGATCCCACTGGGCAGCAAAGGCTATGAATTAGCAATCCATGCAGACGTCTTAAAAGAGTGATTTGTGCTGAGCACCCTTAAAGTCAGTGGCATTATCCTCACAGAAAACCTAGCCAAGGCTATATAGTGTAATAACGTCAAAGTTAAAACAGAATCCAGACACCCTGTGCCTACATCCAGGGAACGTTTGTGAGATAAGACAGTGCCTCTACCTCAGACAGCATAAAATGTGGCTTCATTGCATCAGAGGACACAGCAGAGAATAAATTTCACCTCTGGAGCAGAGTGCTCACCTGCAGTCATAAATTCTCTCTTGAAGTACACTTGCTACTTGCAGGACTATGGAACAGAGAGCAGGGAAGAAACTACTTAACACTGTCTCTCCAGACATTGCTCATCATCAGCTTCTGAGGTGAAAACACAGATCTTTGCTTAGTCCATATCTATGCATCGAAATGGAAGGAGACAAGCTGCTGCCGCTGAGACATTGCCACACATGATGGATGAAGCCAACTACTGAAACTGCGAAAAACTCTCCCAGCCTCACAGCTATGAAACTAAAAGGCAGAGGAGAAAGGGGCCATCTGCTTCGTGCTGGCTACGGATGCATCTCTGCTTGGGTGGAATAAAGAGCTCTCCACTCCTCCAAACAACAACAGCAAAACAGCTTCTTGTTCATTTTTGGAAAAATTGCTTCCTCTAGGTAGAGGGCATTTGTCACATATTTGTATGTCCAGAATTAGAGAAAGAACAAGGTGCCTGCTTTCTCACTCCAAATTGCCTGTGTGTGTGTACATATATGTGTATGTGTGCATGTATTTGTGTGCATGTGTTTGCACATGTATGTGCATATGTGTGTGATGTGTATCCATGTGTGTGCATGGTGCATGCATATGTGTGTGTATACATGCATATATGTGTGTGTACATGGTGAATGCATATGTGTGTGAATGTGTGCTTGTGTGTGTATGTGTGTGTGTGTAGGTCAGAGGTAAACCTCAGGTATCATTCTTTGGAAACTATCCACCTTTTTCGTTCTTTGAGACAGGGTCTCTCACTGAGTCCTGAGGCTCACCAATTGGCCTAGGCTGGCTGTCCAGTGAGCCCCAGGAATCCTGTGTCTGCCTCCTCAGCACTGGAAATACAAGCACATGTCACTGTGCCAGACTTTTTACATGAGTGCTGGGGATCAAACTCAGGTCCTTGTGCTTGTGCGGCAATTTCCTTTACCAGCTGAGCTGCCCGTCAAGCCTGCTCTAATTCCCTTTAGTGTCTGATATTAGGGCCAAGTCTAGACATAGAGCAGACAGCATAGAATTTTCTACTATTCTTAGATTTGTAACAAATGAGAGCTACAGTTACTTTTAATATTGCTTTTATCCTGGAGGAGCTCTGAAAGATCTGGGATTTGTGCTGGTGTATTATAAAATGAAATTGTCATTGGCATGAAGAAACAAGGGTTTTCCACCTGGGCTGCCCAGCAGAACCTGTAGTGCTGGAGGATCCCACAGGGACACCAGAAAAACAGAGAAGCTGGGACTGAGTCCTGGCCCACTCCTCTGCCATCATGTCTTCCTTGTGAAAAGAACATGCTCATTCTTATGTTTATCTATGGAATTCTGTGTAGTGTTGCTTTCACAAAACTATTTTAGTTAGTAGAAAATATCTTTCAGAAAAAAATCAGTTTCTGAAGCATGGATATAGTATGATTTTAAAAATGTATAAAATATAAATTTAAAATACATGGAGAAAAGAAATGCCGTAGAAAGATACACATTATCTCTTACTAAAGTCTTTGCTAACAATTCATGTTGTTGGTTGTTTTTTACTCTTTAGCTCTTTGCTCTTTTGGGAGGCTCACCACCCAGCTTCTGAATAAATACACGCAGAGACTTATTATTACTTATAAATGCCCAGCCTTAGCTTGGCTTGTTTCGAGCCAGCTTTTCTTAACTTAAATTATCCCATCTACCTTTTACCTCTGGGCTTTTACCTTTCTCTATTTCTGCTTATCTTTTCTTTTCTTCTTATTCTGTGACTGGCTGTGTAGCTGTGTGGCTGTGTAGCCGAGTGCCTGTGTGGCTGGCCCCTTGTTTTCTCCCTCATTGTCCTCTTGCTCCTCCTTCCTCCTCCCAGATTTCTCCTCCTGTTTATTCTCTCTGCATGCCAGCCCCGCCTATCCTTTCCTCTGTCTTGCTATTGGCCATTCAGCTGTTTATTAGACCATCAGGTGTTTTAGTCAGGCAAGTAACACAGCTTTACAGAGTTAAATAAATGCAACATAAAAGAATGCAACACATCTTTACATCATAAAACAAATGTTCCACAGCATAAACAAATGTAACACATCTTCAAATAATATTCTATAACATTCATATTCATATGTCCATTTTTCTAAGTTCTTTGTCATGAGTGTGTGTAAGAAGAAGTCATACGTGTCAATTAAAAAAAGAAACATTTTTTAAAAAATCTGCACTTTTAAGGCTGAGGCTGCAGCTCAGTTAGTAGAGTGCCTGCATAGCATGCAGGAGGCCCTGACCTTGACTCACATCACTGTGAAAAAGAAGAAGTAAATAAAATCTATACTTCTGAGATCTGGCAATACGGAAGTATGAGCATTTGGGTCACATAAACATGGATAGGATGCCTTTCAAAAATATGTAGGGTAAAGGCAGGCCTTCCCTCTGATACAGAACACCAGCTTTGGGACATCTTAAAGTTTATACTTTAATGTCCTGTAAAAAGGGACAGGCTGGTGGTTTCCACCTGCCCATTTGCCAAATAGAAATTAGTAATGGGCTATGAACAGGCAGACTTGAAGTACAGTATACCCTTGGAACAGGTGCCTTACAAAGGGGACTTGATTGCCACTATCCAACACACACTGGTTATAGGAAACCAGGACTAGATCTTGGGAATTCTAAATTTCTTAAGCCAACTAGATTCTGGTTTCTGCAATCAGATCAGGGTAGAGTGGTGACATGTACCAACTTTGGAGTCAGATACTGGTCAAAATCTTGACCTTTGTCCTTTCTAAGTTACGATCACCCAAAGTCTCTCCACACCTATCCTTCCTTGTCTGAATCACTAAAGCCATGATCCACTGCACAGGGTGAGATGAATCTTATATACAATGACATCAGTTTGTCACATCATGTAGGACTGGACCTAGTCTGAGATCATCAAGTATTTATAGGAGAAATTGGCACTGTAATCAAATTAATTTTACACCACCCACTTGTGTAGTCTTTCTGACAACATCAAATATATATTTAATTCCTTGTCATTTGGAGAAACTCAGAGAAGAGACTGCAGTATTCTCAATTAATAAGTCATTAAATATGTGGTGACTTTCATGAGCAGCATCATATGAAGACCTCTCATCTGGTTCAAACATGGAATTTAACTTCAAATTCCTATTTTCTTAAGATGGAATGGTACGTAGAGAATGTGTTATTGTTTGGAATATGAACTTCAAGGTGTGATGACACAGAGATGTCACATAGTTTAACTTGGAAGTTCTTTAACTTTTAAAAATACAAATAGATTTCATGAATACCCTAGCAATAAATAGGCTTTGAAATGGGAAATCATGCATTAGCGCATGTCTTCAGCTGCATTCAAACAAAAGCAGGAAAAGCACTTCTCTCAGTAAGCTCTGCATCCAGTTAAAAACAGAAAGGGTGGATGCAGCCGGGTGGTGGTGGTGCACACCTTTAATCCCAGCACTCGGGAGGCAGAGCCAGGCGGATCTCTGTGAGTTCGAGGCCAGCCTGGGCTACCAAGTGAGTCCCAGGAAAGGCGCAAAGCTACACAGAGAAACCCTGTCTCGAAAAACCAAAAAAAAAAAAAAAAAAAAAAAAAAAAAAAAAAAAAAAAAAAAAAGAAAGGGTGGATGCAGCAAGTTCCCTGTAGCAACTTCAGATAGCTAAGAGATGGAAGAGAGATCGGTATCTCAAATCCAGATATTCCATGCAAATGCCAAATTCTATTTGAACTTTCAAGAACTTGTTTTCATCTAGTTGATCATAAAATTTTCAAATTCAATTCTTTTGATGACATTATGCTGGTAAAATGACACAAACATATTCTCCTAGGTACATTTTTATTATTGAACATGTAATTGGTATTCCTGGCTCTTCATATGAAATATAGGACCACGTATATTAAATACTAGTTCCTTTATCTTCATGTATATGCACTGGGAGACCACAAATTATGTAAGCCAGTATTGATTGTCTTATGAGTGAGGAAGCAGGTGCATGGGCTTCACAAAGAGTACAGGGGGGTCACAGAGAAGCAAAACTGAGCTGTGTAGTGTTAACAGGAGGGACCTTCAACCATCTTCCTGTGTGCTGGGATGCTCATGACAATACACTTGTGGTATTTCAGGGAACCACAATTTCCTAGTGTGAATCTAGACTTGACAATGTTTAAAAGAATCAAAAACAAAAAAGAAAGCATAACTGTTTATATTCAACTATTTATTGCCAAACATTTTGCATTATTGGGAAGTGACTGGATCAAAAGATAGTGTCTTTTTTCTTTCTTGTCTCCCTTCCTTACTTATTTATGATTGCACCTACTTAGGCACACTGCCTAAGTGAGACCTACTGACTAATTGATTAAAGGTGTTGAGCACCTCCTGGTTAATCCAACCTTTCTTAACCTTAAAGGCACCTTGTAACCACCTGGGGAGGTCTTTAGCTGTATTTAGGCTTCTGGATTCTTTTAGCTGCTTCTGGACAGATCCACTGTGCAGCCAAGATAGAAAAAAAAGTCACTGTGGTTAACACAAGTAATTCCAAGATGAGCCAAGCATTTCCACTGTCTTCAAGACAGTGACTACGTGATCAAGCTACTTCAGGTCCAAATAGACAACTAGAAAAATTAACATAAAATATTGCTGGGACCTGTACAATGGCTCAGCAGGGAAAGGCACTTGCTGCCAAGCCCTATGCCTGAGTTGTATCCCCAGGGCCCCCACAGTGGAAGGAGGGAGCTGACTCCCACAAGTTGCCTTCTGATGTCTACACAAGCACGGTGCCAATTATGAATTTCCTGGAACTTTTCCGTACTTTCTTTTCTGCTATATGCCAGAGGCCAAGTAAATAAGGACCAGGTCCCTGTCCAAGTTCAAGGTCTGGTGGAGGACACAGGACACAGAATAAGATAGGGAGGGAGGTAGGCACTAAATTCCAAAGGACTGCACCAGTTGTCCTCTAGGATGCAAGCTAAGGGACATGCCTCTTTGTGGAAGTGACATGGGACTTGGATCTTTCAAGCTTGAGTTACCTTATACATACATATGCGAATGTCTGTGTTTAGTATCAAGTATATTCTAGTCACAGGGAAATATAAAGGTAGCAAGAGCTCTCTGTCTCTGGAGCCAAGAGCTAATCAACAGGGCAGAGATAAGGGCTGGACGAATCAGATGAGATGATACAGAAGTTATCTGTATGCTCTACTGGAGTGGTGGGTGGGGTTGGTGGTGTGGACCTTCAATTAGAAGGTTCTGGAGAAACTTCTGAAAATTTATAAAGCAGTTTGAGCTTTGAGACAAATTGCAGAAATTTCTTTTGAAAAAAGAAGAAACCAGGGCACATTTGTCCATCCAATGGCATCACAGTGATCCATTTCCTCAGGGGCTAGCTCATCAGCCCATCTTCATGTGACAAGGACACCTAGATGCTCAGTCCCAATTTCCAAAATACTGTTGTAGCTAAGCCTTCACAGTAAGGGGAGAAATCTTACACCATTCCTTAATATCCAAACGTCTTTGAAGCTCCTCTTCCAAGTAAAATAGTAGTAACAATAATATTGATGTGCACACCTTTTTTCCTATTCTTTGTGACAGGTATTGATATCCATTTAATTTTTAATTCTTTATATGAGACAATGTCTCACTATTCTTTCCCATTTGATCTCAAACTCCATGGCTCAGATGAATCCCTTGCCTTAGCTTCCTTAGTTTCTGGATCTTAAAGGTATGTATCACTATGCTCAATAATATAGATTTAATTCTTAGAGAAAGCTTTGCTATGGCGATACCATTCTACCCACTTACTGAAGTTCAATGAAATCAAGCAACTTCCCCAAGCTCACATGGCTTGTGTGTGACTCAACTGGGATAAATACTCACATTGTACTGCCGAGTTATGCCTCTTTTATCTTATGCTGATCAGTTGCCCAATTCTTCCCAGTCCTGGGTCCATCAGCAGAGGGCAAAACAAGGGAACCAAAACATTGATAATTTGCTAGGCTCTGCATCAGCCCCATGAAAGACAGCTCAAAAGGGAAGAGAGCACATAGCCACGGCAATCTCTTCCAGTTGCACCAATGGAGGCTTTTGACGACTCTCTGGGGACCCTGCAAGTCTACTCAGTAGATCTCATTTTCTAGGTTCCTTGTCATGCTGGATACATCTTCTGAAAACCGTAGGAAATGGCCCCTGACTCACGGCTTTGGCTACTCAGTGCTCCTGTCTCTTGACAGTATTTTCTTTTGACCTGTCAGCTCCCCTGAATCATGTTTTGCAATGAATTATCCAGTGACTCCACGCCAGAATAAGAGGACATTGCCAAGGAACAGACTGTATTCACATTTGAGGACCACGGAGCAAAGAGTGGGCACTTGGACTAAAACACAAGCTTAAGTTGCTGTGTCTCCATTTCTCAGCAGAGCTAGATTAGCTGAAAGGTTTATGCCTTTGAGGTCTTCTCGGCTCTTCCTCTGTAAAATGTAGACCTGTGACTACTACACACAGTGCACCCAGGTTCAAGTCTGGTCACTCACTGAGCTTTTGGTCTACACTGACTTTCCTTTTTCCAATTTAAGGAAAGATATAATTAAGCATTAGTCTCTAAACTAGACAGGTCCAAACTGCCACAGGGAATGGCTACATGGATGGACATCTTTTTGGAAACCAATGTCACTCTTGGTGTAGGCAAGAAACCCCTAAGCGCTTAGTTACGACATAAAAGGTCAGCCTCTGAGCACGTTAGAGACACGACTAAGGCTGAGGCTCTCCTGGGCTCAGCCTGGAGGCTGGTTTTGTTCACTCAGTGCACTTTTGACCTCACTCACAAATGGGTAAGGAGACAAGGCAGCCTGGAGATTTGTGCCAATCTCCTGATCGGAGAGAAGCTGGCTATGCAAGGTGATGTTTTCTGGAGAGGCAGTCAGTGCTGGGTTTACAGAAGGTAAATGAAAAAGTCAAAAGCAGGAGGTGAGACAGACTCAGGGGAAACTCAGTAACACTGAGGAAAGAGCAATTGGAATCCAGAGGAGCAGGCCACTCTTAGGTGTCAGGATTGCTCACTGACAAGGAATGCCTGCATGGCCACCGGGAATCTGTGAAACCTCTATTAAAACTGTGTGCAAAATTGTTCAAAAGTCTGGATTTTCTGAGCATAAAGTGCACAGGTTAAGGGCACAGATTCTAGGTTACAATCCTGGCAGCACTGTCTTTTCATTATGCAGTTGTAAAGATTTCCAACTGTGATTATAAAGGACGTTGCATAATTTCTTTGGGAAGAAAACCAAAGCAGTGTATAATTAACTGAGTTAATACTTAAAAAGCCCTTAGGAAAGTTCTTGGGATACATCATTCAAGAATGATCATTTTGGGTGTACAAGGAGCTTCGTAGGTACTAGATTTCTAGGCCATGGGCTGACCTTGTCTTAAAATAGAAGCCTCTCTTTAAATATCCAGTATATCAAAGGCTTGCCTGTGATCAACTGTTATTACCTGATTTGCTCCAGAGTCTCAAATAGGAAAGGGAATAAGAGAATGCCCTTCTTTGGAGGAGCTACATGTCTGGGGTAGGCGGATAGAGATAAAAGACATGTAAGGATATCATTGTAATTAACTGGCTGGTTCAATGGCACAGCTATATTCAGAGGATTATGGGGACAGATGACAAATGCTAATGAAGCTGTGGAGACAAATGACCTTCAGCATTTGTCCAGGGAAACTTTGATTAAGAACTAGCATTTGCAAGGAAAGGAATGGTCCAGGTTTTTCAAGCAGAAATGATATACAAAAGCCAATGGGTGAGAAAAAGTGCTACAAATGTGAAGGCCATGTGTGTCCATGTTAGAAGAGCCCAGATATAGGGCAGGGCTGTGATGAGAGGGTACACAGTGGTGGGGGGACCACCCGGGGCCGGAATGCCTTGGTGAAGAGGTAAGCCTCTCCATAGGGTCTACACAGAGGGAGAAAGCCTGCACTGGGGGCAGAGTGAAGATGGCTAGCAGTGGGATCTAGAGTCCATCCAGGGAGAAAGAAAAAAGAAAATGAGGATCAAGATGTGAGCGGTATGCACGGCTTTGAGGATGCAGCAGGGAAGACAAGTGTGTGGAACACACCCGGATCCTGAATCAGGCCTGGTGGAGAGGGAGACATGTTTAAACATAACCACTGAGGTTTTCAGCCTGAGTTATTAGGTGCCTGTGACACCATTGACTGAGATGAGTGGGAGGAGCTGAAGAATGTGTTTAGAGGGACAGGCAGGACTGATGAGCTCAGTGTGGGCCACAGTGCATTGGATTATATTGAGCACGATGCAGTGAGTGAATCCAGAATAGGCTTCTAATAAAGATGAAATTAGATAATGCACACAGAAGCTTCACAAGCTACAGAAAACTAATTACCCTCATCACGATTGCCATTGGTGTATAGTGCAAGCCTTGGAGTTCTTATTTAACCTCTCAGGCCCTAAGTTTTCCATTCACTTCCATGGGGACAGCAATTACCTTTTATTTCAAGTTCATACAGACATTTGGGTATAAAATGAAATTGTCTATGAAACATCAGTTCTTTGTGAGGACAACACATACACCCACCACAATATTATTACATGGCATTAAAGTCAAAGAGATGAGGCAGCATAAGCCAGTCATTTCCTCAACATTTAATAACAAGGAGACAATTAACAACCCTGCAATGCAAGCCGTGCCCCTACACTCATAATCACACAAATGAAAATCAGCTTTTTCTAAATCTTGTATGTCTATTTTTAGGACTTTTTCCTAGAAAAAATAATCTTTTTTTCTACCTCAGAATGTGTATACTGTGTGTGTGTGTTTGCATGTGTGTGTGCATGCACATGTGTACATGTGTGTGTGTGTGTGTGCATGCACATGTGTACATGTGTGTGTGTGCATATGCATGTGTGTGCACATGTGTATGTGCATGTGTGTGTGCGTGTGTGTATGTATACAGTGCTTCTGTATGTTTGTATATGAGAGACTGTACCCTCTCATAATACAGATGGCAAATATATAATATAGTTAAACACTCAAGTTCCTAGAGTTGGCTGGTAAACTGAAACTAAGACAATTAATGCTTTTTATGAAAGTAATTTCACACTTTGGTATAGACACTTAATATTCTGACCAGCAAAGCCAGCTCACAGGAAATAATTTAAAATTAAGAGTTGACAATTACTTAAGGTCCTGAGAGAAAGCCCATTAGATTCTAAGTATGTAGATTTCTATATGTGTATCTAGTTATCTTGGTTACTCTTCAACATTTCTGGTACATATACCCAGGTGGGAAATCACAATAGTCAGTCTCCTGAAATCCAGGTATACCGTGCCAGTAATTTCTGTGCTCTGTCCACATTCATCTAAAATCCCACTCACTTTAGAGCATTTAGTCCAGTTCCAATCTCCAAGAAGCAAATGAGACTCTCAAATGCACAGCTCTATCCCCTTTTCCTCTTCACAGTCCTTACTGCCAGCACACAGCTCCTCTGAGCTGCATCTACATCCATTTTGGCACCAGTCAGCATGAGGAGTATGAAGAGGGAAGACAACACAAAAGGAGGCTTACCAGGCCTGGCGCTCACTCTCTTCCTCCTGGTGACAAAGCAGGACAGGGCACATTCACATGCCGGGTGGGTGTCTGCACAGGCGCCATCTTGCAGAACTATCCCAAGTGCTCTATCTGCCACACGGTCAGCCACCTACAGAGCAGCTCCTCCCCAGGGGAGGCGGCGGCAAGCCTATGCAGCACCTGACTTCCTCCGGTGCTTCTGGGACTTTGGGGAGAAGGTGCACTGGAATCATGTCTGCAATTTTCTTTCCCAGATATGTCAATGCATTTTATTCCCATACTTCTCTTCTCTTACAAATGAGGGTTGAGGAACAAACAACTCATTTCCTGTCACTGAAGCACTCATTAACTTACTGAGACTGTTGTCCTGGAACTTCCACTTTTAGACATCAGTCCAAATACAGAGATTATACAGCCTCCAGTTAAAACTAAACATTAAAATGCACTTAAACCATTTCCAAGAAGTAGATAATCCTATTTGAAATAAACTGTGATGTTTGGGATAGCATGTACATAAAACAAAATCTATCTGGCCTCTCATTCATCATGGACCATAGCGCACCATTCCTACATTCATCCCTGGCAACATGCAACACTAGAAACAAGCAGAGCTAGAGCTTTGGTTGAAGAATGCGGTGCAGATGTTCTTACTGAAATCTCGTAAGAACCATCATCTTTTTCTTTTTCAGATAAGGAAACTAGGATAGAAAGAAGTTAGGTAAGTTGCTCAAGGTTATACAAGTGGTAAGTGATCAAAACCTAGGGAGTTGTTTTCCAAAGTCGGCCCTCATCATTTTGGAGTAAAGATTTTTTTCACTTAGTCTAATATGAAACTTGTCAAGATATACCTTATTTTAATTTTACATCAAGACTATGTGTTTAACTTCCCACATGATCACTTCAATTATCCATTTAATCATATTAACAATAATAATTATGTAATTTCTATTGCATGTCAGTTATGGGTACAGCAATATGATAGTGAAATGCTTAGGTTTTCTCTAATAAATTTCTCAAAAGAAGTCACAGCAGATATATTCCTCATTTCATAAGGATATGACTGGATATGTCTTTGTCAAGGTCAAGCATAAGGAAGTAGAGTATAACTTTAGGGCTCATACCCTCTGACCAGGATCCAACACTTCTACCATACTCTAGAGACACAGCCTTTGCTTGGAATGATGACAACTCAACAGTTGTGTGGCCTCCCTAGCACACGTGATGACACACACTGAGGGAAGCATGTCTATGCTACTCAACCAAAGTTCTAACATGCAAGCCCAGACTGCTTATGAAGAAGCCATTTCTTCCTATCTACTGGAAAAGATGCTACTTTTAAAGCTCACGACAAATGTGTTTGAAATAAAAATGACAGCTCAATCAGCAGGTTTGGCAACAATATCAGGCTCTGGTAAATGACGTTTTCTCATCTGTGTTCCACTGGAAAATTATCTTCCAATGTTTTTCTTGAACTGTGAAGACATTAACAGGTATTTCTGTCAAGAATGATCTTCCTTGGGAGACAAGTGACTCCTTGTAAATTAAAAGGAGTTGATAAACACTATAATCATTGCAGTGAGTGCAAATAGCCAATAGTAAACCTAAGGTGATATTCCTTATTCTTTATTTATAACAACCCTGAAGCAGTTACTAAGAAGGGCTCATGGCCATGACAAAGAAGTAGCTGTGATTTCTATGTTGACTGTACTGTCTGTGGTAGTTTGAATGAAAATGACCCTGTAAGTTTATATATTTGAATACTTGGCTCTCAGTTGGTGAATTGCTTGGGAAGGATTAGGAGGTGTAGCCATGCTGGAAAAGGTGTTGCCTTGTTGGAGGAGATGTGTCATGGGGGCAAGCTTTGGAGTTTTAGAAGCCCAAACCCTTCCTGCTTAGCTCTCTGCCTTGTGCTTGTGGATGGATGAGCTAGGGGCTCTCTGCTATTGCTCCAGTGCCTGCCTGCCTGCCTGTCTGCCTGCCTGCCATGCCTGCCTGCTGCCTGCCTGCCTGCTGCCTGCCTGTCTGCCTGCCTGCCTGCCTGCCTGCCGCCATGTTTCTGCCATGATAGGCACGAACACCAATCCTCTGGAAGCATGAGCTCCACATTAAATGCTTTTATGAGTTGCTTAGGTCATGGCATTTTGTCACAGCAACTGAAAAAATTTGCTTTTGTTCTTGTTCTTGTTACAATACTGGGTCCCAACCCAGGCTTTGGCATATACTAGGCATGGACCTTACTGCTGGGCTACATCCTCACTCTGTCTTATTTTTGTATTTCCTGAATTGCAACTGAATTGTAATATATTAAAAAATAGTAGTAGGTTGGCTGGAGAGATGACTCAGCAGTTAAGAATATTTTTATTTTTGCAGAAGACCCATGTTTGATTCCAGGCACTCACATGATGGTTCACAAACATACTCCAGTTCCAGAGGAGAGATGTTCTCTTCTAGCCCCCAAGAGCTCCTGTATGCATGTGGTTCATATGCAGACAAGCAGGCACACATATATACATAAACTTTTAAAAGGAATAACAGAAATAAAAAAGGAACAGTAGTGTGATTGTGTGTGTATATGTGTACGCTTGTGTATGTGTGTATGTGTGTACATTTGTATGTATGTATGTGCATGTATCTGTATGTATGTGTGCATGTGATGTGTGTATGTATGTGTACGTGTGTTATGCATATGTATGTATGCCTATGTGTGTGTGTGCACCTGTACACTGCAGTGGATAGTAAGAAGCAGAACCGGACTCTAGCTCCTCTGCATTCCAAGCTTTTTCCATTTCCTCATTGCTCTAGAATTTTCACAATAAAACTTTTGCCTTATGGTAAAAACTTGGTCAAACTCTGGCTGCCAGGTCTTTCTAACAATGTAGTTAGAACTAAATGTAAGTTAGGAGGCCTCTGGTAAGCATTCCACATACTGACCCCAAGTGTTCTTGTGTGGAAAGACTGGAGATGTACTTAACATCATCAACACACGTATGTAATCATCAATGCTGTTACCATCTTAGTAATTATCAAGGATGGACTCTGAGAATTTGGGTTAAATTCCAAGCTCCATTTAATCCCCATTTCTCTAAGCTATCTGTTTTGTGGAATGAAGCTAACATGCTCAGAGAGAAGAAATCCAGTTGCACGATAGCAAAAGGCTGATGCATGGCAGCGCTATGAGAAGGACACGTGACCACTCAACAGGAAGGACATGAGACAACCAAAGTCAGGTACCTCGATGACTAACTACACTGACTGCTGTCTGCTGCTGCAGTATAATGGCATCTGAACATTATTAGCCTTGCAAAGTGGCTTGCTCTCATCATGCATCTGATGCCATGACACATCAGGAAAACTCCACAAAAATATAAAAAGGGGAGCATACCCTATTCCAGGGAAGTCCTAACTCCTGTGGAATTCTCCAACATAACTCATTAATTATCCTCTCTTTGACTGAAGTTTGCAGGAGAAACTCTGTCCCTACTACACACACACACACACACACACACACACACACACACACACACACTTTTCTTTGATAAGCTGCTTTCCACCTTGATTATGCTTGTTTGTCTTATAATTGATTTCTAATTTTTTTACTTTTTCTCATCTTATTTCTTTTATGATGGCAACAATATGAAAACTTTGGGAATAGGTCTTGCCTGTTCTTTCTGTGTGTTGAGGGCTATGTTCTGTATCTTAGTTAGGGTTTTATTGCTATGATGAAAAACTATGACCAAAGCAACTTGGGGAGGAAAGGCTTTATTTGGCTGAAACTTCCACAGCACTGTTCATTATCAAAGGAAGTCAGGACAGAAACCCAAGCAGGGCAGGAACCTGGAGTCAGGAGCTGATGCAGAGGCCATGGAGGGGGGCTGCTTCCTGGCTTGCTCATCATGGCTTGCTAAGCCTGCTTTGTTATAGAACCCAGGACCACTAGGCAAGGGGTGGCTCCATCCACAGTGGGCTGGGACCCCCCTATCAATCATAGATTAAGAAAATGTCCTAGACTTGCCTATAGCCTGATCTTATGGAGGCATTTTCTTAATTGAGGCTCTCTCCTCTGCATCAACACTAGCTATGTCACATGCTGTGTGTGTGTGTGTGTGTGTGTGTGTGTGTGTGTGTGTGTGTGTATGTGTGCGTGCACACATGTTGAGGGGTACATGTGGGTGCACATATTATGAAAGCCAGAGGTTGATGTCAGGTACTTAATCACATTCTGCCTTATATTTTGATGCAGGATCTCTCGCTGAACCTGGAGCTCTTCTCTGAGTTGCCTAGACTGGCTGGCCAGCAAGCCCCTGGGATCTTGTTTCTTGTCTCTTATCTCCCCAGTGCTGGGATTACAGGTGCTCACCACAATACAGATGTTACGTGAATGCTGGGGCTTGAACTCAGGTTCTCGTGTGCATGTAGCAAGCCCTTAACCTCCCCGGCCATCTCCCCAGGCTTTTATCTGATCTTCCTGTCATTGAGATTCCCCCATCCCCTCAGTCCTACACTTTAACACTGGCAAACAAACAAACAAACAAACAAACAAACAAACAAACAAACACTACCACCACCACCAAAAAAAAAAACAAAAAAAACAAAAAAAACCCACAACTGGGAGGCTGGAGAGAATGCTCAGCAATTAAAACAACATAGGTCTCTTGTGGAAGCCCCAAGTTTTGTTCCCAGCATTCCTGTTCAGAGGACACGATGCCCTTTTCTGACCTCTGTAAACACTTGCACACTTTGTGCATCTACCTCCATACAAATCCAACTCACATAATTAAAAACAAAAGAAATCCTTTTAAAAATGTAACCAGGCACTATGTCATGAATTAGTTTCTCTCTTTTGGTTGCTATTGTTGAAGAGACCAGACATTTTATTTGGAAGAAATCCTCTAGCTAAACTTCCCTGATTTTCATCTACATTTGGTATGTGGTGTGCTCACCTCTCCCTCTAGTTTCCATTTGTGAGCATATCTAGATGAGCGGCTGGAGTCAGAGCCACTTTTCTGGCAGGCCATGTGCTGTGCTTCCATCAGAGGATACAGTAGAGGGATTTTATTTTGGTAGGATGTTGGTGTGCATCCCCGCTGCCCAGTGTCGACGATGTGTTAGGAGGTACAAAGGGGAGATATTCCAATTTGTCATTCCTTCTTTTACACTGTGTCATATGCTCGATAAAGAGAAGGTCGACTTTATCTGGTCTGCCTGAAGGATAGCCTAAGGAAAGGCAGGAAAAGGGACGGCTCTCGTCCCTGACTCATTGGGTTTTGGAATATATAAGCTTTTTCCTCATCTTCCTAAGTGGCCTGTGTCACAGAGCTTTTTCTTTAGCAGTATTCTAAGTTTGCCAGTATGAATATGCTTGGTGAGTTTCAGGCCTTTTTAGTCACTCTCCTTATAATCCTCACTGCCCACTCTGGGTCCATCATGGCTTGTTGCAGCATTTGAACCCTCTCAACAGGACTCTAGTGACCTCTGATACCTTTGTAACTGAGTCACTTTTTATACTATCCTATGTTTCTCTCCTGCCACTTCCAGTTACAAAATCCCACTGTGTTTCCTTAGAGATACCCTTTGCCTCCATCTCTTCTTTGTCTTTGCCAGAGTTCTGGTCCATGATCAATAGTCCCATTATAACCCTGGTGTCTTCCCCTTCATCGAATGCCTGTCTCTAATATGTCCTCACCCTCAGCATAAAGGCTTAGCAGAGCAGCAAACCCTCCTAGACCCACCCTTCCCTATTGAGAAATCATCCTTGACCCATGTCTATTCATACACAAAGGAAATGCAAGGGCACTTGGTGAATTTGGAGATCCACCATGGCCTTATGCCAGAGGTTCCCCCAAGGTGGCATTTCAGAAGCACATCCCCTTCCAGCACACCTGCACCACAGATTCCTTACTTTCCACCTGCCCTGGTTTGCTGAAGCAGCTCCTCCGTATTCCAAGGCTCAGTTCAGAAGTACTGCCTCTCCTTCACTTCACAAGCTGTGAACCACCTTCACTGGCCTGTTCCTTATAGGGTTTTTCATTCAATAGTTCATATACGAGTCATCCATTCACATGCCTGCATAAGTTCAAACTTAGACCAGAGCTATGTTGCTCATATTCCAATATCTGCTTATTAGTATTTTGGGAAATGTTTAAATGATGCTGGACTGATATCTTCTGAAACCTGTTTTCCAATTCTTTCATCACATGTAAGTGAAGCTCTACTTCAGTGGTAAATAAGATGCTTTACCTTGTACTCAATCTGTTAACATTTGCTTCCAGGATAAACCCCTGAAAAAAAGACCTCCAACATAAAAAACATTGTGTAATCATGGCCAATTCAGTCATCTCTTTCTGAATGAAGAATTTTTTTTTTTTTTTAGGAAAAAGAACTAACTGCCTAATAACAGAATATAAGTCTATGAGGTTAAGTCTGAAGAATCTGTCAAAATTGAATTAGACTACTAGGAAAGAATGTACAAGTCAGCTGGGCTTGGCACATGCTTGTACTTACAGCACTACAGAGGCAGAGCCAGGAGCATCATTACTTTGAGCCAGCCTGGGCTACTTAGTGAGTTGCAGTGAGACTTTCTTTTTATCAATTGTTGTTTAAGAACATTTGTAAATATAGATGACAGGTAGGTATGTGAAGTCTATAGGTATGCTATATGTGAAACACTACAATTACAAAGAAAGGTTGAATTACTGCCCCTTGGTGCTGTTTTGTTCTCTACATGCTGTTAGTCCTCTTGGCATGCAGCTAAGCATTTTTAAGGACATTTGAACTAAACATTGAACTGTCTACTTAGAAAACTATATGTCAACAACCCCAAACCACAAGTTTAGCACCTCAAGTTATATGATATTGAATATATTTGGTAGGAATGAATAGAATGAAATTACTGAGGTCCCTGTTCAAACCATAGGCTTCTCAAAGTGCACTCCTTTCCAGCAAAGGTCACAGTAACCAATGTGTGTGGTGGCATGGACATCCATTGATTTGGGTGTAGTGAGTTTTACTGTGAGTTTCTAATATAAGAGTATAATTTTAAGCTTCACATCACACCTGAGAGAGAGAGAGAGAGAGAGAGAGAGAGAGAGAGAGAGAGAGAGAGAGAGAACACAATCTTTCTCCAAGGCAATTCTCTGTATAACCATGACTGTCCTGGAACTTGCTTTATAGACCAGGCTGAACTTGAACTCAGAGATCTGCCTGTCTCTACCTCCAAGGGCTGGGATCAAAGGCATGAGCCACTACTGCTCGGCTTGAGAGAACATTCTTATTAATGATATAAATGATATACGGAAAATGCCTGGTGAGTTGGATATCTCCACTGCCAAGGAATATGGAGAGCAGTAAGAGAATATTAGTGGCATATGGGACTAATATGTTACTTTCCTATGTGGGTGTGAGTATGAGTGAAAAAATTTCACATTGAGAAAAGTCTAGATTACAAGAGATTACATGTCTTGTTGGCTAGAATTATATAGGTGTAAGAATGTAGAATTCTGACTTCCCAATAAGTAGTTTTTGTACAGAGTCTGAAAACATTTTCCTTCATGCATAGTCTTCACAAAAGAGGCAAACAATAAAATTAAAACAGAATTAAGGACACTAGATATTTGATTTTTTTCAAAACTTGGAAGACTCTTATACTGTTATTTTCATTTTAATGATTCAAATATAGAACTATTTATTCAACACATTTTCTTTAACTTTTAAAAATTTGTTGACTTTGTGGGGGATGGGTACATGCTTGCTATGGCATGGGTGTGGAAGTTAGAGAGAACAACTGTAGTGGGAAGCAGTTCTGTCTATGACCTTGAAGCACCGCCCCTAGAGATGCAGCATGCAACTGCTCTACCTGCCTATGACCTTGAAGTACACGCTACTGGGGCGTGGCCTCTCGGTACCCTTAGGACCTGAGATGCACATAGGCAGACTCTCCCTTCACTCCCTCCTGAGACTTGGATGTGGGACTGACTCAGACAGCTGGAACAGCGTTCCGTTCTAGCACCTGTAAAATTCTGTTCTGTACAGTGAGTTTTTCTCCCCTAAAAAATTCCTTTGCCCTTTAAGCAGACTCCACAGATTTCCTGCATTATCTGATGCCCAACTTGGGTGGGCTCTCTACAGCCTTTTTCCACTAGGAGAAACTTTCACTCGAGCTAGCCTTATACTCCCTCTGAATCCTGCTGCATTCATTCCTAAAATCGAGGGGGAAACCCCAAAACTTTATGAGACAGTATGTCCAGAGTGGGGTGAAAGGCAGTGAGGTGACAGCGATAAGAGAAGGGAGTGGCCCCTAGCCTGGTCGGATGGAAGCCATTTGCCAGCTGAAGGCAGGAACTCCTGCCTTCTAACATCTGCTGTGCAAGCCTATATAGAGGCTGACAGAGGCTAATGGTCACTTCCTATATAGACATTCTACAGCAAAGGACCAAAGACGCCAGCTTAAGTAATGACCTTGTGTGTTTTCCTCAAAAAAGCCTGGGAATTGCAAAAAAGTGTTGAATTTAAGTTTATTTTTCCTGTGGATGAGTGTTTTGCCTGCATGTATGTAAGTGACTACTTGTAGATCTGGTGCTCATGGAGACCAAAGGTAGAGTCAGCTCCCCTGGAACTGGGGTTACAGTGATGAGCTGCCATGTGGGTCCTGGGAACTGAACTTGCAGCAAGTGTTCTTCACCACTGAGACATCCTCCGAGCTCCCTCATTTAGGTATTTTAACAACTTTTTGAAGATGGAAACTTCAAGTTCAGCCAAAATGTTCTCTATGACTACTGTATTTTTTTTCTTTAATGAGCTGAGATTCTCCCTCAAGGAGCCTGTCCCCACATCTGGATATTTCTTACTTCCATGTCTCTTCATTGAGAAGCCCATGGTTCTGCTCTTATGTTTGTCTTTCTCCCAATCACGTGTCTGTTTTCTTAACCCTGTGCTTAAACCTATATTAAAACACCTTCATTAAACATCAACTCTGCTCCCTAAGCTGGCTGCTCTGAAATTCCCAGTGTGGCATGGGAGGAGATTTCTGAAAGTCTAGGGGAACTCCCCGGCCTACTAGGGCAACAGTGGAGAGCTGTGCTTCCTGTCTCTGCCCCTCCAATGCCAACATACCAAAAAGTCCTCCCCGAGATTTTACTGGTTCCACTAGCTATGATTTAATAGTGTTCTAAATGCAATCAAATCAGTTGACTTGTTAATGTAAAGAAAGACCTTTCTTTTCCCAATCATGTTGTTAGGTTATACAATATTTGATTGAATTACAGAATTGTAATTACTGAAATTACATTACAGTTACAAAAGCTAGTTCAAGCAGACCTGGGAAGTCCAATTATTCTAAGCTGAGGGACGTGTGAGGGCCCAGGTGGACTGGAGCAGTCATCAGCCCTCAGATTCTATGTTTTGAGAAAAGAACAGAAAATTTTAGTTAGGGCAGGAAGTTAGTTAAGAGGAAATAATCCAATAAATACTGTATTTTAGTTGAGAGCATATTTAACAGTAATATTTAAAAATTGCTTTAAAAATTACAAAAATAAAATAAATTACATGCACAACTTTGAACAATACAGAGATTTCTGGATAGAGGGACACAATGTCATAGCGACATTAACTTTATTTAACATTGGGGGGCATGGCTCAGTGAGTAAAAGTTCTTCCTACGAGCCTGATAACCCAAGCGCTCTGTCCCCAGAACCTACTAAAAAGCTGGGTGAGGCGTGCCGTGCAACCTCAGCTTTCCTTCAACGGGAGTAGGAGAACAAGGGAAATCACCTAGAAGTGCTGACCGGCCAGCCTGGAGTACTCCAGAGGTAACCTGACTCTAAACAAGGTGGAAGGGGAAGACTGCTGCTTTTTAAAAGTTGTCTTCTAACCTGCATACACGCATGCTGTGTGTGTGTGTGTGTGTGTGTGTGTGCGCGCGCGCACGCGCGCATGCGCGCGTACACACACAAAATCATTAAACACACACATCACTAAACACACATATACAATCATTAAACACATACACACATCACTAAACACATATACACACACAAATTGGAACAATTGAATTTTAATCAAAATCAATGAAATTTTACTTTAAACTGGCAGAAACAATATTTTTTTAAAAAAACTAAAAAATGCAAAAAAGATTAGTGATATTCTGAAATATAATACAAGGAACTTCATACTAACAGATGCCAACACCTGCCACACAGGGACAGCAGGTGAAATTTTTGTGGCTGTGGCCACAGGGAAAGCTAGGTCAATAAATAGCTTTTGGTTCAGTTAGGCGGCAGGGTGAGGTGGGGTGTGGTGGGGGCAATTTGATGTTTTGGAAGGCTGAAGAAGGGATGAAGAAGGAAGAGTAAAAGTTTGAGGCCAGCCTGGGCTATGTAAAGAAACTGTCTCAAAAAAATTAAATCCTCAAACTAGTTAGAATTTTTTATTGAGCTTTATGAAGAAGTTATTTATGAAAGCTGGAAACAGATTACTCCATGATGCTAAAACATTTAGAAAGAAAATAAATCATATCATGATTTATTAACTCCATCAATTACAATATAAATTTCAGATGAGTCCAAAACATAAAGATGAAAAATTAAATAATAAAAGTAGTAGAAAATGCTTGAGTGGTTTTATAATCTTTAGGTGGAGAAGTCCTTCCATTATGTAAAATCCCAAACAATTACAGAAGGAAAGCAGAGTTTCCACCAGTAAAATGGCCTTTCTGAGGATGTAGATCTGGTAGTGTGTTTGTCTAGTGTTCCTAGAAGCCTGGGTTCACCCCAATCACCACAGAAACCATGTGCACTGGTGATCTCTGCACTGAGAAGGAGATGCAAAGGATGACTTTTTTAGTAATGATACATTTATAACATGGATTGCTGTGAAATCAATTAGAAGATAAATCAACATTTTATATTCAATGACATGATAACATTTTCTTCATTTAATAGGTAAAAAATGCTTGTGAAATAACACAAATATTACTTTTAGATAAACTGCATATACTATTGCTTCAAAGTACAGGAAGAGGCTTCACTGGGTCATTTTAAAAGGCTTTCTCTGTGGACTGATCATGCTAAGTAAATTCAAATGATCTACTTCACCTCAGTGGTGTGTACTGCTGCCGTGGATTTGGAGTTACAGAACAATTGTAAACTCTAATGCAGGTTAATGCAAATGTCTCCTCACACCACTGTTGCCAGAGGGAGCTGGCTTTCAAGGAAGCAAGTTAATTTCCCATAAATCAAGTCAAAAGAAATTGCTGCATTCTCTAGATATCTATGTTGCAATATTGTAGAAAAACTTTGTTGGGGTTATGTTTTAATCCTTGGAGTCAAAGTTTCTTTTTCCTTTTCTTCCCCCGAAACTATAGCTCAGTGACAAAGATAATGTTGAATAATGGCCATTGTAAACAAAAGGATATGGATTAGAAAATTGATAGTAATTGGGAAAGTCTTCTATATTGTCTCCAAATAAATACACAGAGCCCTTGCTAGGGGCAGCAGAGAGAGACGCTCTGAGCTTCAGATCTCCCCACAGTGTACACGAGGGCCAATTTGGTTTTCCTTTCCAGTGATTCCTTGCTGTCATTTATTGTCAATTCATAAGGAAGTAGACACTGTTAATTTGGCATAATATTTAAATTAGGCTTCATCGGCCCTGTGTTCTTTGGGGGGAAACGATAGATTAGTTTTATTACTGTAACAAATGAAGATATGTAGAAAATCCAAGTGATGCCCTCTATAAAGCCCAACACGGGCTTTCAACTCAAATCCTAATTGAATATTGACTGAGTGAGAGCTTTGGACTCTCTTCAGAGAAACAGAAGGAAAAAAATATGAAAAGCTCTTTGGACTCAATGTTGAGCCAGGGTTGTTTATAAATGCTGCTGGGGGCGGGGAGACGTGCCTCCGATTAATTAAAACGAGGATGGAGCTTAACTGTGTCTGTTAACTTTAAATACCTGTGCTGCTGAATCATTACAGCAGTTCCTGAGCTGCTGTGGAAGAGAAGAAAGGAGGCCTCCTTTCCTCTGCCAGTGGGCAGGACACCCAGCAGATCATGTGGGGCTTCTGTCACCCTGGGAAAGTTGTTCTAACTGTCACGGGAAAATGCTGGAGCTGATAATGTCCTTTGCAAATAAGACCCTAGGCATGTGTTTAAAGCCTCAAAGCTTTATGGGAAAACAAATCACCCACAGTAAGGCCATTTTCCATCTGGCAACCCCCAGGAGCCTGACTTCAGTGCTATGCCACAGGAGTCACTCAGGGGTCTGTCTCTTCTTCAGTCAACCTTTTCCCTACCAGGCACAGGACAACTGGCAAAGCCATGTCTTTCTCAGTGTGACTGCCCTCTGGTTCTGACTTCTCTGGCTACTCACAAGCTTTCTATGTATTCTTTGCTGTAGTTTTATTTGGCTTCTGTGTCTTTGCTCATTTTCCCAAGGACATCTATTCTCCTGCCTCCCTGTACCCAGAGACTCCCTATTTCTCAGCTAAAAATGTACCTTCCCCTGGAAGCTTCCAGTGACCTGATAGGCACTGTCTTGTTCTGAAGTCCTTAAGATGGTCCATGACCTGGTAACCCAAGAGCACCTGAATCTTACTACAGGCCTAAATCCCCTGTCCTCTCAGGAGGGCTATAGTTTGGAACTTTGGAAGTCTGGGCTGACCCTGGGGCCTTTTTCTACCCGTCTACTTAGGCACACACCCTGTGTCCACCAATAACACATAAGAGGTAGTAAAGGTGAAGTACCCAAGAATGTGGGAGAAGAGACAGACAAATGTAAATATCACGCTTCCTTCTTAATGTAAGCCGGACTGATGGTTAACAACGAACTTCCCAGGAGTCTTTCCACTAACACCAGACTCCTTCTACTCGAGGAGCAGTGACAAGCATGGAAGAGAGTAGCCCATCCTCCACGTGCCTAAGCCTTCCACTGCAGGATGGGATCCCAAGACAGCGGGGCAAAGATGTCCTTTTAGTATGGTTGGGCATTCTTTCTCTAGGACCCCAAAGGGAGTGGCACTGTTAGGAGGTATGGCCTTGTTAGAGTGGGTGTGGTCTTATAGGAGGAAGTGCGTCACTGTGGAGGTGGGCTTTGAGGTCTCCTATGCTCAAGATACTGCCCAGTGTCTCAGACCACTGTCTGTTGCCTGCAAGATGTAGGACACTCAGCTCCTTCTCCAGCACCATGTCTGCCTGCACACCACCATGTCCCACCACAATAATGGACTGAACCTCTGAACTGTGAGCCACCCCACTTAAATGATTTTCCTTATAAGCGTTGCCATGGTCATGGTGTCTCTTCACAGCAATAGAAACTCTGACTAAGACAGACTCTAGCCCTACAGCATAACTCAGGCCTTTCTATATCCTTTTGTGGACCTGGTGTTCTCCTGGCCTTATTGTAGTATTGTGTCCTTGAAGGTTGGTTTTACTTGATTGATATGATTTCCCACATGTTGTCCAGGAGAATGTTTGCATCAGAGCATTGGTCACTGAATTTACATATAATTTAAAGGGGTAGAACCTTGCTTCTCATTAGTCAGGTTTGCAGAAAACCGGCATTCACACTCCACACATTGACAAATACAGAGAAGCTGATACGGAAAAAATAAAGCCAAGTATAATGCATCTCTGAGAAAGTATTCCAGAACTACTGCTTCTACATACAGCGAATAATTTCATGAGATTTTCCCCAAACTTCCCCACAAAACTATAAAGTGCTAAGTATTACACTCAAACCTAATCTGTGACCTTTTCTTGCCACGTGAAGACATTTACGTTCCTTTTTTGTCTCTCTCTCTCTCCACAGTCTGCTTGTGCTGGGGAGACGGGCCAGGCATAAAGTGTCTGCTGAATAAACAAGAGGACCTGAATTTGGATCCCCAGAACCCACCTCAAAACCAGGCACAACATCTATAACTCAGCACTGGGGTCCAGAGACAGATGGATTCTTGCAGCTCATTGGTCAGCTGGCCTCATTCATTGAATCTACAAAGTCCAGGTTAACTGAGACCCCATCACAACAAATACAGTGGAAAGTGATCAAGGAAGACATCTCATATTGACCTTTGGCCTATTCACACATATGAATCACATCTGCATGCACATGTGTGCAACCCTACATGAACACTCATATGTAAACTGCACACATAAACATATGCAAAAAAAGAAGATCAATCTGCTTAAAACGTTCTACTCTTCAGACCACTGCCCAGTTCAATGTCCGGAGGCTTCCCTGGTCTGCAGGGTGAATGCTCACCCCTCCATGCATGGGCACCAAGGAACATCTGTCTGCAAGCCTTTGCTCTTCCTTCCTTCCTCTCTATCAATGTTTGGGTCTTTTACAATGGCATCTGTCCTCTCAAGGGCCCTCAGATTTGCTTTGTATTTTCTGGGCCCTAAAGAGTTGAAAGAATCTTTCCTCCCTTCTAAACACACCCACTGCTGTCATCTGACCTTTGGACCTCATTGGTCAGCTACAGGTTTAATCCAGATAGTGCTTGCAGGGCTGAGGAGATGGTGCAGCAGTTAAGAGCACTGGATGCTCTTTCAGAGGACTCCAGTTCTATTCCCTGCACCTAAAAGTTCTATTCCCTGCACCTAAAAACTGTAACTACAGTTCCAGAAGGTCTGACTCCCTCTTCTGGCCTCCTCAGTCACCAGGCATGCATGTAGTGCACATATATACACACAGGTAAAAAAATCCATACACATAAATAACATAAAAATAACAAAAAATAAACACATAGTATTTTCTTCATAAAATCTAGCAAAAGGTATTTATATGGTGGTTGAAGGTTTGGACCTTTTGAGAATCTAAAAACGTACTAAGTCTGAGGACATAAATAAAATACATTAACTTAATTAAACACAGCTGAATAAGTCCTCAAATGCCTTCTAAAAACATGTCATCGTCATTTTAAAATTTTGTCCTCATAAAATATTTTTATAATCCCAAACCATTGGAGACATTGTTTCCATTTATAAGGATTCTGTGAAAACAACCTAATCCCTGGGAAATGACTCACTATCTTATACAGCTAGTTTCAAAAACACGATTTGAAAACAATACATTCCAAGTTTTTGTAACAAAAAGTTACCTGAACATGAAATGTGAGGTACATTTTAAAATATTTGTTATGGAGTGGTAGCCCTCCACAGGCGGCAGTGACCAGGCCACTCTTAGTATGAATCTGAGACCAACAGCACAGAAGAGGGAGTCCTAAATGCAGGTAGGAAGTCGCGGTCCATTGTTGCTGTTCTTTCCAATCAGGAGGAAACTCACTGGTCCACACTGTGGAGTATAAGGAGTCCCTTACAAAACAGGGGCTCAGAATACATGTCCTATCTATGCAAAGTGCTGTTTTGGTGAATGAAATCTGAGCAATATGCTACAAATATGGCCATTCCATAAACAATCATGGACACATGCATTGACTGTTGAGTATCTGTTCTGTACAGAGACTGCCAGACACTGCAGTAAATGAATGGGTACAGTAATGTATGGATACAGTAAATGAGTGATTTCTGTAAAATCGAAGAAAGATGGAAAACAACTGAGATCCGATGGACCCAATGGTCTGACTTTTTAACAGAGCACACAGTGACATGTACAGGCTGAAGTTACATTGCTTGGGCTATGACCCAGCTCTACTGTCTACTAAAAGTATAACCCAGGCAAGTTTATTAACTACTTTAGTTCCCTGCCTCTGTAAGATTGAGATGGCTAGTTACTACACTATACAGTTATTAAATTGCATAAGGCCTTCAAATATACAAAACAAGGACTATACAGACTAAACACCTGATGTCTTCATTACTCTTTTTTGTTCTTTGTAATAACATCATCTTCTACCTGTAAGAGTCACAGTGGGTGGGTGGGGTCTTTAAAACAGAAGTGCAAAGGACCTTGAGACCCAAGTGCACATGGATGGTTTGGGGATACTCAAATGGGTCAAAGCCAAACTGACATGCAGGAAACTGTAGGAACTGAGGATGGGTGGAACAGGAATGATGCCACACAAGCAAATTCAGGTTTTATCCTGTATATGCGATAGGAAGCTGCAGAAAACCTCTGGGCAAGACTGAATTTGTGTTTCAAAAAAAAAAAAAAAATCCTCTGGTAGTTGGATGGGGCATGGGCAAAGAAAGGAGGCCAGAGGTCTGTCAGGGGGTGTGATGGTTGAAGACAATTATCAATTGGATGGTCTAGAATCACTTAGGAGGCACAGCAATAGGGACTACTTAGATTAAATTGACCTTTAAATGCCTGTGAGTGATTGTGTTGATGAGGTTAGTTAAGGGGCGAAGACCCACCCTGAAGGAGTGTGGCACTGTTCCTTGCACTTGGATCTTGGACTGCACAAAAGGGAGAGACCTAGCTCAAACCTAGCAGTCTTTCCTTCCTGACTTCAGCTACAATGTGACCAGCTGCCTCGAGTTCCTGCCACTGTGGCATCACGGCCATGATGGCCCGTGCCCTCCAACTGTGAGCCAGAATAGGTCCTTTTGTGTATAAGTTGCTTTTCTTCAGAGTGTTTCATCACAGCGAAAAGAAGAGCAACCAAGACAGAAAGGTCATACAACCATGCATGCAAGCAAACTTGAGGCCCCAAGTAGGTCCATGAGCTATGAAATGAAAAAGGGGAGAAGGAAATTAATAGTTTAATAAGGTATATCAAAAGAATCTGTGCAGGACAAGGTGGTAAGGATGAACAATAGTAGATGTAAAGCTGGGTTGTATGTTTCTGCTGTGACAGTTTAGATGTATGACAGTTCCATTGTGCACTCATCAAGCAGAAAATGCAGAGGCAAAGGATCTGGGTGAGAGAATACCGTTACTGTTGAGTGGTTTTATCTAGGAGAAATGCCATGGAAAGTGGTATTCTTCTATGTGTGGCTTGTAGACCTGTGCCTTCAGTGGGCTGCTTGTTATTGGCTGTGGTCTAGATGAAGTACTTATACTCAAACTACATAAGCCTCATCACTAAATATTTTTTTAACTATGTTTGAAATAAATATGTTCAAATTGGCTGAAAATCCTCTTGTAGCAAGGCCTTCAAGTATGAGAAAAACCATAGGATGATTTTCATTCTTGTCCAAGTTGTTTGTCTCACTACAAGTTGTGAGAAGCCATTCACTGGCTTCCATCAGTCTGTAGCCACACCTGGAATAGTGTTAATGCAAGCATCTGGACACCCAGTACTGGCAGAATGGGAAAAGGTCTGTACCGGAGACAAAGATACAAGAATTGGAAATGTGATGATTTGGGTGGCTAAAGCCATTGTTAGTGCTAGTACCACCAAAGATGAGACAGCTTGGGAGAGGGCTATATTAATTAGGATTGCTCTAACTAAGCATTGTAAACCACATACCTTCAACAATGGGGGTGGTGGCAGATGTGGCCCCTCAGAAATGTGAGGAGGAATCTGCTCTGTGACTCTGCCCTAACTTCTGGATTACTGGGGCAATTTTCTGTGGTCCTTGCTTCTAGAAGCATCACTGCAGACTCTCTTCCTCTTCACAGAGTATCTTCCCAATGTGCATGTCTCTGGGTCCAAATGATCCCTTTTCATAGGGACATTAGCTATGATGAATTAGGGGAGACTCATCTTCAAGTAGTATGTTATTTTCTTTAAAGTCTCATTATAGGATCCTGAGGTTAATGCTTTTCCATATGAATTTTGGGGTACATAATCACCCATAACAAGGGCCAAGAACTGAAATCTGGAGAGAAAACTAATATTTAAAATTATGGCTAATGAATGGCTGTAGATAAAAGTGCTTGGCACACAAACATGATAACATGAGTTCAATCCCATTGTGGAAGAAGAGAACCAACTCCTGAATGTTATTTCATGGCCACATGAGCCAGCACATGCATGCACAGTAATAAAGTGAACTCACTACATCTTGCCTTACACTAGTTTTTCTATATGGGTACACTTCAATCTCTTAGGCAGACTGGTAGGTTACAGGAGGTGAGGAGGGCTGTCCAAAATGACTATGAGTGTTTTACTTACAGGATCCAGTGAGTTTCTTATTTATAGAAGTGGCTCAAAACAATGTATAACATTGTCTGATGATGTCTAACAAACAAAAATTGAATATGGAAGAGCCCCCAAGAAATGTTTTAAACACAGTATGTTATGACACACTGTCTTATAGACAACAGTTGCTATACTTGTCAGAAAGATCGCCAAAGTAGATGTGCAAGTTACATTTCAACTCATTTGCTTAAACAACACCATGCCTACCATCCACACCAAAAGGCTGTTTTTCTACATGGGCAACAGAAGGCGTGATTATTTGCAAGAATTTTCACTGTTTTCCTTTTGCCTTCTGAAGTGGCACAGTTGATTGCTTGAACCACTCTGTACTTTTGCCAAAACCCCATTGTCTCTTTGAAAGTGTTAAACCCCTTGGAGGGTTTGCAACTTAGTGAGTGCTCCTGGAACACCTTTAAAATGCACTTTCCTTTCATAGGCTGCTGGAAGATGGCTCAATGGGTGTGAGTGTTTACCCTGTAAACAGGAGGACCTGAGTTTGAAACTCCAGCATCCACAGGGAAATCTAGGGGTGTTACAGGTGCCAAAGACCCTAGTTAGCATGGTGGGAGATGGAGATAAGCAGATCCTAAGAGCTCACTGAGTAGCCAGCCAAGTTGAAATAGTGAGCTTCTGCCTCAGTGACAGACACTATCTCATAGCCATAAGGTAGAAATGATGTCCTTCAATGAATATGCTTGTCTAGGTTCCTGGGTACATATGCCCCAAAACTCACGTGTATACACACAAATATACACAACACCACAAACAGTGCACACACACACACACACACACACACACACACACACACAATCTTTTACTCCCTATTCTAGTTTGCCTGTTGCTATGATGAAACAGTCTGAGCAAAAGCAACCTTGGGAGGTTATATCAGCTTACAGCTCATAGTCCATCATCAAAGGAAGACAAGGCAGGAATCTGGAGGCAGAGACTGAAACAGAGACCATAGAGGAGTGCTATTTACTGGCTCGCTCACTAAGCATAAAGCTCTGCTACTTTTCTTATATAGCCCAGAACCACTTGCCCAAGGATGGCACTGTCATAGTGGGCCAGACCCTCCTACATCAGTTGGCAGTCAAGACAATGTCCAATAGACATGCCCACAGGCCAGTTGTGATCTGGGCAATTGAAGTCACCTCTTCCCATCTGACTCTAGTTTGTGACAATAAAACTAACCAGCATACCCCCCATCTCTCAATTTCAGAATAACAGTTGGCAGGCTGAAATATCTGTGCACTTCATCATTGAAATAACTTTTCAAACCTTTCTCACACTTGTTAAAAATAAAAGTAATGAAACAGCAAAGAGCATTTTCCCCTTTAAAGAGGTATCAGAAAAGCCCATACACATAAATAATTTAATTCCCTTGTAGATATTTCATACCTATAATATCCTTATTACTATGCCAATGTGCAAGAGTCCTATAGTTATTACTTATTCATAATCCAACCTAATCTGGAAGAGATGGCTTACAATAAAAGAACAGAGAAAATAATGCCTGATTCTTCTAAATGTAGTGAAAAGTAATATACTTTCCTATGTTAAATATACAGAACCTAGAGATCCCAGGACTTCCACAACCCTCCAATTGTCACTAGAGTGTTGGTGACTGCCTTTTCTTTCTTTTTCAGAAATGGCAAGTTGGCTTCTTCCCATTGAAAACTTGCTAGGAAATAGAATGCTGGTGTGAAATTTCAACATTTTCAAAGGACCTACTGTGTGTCCGACATTATTTGATAGGTGAGTAATTGAAGAAAAATAAAATGTCTCTGTCTGTGGAAGAGAGGCACACACAAAAGTAATTTAAATATTGTGTACATGAGGTAGATTGAACTCAAGATTACAGAGTTGTGTGGGAGTTAGCCCAATGTAAAGGCTTGGGACAGTTTCCTAAGGGAGCTAATGCCAGAGTTAATTAAAGGACAAATAAGAATGAATCAGAGAAGGGGAGTGGGGTGTTCTAGAATAAGAAGCAGCTACAGAAAAGGTTACAGCAGTAAGAAACAGTATAGGAACCCTGGGGGAACAAAAATTTGTGAATGCTATTATGATGGCTACTGTGAGCATTTCCTCTGCAACATGAACCATATATAAGGGACTTGTGAAGCATCTGCCATACTTTTCTCTTGCAATTCTTGATAATGTTTCTCCATTTTATAAAAGAAGAAGTGGGTGGGGAATGGATCTGTTAGGGTTTGGATGTGAAACATCCTCCTCAGGCTCATGTGTTTGAAGTGTAGGACCCTGGATGGCAGTACTATTTTGGTGGATGGTGGGTTCTTTATGAAGATGTATGGCTATATATAGGGAGCCTCATGGGTCATAGTCCTCCCCTAGTTCTGGCTCAAGTCTTGATTATTGATTGGCTAAGATGTAAGCAAGCAGTCTCCTGTTCCCACTGCCACAGCCTCAAGTCACCATGGACTCCACTATGCCTATCCCATCCCACTGCACAGCACACAAACTTTAACTATACCCCCCCCAATCATTCCTCAGTCAAGTGGAAGGTATTTATTTGGTCATAGTGTCATGAAAAGTAACTTAGGTCACATAGTCAGCAGTTCACAAAATTTAATTTAATTTAGGTCACATAGCTCACCAGCTAAACAGAAATTTAAACTATGGAATGAAAGTATACAGAAGTGAAGGACTTCACTACTGTGCCATACATTGTCTATTTCTGTAAGTCTTCCCTGCCTGGATATATGAACATATATACGCACTTACTATTGCCATACATGCTTAGAATTTACTCTTTATACGAACATAATGCACTTTATAAGTTCATTAGTGATGGCAACAGTTCAACACTACAACAGTAAACCAACATTTGTAAAGAGCTGTTTGTACCAAGACCAAAATTTCAAGACTTGAAGAAACAAAGTGCCCTATTGTATGACAGAAAGCATAAGGTGGGGGAAGGAAGGTGACAAGGAGAGTAAGGAATTCTGGGAGTCCCACCACAAGCCACATGAGTGGCCCAAGACTCTGTGAAACATGTAGCAAGTCTTTCCACTAATGTGTTTGCCATTAGTCATTTAACAAATCACATGTTCAAAGGTGGGGGGAGGTTAAGCTAAAGAAATGGATCCTTTTTCTTTCCATAAAATTAGTGAAGCATCTCAGCAAAGAGGAGGACAGAGATATACAGCCTGCGTGGCTCCATCTAGTTTGTAGAAGATGCCATAATGACGGCCACCTGCTTGTCTAGATTTTCCTATGTTGCTGATAATAGAAACTAGTAATATATCCCTTACTATGGCAGGGATATATCACATACATTAATTCTCACAAGCATTACAGACAAAAATAATGTTTATATGCACACATATGTGCGTGTATGTATATATGTATATGTATATGTACATAAACTTGGCCAATGCAAGAACTAATACTTATTTTACACTAACCAAATGTCCTGTGCTGTTCTAAGAGCTTTACTATATTATCTCACTTAATTTTCATAACAACCCAAAGATGACAGTACAACTACCCACCCTCTATTCTGCTGGTGCATACATTGAACCTCTGAGAGAATAAATAAACTGCAGATCACAGAGTCTATAACTGGCTGCCACAGGTAGGAAAGATTCCCAAGTCTCAGAGTTTAAGCTCTTAACCACTGTCCTTACTGTCCATTGAGATATGAACAGTAATGACCAGACTAACTGTCAACGGTCTCCCTCCTTAATTATCTGATAAGATAATTAAGAACAGAAATAAGAAATAAGAACAGAAAAGCAATTCTATTACAGGCTTGGAACAACCAATAAAAATTAATAAGGTAGTGCTGACCATCAAGCCTCTAATTCTGTAGAAATGAAGACTCTGATCCTAACAAGAAAACAAGAACAGTTGCCAGAAGCAGGGAAAGTGGTGTTCCAAGTGCCAGACTCTCTCCCAGGAATGCTACCCAGGGGCTAGGGTCAGACCAACAGTATCTGTTAAGCAGCACAAAGAAGGGTTTGGAAAGACCTACAGCACTGCTGTTCTACCCTCTAGACAAATATGGCTCCCTTCTTGGAACAAATATAATTAAGTTAAAAGTGATGCACATTCTATTATTTAAGTGATGGCAGGGGAGTCTTCTTTGAATTGCTTTTCATAAATCTACAACAATTCTGTCCTAATGTTGTCATGATATTAAACATAAGAAAAGCTGACATTCAAATTTCTCACCATAAAATGTCTAGAAGTTACAAGAGCTGAGAACTAATTAAAAACAGGGGAAATATAGACAAAATAACTTTGTGGATTGGCTCCAAGTTACAAGTTACAGCTTAAAATTTCCCGTGTAGTCTGTCTTCCAACCTCATCTGAAAATCTGCATAGCTGGATGAACTGAATTCATCTCTAACCACCCTGGATCATTTGGAAAGTGCCTTATTTCATAATGTGAAAACATGCCAACTCCAAGCTCAAAGGATTTTATGTCTTGCTAATGAGCAACTGCATTTTCCAGAACAATCAACTATTATATCTAAAGAGACATGAGCAATTATCTAAAGGTGCCTTGCCCCTTCCTGCAAATGACAGATGAACTTACCTAGAAATAGAAGACTTGCCTGTAATCTATGATCCACTAGTGGTAGTATTTTACTTCAGACACAGGTTTCAATATATACAATATCTAGATTTTTAAAAATTGTGCAAAGTCATCTGTGTACTGCTTCCTGAAAATTTCCCCAGTATAAAGCCAATCTGAGTGCATCATCACACACCACTCCTTCTCTTATGACCCACATCTTGTAGTAAACTCTATCCTTCTCTCAATTTATTTGAGTCCTATGTCTGCTATCTTTCAAACTAAACCACAGACTCCTCTGACTCAAGAACCAGATGGCACATGCGTCCTTTGGTTCTACCCCGCAGCCTGGCTGAGTGCTTGCTGCAGTGAGCACCTGCTACCGTGTTTAGACTTAGTTTTAAGGTAGAACTCTCCTCACCACCCCTGCTTCACTCTTATAGACACTTGGCCCCAAGTCAAATATTGTCATATTCAATGTGATAGTCTATGGCTATGCATTCATTTGCTCTTTCAGAGGGAAGATCTCTGAGCCATTTGACGTTCATTACCTGATAGAGTACAATTCTTCAGGAATGAAAAATTTAATTTCCTTTGTTCCTAAGTCCAGTTGCAGTGAAGGAGGAGGCTATTCAAGGTGTGTAATGAGGCAAGAGCATCTTAGTATTTTTCTATAGTCTGCATCTCCAGAAGGTAGTCTATGCCAGAATCGCATATAATATGCAGTTCCTTCTCACTGCACCAAATAGACTGGGGAGCAGGAGCAAAAGGCAGCTTTAAATAATTTAATTATTCTTGATAAAGATATAATCTGTTGGGAGGAAATTAGGTGACATTCACATAGTTGTACTGAAAGATTAAAATAGTTTATATTTAAAATGCAAATCATATTTTTCATTGGCAGAGCAAAGATTAAAAATTTTGAATAGTAGAGGAATCTAGGTACCTAAAACTAGAAATGGAGGAATCACTAATTCAGGAGCATACAGAGTTAACCAGTACTGGGTCTTGAATTTTATGAAAATCATAGCTTTTGAAACATGCCCAAATAAAGGGAAATAAGTAAACGATAGAGATGGAATCTCTCTAGCAAATAGCGACTCATAACTTCATGGAACAATATAAGCTAAATCACATAGAAAAGAGTATTTTCGATTTAAGACATATTTCATCCAGGCATAAAGTCCCCTTGAATAAAATAGTTCTGCTGAAGTAGACACAATTTTGGACTGTCCCTTTCCATCATCATGTGCGTGGGTGCGTGTGCACGCATGCACGCACATGCACACACACACACACACACACACACACACACATGGAGCACACACATATACTTTTGCACACACAAGATCTACATGAGAGTAGCTGTAATCTAGACATTATGAATAATGGCTATCCAATTAAAAATCATCCTGTTGATCTAAATATTACACATCATTGTTTACAGTGCCTGATTTCACATTCCCTTAGCAGCATCTATAAGTAGCTGGTTCACATGAGGTAGCCACCCATCATCATTACTATGTAGCTTAGAAACAGATGGTACAGCTTTACCATGCCAACTCTAGGTATTGACTTTACCATTCTGAGGAAGAAGGGGAGAAAAAGTAAAGAACTGTTGCCATTTTTGAGCTACTGAATCAGTATTGTGAGAGCTTCATAGGGAAAGTTTTTGTTTGGGTCATACATGATCAGTACCACCACATCACATTTATACTTGGTAATGAAGACAAAATATATTTATAAATAATAAAATACAGTTTTCAAATGGTCTGTTGATAGACTTTTCTTTACATTACAGAGATTAGCCAAATGCCCAAGCACTCTTTGTCTTTCCAGTAAAGGAAAATTAACTATCAGCATTATCCACACAGCATATCTTCTCCCTCTGCTTTTTCTCACTTGTTCTCCTGAGCTAACATACTTTTCCTTTCAGTTTGAACAATGTTAAAGAAGAAAATCTGACAACAGAATGTTATCTAGAGTAAGTTATTGAAACTTTTTTTTTTTTTTTTTTTTTTTTACAGACCCTTCTTTTTACTTCATGTTCTTTATGCCCAAGTTGACTATCGGATAGGTGCTCAGAAAAAGAGGAGTGGACATCTTTTTTGGGGCAAGTAGAAATACCCCTTTGTAAGGATAGATACATGACATGCTAGGTTTCTGTTTGTATACTCTAGAATTTCTGGCCAGTGTCTTCTACTCAGAAAATAGGATTTGTAATCAGACCACCCCTTGGCTCAAAGCCTATTCTTTTGTCTAGCTACATGGTGCTTTAGGCAAACTATTAAAACTTTTTTGAGTTTCAGAGTGATGTTGGTAATTATGTCAGGGTTTTTAAAAGAATTGAAAATGATCTCAGGGGCTGAGGATGCAGGGGCAAGCACTCCACTTGCCTTGCATATCTAAGACCCTGGGGATTTGAGTCCCTCCATCACCAAACCAAAAGCAAATATGAGTTCAGAATGGAAAATGAATTCAGACAAAAACTATAGCCTTTACTAGTAATGTATTGCTTTGGTTCTTTGTAAAATGTGTTATACTTCTGAGTTATTAACAACGTAGGAGAATTGCTTGGTGCACGTGAGAACTGTCTCTGTTCTTCAGTTAAATTAAAACTGCCCTCAAAATAAAGTGAATAGTTTGAAGAATGGTCTAGGTGGAGAGCCTTACATGTTGCAGATATGTGAGGTTGGTAATAGGCATGATGTAGACTCCTGGGTTTCAGAAGATACACTGTACTTTTTAATACACCCTTCCCTGTTTTGTGATTCCTTCTCCTATGTAGTTCTCTTTCTGCCTTCTGCATCGTTCTCTCCCTTTCTCTGCATCATTTTTCATCTGTCTGTTTCTAGTTCACCTGTTTCCAGTCTGTTCAAAGCTCACCTTTAGGGCACAATTAGTATATAGTGATCCATACTGGTATTAACTTACCAGTTTTATTTATTGTCTTTTACATTTTCCCATAATGAGTACACAAACCTTTTCAATACTTCTGGAGTTTCAAAACTTTGAATCTGGAGAGAAAGAATGCCATTTCCAGAGTGCATGAAACAAAGAGACAGAGTAATAGGGAAAGCTTACTTCCTTTCTAATAATAAGATATGTATGTATGGATATATATAATCTTCCCACTGTAGCCACTAGGCCTGGGGCTGTTTTGCTGGGATGTATATTTAGCAATAGTTTTTCCAGTACCTAAAAATAGTGTGACAGAAGGCCAGTGTTACTATTGTCCTAGAGTGTCCATGATGTGAAAAGGTCATATATACAGACAGGCTTGGCCCACAGAAAGCAGCTTTGGATGGACTGAGGTGAAACATGCAGTCAGATTGGGGGAAACATCTCAGGGTGGTCTTTTCTCTTATGATAGAACTGGCTTCCTACAGGATTTTCCTTTTTCTTTCTCCCAGTGCTTGACCTAAGCATCTGCTTAAAGGACACAGCTACAAAGCCTTTGACTGATAAATGGAAAGTCTTGTTTCATTTTGTTTAAAGTCATGGTGAGAGGCTAGGACATCTTTGGCTAATTCAGTCCTTGAGTTTTGAAGGTAGAATTTCCCACACTACAAAGACAATTAACGTAATTCCAAGCAGAAATTTAGATTAACTGGCTATGTAAAGCCACATTCAACCTTAAAAATTGTATCAAATTTTCACTTCTCTAAGGATATTTTTGCTCTAATACAGGTGGAAAACAAAAGGGCTTTGGAAGGAGGTATTGTGGAGATGAGGGTGGAGAGCAGTATGTATGCCTGCCTGCCATCTCTCACCCGGGAAAGGAGTCTTTTTGACTTAATAAAATTGGCATCCAAGCTTGTAGTAGCTAAAACAGACAGTGTTGGGTGGTGTGTGTACACATATAAGCAAAGCAAACAGAGCAATCTGTGCCACCTAGAGATAAGGATGCAAGGTAAATATGGAAAGCCCAACACCTTACTAGAGCCAACACAGAATTTTGACTTAAATGGCATCAACGTAGAAATCACTATTTTAAGAAACTAGTCTCACAACCTTGATTGGGTTACAGCTGGAACCTCCCATGGCCCCAGGCTCAACTGACCTCATGCAAGCTTAAGTCCTCCAATCATTGCCAGAGACTAAGCAGAACGCTGACTGTCTTCACTAACTCACTGCTCCTGGGCTCCTGACCTGGCTGATCCTCACCACTGACGCTCAGCCCACGGTGACTGCTCCCCCTCCCTCCTTTCTCTGGTTGGGAATAGTAATGGGGCCCCCATCCCATGAAAAGCAGCTCAAAGCCAGCTTGGCCTTGCCCCTGCCTCAGACACAAGAAGCTTTTGATAACTATAATTGAGAAGCTAAGCCCTTTGCAGCTGCACTTTATCAAGCCAGGAACAGCAGGGCTTGGAGAGCTTGGGCGAGCCAGAAGGTGGCTTCGAAGTCACCTTGGGAGGAGAAGAGGGTCACAGGGAGTATGGTGGAGGTCCTGACCCGGGCACAGGGGCTCACCAGGAGCGCCCCTGCTCTGGGATCCGTAAGGAAGGGGAAACGTGGGTTAGAGAGACGCCTGGCAAGAGAAAAGCGCTGCCAGCAGGACCCTTAGGCTCGCCTAGGTGGCGGTCAGCTGACCAGGCTGCGAGGGGGCGCCCTTGGCTGAGTCACGGGAAGCCTCGCCTCCAGATCTGGCTTTTTTTTCCCCTTGCCCCTGCGGCTGTCCGCTGCCCCGAGAGTCCCGCGCAGCTGGAGGTCCCCACCCGCGCCACGACCTGCCGGGTGCCTGCGCCTGCCTAGCGCACGCCCTGGAGGGCGGGCCAGAGCGCGGCGCAGCCGCCGCGGCGGGAGAGCACAGGGATCTCCGCAAAGGAGCAAGGCCTCTGTAGGCGCTGCCCGCTGCAAGTCACTCCCCGCGCCACCCAGGTCACAAAGCGGGACTTTCCCGCCTCGCTCCCCCGCAGGGAGGCCCGTGTGCGCGACACTGTGCTGTAGGCCCCTGACACATCCCGGGGAGCTCCGCGCTGGCGGAGCCGGATTGTGCGAGCCAAGCTGGGCCGCGGCGAGCCGGCCCCTAGTCCCAGGGCGCGGTCTCCACCTTCCACGGCTCCTCCTCGCCAGCGGCGCCGCCGGTTCCCATTGTTCGCCCCGCCCGCCCGGCGACGTCCGGGCGCCGCTCCCCGGCCTCACCGCGCACCTACCTTCTGCTGCCGCCGAGCCATGTCGGTGGGCTGCTTGGCGTTGAAGGGGTAGGCGATGCAACGCATCACGAACACGTACAGCTGCAGCCTCTTCTTCCTCTCCTCTTCCTCCTTCTGCAGCCGCTCCAACTCTTCCTTCTCCTTCTCACTCACCACCGACGGGCTGGGGCTGGAGGGCCGGCCGCCGCCGGCTCGGCTGCTGGGCTGCAGACCCCCGGCCCCGCCGCCGCTGCTCGCGCCGCTACCCCCGCCGCCGCCGGCGCCCACCCCGGCCCCGGCGCCGCCGCCCCCCATCCCGGCGCTGCCCGCCGAGCCCTCGCTGGTGCGGCTGGGAGACAGGCGCGCTCCGGACGCGGCCGAGCCCAGCACCTCCTTGCCGCTCTCTTCTTCCAGGATCTCATCGGATTCCTCTTCGCTGGACGAAGGGTCCAGCATGGTGGCGCCTGGGGGGAGGTGTCCCCGGAGTCCCCGGCTTGGGGTGCAAAAGGTGGGGGGCGCTGGAGGCAGCCGAGGGTCGGCTGTCCCGGTGGGCGCTTCTTCCTAGGTCAGGGAGAGCGAGCGCTGCTGCTCAGCCTCGGCCGCCGCGACCGCTTCCTCCGCCTGGCGAGCGCGAGCTGGGCGCAGACCCAGGAGCGCGAGGGGAGGAGGAGAAGGGAGAGGCGCGTGTGAGCACCCGAGGTGGGCAAGGGCGAGAATCAATTGCGAGCCCCGAGCCCGCAGCCGGATGCCATCTGCAGCCGCTGAAGGAGGCGCCTCCAGAAAAGATGCCGAGTGTTGCAAGCTGTCGATGCAGCCAAGAGCCGGAGAGGCATCTTGCCGATTGGGGAGCGAGCGGCGCTTACGTGTTTATTGGCTTAACTCTCCAGTGTCCGCGGCGGAGAGGGCGACTGCAAAGGCCTGTAGGGGGGAAAGCGCGGAGAGCCCCAAAGCCTCAGAGCTTCACTAATTTTGGTCCTCATACCCCCTAGCCCTCCTTGCCCCCTCTCCTATGTAGACCACCTCTCTTTGCCTCGACCTCTCTTCCCCTCCCGAGGACAAAAAGTTTTTTTTTGTGGCGAAGGGAAAAATAAAGAAGCCAATGGTAACTTCTGACCGTTTCGGACAGCAGGGCTTTCTGCGGGCATTGAGAGGTCACACTAAGAGGAATTCAGCAAGATGGTACCTTCAAGGAAAGGTCCATCTTCTAGTTCAGTCTTCATACCTGGGGTGGACTGTAGGAGAGGGCAGGAGGAAGGGCACCTGTGTAAACCTCAATTCCAGCAACTTACGACATATGTGTTCGTTGTAAAATACAAATGCATCAAATTTGAGTGAATTGGTGGATGGATCATGAAGTTCAACTATCTAAGTAGAAATCTAGCCCCCGTCCCCTCGAAGCCAGTGAAGCTTTCTTCAGTCCCTAGAACTCGGAGCACTTTCTACTGAGCCTCACCAGGTTTTGAGTTGTTTAGCCCTTCCTCCATGAAGGATCCGAGGGAAGAAATAAAAACCCCACACACCAAATAAGACACCCCCAAACTCGCCAGCAGCAAAATCTAATGCACTGACTGTTACAGTCTCCACTCCGAGTTGTGGGGTTGTAGTCATTAATACAAAAACAGATGGTGTCTTCCTTCCCCTCTACATCTTTTCTTAGGCCAATAGAGCCTGGCACAGGGGAGCTGGCCAAGGTGCTGAACCTAATCAGCGCCTTTCAAATGCATTGAAAAACAACCTCAAGTCTTAAACTTTAGACTATTCACAGACCTGTCAATGACCTCCACCTCAGCTTGTATATTCACACATTTTCTAAGTCCCTTGTCTGGAGTTTGTAAATGTGTGGCATGACTTTAAATTTTATACCACAACTGTTGTTCTGTTTTCCAGTCTACTGTGAGTTTTCCTATAAGCTTTCTGGCAAACCTGACTATGTGAATGAACTCAAAACGAAGCGTAGCTGTATATCACCCCCCCCAAAATTCTTAATTTTTTGAATTAATTAATATATGCACTGCTAGTATTTGGCTTTACCTTACCTCAAGGATACAATTTCTTTATATTCTTTATCCATTTAAAATTTAAAAATTGAATATTGTGAGAACTGATACAATTTACCAGTACTCTTAAACCCTTCCAAGGAAATAAAATATGTTCAAGTAATGGTTTACTGGTTTCCTGGAATGGAAAAGTATCAGTGGATCAACAACGTTTAGTCAGCATTTTTGTTAATGAACTGTTGTAAGTGCTTATGGAGATGGAACATTTAGAAGATTCTCTCAGGAGTATATTCTCCTTTGGGAGATATAGCGTAAACATATGAAGAAGTGTGGAATCATTTATTTCAAACAATACATCAACAAACTCAGGTTTGTAAACTGTAAAAGGTTCTTGTGAATGAAGCAACTTGTGAGAGAGGGGATCCATATTCTCAAAGACCAGAGGGGAACTTTAAAGAGGAAACATGAGTAGGGAGATATTGGAGTTTGAAATGTTGGTTTAGAAAGATTTAATGAAAGGACACAGAGAGAGCAAAATGCAGAATTTTATAGAGCCCTATGAGTGAGTGAAGAGGAAAGAGAATCTGAATTATAATCCATTTGGCCATCCAGAGAGACTGAGTTTAGCTTATAAGGAGGTTAGCTAGGGGGAAGAAAATGATTTGGGGAGGGTGTGCTGGAAGGCAGACAGATCATTTGTTGATCAAATATGTCTTCCGTATACAAGTGTAGACATTAAATTATCCGACAGTAAAGACAGAGTGGTGTGAATCTTGTCTGCATATCCATTTGGAGTTTATAAAATTATTATATATTCTTTTTCCATAAGGTTTTGCTTAGTTTTACATTTTTGCAGATTCTTTTGGGGTTGTATTTTTTTCAAATAGTCCTTAATGAAGAAAGTGAATAACCACCATTTATTAAAGATATGAATGTACATTTGGATATTATAGGAAACATTGCTTAGATAAACCTGACAATATTTTCAAATAAATCTCCAAGAATATCAGAGACTTAAGCAATGTATATATTATTATATTATATTATATATTATATATTATATGTTATATGTTATATGTTATATATTATATATTATATATTTATTATATATTATCTATTATATTAGCTCAGTTCACCATTCGTGGAAGTATTATAACTTCAAGAGACCTACAGACAAGATATGCCAGCTGGAACTCCTTAGGTAGTTGACCTAAAGATCATGAGTTTCCTAAATGAACATTCTGATGAACAAAGAAGGAAAAAAAAAATCTTAGAACTCAGTCAGATGCTCTTAAATTTTGTCTACGGTTTAATATCTACATCCATATAATAATATGATTCTACTGAAGATGCCAGTGCTCTCATGCAAACATGCTCCAACAAGCCATGTCAGGAGCATACATACGTTTGCCTCATATACTCTTTGGCTATGCAGGAAACTTGGATAACCTTAAAGTGATAGAATAACTTTTAGTAAGTAGTGTAGAGAGATGTAGCAGGAAAGTAGAAGTTATAACATTCAATTTAGTAATCTCACCCACAAAAGGTAAACCTGATACATATTTGAGGTTCTAAAGGGAATGAAAACAACAGATGCTAAGCCAGGGGTTTCTAAAAGATGCCTTAAAGATCTCCACTCTCCTCACAAGTGTTGGTCATGATTAAGAGGCCACACACTGACCAATAGTTCAGGTAAAAGCAATCACTTCTTTATGTGGCTAATAAAACATATTTCAAATAAGAACTGGTTTTAATCTCTACTTTGGTGTCTTGTGGTTTTGTTATCAGAAGGCAGAGTTTAGTCAACTTACTATTTTAAAAATATATATTAATTTTGTTTTTAGTCATAATCATCTCATCTAATAAATATTTTCTTTAAAAATTTAAATTTTATGACTAGCACAGAAGATCTGAAGGTTGGTTCATTCAAATCTTGGGGTATGACTGAGGTCAAGTTAAGTGTTGAGTTTCTCAGCTCAGGTAATTCTGTCTCTGATACCTATTAGTATCATCATCCTAAGCAAATGAATGTTCCACACTCAATGGATAATTGAGCAATACTTACTTCCCCTGAAATGACAAGAAACTTAGGTGATATATGCAAAGTCATATTTTAGCTGTAAATATTTTTTCAAGCAATAATGGAAGGCCTTGCAGTAAATAGCCAGTTAGATTTGAACACAAACAATTGGGAGGGCAAATAAAGTGAAACATCATAGTAAGAAATAACAGATCCCAAGTTAGAGAAGGTTTGCTCTTTTCTTTAAATGAGCCCCCATTTGTGTACCTTTGAAGATTTAGAAAATGATCTACTTTGTTTCTGAAACCATTTTGCACCCTTCCTCCTTATCACACAGTGGTTTTCTATATAAGGAACTGAACTGAGTTAGGATGGAAGGAAAGGTATTCATGGTCCAAAAAATAATAACATCAGGCCGTACAAAAACATCATCTTTTACTCAATGAAACCAAATATGCTTGGGATCATAAATAATAGTGCTTGTGAGAACTGGCCTTGGAAATGCACTCTTTACTTTTAAGAAGATGAAAGAAAAAATAAAACAACACATTTACAGTAAATATCACAAATTTGAAAACTCTTCACAAGAGCAATCATGCTTCTTGTGTTTGCAATTTCCTTTTGTAGAAGTGGGAGCTAGGTCTAGTTTAGATGGGAATGCAGTTTATGCTGGTATTTACTTGAAAAGTTGGAGGGTTTTGTCATTTTGTATTGGGGTAGTGACATGGTACCAGAGGGTGGGAGAAAATGTTCAGTCATTTCTTGTTGAGGAATTAGATAGGTAATCTATTGGTTTACCCAATTCTCCAATCATGGTCACCTTCATAAAACTGGTAACACTATGTCTTTGTCTTCTCAAAATAATATTTTGAACTGATTCAATTAATATTTAATCATTTTCACAAATTTTAGTGGCTTCAGTCTGGAAATGGTTATCCAGATTATAAATAGAAATAACTAAAATAATATTTCATACTAACAAGCTTCAACTTCAAATAAGGGAAATGGAGGGTGCCTTAACTTACATGTTCATAAATGATAACATGGGCCTTCCTGAGTATTTAGGAGGAATAAACTGGGTAAATGAGGGATGCTGAAAGATGTTTCAAGGATAAAGGGACATAAATCAAAAGATGTAAAGGTGGATCCAGATTCCAGAGAAGGTGGAATCATCTGGTTAGGGATTCACTAGATAAATACAGTTAGGGTAATGGTCTAAAACAGCACTAGTTACCTATGTGCCAAGTCAAAAAACCAGGAGAGGAAATTCCATGTACTAACACTTTTGTTCTGCGCAGGAACGTGTTCTTCCTCTTCTGAGGGAGGCCCTTTTCCTATGTAAGAGTCCACTGTTGCAGCCCACTGTTTATAAGAAGTTTGTTTCTCCTTCTGTGTTTGTTTGATCAGTGATAGCTTTCAGCCAACTTGGGTTTCAAAAGACTCTGTAAGAGATGGTGACATCTCTCATTATGCACTAATAAATCAGACATGATGATTTGCCATAAGAACCAAAGGCTTCTAGAAGAAATAAGGTTTGCATTATAATGGAGTGTGGTATATTTCTTTGTGTGTGTGTGTGTGTGTGTGTGTGTGTGTGTGTGTGTGTGTGTGTGTTTGTGTGTGTGTATATATATTTCTTAGGGTTTTATTCTCATCATGACCTCAGCAACTCTTATAAGAAAAATATTTAATTGAGGCCAGCTTACAGTTCAGAGGTTTAGTCCATTATTGTCATGGCAGAAGCACTGTGGTATGTAGGTAGACATGGTGCTGGAGAAGGAAGCCAGAGTTCTACATCAAGCTCGGCAGGCAGCAGGAAAAAAGTGAGCCAATGGGCCTGGCTTGGGCATTTGAATCCTCAAAGACCACCCCTAGTGACACAATTCCTCCAACAAGGCCATAGCTCCTAATGCCACTCCCTAAGCATTCATATATGAGTTCATGGGGGCCATTATTATTCAGACCACTGCAGTCTGTGTGTGTGTGTGTGTGTGTGTGTGTGTGTGTGTGTGTGTGTACTATTCACGGGACTGTAGAAACTAGAGGTCAATATTGAGTGTCTTCCTCTATAGTTCTCCATCCCATTGTTTTACACAGGATCTTTAATTGAGCCTGGATCCGCCATTTTAGTTTGACTTGCTGGCCAGCAAGCCATTGGTGTTATAGGTGCATGCTGCCACACCTGGCCTTTACCTTAGTGCTTGGGATCAAAACTCAGAAAAGACTTAACACAACTGAGCCATCTCCCAGAACTGGAATTTCTTAGGTTTCAGTCAGGTACTTATAGGTATATGAATGTTATTCTTTCCATTGTCCTTAATTTCATGTAAATCTTGAGAGATACACAAAGAAAAATTGTATATAAACATCATAATACTGTTATGATAAACTGATACAAGGCTCCATGTTCCCCAGCATAGAACTCTGATAATGTTAGAATAAACTGCAATTTAGGCCTTGTACCTGAGTAGCATCTCTACCTTCAAAAGCCGGAATTTATATTTTGATATGCCATCATCCTCTAATCAGTTACAGCATATAAAAACCTGAAGTAACAATAAGCACAATTAAGCACACCTGCAAAAATGAGACGGAAGGCTTGTTCAAAGACTGCAGGCCTGCAATCCACTTAACCCAGTGACACTGAACAAAAGAGGAGACGAGTCCTAGAGACATGTGTGTGATGTCTTTGTTACTTTCTTACCACTGTGTTTAAATGCCCTGACCAAAGCAACTTTGATAAAACAGAGGGGTACCTTCCATCCTGATGGGGAAGACATGGAAGCTGGCAGGGATGGCATGGTGTCAGGAACAAGAGGCTGGCTTGAATATTTGTTGAATCCACAGTCAGGAAGCAGAGAGTGAGCAGGAAGTGGAGCTGAGCTATGCAGCCTTAAGCTAGTTCCCATCCTTTTACTTCCTCAGCTTACTCAAGGTTTCACAGCCTTCCACAAACAGCAGCACCAGCTTTGGACCAAGTGTTTAACATGTGAACCTATGGGAGCAGTTTCGTTCAAACTACAAGAGGTAGCAAAGCTTTTCCACAAGGACAGCCTTCTGCTCACAGACACCTCAACTGACAGCATCACCCAGTGACTTAGCTGCTTTCTCTTCCTCTTGAGGAGGAGGTATAAGAGATTTTTCTTCACCTGTTACTAGGTTCTTCAGTAAATATAATACAAATGGTAACAAGAGAAGGAACATACAAATTTATCTGACACAAATTTTACGTGACAAAGGAGCCTTCACAAGTAAAGACCCAAAGAAACAAGAAAAACTGTGTTTTTATGTTCAGGTTTGATGAAGTTCAAGAATCATTGGACGAAGGGGATGGTCTAATGTTGGTAAGCTGGAGGGACTTGACAAGGTCTGTTAGCCCACTCTTCTCTGTGTCCCTTTATTGGCAGATGCAGTGACATTTCTGTGGACTCCTCTTATCTGAAGGTGGTGTGACATGCATCAGAGGAAGTTGAGAGCGTTCTAGCTAGATTTATAGCTTGCTCTAGAGAAATATGGCAGAACCTAGGAGATGTCTTCCAGCCTATACTTCCTCAAATGTTAGAGAGCAGGAAATCCTTCACTTTCCTCCCTATGACATCATACCAACACCAGTGACATCATAGCACCAGTGACATCATAGCACCAGTGACATCATAGCACCAGTGACATCATAGCACCAGTGACATCATAGCACAGCTACCACTTTGCTCCAAGAGATTCAGCTTTTTCACCCCTGATAGGTCTGCAGCCAGAGATCTGGAAGATGCTCTGCTTTTGTCTCACAGGAGCAGACGTCCACCCTTCTCTGTAGTATTTGTTCACAAGTCTGGCCCCATTCTTGGCAATGTCCTTGAAGAGGATGGATAAGACAAGCACAGCCTAGCCTGCAGTCAGCCCATGATAAAGCCAGCAGACATGCGGATGCTGTTTATAATCGTATTTTATTCCAGTTGACACTGCCAGGCCCCAGTTATTTGTATGGGCAAGGGAATAATAGTGTTTAGCAAGAGCAACAGGAAAACATTTGCTTCTTAAGGAAAAGACCACTGGGGATCTGCAGCCTATTCTAGGCTCTGAAGATCATGGCTCCAGCACAAGTCATTCAGGGAGCAAGTGTTGGGTTTTCACTACGTATTTAATACCTGCTCTTTTTGGACTCACTCTCACATGTTACTCTGCTTTTACACTTTTGGGAGGTACCAGAATAAGGAAGGGACTGAAGCAAACTAGACAGTGACAAGCAATTAGGCTGGGGTTGAACAGGACTCTAGGCAGAACCCTTACAATGTATCTTAGTTAGTTCCCATTGCTGTGATAAACACCATGGCCAAAAGTAACTTGGGGAAGAAAGGATTTACTTCAGCTTGCATGCTCTCAGGTCACTCTCCATCATTGAGGAGGGTGAAGGCAGGAGCCTACAGACAGGAACTGAAGCAGAAATTATGGAGAGACATTGCTTACTGGGTTGCTCAGGCCGATTTCTTACACCATCTAGGACAACCTGTCCTGGAGTGGCACTGCATAAAATGGGCTGGGCCTTTGTGCCTTCCCACATCAGTCATTCATCGGGAAAATTCCCCAAAGCCTTATCCACAGGCTAACCTGATGGTAGCATTTTCTCAGTTGAGATTCCTCTTCCCAGATAACTCTAGCTTATGTCAAGCTTGATGACTACCCAACCAGGAAAGGGTATGTTTGAACAGGCACATCAACTGTCACAGAGAAGGTCCACCTTTTCCTCAGGTGGTTAACTTGATGGCGTAAAGGACTCACACACTGACTTTGCTTGGCTGGTGACTATCATTCTGTATCCCAGTGATTGCACCATAGCAAAAGCAATATGTGTCAGATGATATTCTGTGCTCAAAGTCAACTCATAGAGAAGAGCTGTGAAAAGTTAGACTGAAGTCATGAGACTGCATCTCCCCTCACGATGCTATTTATACTGTCCAACAACACAAGGGACCTGTGAGTCACTAAGTCATTTGTATGGCCAGGATTTTGAGCAGCACATTTTTCCATATAATGACCAGTGTGATTTGGTTACTGAAGAAAATGTGTGGAAAGGGGGAAAATCAACTATGTGTGTCATGATACTTTCAGGTAATTGGTTGAGTAACCAATTAAAATAGAGTTATCGTTTTCCCACCCATCCATAGGCATGACCTCTGGTGATGTCACAGGTGGCATGGGAATGACTTTATCAAGAAGGAACCTCATCCCTGGATTCTCTTATGTTTTCGGAGTTGTTTAGGAAAAATGAGTCTCAGCACCTGGCTGACATTTTATAAGACAGGTGATAAAAAATGATGAGTGTTCAAACTGTGCCCAAACTTATGATAAAATATGTGTTACTCTAAAATTGATTCCCCATGCCTGGAGAGGTGGCTCAGAGGTTAAGAGCACTTAATGCTCTATCAGAGGACTGGAATTCAGGTCCCAGCTCTTCAGGCAGCTCATAAATGCCTGTAACTCCAGATCCAAGGGATCCAGTGCCCCCTTCTGGGCTGCCTGGGCACCTGTACACACATGTATGTACATGCAGGTGCAAACACACAAATGATGATGATGATGGTGATGGTGATGATGATGATGATACAATTAATTTCCTATAGAAACAACTAGTTGTAAAATTAAAGAGAAATTGGAATCTATGAATACTTAGATTTTCCTTTAAATTTGCTCAGGTAGCCTGGTGATAAAGGCAAAGTTCTGATATCTTTATAGCTGTCTGTATTCCACAATTACTAATATAGTCCCAATGTTAAATACTTAGTTCATCTCCATAGTTACCTCTGCAATTGCTTTTTTGTAAATTTAATTAATTACTTTAAAAAATTAATGTGTATGAGTGTTGTAATTCCACATGTCTGTGCACCGTGTACATACTTGGTGCCCATGGAGGTCAGAAGATGGTATCAGATCCCCTGAAACTAGAGTCACAGATGACTGTGAGCTGCCATGTAGGTTCTGGAAATCAAGGCACAGCTCAGAGGGTAAATTATGTCTGAACACACGCACACACACACACACACACACACACACACACACACACACACTTTAAAAATAAAATAAAAAACTCGAAAAAAAATATAAAACTCTCAGTATTACATAAAGGTACAAGTATGCCCTTGGAATCAGACATATTTGGCTTCAAATTCTGCCTTACCAGATGCATGACCTTCATATCTTCAACCTTGGAATCAGAAATAAAATACCAGCAGTGGGTAGGTTTCTGGTGAAGACATTCTTCACTAGTGAATCTAAAATGCTTAGCATAATACCTGTATATAGTCAGGAAATGAAGGCCACTAAGAACCTTATGCCTGAGTTTGTGTCCCACTGAGTAAGGGGACAAAGAGACAACAAAGAGACACCAAAGAGTCGCCTTCTGCAGAGAAGTCAGATCTAATTGGAGAAGATTTGAAAAAAAATCCACTTTGTTATTAAGAATTTAACCTTTCCTCCCTGCAAAAAACAAATGAACAAACAAACAAACAAACAAACATAAACAGAGAGCTTTCTTAGAGACAACTTACACAAGCATATGAAGCTATCATTATAGATTTAATCAAAACTCATCTCAGAAAGAACTTATTTGCTAACTGACCACAAAATAAGATGGCATTACCAGGCTTGTGGTGAAGATTCCACCGCTGAAGGAAGAGAAAGAAGAGGCCATTCAGACATTGGTTTTGGAGGGCTCAACTAAATAGTTTACAAAAAGAGCTCCCACCAGCTTGTGTCTGCATAACAAAAAGATTCCCCCACTTTCCTATAGTCTTATTTGCAGACCCCAAGTAGAATATTTATTAAGGCTAGATGCAATTAAACTTTTTGTGAAATGTGTGTTTGATCATGAATAGGAGTGAGTCAGAAAGTCTGTGAACTGAAACATAAAGAGACTACACAGCAAAGCATCCCCATCTTATATTTAGCAATGACATTCAAGTGACAAAAAAGAGAAGGTTTTGCAGTAAGATGGAGTTTTCCATTGAGTGAATTCACTGCTAATCTTGGTTTCTTTGTTTATTGTCCTCATTAATTTGGCTAACTAACATATGCTGATGTTGGAAGATCTGCTTCTAAAACGATGATGACAAAGGGACTCTTGCTCTAACCTGTCTGGATGCTGAAAGTGCTTTTCCTATGAAAGGAAAACAGAGTGAGCCTTCAAATAGTAGTGTGCGCTTCATTAACATAACAAAAGCCACGCTTCAGATTACTACAGAAGTATGCTATAAAATCTAAGCTTTTTTCTTCTACCTCAGAAAATTGAAAGGAAGTCTACTCTCACCTTTTGTTATTCTTCTGAACTAGGAATTCTTTTTAAGCTGTCTATATTTCAGAGATATCTCAAAAGGTGTTGCTTAAGTAGTTCCCCCAAGCTGGAGAGGTAATGGGGGTGTGGATCAAACACAATAATTTTTTAACCAAAAGGAATGACTTAAACTAATCAAATAATTTACTTAAAAACTACAAGAAAATCATGGGAAATGATGCACTTGAGTGATTTGAGAAAATGACAATGAATTTCCTGTTGCACCAATTTTATGAATTAAAAATTTCAATGTAACTCTCTTGTCTACCTGACCCTATTTTGTTTGGTGAAAGCAAAATATATCAACTGGAAGAAGAGAGAAGGAAAACAATAATCTATGTTTTCATGTTCAGGGATTATTTGATTCCCTGGTAGGCTTGTCTTGCTTACTTATAATCATACCAAAATATTCATAATTTAAAAATTGGCAGGAAATGAAGTAACAATCCTTCTGTCCCTGTTGGAACATATCACTGAGTTGAGATTTTCTCCTCCCCTAGAGAGTCCTTTCAACGTGTGCCAATTTCAAAGTCTGAGGATGCAAAGTGACAAGAATTGTATGAGAAACCATAAGGCAAGCAAAGAGTTCTTGTGTCTGCACCCTGAAATTGCACCCTAAGACCTCAAAAGTATTTCAGTTCTTATAATTGAAATGTAGACATGTTTTTAACTTAAAGGTAATACCACTTGTCATTTGAGTTTGATTTTGTGAGGAAGGGGCTGTGATTATTTTACCATTTATAGCTAGTGTATGGGACTTGTTAATAACTCTTGACTTCAGAATTCAGTTAATCATTCATTGATTCAGCAGACACACCTTGAGTCCTGAGTATGTGCCATCTTCCGTGCTGAACCCTGGAAAAGAAAAGTGAGATGGGGCAAGTGTTCTGCTTCTAAAGAGTTTGCAGTCTGGTGGGGAATACAGACAATATGGGAATAAAGGGAACAGCGTGTGGAATGATAAAGGATAGAGCTGTGCCTTGCGTGTCATGGGGTCCCCCAGGAGGGGTTCCTAAAATGGGACTGTGAAACACAGTGAGAAGAACAGAGAGGCATGTTGACAATGGGCTATGATCCAGGGTGTCTCAAAGAGGAAAGTGCCAAGGAAGGGATTTGGGGTGGGTTGGGGTGGGGTGTCTGTCTTTGCTTAAGATCTTTTTGATCTTGCCACAAATATTTGGAGTTGAGATCTTTCTAGAGAATGAAAACAAAGGAGGTTTTCTAGGCAGGGAGACTGGGGGAATTAGACAGAATGGTTCCTGCAAGAGTTTTCTCAGCTTCTGGAAGCAGAGAGATTGAGCCTCAAACTACGAATTTCCTAGACCAAATAGATTTACTGTCTGCTTCTTCATTCAGATTTTAATTTAAACTTTGTTGACTTAATCAAGTCTAAGGGTAAATAACCCATAACGTTTCCCTCCTGTGGCAGTAATCGTGATGAGGACAGTTGAGAAGGTTAAAGGTCGTTACAGTCAAGGCATACTGACACATGTCATGTTCAGGCACTAAGTGCCAGACACAGATGGCTAAATTTATAAGCCACTTTGTCCTGGTCAGGGTGTGTGTGTGCACAGATACTAAAAATTCCCTGTTGTGTCTGTGAGGGACTTGTTGGATGAGATTTACACCTGCTGCAGGTGGCCCTCATCCAATCTAGTGAAGGCCTAAGAGGAGTAGAGGCCTGGGACAGGGGTGGGGGGGGACTTCTGTGTACCTGCATATTATCTGCATATTATTGGGTACTGGCCTTCTCCTGCCCCCATTCTGACCACTCTGCCTCTGTCTTTGCAGATACTGAGGCTCCAGCTTACTGATGACTGAGGTCTGAGAGGGGAGTACCCCAAATCTCCAATTCTTTCTGCCCCTTTGAGAACACAAACTTGGTACTTTACAGATTTCCTCTCATTTTTTCCCCGAGTGCCCATAGTCTTTATTTGAACCCAGACTCTTAGAAATGGCAGTATTCTCAGAGCAAATGAATTTATAAATTATGTCTAGCTTATAGTTTGGTTCCTGGTCATTAGTGTTAGTGTCATTAAAAATTTGTAAATTTAAATCCTTTTGCCTCAAGAACCTGCATCCAGATCCTGGCCATACATGTTCCTGGTCCACACATGTGTCTTAAGTGAGTTACTTCATTTCAAAATCACTATCACTGCTGACTTCTACTCCTCTTATTCCAAAATTCCAGTTATGAATCTTGAAGCAAAGTTTTCATTTTTACTTTGTTCCTCACAAGGGAGATTGGTCACAAAATGACTGCCATCCTTTTTACCAAAACCATATGCTGTCATCTTTAAGAAAATAAATGTCACAGCGTACTGTCATCTTGGGTAGAAGAAAAAGCAACTGGAACTCTAAAGTCCACAAAACAACATTAGCCACAGATTTCATCAAAGTGGCTGAGTTGAGTTTACGAAGGACCTTGGAGCTTTTGGAATTTGCAAGGCAAGACTCTCTCCAGCAGCTACAAGGAAACAGTTCTGAGGAGTGAGAAGAACAACCTGGAAGAGCAGCTGCTTTTTACTTCCCTTTTCATTTCCCTTCTTCACATTTGGATCCCTCACCCTCCTGTGTGTGGGGCGTGCTCCTGAGACCAGGTAAAGGCAGGTCCAGTAACGGACTATATTGTGCAACCTGCCTGGAGCAGCTCAAACATTACCTGATGTCATGGTGAGACTGTGCTTTCAAATTTTAGTGTGTGTAAAGAACATCTGGGAAAATCTTTAAAAGTCTCTGGGTCCATTCTATAATAGTTGGATGTAGTGAGTCTGCAATAGGTTTTGAGAATGTGTTTTATTGTGCGCCATGGGGAGAATTAATGCATGCCACCAAGGTCTCCACTTGAAGAAGTGTTCTTTATGGAAATGTTGCTTCTATGATATGTGGATGGAGAAAGTGTCTAGTCCAGGAAGCGATAGTACCTGGAAGAAACTGTTCTCTACATTTGTAGAAAAAAAGAATTCTTTGTGCAAAAAGCAAAATTGACAAATGAGCTTTTAACAGAAATGTCATTTTTAGGGAGTCAAAAAGAAAATACCCAGGCCCAAGAAAATGACTGTCCACACAGGTCAACCCACACTCAGTCCTGAAGGGTTTGTTTCTGCTACAGATTACCTTCCTTTACTGTCCTTTGCTCAGCTCTGGACACCGTACGGAGTCCTGCTTCCCCTGGGAGTGTCTCTGCCTTTTGCCACTCCTGGCGTTCTCAGCTTCTTCCTCGTGGGTTTCAGGTTCCAGTTTGATTGAAATAGGATGTGAACACCTGGCACATCTTTCTTGACAAAATAATAGTCCAGAAGCCTCAGTGGACTTGACCACTTACCCCACTCAGGGGAGGAGGAGATATCCATCAAGGAGAGCTAGAAACCTCAGCATGGTCCCCACTCAGGAAAGGAACCTCTGTGTACAGTGTCTAAGCCAGGACCACCCTATCTATCCCATCTTGCTTTTTCAATCCATAGAGAAATGAGTCAGTGCCCAGGAAACAAATTCTTCTGGTTCTATGAAAGGTATATTTTCAGAAGAGAAAGCTATTTTAAAAATTACTTTTATTAGTCTATTGATTCTAAACCCCCCAAAATGGGTCAGCTCTCCTCCTACATTGCTAAAGGTATTTGTGAGAAGTTGTTAAATTCAGTCACTAATTCACTGCTTGGAGTCCTGACCTACTCTTATCCTTTGCTGTGAATAAGAGATAATTCTGTTCTTAGCCTATTTTTCATTCACTGAAAATCTCTGACCTCTCCATCCCAGGTTAGGCTGTCACGAGCCCCAGAGGGATTCTCAGACTTGAAGCATGGTTATTTTAAGATTTTAAATTACATAAGCAAGCCTCGTTTTTAGAATCCTTTCCTAGGGTCAGCCCCACACAGGACATCCTTAAAATTGCTGCTGCGAGCCTGTGAGCAGCCTTTGCCACTTGGTGTTTTCTGATTAGGGCTGCAGAGGCTGCTGCCATGGGAACCAGAGCAGGTCACCTGGCAGCTGCACTCCTCAGAGTGACGGGGCACAGCCTTAGGAGCACCGAGGAAGCTGCAGAAGGAGCATTTGTGCTTTGGACACAAGGAACAGAACTCCAACTCAATTGGCTGAAGCAGGTACAGTGGTCTATTAGTTCACCTGATACAAACACAGGCATGGGTGGGGCAAGTCCAGGTCGAGGCTCATGTCTTGCTCTGTGCTGGCTTCGTCCTTGGTTGGACCTTTTCATCTGACATCACCTGACAACTCTATACAGTAGTCTTTCTTTTGAAGGTCTTTGGAAAGACATATTATTTCTTCCCAAAAGCTTTGTTTTGAATTTCATTGCACTTGATTGGGCCTAATGCCACTTTTGCTTGACATCTTAGCTAAGGACACGCCGTGGTCTAATTTGATGACCAAAAATTAAATGCCATTCCTAGAATCATCATCAGCCACTTAAGAGCAAGAACTAGGATCTCCCCAAAGACATGGGTTTCATCCACTGTGTTAGTCTATTTTCTGTTGCTATCTCAGAATATTGGAGACTGGATAACATAAGTAAAAGAGGACTATTTAGCTCATGAGTCTTGTTTCTGGAAGTTTAAGGTCAAAAGTTAACCCCAGCTCTAAGGAATTTTACTGAGTCAAATAATGGCTGCAAGCAGCCAAAGCATGAGGGTAATGTTGCCTTCTAGCTGTCTGCTCTGGGGCTGGAGATACGGTTCAGTGGGCAAAGGGCCTTCTGATTAAGCATATGGACCCAAGCTTGGGTTCCCAGCACCCATGTAAAAGCCAGGCACTCTAGTAAGTACTTGTGACTTGCAGGACAAGGAGAGGATTAGAGACAGGAAGATACTGGAGGCTTGCTGGTGAGCCAGTCTAGCTGAACTGGTGGGCTCCAGGTTCAATGACAGACCCTGTCACACACAAAAAATGAAAGGTCCAATGTAGTAGAGAAAGACACCCAATGTCAACATCTGCCCTCCATGCACACACATGGGTAAGTATGTACATACAAATACATACACCACCACCACCACCACCACCACCACCACCACCACCACCACCACGTGCCCAGTGAAAACTGATTGAGTCATGCGAGAGTAAGAACTCACTTCTGGAGAGCTGATTCCTGAAGCATTAACCTGCTTATAAGGGCTCTTCTCCTGCTGTACTCCACTGCTGCACTGAGGAATCGAGGTCCTAACATGGGAAGTTTTGATGGACATATCAACTCCTAGTATCCTCTGAAAAAGGGTCAATGGATGCTATGGGGAGGCTGTTACTTAGCGTTTGATTAAATAAATCATATAATAGACCTTGTTGAACTTCTGGATTTGTGAAGCATCCATGGCCCTCACGTCCTCAGGTACCAGGCCCTATCTGAAATATAGCCAGGGGAAGAAGTGCAGCAAAGAAAATCACATACCAGCATCACCTACTTGTCATGCCTGAGAGTCCACGGTACAGGGTGTTGGGACTATGGTAGAAGTTTGGTCCATTCTAGTTTTGCAAATCACAGAATCTCATTCAGAAGTAAGATCTTACAGAAAACCTGTGGCTACACATGGAATTCCCGCCATGTGTCAAGTGCTGTCACACTGTCACGTGTCTTTCTTCCTCAGTTCACTGCTTCTCTTTGCACATTGTACACTCTCTGGCAATGAAGGAAGTAGAGCAAGTACAATGTCTCAAGATGAGGGAGTCATTAAATATTCTTCTTGAAGGAAGGGACTGTATCTGGGTCCTCTCTGCATCTTATCAATTAATGGTGCACAGCACCTGGCCAACAGCAGAGACACCAATATTGACTGAGTTAATGCATGCCCAGCTAACATCTGTTTTATTTTACTCTATCCTGGAGACCATGTAATGCAATTTCCCAACACTAGTGTATGCCACTCTCACAACAACCCAAGGAAGTTGTTACAGTTTCTAATCCCTAGTTTGGAGATGGAGAAACTGAGCTACAAAGAAGTAATGTGGATGGAAAACAAGAACTTGGCTTAGATGAGGTGGTATGGCTTCAGAGCTCTTTCTAGTCATTCTTGGTATGCAAGCCTGGGAGTGGGGCCTAGCCCTTTGATTAACAGCTAGACCACAGCCATGTGGGGCAGTAGGTTGGTCTAGTGTGTACTGTCTAATACACCACTGACCACATATCATCAATTACATTAAAATACATAAACAATAATTCATTTATCACATTGGTCCTGTTCCAAGTGCTCAGTAGCTACATGTAGCTTGTGTGAGAGAATATAGAAAATTCAGTTGAATGGCGGTGGTTGGTGAATCCTAAGTGTCATTTCCATTCTTGATATGGGGTGTGGGAACTAATTTCCATGTGATATCCCTACTCAAACCCACCTGGCCTAGCATGCTGGCTGCCCATCCATGTATACATCCCACTTTATCATCACTCAGAGCAGCCTGTGCCCTTCCATGTCCTTTTCATTTCACACACTACTTGGAGCACCTCCACAATCACATTGGGCAGGAGTCAACTGCTCCTAACCCCTGTCTCACCTGAAGTCACACTTGAACTTTTTAAGGGAATCTGGCTGCAGGTTTGGGCTGGATACATATCTTGAGCATGCTGACTCACAAGCCACCATCTGGTACAAAGAACAGCCTGGTCTTTAGAGACAGAGGGACCTGGGACCTGATGCTTTAGTCCTTATATTCTCACAACAGGCTCAAAATTCAGATCCTCACCTGAAAAATGGGCCTCAAGACATCGACCTCACCCCAACACAGATGCTTCTGGAATATTGCCTGAGGACAAAGAATTCGCAGTTACTGAGCCACTGTTCTCGAGATTATGACTCATAAGGCTCATGGCTTCCATTCCTTGGGGGTCACCCCCACATTGAACATTCACAGGGCAACATGCTGAGCCAGCTCTCAGCAGACTACAGTTTCCTCCCCAGGTGATTGTCTGGAACACTTTGAAGTCCATTTGGCAAGTTCACGGCAACATCCCTCAAATTTCACTTAGCTCTGACTACATCCTCACGACGTGGGTAATTTTATGTCATCTGATTTTTTTATTCTCTCCAGTGTGACCACAAACCATTTCCTTAGCCCTTCAAACCCAGCACCAACCAGACTGTGATGCAGAACAGACCTAACTGGAACATGGAGAAGAGATTACAAACAGAAAAGGAAAAGTTAACATCGGACAGTAAATAATACATTTTGCAGCATCTGCACACAACACTTCTCTGGAGAGGCTTCCTGGCCCTTTGGTCTGTTACCACATACAAGTCTTCCTATCTCCATCATAGGAAAATTATGCTGACCATTATTTTCTTATACAGCCAGAGAGCTATTATTTACCCCAGAGCCTATAGAGGACGAGTCTGCCCCAATCCAACCAAACCGAGCTGGCCTCCATTCTTAGACAAGAAAGACTGATGTATACAGCATGATGGGCCACATAACTGGTCATCAATGAACTGCATATCCAATGTCACTCTCATAAAATTATATCACCTCATGATGGATGCATACACATTTGTTTATGTAAATTTACTCCACTGTGTTCACACGGTGATGAAAGCACACCATTTAACAGTGTATTTTAGTGTGTCCCCATTGTTAAGTGACTGTACTACCTGGTCTTGAGAATAGTGGGTGGGAAGTAAGATGATACAGCAGCTAATAAAAGGTAGAACTGAATTTTTGTTTCTTATGCCTCAATGGAGTGAAAGGAATTTCTCCATCAGCACCTAGCTCTACCTGCTACACTTCTATTTTTTTTTTTGGTCTATCCTAATACGGAAGCAATATGGAGTCAATGTACTGCTCATGTTGTGTGCTGGGGGTGGTCCAATCAAACCACAAGCTGCCTGTCATGTTCCTAACATTTTGTGCAACCTTGATTCTAGTACTATGGTCTTTATTAATTCTTCGGTGATAGAGCAAATGATCCTTAGCAAGAACAGAAGGCTCAGGAGAGGAGGAGAAGCAGCCACTGGATGGAAGGAAAAGCTTAAGTGGCTTTGGAGAAATCTAGCTTCCTGAAGGAAGGATCATATCCAGGAGGCACTTTACAGAAAAGAGCCTTTAACTATTGAGCTCTTTCTATGTACCATGTACTGTGCACACATTTCTGAATGCACAATCTCATCTCATTCTTAAGTTAGTCATATAAGTATATGCATTATTTTCATTTGGGAAGTTGAATTTCAGACAGCATATAACAGGAACAAGACTATCTACACAGTGATGTAAGGTTGACTTAGCTCAGCTGTGTTCTCCAATTCTGTCTTTAGTTTGGCTCTGGGTCCTCCATGCATGTCCCTTCATGCATGACCATGATGTAAAAAGGTCAAGGGGTGGCTAGAGAGATGGCACATGAGGGCTGGAGAATCAGCTGTGATTGACACAAAGCCAGCATCTTTACTGGAATAATTGGCGTAGGTTAGCTTGCCCAGAGATGTATCTCTTAATTGATTCTATATCTAATCAAGTAGAAAAATCAAGATTAACCACTACAATATCATATACATTCTAAAATATCTCCTCCCCAAATAAATTCCATAGTGATGAGGTTGAGTAGAATTCACGTGAATTCTGCTTCTGGCTGACTTAGCTTAAAGCCTGGCACAGGGGATCTTTCTGACTGTCAGAGCATAGCTCCTATGCCTGAGGCCGTAAGGAACCCAAGACAAAAGCAGTGGGTGAGTGTTGCCTGCTAGTACTTCCTTGGGGATGGAGTCCCCATGAGGCACCTTCTGAAGAACCCTTGGTTCTATGAAGAACCAAGCTATGGTGGTTCCTTGTAGAAAGCATCGTGTAAGTGAGGGAGCACTTCCCAGTCTCTGTCTACTTAGAAAAGGCATATTGTTTGAAGCCTTTTGAACAGGATAGGTGATGATGGTGCATTAAGTTGAGCTCTGTAGTAACCACTCTAAACACAGCTCTTCCTCTCTCCCTCCTTTCTTCTGTCTCTCTTGACCTTGCATCTCTCCTCTTTCTCTTTCTGTGTTCTGTATTTTCAAAAATAAAATATTGAGATTTTTATTAAATTAACTGACACAGTTTGGGTTTCAGGGGAATTGGGCAATCCTCCAATTAAAATTATTTTCAATAATTTTTATAGTTAAGATTTGCATAGATTGTACTATGTATGCCACAATAAATACATACATATATGTATGTATATATGCATGTATACAATATGTAAAATGAAGAATGAGGAAGTATGTATGTCCTCCGTATCCCACACTTGTTACAGGGTATTTTCTGTCAGATTACTTTTTAGTCATAAATTTTATTTAGATTCCTGTCATGTGTTAGAACATACACATCTGGCCCAGTTTCTACCAGATCCAGCCCATGTCAACATCTGTTTTATCTCACATTTGGTATAATATACATTTCAGAAAATACAGTATCTTTGCTGGGTAGTTTACTAAAGATACTTTCTTTGGTGAAGAAGTATAATCAGGTTTGAATTGAAAGGAGTCAAGTTCTTTAATATATATAACGAGGTATATCCCAGTAAACTCACAGTTGGCTTCAAATCCTATTGAGAATGCACTTAACATACCTATCAAATATTGCAGCTCAGTAATGCACCACACTGTAGGGAGTCACTGCTTTGCTTGGAATGGTATCAGCTGACAGGGAGCCACATAGATATTCCAGGAAAATTCTACTCAAATTAGGGACCACATGGAAGACCCAATTCCTAGGAAGCAATCAGTCAACATAGCTCAAATTGGCAAATAGTACAAGTTAGTCTGGCACTTAGTGACCTATTAAATGTAACCAAATAAGCCAGGATGACTGTATAGGCAAGCCTCACTAAAACCAGTTAGGTTTCTGCATTTGCAATTAGTATATCTTGACATTAGGAATAGGGCTTTAATCATACAAGGAAAGGGTTCTTTCTAGTGTAACTCACCAGGGTGGGAAGGAGGAGGAGGAGGAGAGAGAGGCAGAGGAGGGAGGGAGGAGGAGGGAAGCCAATGGCTGGTACAGATTTCATATTTCATTCTGCTAACTGCACTGAGGAAGGATGAGAGAATGAATGCTGTTCACAAGTGACTGCTGGGCTCATGTTTTGAACTCAGAGTACTAGCCATACACTGAATGATTTGAGGTATAGGCAGAGCAGGCCAGGAAGAGGATGTGTGGGAAGAAGGAAATGTGAGTCTACCTGCCTCTTTGTATGTCTGTCTGCAGTAGATTGATTGCATTTTGTCTCCATTAAATATCCTCCTCATACCCACTATTTTTATATGCAATCTCTCCCATCAAGAGACAGAGCCAAGTTCACTTGCTTCCTTGGATGTGGGCAGTCCTCTTTGGAGCATGCTTTGGCCAATAGTATGTAGCAGAACAAGTACATTGTTTCTGAACCTGGGCTTCTAGAGACATTTTAGCCACTTCTGCTTGCTCTCTTGAATGCCTGCCACACCATGACATAAGCACGGATTATTCTGCAGTAGAATGAGAGAGCAACTAGCTTAGTTAAGGCATCTTGAGACCCATCAATTTGCCTGAAACTAACTCACCAGCTGACTGCAGCCTTAAGAAGGAACCTAAATTTGGTCAGCCAAGCCCAGATCAGATCATAAAATCACACGGGTGACCCATAGACCCCAAGGCACAAAAGAATATTAATTGTGTAATCATGAAGTTTGGGGTGGGAGGCTTGATGACTATTTGGCATGAATGTGATAGTGAGTAATTGATCTAGCATGACTCTTTAGGAGCAAAGTTGCTGAACTGTGACTTATTTTCCTTTTATCATGATGGATGGAAGTCTAAAAATTAGTTAACATTTATTGTCAACTTCTTGGGTACTTAACATGTACTTGTGACATCTTCATGAGATGTACAATCTCAATCTCTCTGTTTTGTAAGGAGAAAAAGAGTGGAAGAGGGAGTATTTTGTTCCAGAAAAAATGACATATTTAGGGTCTGACATCAAGACATTTGTTATATACATGAAGCTCCATGAAATTCAAGAGAATGTACGCTAACATAGCATGACTGGATTTGTTAAAAGAATGTGACAGAATCTGTCGTGAAATCACCCATGAGGGGAAATACTACAAACAGGACAATAGTTCAGCTTGCTGAAGATGAACGAATACATATTTCTAAAAGTGTTGCTCAATTGTATATGTGCCAGCTTAGAAATCCACTGAAGGTGTGCATTTTTAGTGTATTCTCTCAGAGACTTGCTGATAGGCTCGGTGGTTGTGACTGTGATCTTAGCACTTGGGAGGCAGAGGGATCTCCACAATTGGAGGCCAGCCTGGGCTACATAGAGGTTTCAAGTCAGTCATGGCTGTATGGTAGAACCCATGTCAAAACATCAAAACCTAAAACAAAGACTTGTTACTGAACAAATATTTTGGTTACATAAAACCAGAAGAATTATAAGCATGATAATAAACACTGAGTGCTTGAGAGGAAGAAATAAAATATATTTTAAAGGAAGGTAATGGCAGGTTTCTCAATTAAGACATTCGAGATTAGTGGATAGAACACATGCTTCACAAACATGTGGACAGAGTTAGGCTACTTAGTGCCTACTTAAATGTTGAGTGGTGGGCTTCGTGGCTCAGCTGTCATTCCAGTGCCTGGAAGGTGGAGACAGGATGCCAGGAATAAGCTGGTTAGCAATAATGGGTGAAACAACTTTGAGAGACCCTGATTTAATATATAAGATGGAGAGAGAGTGAGGAAGACTGCTGACACCAGCCAAAGGTCTCACCTGCATGTGCATACATATATCCACACACTCACACATGTATATACAATCCATCATGGAGGGAAGTCAGGGCAGCTATTGCCTCCAGACTGTCCGCTGGGCAAGATGTCAGGAAATGCAGGTGGGACAAGACATCAGTGATAAGAACGCCTTGAAGAGAGTGGCCTTTGCCCGTGGGATCTGCAGAACTAACAAGCTTCTGTGATGAGGTGGTGTGCTGCCAGTTTTATGTCAGCTTGACACAAATAGGAGTCCTTTCAGAAGAGGGAACCTCAATTGAGAAAATGCTCCTACCAGAATGTCCCATGAGCAAGTCTATGGTACATTTTCTCTATTGATGATTGCTGTGGGAGGGTCCAGCTCACTGTGAGTGAAGCCACTCCTGGGCAGGTTGTCCTGGGTACTCTAACAAAGCAGGCTGAGCTAGCCATGAGGAGCAAGCCAGTAAGCAGCACCCCTCCATGGCCTCTGCATTAGTTCCTGCCTGCAGATTTATGACTTGAGTTTCTGCCTCATTTCCCTCAGGAGTGGATTGTGACCTGGAAGTTGTAAGCTGAAATAATGCTTTTCCACGTTACTTTAAGTCAGTGTTTTATTAGAGCCATAGAAACCCTAGCTAAGACAGATGGTTAGTGTCAGATGTGCTATTTGCCCACAAACCCCTACCTGAGTGGTATTCGATTACTCATTTCCCATAGACAGAGGTCAGATTTCCTTACGTGGACCCCGCCCACTTCTGTGTGATGATGCTTCAATAGCCAGCAACCTCAGCTCTCCTGTCCCGGAGCCTCTAGAGCAGTGGTTCTCAACCTTCCCACTCTGCGACCCTTTAATACAGCTCCTGATATTTTGGTGACCCCAACCATAAAATTAATTCTGTTGCTACTTCATAACTGTAATTTTGATAGGGTTATGAATCATAATGTAAACATCTGTGTTTTCTGATGGTCTTATGAGACTCCTGTGAAAGGATCATTCAACCCCCAAAAGGGGTCACTACCCACAGGTTGAAAGCTACTTCTTACAGAGATGGGAGTTCCTGGAGGGTTATTTCACTTCCAGGATGGCCAATGTGTGGACTGGAAAAGCCCAGCTTCTGGCCTCCAGTCCAACCAGACAAATCAGAAAGAATGTGGAGGCCAGACCTCCCTGCCAGGATCAATCTGAGCTTCAAAAAGGCCCAAGGACATGGATTTTTTCCCTTCATTTTATCCTCAGGAACTGGCAGAGTGCTAAGAATAGGGTAGGAGGTTCCACAAATGTTATAAGGCAGAAGGAAGGAAATTTTAAAGATTGTAACCAAAGAATGTCTAAGTATGAAGAGAATCTACCTGACATAAATAACTGGAGACACTTGGGGAATGTTATGGACTCAGTTCAGACATATGAAAACTAAGAGAGAAAGGCCAGAGAGCAGCAAAGGAACGTCCAAGAACGCCACTCACTCCTGTGTGGGGACTTTACTGAGCACCTGCTGTGTGATCCACGCTGTTATAAGAAGTCAGCTGTAATCTCTGACAGGCACACATTTCAGTGAGGGGGGCTGCAGAACACGCTTAGAGAGAACGTCTACCAGGAAGTTACAGATGTCCTGGAAAATAAGACAGTCAATCTTAAGAGGATGAGACTGAGAGGGACGAGGAGGCAGTTTTCAAAATGAAACATGACTGAGTGGCCCTCACTCAGAGGATGATACCGGAGCAAGGGCTCGAGGTAAGGGCAGGTCAACAGATATCTGAGGCAGAAACATTCCTGGTGGAAGGCCGTGGGTACTGCCAATCCTGTCATCTTCAGGAAACACGGAGGAGGCCAGTGTGGGTGACGACAGCAAGAGACGAGGAGAGTTCTGAGAGGAGACTGGGGCGGGACAGCTAGCACTGGTAGGCTTTTTTTGTTTGTTTGTTTGTTTTGGTTTTTCGAGACAGGGTTTCTCTGTGTAGCTTTGGAGCCTGTTCTGGAACTCGCTCTGTAGATCAGGCTGGCCTTGAACTCACAGAAACTGCCTGTCTCTGCCTCCCAAGTGCTGGGATTAAAGACATGTGCCACCACTGCCTGGCATCTGTAGGCATTTTTAAGGATGCTGGATCTTGGCAGCTTGGGCTGGAGTCAGACATCGAAGTCTGATCTTGACTCTGCACTACCTATGTAACTTTGAAGAAGTTCTCACCTTCTTTGGGCTACTCTTTCCTCATCTACAGAGGGGTGTAATGGTCATATCTACTACACAAGGCTGATGAGGACCCCATGGGTCACTTAACAGAAAGGAAAGCTCAACATTGTATGCAAAGTGACTTGGGTCTAAAAACTTAGATGTACCCTTTCCATGTTTGGACTCCCATGGAAACCCTTTATCTTGGAGGATTTTGTAGAGTAGCTGAGGAAGTGGGTCTGCATGTCTGTCTAGATGATCAGTATAGGACAAACTGAGCCAACTGTCCACCCAGGCACCACAAGGGAGGCAGCATGATCAATGGACAAGCCCTCTGTGGAGACAGCCCGAGGGCCCATGCTTCCTGCCAGCATTGTTTTTTCCAGGTTTGGTGGCCTTTGGATGCTCCCTGACACTCCTTTTCTGACAGCGCCATTTCTAGAAATCCACCCTGAGTTCTGAGACTGAGCTCTCGGGAAGTCAGCTTCTGCTCTCCCCAGTCTCCATCACTGTCTAGCCAGGGCCTGGGCAGCTCGCTCAGTGAGTTCCAGGAAAGAAACCTAGAAGAGCCTATGTAACTCCATAGTAGGGATGTCAATGAGATGCTAGGTTTAAGACTTGAGAAGTTTTGTCCTAACTCTGCCACCTGAGAGGTATGTGGCTAATGACATGAGTAATTCTTTCTTCAGGTTTACCCCTTTCTTGTATAATGATGAAATACAGCTGATATTTCTGTGACTGGATTATACCCCAAGCACTGCTCTGAATGCTTTGTGATGTTTTATTTTCATGATATTCAAATAAAGAAGATTATATCCCTTGTAGAAACTGTGAACAGAGAACTTGAAGGCTTCTCAAAACTCATACAGCTTGCAGATGACAGAGAGGCTGCTTAGCTCAAGAAACATGTTGGCAGGATTGATGTGAAACACTCTCTTCATTGTGGCTCCCAAGTTTTCATCTCGTTTACTGTATCACTATTCTTTCTGGGGAAAGTTGGAGGCTTGGCTCTGACTTTGGATTTAGGCTTTTGGCTCCAGATGGTGTGTGGTGATGTCCCCAACACTAACAGATAATAAAGCAGTTTAATTGGATGACATAAACACTGCATGGCCTTCTGAAACCAGCACTAAAACATTACAACAAGTTTGCAGTCACTTTCTAAACACACTTTATACAGGAGCTACATAAAAACCCACCAGGGTCCCAGGCGGCATCTCTTTCTACCTTAACTACTTGAAATCCTATTCAGAGGCCAAATGATGGTCTTTCCAAACTACCACAGCTGTTGATTCTCTGTCACCTTGTAACATAGGACAATCTAAATTTCGTTGGGTTGAGCCACAGGCAATCTATTTCATAATAATTGCTCTGTGGTTTCCAGCTATGTCTGAATGTGGTGTATTCCCACAGGTGTCCTAACATCTAGCAATTCACAGAACTGATGTTTTCTTGGGAGAAGTCTTCTTATTTCTGGGAGCTTTCTGGGAATTCCAAAATTGGTCATTACCACCGGACATTGAATCACAATATGGTTTTTACTTGTGGATTTTCCTGGTAACTTCATTCAAGAAATGTAGAGAGAACCTCAGACTGAAATTAGGAACTCCAGGCTTAGTTTCAGCTTTGCCCTTCCTCTGGCAGATGCATTCTCTTCAATAGGACTTGATTTCATCTTCCATAAAATAAAGCGACAAGTTACAGACGTTGCAGACTGTTATTCTTTCATTCACTGAACACAGGCTAACCATGTTCTGCCAGGGAAAGGAACAAACAGGAATAGGAGATCCAGCTGTGGGGAGACAGCTCAGTTGGGAAAGTGTTGGGATCCCCACTGCTCGTGTAAGACCTGGGTGTGGCAGTTCACATCAGCAATCCAAGTGCTGGGGAGGCAGGGGCAGGTGAGTCCCTGGAGCTGTAGACAAACCAGTGCAGATGGGTGATGAGCTCCATGCTCAACCCATCTCAGAAAACAAGGTGAAGGGCAGCAGAGTAAGACTTGACTTTTACACCCAGACCACCCCTCCACACATGCACACATCGTGAGCGGGACAGACTTCTGTCCACCCCTCCACACGTGCACACATTGTGAGCGGGACAGACTTCTGTCCTTGTGGTACTTCTACTCTGTGGCGGACCTTGTGACCCCAAACAGTGAGGTTTCCAGTTCTGCATTTTCTTCCTGGTCTTTTTTACTTTCTCATTCAAAGCTGAGTCTCTTATTTCTCCCCTTGTACTGAGGTGGCCTTGGGATAGCTTGTTAGGAGAGAACTCGTGGACTTTCAGGCAAGGTCCCATGGTCTAAGATGTTTCCCTTTGAGACCCCACCCCCAGGACACATTGAGGAAGCAAATCTACATCCGTCTGATGCCTGTTTGCTCCATAAAGCCCAGCATGTCAGAAGCCTTTACTATTGGTTATTGTCAGCATAAACTGGAGCAGATGTGAACATTCTAAGTAAAAGGACAGAATAAACATTAAAAGCTAAAGAACAATTCAAGGCAGTGCTTTGGGTACCCAAGTGACTGACTGAGATTAATAGTGGGAAAATTTAGAAAAGAACAATGTCTGTGGGCTGTGTATCAGGAATCTTAAAAGTTCTTATTAATAAAATCAAACCTGAGGCCAGTTATTGGGGTGAATGCTGGAAAATCAGAGAGACAGAACAAGCCACAGCTACCTCACCTGGCCAACTTCTCAGCTGATCTTGTTTCCTCAGATTGGAAGCCTCTGTGTCCTCATATCCGAATGGCTCTCAGCTGAACTGTGCTGCTCAAAACCTAAAAGATTGAATGCTTAACCAGCCAAATGCTTTTAGTTTCTGGTCCTCACGCCTTATATACTTTTCTGCTTTCTAGCGTCACTCCCTGGGATTAAAGGCATGTATCACCATGCCTGGCTGTTTCCAATATGGCCTTGAACTCACAGAGATCCAGACGGATTTCTACCTCTGGAGTGCTAGAATTAAAGGTGTGAGTGCCACCATTTTTTAGCCTTTGTATCTAGTGGCTGTTCTGTCTCTGACCCCAGATAAGTTTATTATGGTGCACAATATTTTGGGGAACACAATACCACCACAGGGCTGGATGGATCAGAGAAACTTCACATGGAGGGACTTGAGATGGGCTGGCTGCAAGTAGAAATTTTAAGTGAAAGGAAATTTGCCCCAAGCATAGTCAGTATAAAAAAAAAGTGTGGAAGGTGGGATGAATAATAGCAATAATCATCATTTTTAGAGTCACATAACATGTAGTATTGTCTAATACTAGTTTGGCATCTTTGAGATGAAGGACCAGGCTCAGAGTGGTTACTTGATTTCTCCAAAGCCACACAGATGGCAAGAACCTAAATGGTGATGGATCCAAACTGCTAGTTTTTATAATGCTCTGTACTGGGGAGTCCTAAAGACCCTCAATTATCTTACAGGCTTACATGTCTCATGAAGAAGTGATATTTCAACTATCTAACTGCAAAGTAGCCTTGAACAAGTAGATGAGTCCAGATAATAAGCAGGAAAGCTGAGCAGTGTGTTACTTAGGAATTGATGAGGAATAAATATTTAATGCTCCTTGACTAAAAAAATGGCCTGGAAGTGATGTCAAGGCATAGTGTTCTGTGCACTTAAATGCAATCAAGGATTTCAGAGATGCTGTCAACCTCTCCTGGAATGTCTCTAATTATGACAGTCTCTGTAGGTGTACCCTGTGTAGCCTCAGTGCGCCCTGTCTGCTGGGAGTGAGTAATTGGCATCTACTTCCTTTCTTCCAAGAACACATGGGATTCTTTAGTATTGCTTCTCCTGGTTGGTAATAGATTACACAGACCAGTTAAGAACAGGGAAGGTGTGAGGCAGGGAAAGAGGCCTGGCCTCTAGAACTGGTTTGCCTCTCACTCATTATGTGACAGCAGGCTCTTAACCCAGCTCTCCAAGACCCAACTTCCCCATTGATAAAATGAACTGAGGTAGATTGGCTCTAAGCCACAGAATATGTTTATCTCATGCTCTAAATTCATTAATAAACAGTGGCTACTTTGAAGACAGTGTCAAGAAGGATTGGGAGGTAGAGCTAGGCTTGGCAGGAAAGAGCTCTGTTCTGATGAGCTATTTCTGCTGTGGAGAGGAAGGTACCTGTGGAAGTGCAGACATCTTCAAGAACAGTATGATTAGAGCAATCAAGAGAAGTCAGGTGGGAACACACAAAGGCACACAGTGAGTGAAGCCAGAGAGGAGTATTACACTTCTGGCACTTGGGGGCACCATATGAAGCAATCTAATGAGACTGAGCCCTGCGTCTATACAGTGTTAGTTTCATGACTGACAAAGACCGAAGACCTAAAACAATATAAAGGGAGGAAAAATGCTTCATTCTGGTCATGGCTACACAGGGCTCTGCCTGAGGTCACTTTAGCAGATCACAGAGTTAGGAGAACACAGAAAAATGGTTCACTCCACAATACATAGTAAGCAGAGGAAAAGGAATATGGGAAGGAGCCACAACAAGATAAAACCCCCAAGATCACAACCTCAGAATCTGCCTCTTGCAACTAGGTCTCATTCACTCCATTTGATCACCTCCTAAGAAAGCTATCATATTATGATTCTATCATGGGAATTTATCAGGCCATACACTTCATGGTTCAACTGTCCACTCAAACGCCCTCACAGACACACTCCAACATGTGTTACAGCAATCTCCTAGGTCTTTCTCAATGGAATTGCCAATGGAGATAAACCTTATATATACTTTTAGTGTATGCATGTATGTATTTGTATATGTGTTTATGTGTTTGGGATGTGTGCCTGTATGTGTGCACTATGAGTGTACAGGTAGAGGCCAGGGAACAACCTCACACATTGTTTCTCCTTAGGGGTCATCCATCTTCATTTTGGTTTTTTTTTGTTTTTTGTTTTTTTTTTTTTTTTTCGAGACAGGGTTTCTCTGTGTAGCTTTGCGCCATTCCTGGAACTCACTTGGTAGCCCAGGCTGGCCTCGAACTCACAGAGATCCGCCTGGCTCTGCCTCCCGAGTGCTGGGATTAAAGGTGTGCGCCACCACCGCCCGGCTCCATCTTCATTTTTGAACAAGATTTCTTACTAGACTGGGGCTCACCTGATTAGGCTATTGAGGTGCAGAGATTCACCTGTCCTCACTTCTCTAATACTAAGGTCATAGTTATAAGCCCCTGAGTCCAGATTTTCAGCTTTTTCACATTCATCCTGAAGTTCACACTTGGAGCACATCAAACAGTTTGCTGATGGAACCACCTTTCAGCCCACATGCACTTTTATCAGAACAAGTTCAACTGGCATTTAATTCTATTTACTCATTCATCTTGCCCTCTAGACAATGAGCTGCTTGTGAATAGGAAGTGGGTAGGTTTAATTCTCAAGGCATTTAGTTTCTGAACGTAGAAAGATCTGGACTAGATTTAGATCCTATTTTGTGGCCATAAGGGAAGCAATTACCCTTGTTATGTTGTGGGTTTCTCAAGATGAATGATCATGGTACTCATCTCTGACACTTTCAATGATATGAATTAGTTAGCACAAATAAATTGCTTACCTTGTGCTAGACAGGTGGTAAATGGTAGTTACTATTAATATTTGAGTGCCCAGTATCTAGATCAGAGCTAATATGTGGTAGAAAACAAGAAATTCTTTTGTGCATAAATTGTATATGTACAAGTAGGTATGAATTTTCTAAGAGTGACCTTTGAAAAGTAAGTTGGCAGTTCTTTGGCCTCAAATTCTAGAATGATGTGAACAATCATAGTAAGGTTGTGAGTTATATCCTTAAGAAGAGAATCACTAAAGGGGAGACAGCATACAGAGCCCTGGGTCCTCCTCGATCGACATTAGTAATGTTAAGAGGGATGAGGGCACAGGTGTGGGTGAAAGCCTGGGTCATTATGCACTCACCAATGTCCTCTGCTAGGACTTGTTAGTGTTACATAAAGACCAATGATCAGAGAAGCCCATTCTAGAGGATATTGCTTTGGAAGCCTGAATGGAATGGCTTGGCTTGACTGCAGATCAAATTAGTAATATAACAGCCATTTACACTTCTTTTAGGGTCACATGGAGGAAAACTTGTGTCCATGATTAATTGGCTGCATCTATAATGTAAGTTGAGAAGAACTAGAAGGGAAAGAGACCGCATGTGACTGCCTTTGCAATCACAGCATTGGGGACCTTTCCATCCAGGCCTCAGTTGTGCTCTTTACTGCGTACATCAAGTGTCATGGTGGAAAAACTCTAAGACTGGAAGATATTGAGACTGGGTAAGGTACTGCTGTCACTTTCTAGGAAGGTCAACTGCAGTGTGATGGTGAGCACTGACTATCAATTTGATAGAACCTGGGATCACCCAGGAGGCATGCTTCCATGCACAATTATCAGGGATTGCTTCAATTGGGTTAATTGAGGTGGGATAACAACCTCAAAATGGGTAGCACTATTCCCTGGGTTTTGGTCCTTGACTACATAAAAAGGGGAAAGCTAGCTGAGCACAGTTGTTCATTTTTTTTCTACTTCTTGACTATGGAAGCAATGTGATCATGTGCTTCAATCTCTTTTTACCATGACACCACCACCACGATGGACTCTGCCTTGGAAGAACTATGAATCAAACAAACCCTTTTGAGGCTGGAGAGATGGCTCAGCTGTTAAGATTGTATACTGCTCTTTATGGACTAAAGATCAGTTCCCAGCACCTACCTGTAGCTCTAGCCCCTGGGGATCTGATGCCCTCTACTGGGCTCAGTGGGCACCTGCATAGATGTGACATTTACATACACACACACACACACACACACACACACAAATACAGAGTAATCCCCCTTCTCTCTTGTTTTTGTCTAATTATTATATCACAGAAATGAACAAATAACTAATATGTGTGGCTATTTGTCTATACTTGTAAAAAGTAACCTACTTATAGGCTTAGAAATTACATTTATAGTAGTATGTCCAGTGAGTTGTCTGTCTCACTGATTCTGGGGAACCATATTAGTCAGGGTTCTCTAGAGTAACAGAACTTATAGTATGAATCTCTCTGTATATAGAAAGGGGCTTTATTAGAATGACTTACAGGCTGTAGTCCAGCTAATCCAAAATGGCTGGCTGGCTGTGAACAGAAAGTCCAAGAATCCAATAGTTGTCCAGGTCACAAGACTGGATGTCTCAGCTGGTCTTCAGTCTACTCTGGAATTCTGAAGCAGCAGGATCAGATGTCAATAAAGGAATGGGCTTTCTAGCAAGGGAAGGACAAGCAGACAAAGAGCAAAAGCTTCCTTCTTCCATGCCCTTATATAGCAATGATTCTCAACTCGTGCATTGCAACACTTTTGGGGGTCAAATGACCCTCTCACAGGGGTTGCCTAAGACCATCAGAAAACATAGGTATTTACATTATGATTCATAACAGTAGCAAAATTACAGTTACGAAGTATCAATGAAAATAATTTTATGGTTGGGGTCACCCCAACATGAGGAACTGTATTAAAGGGTTGCAACATTAGGAAGGTAGAGAACCACTGTTATATGGGCTTCTAGCAGAAGGTGTGACCTTGATTAAAGGTATGTATTCCCACCTCAAGATCCAGATTAAAGGCATTTTGTTTTCCAACTCAAAAAATATAGATTAAAGGTGTGTCTTCAGACCTCAAAGATCCAGATTAGAAGTGGATCTTCCTATTTCAAATTAAGCAGAAATATCTCACTGGTGTGTCCTCCATTTTTGGATTTCAGTTAATTCCTGATGCAGTCAAGTTGACAACCAAAAATAGCCATTACAGGAATTCAGGGACTAAATGGCTATTACTATTTATTTTTATCATCACTATTCACTCACTGACATCATTCTTACCTGAAGAGTCTCCCTTAGTATGAGGACAACTGTTAGAACTGGACCTGTTCCAGCTTGCTTAAAGGGTAGGAACTGCTCACAAACAGAAACACACAGGTGCAACAGGCAACCTTACTGCCATGGAAGAGCAGCCGGGCCTTGCAGGGTTGGAACTAGAAGCGAGGAACACAGTAGGACTTCTTCTGCCTATCAGCAGCTCCACTGGGTCTCAGATCTCTGTGTCTCAGGTACTGGGTGTTCCCTTTTATGCTTGTCTGTTTCATTCTTTTAAAAATAATTATTATTTAAAAATTTGTTTCTATATATTATGATTTGATCATATTCTTTCCCCTCTCTCCACTCCTCCCAGATCCTTCCCACCTCCCTGTCAACCCCACTTCATGACTTCGTGTTCTTTCTTTCTCACAACAAGGCAAACAAACAATGCAAAAAGCAAAGGACAATAACCATAAACAAAATGATAGAAACAAAACAAAAAAGAAAGAAAATCAATAAGATAAAAAACCAAACAAACAAAACCAAAACCAAAAACAAACAAACAAAATAGTGAACAAAAAAACCCATGAAGTCCATTTTGTGTTGACAAACTACTCCTAGACATGAGGTCTGTCTTGGAATATGGTTGATACACCCAGTAGCACCCCACCCCGAAGAAAACTGATTTTTGCTTTCCCAGCAGACATCAATTGCCAATGGCTTCTTGATTAGGACTGCAACTCGGTGCCCACTTCCCCATCTCCACGCTGTGGGCTTGTCTGGTTTAAAGCTGTGCAGGTCCTGTGCATGCTGGCACTGTCTGAGTTCACGTGTGCATCAGTCTTGTGTTTGGAAGACACAGTTTCCTTGTGATCACCCACCGCCGCTGGCTCTTACAGTCTTTCTGCCTCACCTTCTACATAGGCTCCTGAGCCTTGAGGGGAGGACTTTGATAAAGACATCCCTTCCATTTAGAGCTGAGTGCCCCAAAGTCTCTCGCTCTCTGCACAATGTCCAGTTTTGGATGTCTTTGTTAATTGCCATGTACTTCAAGGAGCTTCTCAGAAGGGAGTTGAGCAGCTCTGCTCTCACTCATGATGACTGGCTTCTTTCTTTCTTTATGGTTTATGTAGGCCAACCATCTAACAGAGCCACTGGCTGCCAGACTCCATGTCCTTCTGGCTGGAATCCATAATTTCCCGTTGTTATAATCTGTCCCTTAGCGGCTACCATAGGAAGGCTGCCTCAACTGTAGTTTAGATACTAGTCTAGTCCATCCTATAGTTCCCTCTAGGTTAACCTTTAAAGCCCAAATGCCATGAAACATCAGTCTGCCCAGAACTAATGCCACCAAGGAATCCTAACTGCCTCAACTATCTGTGCTTCTGGCACCCTGGCTTCCTTCAATCCCATCAGCTGTATGTCCTCAGTGCATAGTCTATGCTCTGTGAGCCAAACCTCCCTACCCTTTCCTCATACTTGGAACACTCTCCTCCATTCCCTCTCTCCCAAATCTGGCTTATTCCTCAAGGCTCCACTCCAATTCTGCCTCCCCTATCATCATCCTTTATGGTCTCTCAATCACATGCAGCTTGTCTCCTTTTGAGACTGTTTCTTCTGTAGTTCCCTTGGAGCAAATATAACTATCTAAAAGGGTCAGAACTGTGTTATAAGTGCACTTTTGTTCACATGTCCTACCTAGGACTGCAGTGGGTAATGCAGCGCTGCTATGTCTGACTTACCTTTTTATTGGCCTTTCTGGGATGAATTTGGTCTTCAAACCCCTGCTGGAGCAGTTCCTCCTAGGTCATCACTGTTCCCTTGTCTGATGTCAGAGTCCTTTCAGAAAGCAATTCAGCCTCTCCGTTGAATCATTCCAAAGACCCGAACGAAGATGCTTTGGCTGGGCTTGTTTTGTGGGGAGTAATAATTTGTCTCTCAGGCATTGATTCACTTGAATCTGCTAACTCAAACCCACACACAGTTATGCACGACTCCAGAATGGGCTGACTGCATCTCTTTGGCCAGATGATCCCAGCTGATAAAATACCAAGAAAACTGGTTTGTGTCGTTGTTCAGTGATGGACATTTTGGGGTGACTCAGGAAGAAATTCTGGAAAATGGCAGATCATTCACAGGACTACGTTCCTGAGGGCAGAGCAGGAAATGCATTGAGGGCAGTTTTTCAAACCCACTGTATCATGAAACTCATCTGTAGATTTGACAACTGCCTTCAGCTATTCTTAACCTAGACCGGGTGGCTGAAGAGGAACGGAAGGGAGATCTGCTTCACTCTGAGGTGCCTGTGCCGCTCCTCCACCATCCTGGTTTACCATCATGAAACTCAGTTTCTTGTCAAATAGTTATCCAAAGAGTTTTCCCCAGAAAGGCACTCTGTAAGAAGCCCCCACTCTCCTGGGCTTCCTTAGGCTCTGTCTGTCCATGGATACAGATTCTCAAAGCAGGCTAATCCAAGTGCATAAGCAGCATCTCCTGGGGGAATCCACAGTGCTAAGCAGGCAAACACGTGTATGGTGTACATACATACATGCAGGCAAAACACACACAAGATGAATAAATCTAATTAAAAATAAAATATTAGGATGTTTCAAAAGTAATACCTATTTGAAATCAATTTTCTGTCCCTCTAAGAACAAAGGAGTGGGTGCTTGAAATACTCTGTGAGAAACCACCCTCTGAGTCACTTATTCATATATTCATTTATTTAAATACTGTGTTACCATGGCAACAATAGTGACTAAAGGAGAACCAAGAGCAGAACAAGCCTGGTCTTGTCCCTGTCCTCAAGGAACTTACAGCCTTGTGGCAGGGTGGGGGGTGGAGAGAGGGAGAGAGTACCACAGATGAATGACAACTTCCAGTTAAGGTGAGAGTGCTCTAACAGGGGTGGTAGGGAAGACTTCACTGCAGCCTTCCTGGTAAGTGTTCCACAGGAGGGAGTGAACTGTGAGGAACAAATTGGAGCAAGTGTGCAAGGAAGGAACAAAAGGTCATTCCGTGCAGAAGCACCAGCTTGCAAACACCACAGCAGCAGAGTATGGTAGGCAAAGAGAGTAGGGAGCACAGGAGCTGAGAACCGAACTGGCCGTGAACCATGTCATACCAGCCATCAATGCCAAGTTTATATTCTGTGCTTGCTCCTCAAGGGAGTGTGGCGCTCACTTGAACCACATTCTGAGAGCCAATTGTGTGATAATTTGGTGCTTTCCCCTCTGGGTTTCAATTGGGATGTTTTTGTCACTTTGGGACACCTGGTAACATTTGGAGATATTTCTTGCTTGTTACAATGGAGCTTGGCATCAATGTCTCCGCTGCCACCAAATACCGTGCAATCATGGACTAGCCCCTTACAACAGAGGAGTCCCTGGCTCCAAATAGAGCGCTAAGGCTAGGATGCTCTGAGGCACTTTGGGGAAGAAGGTTCGGGTTTACTTTTCAAGCAAAGGAAGAAAATTCTCCCAAAGAGAAGGCCTCTGTGGTATCTAAAAACAAATGAACAAAAACATCTCTCCAACTGCCCCAAATCAAAACAACAACAAAATTTTTACTGGATCCTGGTAATTTAATCTCTCTCTCTCTCTCTCTCTCTCTCTCTCTCTCTCTCTCTCTCTCTCTCTCTCTCTCTCTCCCTCTTTCCCTCAAAGTCTCTACATATAGCCTTGACTGTCTTAGAACTCACTATATAAATCAGGCTGGCCTAAAACTCACAGAGATCTGTCTGCTTTTGCCTCCTGAGTGCTGGGATTAAAGATGTGTACCACCCTACAAGGCTAGAAAAAATGTAATCACAATCAAAGAACACAAACAGTGCTCCAGATACACCTCAGTGGTGGAGCAATTGCCTTGCATATACAACACAAAGCTCTGGGTCCCATCAATAACAAACACACATGCCAAAACTACTGCCCTTCACACACACACACACACACACACACACACACACACACACACACACCAACACGCACACATCAACACACAGACAACACACACACACATCAACACATACACACCACTTTGTTCTGCATTTTCTGATTCTATGACTGATGGACATGCATTCAATCTAGAAACAATATATTGTGTGCCACTCGGCTTCTACAGGGAATCTCTTCCTCGAAAACTTAGAGTTATAGAGGTAAGCAAAATGCTCTGAGAAAGAAAAAACAAAAACAAGGCTTTTGTACGTTCCCCTTACAGACCTGCAGTTGATACAAATAAAGTGGTAACTATTTGCTGGCAGGGAAGCAGGAGGGTGGGGGATGGATTTGAACGTAATTGCACATTTCTTATCTCGGCAGAGAGCAGAGACTGCACCATTCACCACGGGAGGCCTCGGCTGTTTCATGAGAGGTAGCTAGCCTCTGGACTTTTATTTGGTGGCATTAAGTAAAGAATTTAAATGCACAGTGACCTGTGTGGTCTCTTTACGCCCTTCTGCTTTCTTTCAGTTCATGGGTAGTTTATTTTGCGGCTGCGTTCACCTCCTTCCCTCTGCACATTGGTTCAGTGGACTCACCCAGACAGAATGGGCTTTGACTAGGCTGCACAGATCTGCCAGCCTCTTCAGGATGGGGGAGAACAGCCACATGAAACAGAAAAGGGAGAGGACCACGACGGCCTGGACACAGTAGCGTGGATTTTTAAAAGCCTCAGATGCCCTGTCTGCTCTGGGATTTTGGCGTCTGTCCTAATTGCTAGGGCTAATGTTTTGGCAGCTGCTCTTGTTCCTGGTGGAGGTAGAGTCAAAGCTTTGACAAAGTGGGCCAGACCCTGAAACCACATTTACTTATTCTATATATACACGAATGCATATATTCATATTTGTGTGCCATACACATACGTATACACATGTGAATATATAGATATATGCGTATACTTACTACACACAGCATCAGCCTCAAAATTTCAGTGGACAAACCCAAGGTATAAGACATTTTAAAAAACGGAGTAGCATATTTCTTAAGGCTGGGAGGGATCTAGATGGGCCTTAGCTGTTCCTTTAGCAGATCCAGATTGGTAGGGACTGAAACCTAAATATCTAGGGTCCAGATATTTGTGACCCCGAAGGTCATGTTGAATATGTTGTTGCTTCTATTGTATAGGGAACCACCTTCCAACGTTGGCTAGCCATAGGTTTATTCAGCTTCAAAAGCAGCCAGGTCTTCTCAGGGATCAGAAGTTTCAAAGATGAACAGTAATGCATCAGCTCTGAATGCTATGTGATTAAAATCATTTCTGGGACTCAGTGTCTTCATCTCTAAATGAGGATGAGGCTTCATGATGGGCTCTGCATCTGTATAAAAAACACTCCAAAATCGGGGCCTACTTGGTATCACATTGCTAGCAGTATCAGAATGATATCCTTCATGCACTGTTGGGGTAGCATAAGCTAGTGCAGGCACTTTGGCAATCATTCTGGGAGTTTCTCAGAAGACTAGAAATAGAATTACTATATGACCAATAGAATCACTACTGTACCAAGATGTATGATCTAGCATGCCTAGAAGATTTTACATGTAACTCCATATCCATGTTCACATTGCTATTCACAATAACTAGGAAATAGAATTAACCTAGATGTCCATCAAATGATGAATCAATAGTGACAATGTAGCACATATACACAATGGCATGTTACTTAGCCGGAAAGAAAAATGAAATAATGGAATTTTCAGGCAAATGGATGGAATTGGAAAAAAAAAAAAAGATGTATTCCAAATGAGGGCACCCAAGGCCAGAAAAATAAATATGGCATGTTCTTTCTCATATGTGGGTCCCAGCTTCAAATCTTTTTTATGTTTAACCTGGACTACATGGAAGCCAGCAGATCAGAAATGAACCATTCAGGGTGTATCTATTGAGGGGGGGAATAGCAGTCTAAGGTGAAATGAAAGCAGAGAAGGGGAATACTGGGCAGAAGGGTTCAAGCAGGTAGTGGAGTGATGGCGATGGGGAAGAGAAGGGCTGAGGAAAGGATTCATCAAAATGAAGTATGCATAACGAAGCTGTATGAGAGCCTATGATCTTGTGACCCAAGCTAAAAAATAATAAAATAGAATATTGGAACACGTGATATGAAAGAATTTGGGGAGAGAATACTGGGAGGCAAAGGTTTAAGCAGAGAAAAGGGGAGAGTGATGTAAAGGAGAGATAAAAGAATTGGTTAACCAAAGCATAGGATGTATGAAGAACATCCTTATTATGAAACCCTACTAGTTTGTAACTTAATTAAAATTATAACAGTAACAAAAAATGAATTTGAACAGAAGTAACCCATACAGTATTGCCTTCAAATGACATGAGCTATTAAGTAAAAGTCTCTGTGCCAGACACCGGACACTTCTTCATGAGTAATTATTGGTCATCAAAGCCCCAGAGGTACGCAGGTCAACATAGGTTATTGTCATCACCCTTGGTTGCCCAGCATAGACACACAGAAAGGTCCCATTGCTAAAGAACCACTCACTTTGGATACAGGGCATAGAGATAATCAGTCTCAACTGGTCAGAAAACTATCTTCTTGTTGGTTACCTTACATAGTGTTGGAATGTATCATGTGAGCTGTTGGGGGGTGGGGTGGGGGGGAAGTCGTCAGTGGTCTTACCTAGCAGTGGACCCTGCATGTTACAATACTGACCTGTCAGGCAGGATGTTTCTACTGGTGCAATGGTGGTAAGATTGTTTGTGGGGTAACCAACCACTTTCTGAATGGATTTAAGGCCTGCTCTGAAGGACAGAATTCATGCCTGATTAAATCACATGGTTAAGGAAGGCCAATGGGGAAAATCTATTGATATCGTTATGCTAAATGGGCATGTTGTCAAACTGCCTTCTATATATTTAGGTTTGTGCTGCTTACAAAGTTTGCCAGAGAAACATCTTATTGCAGTGAATAGTGGCTAATGCAGAGACACAACTATTCAAAGTGCTGAGAATAAATGACTGTGAAAGCTGGGACATAAATGGATCAACTCCCCTATCAACCCTCATCTCCAAAGACTCAAGGAACATGCTATACAAGGAAGTAGAAAGAATGTGGGAGTCTGTAGTGGGTTGAATGAGAATGGTCTGTATATGTTCATATACCTGAATGTTTGGTATGTTTGATCTCCACTTGGAAGGATTATGAAGTGTGGCCTTGTTGAAAGAGAGATGTCACTGGGGGTGGGCTTTGAAGTTTCAAAAGCCCCCACCAGGCTCAGACTCTTTCTCTGCCTGCTCTTTGTGAATCAGATGTAAGCACTAAGCTGTGCTCCAGCACCATGTCTGTCTGCCTCTTGCCTTGTTCCCCGCTGTAATGGTCTTGGACTCTCACTCTCTGGAACTGTAAGCAAGCCTTGAGTTAAATGCTTTCTTCAATAAGTTGCCTTGGTCATGGTGTCTCTTCACAGAAATAGAAAAGTAACTAAGACAAAGCCTGAAAGGGGCAGAGTGTGAAATATTGTCTTCTGGACATATCATGGCTGTTGCACACTTGAGGTTAGAGAAATTGTATTTACCTGCATAATATCTGTACAAGATCAAGCAAGTTGAGAAATTCCAGCATGGAGCACAGAGAGGACCCTAAGGCTCAACCCTAGCTGAGGGACTAATGGCATTTGATGGCTGTTTCAGGAGGGGGACTACATTTTCTTGGTGGGGTGGCCATGGGCAGGTTCCCCAGGCACCAGTGTCATGAGCAGCCTTGATTGCACTAAGTATGTTTTAGATATGATTAAGATACATCATATACATCTATGAATGTTTCAGAGCATTAAAAAAATGCAGAGCCCACTTACAAGGACAAGTCTATAAAAGACGCTCTAACTCTGTAAAACTCTAGAGAAAAAAGAAGTCCCAAGTAGGAAAGTATGAAATAGAAAAAATAAAAACAGAGCAGTGGATGAGGAAGTTTGACAATGAGAAGAGGAGAAACAAGGTGCCACTGAGTCCCTTCTATACGGCTCAGCACTGGAGGTCCACATAAGAGACCACAGCCGAGGTCTAGAGACAACAGCCAAGTTCTAGAGACCACAGCTGAGGTCTCTAGAGTTTGGTTGGGTTTCTGCTTCTTTAAGACCTATCTATGCATACTTGAAGCTGGATCTGAGATCCCCAAATGTTCATGAAGACTGTAGGAATCTCTTCCTCAACTTAGTCTAAGCCTTTTCCCTGTGGCCAAAGACCCAAGTAAAGCAGGCAACAAACGAAGCTGCAGTTTTCTGTGCACCCTCCCTTTCCCTTCAGTGTCTGTTCATCCCTCATTTCTTGCCTACATCTTTCAAAAGGGCAGGACTTGCTCTTTGTTCTGCTTTCAGAAAGTGACAACAGCAACAGTGTTGGCTTCTGTAATCCCTGAGAACACAGGGTTAGAAAGGAAAAAGAGGTAACTGGAAGTTTAGAGGTTCAGTGGAAGATGCTAGAAGCAAACAACCGCCATCACTCTTGATTTGAACTGTCATAATTTACAGATGTCAAAGTTCAGCATTTGTGCAAAATTTCCACATCTGTCCCTTTCTGCTCCTGTTCTCTTGCACTTAGGATTGAACCTGGGCCTTCATTTCTGCCAGACAAGTTTGCTCTAGCACTGAGTTAATCTCCAGCACTCTTTTATGACATAGGTCTCTAATGTGTCTTAGGCTGGCCTCAGATTTACTATATAGTTGAGGATGACCTTAAACTTCTGAACCTCCTGTCTCCTCCTCCCAAATGATGTAGTGATAGGCATGCACAAACATGCCCAGTTTGTGGAGTGCTAGAAACCAAACCTAAGTCTTTGTATATGTTAAGTAACTGAATTTTCCCTGGTCTCTGCCCTGAGAAAATTTCCCTCCAGTCCTGGGGAAGATGCTACGTCCGGTGTGTGGTTATCCGAGGGAAAAGAATCTACATACACCATGTTCTTTGTCCATTTAATTTATTACTCTATGACAAAATTCTATTTATACAGCTTCAGCTCCATCCTCACATTCAGTTCCTCTCTGTTCCTGTCCTCATAGTTTTAGTAAGCTCCTCTGCTTTTGACCTCATCTTCGACCTCTGTTCCTGCATCCTGGATCTTTCTTTCCTTGCTCTGAGAAAACTCTACAAGAGATTTGCCTTACCACCTACTGAATCTTTGCCTTTCCCTCTTCTCTCTAGCCATTCAGCTCTGTCTACCTTCTATAGAAAACTGCTGTGTTCTTCCTCTCCTAGCCACACAACTCTCTGTGGCCAGGAATTCTGCCTCACTCTTCACTCCACGTGGATATACAAAAACTTTCTTTATTCTGAGTCAGTAGCTCTGAAATGCCACTAGGCCTGAAGGCAAGGGATGGTCTGAACTTCATTTGCACAAGAAGCAAAGCTATGCATCTACAGCCTGCTTGTCTCCTGGGCTCTGTGGGGGAGTTAGTTACCTAGAGGATCAGCTTCTGAGAAGCTTACGCTGCTTGTCAATATGGTCTAGTAGTATATGGGCCCACAAAAATTTCATAGCAGAAGACAGCTGAAATATTAAAAACTGAATAATACCAAATATTTCATGATAAATGCTTCCTTTAGAAAAATAACTTGAAATTTCTAGGTATAACTTTAATATACAGCTGAATCTCTATAATATATTCTTGCAGTCCACAAGAGCTAAGAAGATATTCTACCAGCTGAGCCACATCACCTGTCATCTTACTGTAGTTTATTTTGAGAAATGATCTCACTAAGTTGCCAAGAGTGTCTTTGAATCCACAGCCCAAGTAGTCTTTGAACTTGCAATCTTCCTGCTTCAGTCTCCTAAGTATCTAGGACTGTAGGCCTGTCTACCAAGCTCTTTTGTTTTTAATCTTTCAAGGTAGGCAGTTATCATAGGAGAAAGATATTAAGCTCTACAGTTCAGAGTACCAGAGTAGAAATCTTGACTTATCTGGTCCTCTCCTTAGTGTCTTGGAGGTTTGCATAAGAATGGCCCTCATACTTCATCTCCAGTTGTGGAACTATTTGTGAAGGATCAGTGGATGTGGTTTTGTTGGAGGAGGTGTGTCACTGGCTTTGAGGCTTTAAAAGCCTACCCATTCTCTCTTAGCTCTCTCTACCTCCTACTTGTGGTCAAGATGTAAGCCTTCAGCTACTGCTCCAGCATCATGCCTGCCTGACTGCTGCCATTTCTTGTCACACCAAATGTGAATTCAAGGAGTTCCTAAAGGGTTTTAGAAGCATACAAAGCTTTCCTGGTGTGTCCATGTGATTATTCCAGTCTCTGGCATCTAGATTACCTGGCTACATTATATAAGCCCACTTTACATGCAGAATTGTCAACCTAACCATGTGTCAGGCTAGAACTCTTTCTTTCTCTGAAGTTACCACAGATTGGCAATCTGACCACTCTGATTCCAGACTCTAGAAGAATAATATTTGTTCCTTGGGTGAAGTGTCCAATCCTATTACCGCAGACCATAGGATCATGCATACCAAGAAGAGCTGCACAGCTGTAGTGGATGTATATGGCTTCTAGTGGGTTTGGCTTCCATTTTCAACATTTATTCAAATACAAGACTGGGTAAGCAACTCTCATGTCTCAATTTCTCCACAGATACAATGGAAAATTAAAATCTACATCCTGGGTTACTGTGAAGACTAAAATAATTGATTTATGTATATATCTTAGTATGGTACCTGCACTCAATCATTAATGGGTGGGAGGCAGACACAATAAAGTATGTTTTACAACTGCATTACAGCTCATTCTGGTGACTGAATTTAATTCTTCAAACACACGGTATTAAAATGCCAAAACGGTGAACTCCCTTAAAATACAAAATCACTTGTGGGGGCTGTCATGTCTGGGGATCTGGAGGGCTAATTTAGAATTCCACTGAAGAATAACGTAATTTTTTTATTTTAAATATGCCAATCCTAAGAATGGAAATTGCAAAGTAAGTGAGGTAATTAACTCTAAGAGAAGGACTATTCCATTCAAAGCATTGAATGCGTCTGTGGTAGGATAGAAGCTTAATATCAATGGCAACTCTAACATTGTTCTAGAAAGATTTTTTTTTGAGACAGACCTCACTGTGTAGCCCTGGATAGACTAGTACTCAATATGTGGAGCAGGCTGGCCTTGAACTCACAGAGATCCATTGCTTCTCTGCTGGCATTAAAAGTATGTGTTGCCGTGCAGGACCCTATGAAGAAATTTTACACACTTCTTGCCATTAATTAAATTATTTAATCTGGACAGAAAAGTGACTTTCTTTAGATATATCTCCAGTTTACGATTCTAAGGTCAGTTTGTGTTCTATCATAACAAATGTTCTGCCTGGTGGGACATGGAGAGCCCCTTTCCTAGAGCTGGGCCCTCCTTTGTGCTGAGTTAGGCGGTCAGGAATCTTCATTCTTTTCAGGTAGCACATTTTTCATCTAGTGCTCAGGAAGACATAAGCCTTGTGGAGAAAATGGTTCATAAAAGCTGTGCTTGAAAGAATCACTTTTACAGACAGTAAGATAGAATGAACGTGACTGAAATCTGGGGACATGTATTTATTTACTGGACAACACTGATGTTTCTATGTCTGTGGAGATAGATGCATGATGGATGACACATGGTGAGAGAATGGAGTGATGGAACACAACTGATAGTATAGGTAGTTGTTGTTTGTTCCTTTGGAGTCTGATCATGGCAAAGGAGTATGACTGTCTAAATCCATTATCCGTTATGAGTGTGCCATTATATGCATTCTTAGGATTTTTATGAAGCATGTAAAGCCAAATCTCCTTTCTCTAAACTCTGTTAAGTCTGTGAGCAGACAACTGACTTCAATTTGGCCAGCCAGCAAGTCTACTGTAGCAGCTGGAATTGGAGCAAGTGTTCCAGGGTGGCATGGCATTTGAAGAAATGGAATAGTACAAGAGAACAGTGGACCTCTGGATGGATCCGCTCAGCCGGGTTGCTGCTCTGGTTCCAGACGCCTGGCTCTCGAGAAGTAGCTTGCTTTTTAAGCCTGTTTCTTTAGTCATCCTGAGTCTAACCATAATTGTCCTTTGATCACAAAAGCAATATTGTTACTGTTATAAACTAAAAGTCTGACCTGTACAGATGTGGAGAAATCACCAAGTTCCCAGCATATTCTGAGTCTACTATAGGCATTAATTGACTTAATAGTCACTGCTATGAGAAGTTCTTTTCCTTATTCTTGGTATACAGAAGATAAATACCCAAACCTAGCATAACGCACAACATCACATAGCTTCTAAGAGCAAATTCTGCACTGGACTCCTGGTGGTAAGGCTTTAGAGCATACTGTATGAACAAAGAGGTCTGAGCAGGCAGCTTGGCACAGGCTGAGCCTGTGGTATGTTTACCAGCACTCACTTTCCATCCTCTGGTATATCACTAGACTCTATTTCCTTGGCTTGTCCATACCTAGATGCAGACATCAGACTGAGTTCAGCAAATGGAATAGGAAGGGAAGAGAGTTTGTGTCATTTCCAGGGGTCAACGCAGCTGAGATGTGATCGTGCGTTTCCTGTGTCATTCTGAATGCCCGTCGGACCCCAAGAACTTAGGGAAGGTGAGTGAGTGCCCAAACCAAGTAGAAGGTTGCCCAATAAGACACATTCTTCTAAGACTATGATGGGAGCCAGGGATAGCTTTGGTTTTGTTGTATTTCTATAATTTTAGGGTTACCTGCCTAAGTCCCAAACCTATGCTATCAGTTGCGTAAGTTAATAGTGTGTGGAGAGATGATTAAGCACATTAATTTGACTTCCAGCCTGGGAAGAGCTTTGCCAACTGCATGGAAACACAATTCTCAGCCCAAGGTTCTCCCTGGAGTCCCTGCTGTTTTTAATCATTTCCATTAAAGTTTTAAAAAGTGTTTTCACAGATTTCTCTCTCCCCATTTGACTCCATTTCTTCTCTGTACTGCATCCCAAAGCAGGTGGGTATTGGAAGTGGAATGATATTTTGCAATCTGCCTTTTGGATCTAGTGAGAAATCTTCCATTAGCCTGTACGTACACACTCACCTCTGGGGTGTGCTTTTCTTGTAAGCCACATTTCCAGTTTAGCAGTGAATGTTTTTCCTCTATGCTCACAAATTTTGGTGCTAGGCAAGAATAAAATGTGGTAATTTCCTGACATTGAGTTTGTTAAATTATGCACTGATGAGGATCCATATTTCTCCTTCTAATTAGAGGGTAAGATTTGAGTAATGGCAAGTAAATTGCCACAACATGTCGAAAGGTATTATTTTACTTTGAATGACACCCTAGTAATAAAAAGGGCTAGTTTCACAACAAATCTTTTATCTTCAAAGGTCAAAATATTATATATTTTTCAAAAACTTTCCTACCTGTAAAACATCTTCTGGGAAATGTAATACCATGCCTTCTGGGGGAGATAATTAGCAGGGGATATGGATGCTGTCTGTCAAAGAATTATTAAACTATGAAATATTACATAAAAGGCCCTTTCTTTGCATTAGCTAAATTGTACAAGTAGAATTTCATCAACCAGATGTAAAACTAAAGTAGGCAACTTCTGGGGCTATTCATCTCACAGGACAAGGCTAGTGAAGAGCAGTACACAGGTTGAGTACAGTGTCTTTGATTAAATTAACTGGGGCATTTGCCCTCGAGCTCCATCAAATAAAGATGTCATGTCTATAAAAAAAAGTCCTAGAACATTTTTCATTTAGGGCAAAGAATTTATGAGATTAGATAACCTCTTACGGCCACTTCAATTATGAATACAGGACTCAGCTTGTTATTCAACAGGCTGGAAATTAGATACTCTTTCTATAACCATCTGGGACCATGTTTGCGTTGGTTGGTATCCAGAGACCCCAGATCATACCACCAGGAGGAAGGGAAATACTACTGAATGAGCAACCAGAACCTCCCCATAGTGTGCTTCTGCAGTCTGTATCAGGTATGTAAACATCTTCTTCATTTATTCTGTGGCATATCATGGAAAGTTATTTTATTTAAAAAATTAGTTTTAGATTGCAAAATAAAATGAATTTCAAAATGAAATATAAGGAAGGAGAAACAGCAACTTTTTCCTTCAATGGAACAGATAATTGTTAATCTACTTTGAACTATTTCTATACAAATATAAATTTTAAAGGACATTGTATCTTGTTAGTTTTGAGGGTTCAATAGTTATTAAAATATAGTATGGTATTTAACAGATGTTACAGCACCAAAAATGTATTTTTAAATGGCTTCATGAGTCAGTTGTTTGAAATCCTTGAATTTTTCACTTTAAACATAGCAGGTTTATTTTTAATGTTTTGCTGTTTTATTTCCAAATGATGAATTTAAAAAATCCGGGTCTTCTATTTGTAATATATTTCTGCAAGTAATCCATCATATTGGCAGTCTTTTTATCTTCAATTGATGAAAGCAAGTATTTACAGTCACCACTGAATTTCCTTTAGCAATGAAATTTGGGTCACTGGAAACAAGCCAGCCAATGTGTCAGAATCTCAAAGACATCAATGGAGGGGACACTGTAGATTAGTGTAGTTTTTATGGTCATTTTAATTACTTTTTCTGTTTCTATAATAAATATAATAAATCACCTGACAAAAGCAATTAAAAAACAGGAGGAAAGATTGAGTTTTGTCTCACAGGGGTAAGTCAGGGAGGCAGGAGCTGGAGGCAGCTGGTCACATAATCCATACCCAGAAAGCAGAGAAGGATGGTCCACCATGAGGGAGAAGTCATAAAGGCAGGAGCTGGAGGTAGCTGGTCATGTGACATCCATAGACAGGAAGCAGAGAGGAAGGCATGATGTTCGTCTACTTGCCTCTTTTTTTGGGTGGAACAGGACCTGAGCTCAGGGAGTGTTGCTGCCCTCCTTTAGGATGGGTCTTCCCACTTCAATTAACCTAATCAAGATAATCCCTGAGATGCAGGCTCCGAGACTCATTTAACCTAAAAAAGCATCATAAGTATTCCTGGAAGCTTGTGTCCTATGTGATTGATTCCAGATCCTGCAAGTTGACAATCATTAATGTCTTACCTTTGTTGTGTCTTTCATCTTTATTCTGTTAGTAAGAATATAAACTTGGCAATATATGAACAATAGATACAACACAATAAAACTTTTATAACTAGAGAGTCCATGTTTTGGCCAACATAATTTATCTGAGTGGAAAGTAACAGTAGACTTTAAAATTGGAAGTCTTCAAAATTTTTTTAAAGAAAAACTATTTTGTTTTATTTTATAGTGAAAGTGAGGACTGACCAAATGGTTCAGCCAGTAACCGTGCTTGCCACCAAGCCTGACCTGCATGGTGGAAGGCGAGAACTGACTCTCATAGATTATCCTTTGACCTCCACACTACTGCTGTGGTAATGCACAGAGTCCTGCAAAACAAATAAACAGAAAAATAAGACCTTTTGTTTAAAAATATATCTTCCCCAATTCTCTAATAATACAGACCCTCAGAATACTCTAGACACACTAAAGAATTATACAATTCAGACTGGCAAAAACTGGCTTCCTCCTCAGTATCTTCTATACCATCATGCTGACTTCATGATATCTACTCTTCATGCCTATATTTTGTTAATATAATAAAGTGTCCCAAAGGGTTTGCTTTTCTCAGGCTGCTGTGTGACGGGCACATGAATTGAGACTGAGAAGGTGCATTTGGTCTCTTCCTGACAGAGTATTGATCCCATCCTGGTTGCCCCATCCCCACATCCTCCTGTTTTGTGGAGGATTAAGGCTTCAAGAGCTAAATTTGCAGAGGGTGGGAACTCAGACATTTGTTTCAGCCTTACCTTTCAGTGCCTTGGTATAGGACTATGTGTTCAAGATGGACAGTGGTCTCAGTGATGAGGGGGAGGTAAGTAGGAAAGTCTTTTTCAGCAGGCCAGGGGTAAAGGATGGGAATGTTGACTCTGTTGGTAGCAGCAGTGAGAATTAGGTATGTTAACTGGCAGAGCCATTACAAGCTAAAAAGGGCAATTAAAGAGATCTAGATTTTCTGCATAACCACTTGAGTAGATGGTAGACATTAAGTAAATAATTCAACACATTCATCTGACAATGGATTATTATTCAAAATACATAAAGAATTCCTATAAGAGAAAATAAAGATGTGCCTTTAGAGTTTTTTTAAAACTTTTAAAGAATTGTTTTCTCTTTTAAGTCATTGGTAAAAGTTGTCAGCATTTCTCTTTTAGACTCATGACATTAAGATTTCATTTTTATACACTCCTGCACTGCTTTCTCAGAGATGTCAGGACAAATATCTGAAACTGGAGCATGTAAAATAATGGGAAAGTGTTTTCTCACAGCTCACATCTACAATGAAGGCTCAGCAGTGCCATGGTCTTCTGACGGCTCCTCCTAACTTGGGTATTGGTGGAGAACCCTTTGCATCCCTTGGTTTGTAGGACTGACTGCAGTCTTCCACTTCTCCCTACAGGTGTGTGCACCTCTGTGCAAGATTGCATCCTTTCTTATAAGGACGCCACAGATTATGGCACCTACCCTGTCCAGGTTGGGTGAACTGATTGTTTGTTTGTCAACTTGACAAGAGCTATAGTTACCTGAAAACAGGAGCCACAGTTGAGAAAATGCTTCTATAAGGCTGGCCTGAAGACAAGCCTGTGGGGTCCAGCACTTTGAGGGAGGTATTACCCCTGGCCTGGTAGTCCTAAGGTGTATAAGAAAGCAGGCTGAGCAACCTCTCCATGGCCTCCATCAGTTCTGGCCTCTAGGTTTCTGCCTCCAGCTTCTGTCTTGACTTCCCTTGGTGATGGAGTGAGACCTGAGAGTTATAAGCTGAAATAAACCCTTTCCTTCCCACACTGCTTTTGGTCATAACATTTTGTCACAGTAATAGAAACCCTAACAAGACATATCTTAATCTGAATGACCTCAATCTTGATGTAATTATGTCTGAAAAGAGTAAAGATCTTATTTCTAAAAAAAAAAAAAAAGTCACATTCACGGGTCAGGGACTTGGACTGAAAGTTATCTTTTAGGGACATAGCCTGACCCCTCACTTCCCAGGCATATTTCCAGTTCTGCTCTTCTGTTCTGTTTCCCATCCAAAGAAAAAGGAAACCGTAGTACTCAGTGCTAGAATTATCATAGTCCAGAGAGCATGGTTCCTCTCTATTGTACAGACATACCTTATAGAATCAGTTTTTTAAGTTAAAAAAAAAAGCTCAGGTCTTACATTCGGGTTAACTTTAATTTATAGCTTATTCTTGATAGAAACAGGAAGTAGAAGACATAGGTTTTGTTTTATATATCACAAGGTATATTATTTTAGCTTTACTCCTAAATACCAACAGAAACTTTAAAAATAAACTTTCTAAATATTTGACACTAAAACATTGATTTAATTTACTCATTGTCTTTTTAAAAACTCTGTTGTTAATTCTATTGATCTAAATTTTCACTTGCATTTTCTATGTTTATCATTTGTAAAAGTTTTCACTTCTTTTTTCCCAAACTTTATACTTTTGAGTCTCCGTTTTTGTGTTCTTGCAATTGCTGACACCTCTAGGGTGGTTTAAGGAGCTGAAGTGGTTGTCCTCATGTTTCCCTAATTTCAGGGATGATGCCTTAGCTCTCAGCACTGGGCTCCCCAGATATCTTTGGTAGGTGATGTTTTTCAGGTCAATGATTCGTCTCCTCTTCCAAGTCTTCACCTTTTCCTTGGTATTTGTTTGTTTTAGACCAGAGTCTGGCCATGTAGCCAAGACTGACCTCAAATTTGCAATCCTCCTTTTTTCAGCCTTCCCAGTGCTGGGATTATAAATGTTTGCCACCTCTACAAGCTATGATCCATCTTTTATTGTTGTTTTCTATTAGACTTTCTTTTTTTTATTATTTTTTTTCCGAGTCAGGGTTTCTCTGTATATCCCTGGCTGTCCTAGAATTCACTATATAGACTAGGCTGGCCTCGAATTTACAGAGATCCACTTGCCTCTACCTCCCAAATTCTGGGATTAAAGGTGTATGCCCACCACTTCCTGGCACGTTTTTGTTTGCCAGTGTTGTTACATATATTTAAAGTCTTTTCTTCATGTAATTAGGATAAAATGGGTAAACTGGTATCAGCATTTAATGATTACTCTACTCATATGCCAAGAACTTCCCCATCTCTCAGGAAGAAGGCAGCAGAGTCTAGTGAAAAGTATTCTCAACCCACACTGAACACAAGAGAGAAACTCATGGGGCTGCAATGCTCTTCTGGACTCAGGAACACAGACTCCTGTCAAGGCCTCTGTGCAGGTCACTTCTCATGTGGGTTGCATCACCAGGGATTTGCAAAGCTGACTTAGATGGTAAGTGTGTTTCCTTCTCATTTTTCTCTGAGGTGTTATTTACTTCACAGAAGATCCAAGGCTAGTGAGCATCAGGACACTTAGGTAAATGAACAGAAGGCCTGACTGGAATCTGGAGGAAGGAGCAACTCGAAGGCCAGGGCTGCACCGAGTTGGGGAGAAAGCCAGTTCCCAATATGTCAGACTGTCTGCCTGGGCAAGAGACAGTCCCAAGGGCACTGCTGTATCGTACTGGATCAATCTGCTGTCAGTTGTGAAAGCTTGCCTAGAATCTAGGAGGTCTTAGCAGAAAAGACAGCAGAAGCTGGAGGCAAGGCAGTGGCATCTGCTGTTAGCTGAGGTGAGATTCAGGGAAAGACAGACCCAGGTCTTTTCTGAAGGAAACAGGCAGTGAACACAGCAAGTGTCTAAACAGACTTAACCCACGTGATCCCAGAGGCTGGGCTGCTGTGTTAGTGACTGAATGTCAGACACATCTGCTCTTGCAGTGGCAGCTGCCTCTACTAACAGCACGTCATGTTGTGTCTCTTAGCATGTAATCCTGTGCCTAGAGCAGACAGAGAGTAGGGGAGCTAGGCAGTCTGCCTGGCATTTCAGAGTGGAAGATTTCATTCTCTCTTCAGATACATTTTTGTGGTTGTACGTAGTTCATATTTTTTGTAGTAAAATTATTTCTCCTCCAGTAAAAGCTGCAGACAATCTGATTGAGTCTAAAACAGGTTGCTGATTCCCATGCACTCTCATCTAACCTGCTGAGACCCTGACTACTTCTATCCCTGCTGGCTACATAAGGAGAGTGTGGTGTAGGGCAGTGAGTCTGCCCTGACTCAGGACCAGCTGGAAGAAACACAACTCAATCACTGATACTTTTGGAACTAGTGGTAGTTTAAGGTATTTTACTGGCTCTAAGAAATCAACTGTTGAATGTTCAGATATTTTGAGTATTAACTATTAAATGCAGCCATTATATAAAGTTCAATCAGATAATTTTTCTTAAATACATTTAAAATAAAGGTAATAAACACCTAAACTCGTCACTTTTAGGCTGAGGAGATAAGTTGATGATAAAATACTTGCAAGGAGTTGAGTTTAATCCTCAAAAATTGCACAGAAAAAGCCAGATGTGGAGCCAGCAATATGATTCAGAGAATAAAGGTGCTTGCTGCCAATCCTGTTGACCAGAGTTAAAACCCCAGGACCCACATGGTAGAAGAAAAAAATGGACTCCTTTAAGTTGTCCTTTGGCACACACACACACACACACACACACACACACACTTGCACACACACACACACACACACACTTGCACACTTACATGCATTAAAATATAATGAAAGATAAATGGTCTAGGTATAATGCTGTATATGGTGAAACAAAACTCACAATACCCAGACAAATGAAAAGGCAGAACTTTGTAGCATAATGATCTCATTCTCTCTTCACCTGTAGGGAGCACAGTAGGAATCAATTGTGCTGGGAGTGAACCCATCTCAAGGTCGATGAACCAGGAACTTGAAAGAGTCCTCCCATTGTCTTTGGAATATCATCCCTTGACTCAGGAAAACATTTCTTACCAAGAACAGTTTTTACTAAGAATTGCCTAGGCATGAAAGCAGACAGATGTTTTGTACAGTGAGGAGAACAATTTTTCAAGGAGTAGTTAAAGCCTACTGATATGGTAATTTGTCAATCAGACAGTTTTCTGATAGAATTTCAAACCAGTTCTTAGGGATTTGGTAAGCATCAGATTTACAGGAATGGCTTGGCAGAAAGGTGGTCAGTTAAAGAAGTTGATTGATATACTTTTAAAAACTTGTTTTGTGTCAGTTAGACTATTTATTTGCCATCCACTTCCTCTTTTTTACTCCAGCATGCTGGTTTATCAATAAGGGGCTTGAGCTACCTACCTTCTCAAAGATGAGGCTGCAAAAGCATTACTGAGCTAACTAGCATCCTGGTTCTCCAAGGCACTCTGAATCAGCTAAGGAGGGGAAAATGAGCTCACAGAGACTGAAGCAGCAAGCACAGTGCCTACTAGGTTTGTAACAGGTCCTCTGTGTATGTATCATAGCTATAAGCTTAGTATTTTTATAGGACTCCTGACTGTGAGAACCAGTGGGTCTCTGGCTCTTGTGCCCGCTCTTGGGACTCTTTTCCTCCTGCTGTGTTGCCATGCCCAACTTTGACATAAGAGTTTTTTTCTTCATCTTACTATATTTTATTTTGTCATGTTTGGTTGTTATCTCTTAGAAGCCTGTTCTTTTCTAATGAAAGACAGAAAGGGAGTGAATCTGGAAAGCAGAGAAGAGGGAGAGAAACTGGAAGGAGTAGAGGGAGGGGAAACTGTAATCAGGATATATTATAATATAAAAGAATATATCTTTAAAAAAAATTCTGGTTCTCAGACCTACCTGTAGATCATTAGCTCATTAGGTCAAGGTTATAACAAGCAATGTGTATGCTATTGCAATCTTACGTTGTGTTTATTGTATGTGTGAGTATGCAGATGCACAGGAATCATAACACATGTGTAGAAGTTAGAGGAAAACTTTCAAGAGTTGGTTTCCCTACTTTGGATTTCAAGGAACAAACTCAGTTCATGAGGCTTACAGGGTAAGGATTTTTACCCACCAATTTATCTCAGCAGCACCCAGAAGTCTAATCTACTGATAGCTACATAACTATACTAGGTGGTCTTTGTTCTAGTCAGAAGCAAATGCTATCTTCACTGATGGAAGGAGATGCAGAGATCCACAGCCAAGCACCAGGCCCAGCTCCAGACGTCCAGTTAAAAAGAGGGAAGAGGGATTCTATGAGCAAGAGGCATCAAGATCATGATAGGGAAACCTACAGAGACAACCAAACCAAGCTAGTAGGAACTCATGAACTTTAGACCAACAGCTGTGGAGCCTCCATGGGACTGGACCAGGCCCTCTGTATAAGTGAAACAGTTGTGTAGCTTGGTCTGCTTAAGGGTCCCCCTGGCAGTAGGATTAGGATCCATCCCTGGTGCATGAGCTGGCTTTTTGAAGCCCATTACCTATGGTGGGACACCTTGCACAGCCTTGATTTAGGGTGAGGGGCTTGGAACTGCCTCAACTGAATGTACTACACTCCACTGACTCCCCATGGGAGGCCTTACATTTTAAGAAGAGGGAATGAGGGGTGGGTTGTGGAGGAGAAGGCTGGACAGGGGATGGGAGGAGGGAAGAGAGGGGGATCTGTGATTGGTATGTAAAAGGAATAAAACATTTCTTAATAAAGAAAAAAAGAAAAAGAATAGATATAATTTTATTATTTTTTTAAGTTTCATACATGTGTACATATGAGTACAGGTGCTGGTGGCATCCAGAAGAGGCCACTGGATCTCCTAAATCTGGAGTTACAGGTGTTTGTGACCCACCACACTATGTGCTGAGAAGAAAACTGGGTTCCTATGCAATAGTACACACTTTGACTGCTGAACTATCTTTCCAGCCCCTCTGCTGCAGTCATGAAATTAAAAGAGTATATTTTAACATTAGTCAGCATGTAATTAGGTAATTAGCTTAGATAATGGTAACTGAAAAGAGTTAAAATGGAGTTATCCTACACCAGGACAACAGTACCCCTCTGGAAAACACAGGCTAACAAATAAAAACCCAGTGCCAGGAATGGGTTTCTTATTTTGGAGTTATTGACCAGTGAGTTCCCACAGATACCCCCAACCCCAAACCCCCAACCAATGATCTTGGTTACCCTCTAGAACTTGGCACTAAGACCAGTGGTTTTCAACCCATGGGTCACTACTCCTTTGGCAAACCTCTATCTCTAAAAATATTTACATTACTATTCATAACAGTAACAAAATTGCAATTATGAAGTAGCAATGAAAATGATTTTATGGTTGGGGTCACCTCAACATGAGGAACTGTATTAAAGGGTTGCAGCATTAGGAAGATTGAGCTGCACTGAGACCCTATTGCTGAAGACGTCATATACTTGAGTCACAGAGTATGGTTAAAGCAAGCTGGTACTGATAAGGAGTCTTCATTCTTACTAGCTAGCTTTCATAGTGATTGAATATGCTACATGACACTGGAGGAGGAAAACAATCATCAATTGCACCTAGATGACCCCTGTGTACTAAAAAAATAACTGATCTAGCAAGACTTGCCTATTAGTGCAATAGTGGCATGAAAATTATGAGTTTAACCAATGATTGCTTTTAAATTTTGCTCCAGAAGATAAAACCCATACTTAGTACCATTATTGGGTCAAGACCCTATGGTTAGAACGGTCAGAAGCCCTAGAGGAGAACCTACTACTATTAGTTTGCTAAACTGACCCTCAATGACACCACTAGACTCATAGATCTCAGTCCTCATCAGAGAGCTGCTATTTTCAGTAGATGGTGTTTAATACAGAGACCCATAATTGTGGTATTTTAATTGTGCTGAAACACAATTTGCATGTTAATAAATAAAGTTTGCCTGGAGAGCAGAGGTCATTAGCGAGTTAGGAATAGAAGTCAGGTGGTGGTATCCCATGCCCTTAATCTGATCACATGGCAGGCAGAGTCTCTGTGTGGTCAAGGACCCAGCCAAGCATGGTGACACAAACCTTTAATCCCAGTACCAACCATAGAGACCTGGAGGTCTGTATAGACAGGCAGTGATGAGGAAGTCATGTGGTTGGGTTTAGAGCCAATGAGAAGGCAAAACAGAAAGGCAATAAAAAGACAAGTCAGACAAGCTAGCTCAGGGCTAGCGTCGGCAGTGAGTGGTAAGCTAAAGGTAGTCTTGGCTCTTCTCTAGTGCTCTGATCTCTTGGGCTTTTAACTCTGTATTTGGCTCTGTATTTCTTATTTAATAAGATGGTTTAGAAATTCGTCTACACATAATGGGCCAAAATGCAGAAAATAAGAGACAGAAGGATACACAGGCTTAAATGGAATATATATACCCAAACTTCCCTCATGCACAGGGATCATTGCAGAAGAGGGGTTAGAAATAGTAGATCCAAAGGCAGTGGATGACTATTTCTGAACATGGTAGGGCAGCTGAATATCTGAACTCCTAGTAGTTGCAACAGCATGCACAAAACCTTTGCAAGCTCAAGCCAGACACAATTCCAACATGGACAAGGAAATTAAATACACAATCCCATCCCTAGCCATGTTTCCCAGGAGAGGGAGAAACAGTTTAGGAGTGTAGCTCCTGGCTAAATTGATCATTTACCTGTGGAAGACCAAATAGCCAAGAACATTTGGGTAGCACACATTGGTGTTGAAGAACACAAGCAGGTTGTGTAGGGAAATAGGCTGGTCTGGGAAGATCTGGGGAAAGGAGGGCAGATGTTATACAAATGTCCCAGACTCTGAAAGAACTAATACAAGTTTAAAAGTGAAATGTACATCTTAAGGAAGAGATATTTGCCTTATAGTACATATTGGTTGATTTTATCTATTTGAGTTTTATCTATCATTTTACTAATTTGATAGAAGTCGTTTGAACACAACTTTATCATTTTAACTTAAGCTAAACACTAGAGCAAAAGTTCATGTCATCTGGGCAATGGAAACACATCTGTTAGTTTTAGTGGCTAAGAATTTTCCAAAAATGAACTTTCTGAAAAGAAGGTGAAAAGGAAGGGGAAACATATAGAACTATCTTCATGTGTTTTTTAGGAATTATTTTTAAAAGCAATATAAAAATCAAAATCTGAATTACCATAATATTGGCTGTAAGTATTTTAAGAAGCAGAAATGTTAGACTGACTTTTAAGCACTTGATTTACATTCCATGTCCAATTAGAGTTTGTCCTGCAGTATAAAATGAAGGATGAAAATAAACAGTTACGTGTGATTACAGGAGAAGGATGAAGTTCCTTGATCCTAGGTCTGACCAGTTTCTACTCCGTGGCAGGACATAGTGACTTTCATCTTTCCTCTAACTGGGTAACTGTCTGAGTCTTTCTGACTTCCATCTGCCTACTAATCCATGGGAACCTAATTCTTCTCTTGAAGATACAGTCTCCCTTGCACGTAGACTATGTGTTTCTGAGAAAGATGATGGAGAGCATTCCTTTCTGCACAGTGGCTGGCTCTGGGTGGCCATGGGACAATTTGGATTTCCCTGATGGTTGTGGGTAAGCTCTTTTGCAGTAAGTGTGAGATTAAGATACTGACCACTTTTTTGTGATTATGAGGAATCTGAAAATAGAGGCAAGGTGTTGAGAATGAAGTCAAAATTGTGAAAGAGGAGGAAGAGTTAAGACTGGAAGTTCCCATGACTTGGGGTGTGTGTGTGTGTGTGTGTGTGTGTGTGTGTGTGTGTGTGTGTTATATTAATGCTTAAGTATATTTTCTTGAACCATTTTTTTTACTAAAAATAGAATTAATACTAACTGGTATTGGGGAATATTATTTTAAAGTGTACTTCATTTTTTCCTACTGCTTTTGTTAACAATTCAAAGATGTGTTTAATTAAATAAAATTGACCTGTGAGCAGGAGACTGAGTTAGCAAGTAGCTGACAGAAAGTGGTAAGGAGGAACCATGTGTAGCAAGGGTTTTTTAAGTGGGGGCTGAGAGGACACTGGGGTTTTTGGAAGACACCGGCAAACAGGATTCCACCTATACCATTGAATTGTGAGTGCTTTAGATTTAGATAAAGTTTCCCTTAGAAAGTTTGAAAGAGTTGGTGCCTGAGGGAACAGAATCCCCTGGGCTGTGGCCCTTGTGGTCTAACCACTGCTGGTAGCAGCAGAGTTGCAACCTCTGACTAGGAGAGCCGTTGCTTAAGGGGCAGTCCCCTGTAGATAGTAAAAACCAGTTATTAACAATTGGCACTTAACATGTGGTAGAACCACATGGAAGCAGGGGTCACTCCAGCTGGCTCTGCTGCATTTGCCCTCTGAGGCTCTCCACTACTGGCTCTGCTGCATCTGCTGTCTGGACCTCTCCACACTAGCAGTCAGCTCCCACTTACCCGGAGAAGTCAACAGAATTGATGAGAGATTTAAGAAGTCCTTTAGGAGAATAGAAGAGTTAAAAAGAATTTTTTTCTATGTTAAGAATGGGAAACATAACAATGCAGGGTACTCTCTATATTGCTACCTTAGAAGGCTTGAAGTTAGAAGAAGAATATGGGAAGATAAATGGTTTAAGTGACACTGATATAATACCAATAATAATTACTGTCAGTAGGGTAATTAGTGTCTTATCAATAACAGCCTTGGTAGTTTTTTGTGCTAAATAAGACAAGTGGATTATTAGGATGCAAGCCTTGAAAAGATGTACTAATAAAAAAAGAAAAATGCTTAGACACAGTCAGAGGAATTTAGAGTAGAATTCACCACACCATTGCATTGTGAAACTGGAGAGGAATGGCCTAAGGTTATTAGAACACCAACTATAATATATCCAGTTACTGTTCAACAACAACTACTAGATAATATGTATCCCCAAGGCTATGCACAAGTTAATTGGAATCCTGTAGATATGTTAGACTTAAAGAGAGTAAAGGAAGCAGTAGTTTCATATGGTATGCATTCACCCTTTGTAAAACAGATATTAAATTCATGGGCAACTAAGAATAGAATTATTCCACAAGACTGGAAGGATTAATTTTTAGCAGTATTAGAAGCTAGTCCTCAGTTACAATGGAGAACTTAGTGGAGAGAGGAAGCCAGGGCCTTGGAACAACATGGTAGAGTTAGAGGTCATAAGATTTCCCAAACCAAATTCTTGGTGAGGGTCAGTATGTTGATTTGAAAAGACAGTATATGTTGGGTGATAACACTCTGATTCTATGTTGTATAGCAGCTTGTAACAGGGTTGAAGAATCAAGAAAGAGGACTGAATCATTTATGAAAATTATGCAAGGCCTAAAAGAAGCTTTCACTAATTTTTTACACAGATTAATATCAACTGTAAACAGAATGGTATCTGATCTAGATGCTAGACAAATATTAATCAAATCTTTGGCTTTTGGAAATGCTAATGCAGAATGCAAAAGGGTGATTAGGCTGTTAATGGCAAGATCAGCACCCATAGAAGAATGGATCAGAAATACAGTTGATATTGGCTCCTATACTTCTAGTGATGATACTTGGATAGGAGCATTGCTTTCTAAAAATATGAAGAAAAATCAAAATGTTAGGTGTTTTAATTGCAGTAGACAAGTTCATCTGAAAAGGGAGCATAGGCAAGGTGCTCCTAGAAACAATGTTTATTCTGTAAATAATTCAAAAGAAGACCTCAGCCTTTTGGAGTACGCAGAAGGTGTGGCAAAGCCTGGCATTGAACTAGCGAATATAGATCAACAAAGGATAGGCAGGGTAACCATTTGCCATGAGAAAATGCCCTGTGGGTCCTCTCACAGGCCCCAATATCAAATGTAGTTCAACCATTTCCTGCAAGTTTTGGATAAAATCCTGCACAAAATGATTAAATGATTTAATGCCTGTTGTTAAAAACCACACTGATCTTGATGTCAGAACAGTTTTAGAAGATAAAACAAAAATTTCAGGAGAAACCATAAAGCAAATATTTTGGCAAACTTCTATAAAAGATCAAAGACCAAAATTAAAAATACAAATAAATGGCATAGAAATTGAGGATTTGGTAGTCACAGGTGCAGATGTAACAAAGATTGGACCAAAATTATGGCATCCAGGTTGGCCTCTTCAGGAAGTAAATGTTCAGCTTTTAGGAACTGGCAGTTTGTCTCAAGTAAAACAAAATGCAAGATGGGTTGAATGTATAGTGCCAGAAGGACAGAGAGGAAAAGTAAAGCCATATGTAGCTAATATAGCAATGAATTTATAGGGATATGATTTTCTACAGCAATGGAATACCCAGATTAACATCCCCACAATCTCAGAAACAAATTATAAAATAAGGAATGCTTCTGAGAGAAATATCAAAAGATACTATCAAGGACAATCACAGATCATTCAAGCTGTACATAAACAGGGCACCACAGCTGTTGGTCTTTCAAAGGTACCAACAGCCCTACCTTTAAAACAGCTGACTGACAAACCTGTTTGGGTGGAACAATGGCCTTTGACATCAGAAAAACTACAGGCCTTAGAACAACTGGTACAGGAGCAGCTAAATGCTCAACATATTGAAGAATCAACCAGTCCTTGGAATTCTCCTATATTTGTTATTAAAAAGAAATCTGGAAAATGGAGAATGGTAACAGGTCTAAGAGCTACTAATAAGGCAATTAAGCCAATGGGCTCTTTGCATTCTGGAATTCCTCTGCCTTCTCTATTACCTAAAGGATGGTCTATTATAGTTATTGATTTAAAGGACTGTTTCTTCATTATACCTTTACAAGAAAAGGATAGGGAAAAATTTGCCTTCATAGTGCCTACCTATAACAATTCTAAGCCTGTTAAGAGATATCAATAGAAGGTTATCCCACAAGGGATGTTGAACAGCCCTATCCTGTGCCAATATTTTGTATGACAGTTATTGTAAATAGTTCATGCACAATATCCTCAATCTATAATTTACCATTATATGGATAACATTTTACTAGCTGATTCAAATGTAGATACTTTAGAGAAAAACATTTGAAGAAGTAAAGAAAATTTTGCCTTGCTGGAGATTACAAAATGCTTCTGAAAAAATACAAAGAGAAGATTCTATTAATTACTTAGGATATAAAACATGTCTACAAAAATTCAACCCCAAAAGACACAAATCAATTGCAGACTCTTAATGACTTTCAAAAATTGTTGGCAGATGTTGTCCATTTATGCCCACTATTGGAGTAACAAATCAAGAACTGAGTAATTTGTTTTAAACCTTAAAAGGCGAGAAGGACTTAAATAGTCCAAGAGAATTATCAGCTGAAGCTGAGAGAGAATTGATTTTGGTGGAAAAGAAATTACAGGATGCTCATGGTTGCATTCTGGTTATTTTATCCTCTATGAATTTCCCTATAGGGATTTTAATGCAGAGGAAAGATGTTATCTTAGAATGGATATTTCTATCACACCAACAAAGTAAAAAGTTAAAGACTTATGTGGAAAAAGTTTCTGAGTTTATTCTAAAAGGAAAGTTAAGACTTCATCAATTGTCAGGAATGGAACCAGCAGAAATTATAGTACCTTTTACTAATGCCAAAATTGTTTCACTGTGGGCAGAAAATGAAAATTGTCAAAGAGCTTGCAGTAATTTTTTGGGACTGATAAGTAACAATTATCCAAAAAGCAAGAGTTTTCAGTTTATATAAAAAAAATTGAATTTTACTTCATGTAGTAAAAGGTACCCCAATTTCTGGAGCCCCTATGTTCTATACTGATGCAAATTAATCAGGAAAGGCAGGTTATACACAATGAAAAATAAGTAAAGTGGTTCAAAGCCCTTATGATCCAGTTCAGAAATCAAAATTATATGCTATTCTCATGGTATTATTATATTTTTGAGAACCTCTTTATATAATTACTGACTCTCAATATGCAAAAAGAGTTCTCTTACATATTGAAACTGCTGTACTTATTCCTGATAGTCAGAATTAACTTCATTATTTACACAATTACAATAAATAGTCATAGAAATCACATATATAACACATATCAGATCCTATATGGGTCTTCCAGGCCTCTAGCAAAAGGTAATGATGAAATTGATCAGTTGTTAATAGGAAGTTTGCTAGAGACCTCAGAGCTTCATTAAAAAAATCCTGTCAATAGTAAGGGTTTAAAAAAGGAATTTTCCATCACTTGGCAACAAGCCCACAAAATTATAAGAAAATGTCCTACTTGTTCTTTATACAACACAACTCCACTACTTGCAGGAAGTAACACAAAGTGTACTCAAAGAAATGAAATTTGGCAAATGGATGTGTTTCATTTTGCAGAATTTGGAAAATTAATATATGTACACAATATCATAGATACATATTGAGGATTTCAATGGAAACTCCTTTGAGTTATGAAAAGGCTGATTCTGTAATTACACATCTATTAGAAGCAATGGCCATCATGGGGATACCTGTAAAAATTAAGATTGACAATTCTCCAGCACATGTGTCTAGTAAAATGAAACAGTTTTTTTGCATATTACAACATAAAGCATATTACAGGTATACCACACAACCCCACAGGACAAGAATTTATAGAAAAGTTTAATCAAACTTTAAAAGAAATGTTAATAAACAGAAGGGAGTAATAAAAACCCCCAGAGATTGAGTACGATGCTTTATTAACTTCAAATTTCTTATATACTAATGAGAAAGGAACAACAGCTATAGAGAGACAGTGGATAATAGAAAAAAAAACTGATGAATTAAGTCAACATATATATTTTAAAGATGTATTAAACTTAGAATGGAAACCAGGATATGTGTGAAGTTGGAGGAGAGGTTTTTGCTATTGTTTCCACAGGAGAAGAAAAACTATGGATACCATCAAGATTGATAAAGAATAGATTTGAACAGGAGAGCCTTCCTGATGAGGAGAGGAGATAGTTAGGAGTCAATTTGGCCTAATAGTATATTTTCAACAGGATAAAATTTTATAAGTCTTCCTAAATATTTGTTTTTGTTGTCCCTTACAATTATAAAAGGCAAACGGTCTGTATGTAGTCCCAATTTAATTAAAATTTAAAGCTGGCTTTAGGGTTGGAGAATGGCTCTTTCCTTCTCTAAACCCAAGCATGTTTGTTAAAGGGAAATCCAAAATCTCTGTCTCATGTTAGAAGAACCACCTGATGTGGGACAGAAGAAAACCAAAATTCAGGAACTTTTCTATTGCCAATAATCCCGTAATCCTTAGATTTCATTTTAACTATTTAAAACTTTTCATAGACATAAATATTAGCTCTAAATTTATAAGACTACTCTGTATATGACATTGGAAATGTTTAAGTTTTCAGCAATGAACCATAACTAGTCCTAACAGTGACCTTTGACATCTCTAATAGAAGACAGGACCCCACAATGATGATTCTATAGGGATTATGATAATGCCATTAAGGAGACAAGCTCATTCCAAAGATCAGTATTGGACTACCAACTGCTCAGGACAACTCTAAAGATCCAGCCTCAGGATACTTTAGCCAGGATTTCAGGTAAGTCTGCACTTTCCCATTACACAGAGACTGGACAATGAATGTTGTAGCTGCTTTTCTCAGGACTTAGCCAATATTTCAGCTTTTTCAGGGTGTCTTTGCCTCCAGACAACAGGAGGTAATTTTGGGGACATGATATCCACATCCCTAAAAGGTGGGGAGAATGGTATTTGGTCATTTGGTGGGTTATATCACATTTGGGGGTTGTTTATTAATTGTTACTGGTATTGGCAAAGGTGGAAATTATACAAATGATATTACATTCAAGGATCTCTTTAAAAAAAAAGAAAAAAGAGGGGATATAGGAGTGATAAGACAGAAGGGTAGATTATTGAATCTATTATAAACGAAGGAACAACTATTGATCGCCAATATTTTGTATTTATAAAGACGTTTGTATATTGACACAAATTTAAGGAAATTTTTGTTGCAATATACGGTATGTATGTTTTTGTTCTTGTTTGGGGAATTTTTGTGTAGTGATAAAAATCTAAGGTTATTTTTGTTACAACATATTGTATGTATGTTTCTATTTTTGTTTGAGGTATTGTGCCTATGAAGTTCATTTGGAAATGTATGGTGAAGCTCTAATTTTTTAAACTATTACTATAAACTATATAGGATAATCAGGTAATATAGGTTAGTGGTTAGTCATTTATAACAATCAACTTTGTAAATATGTTAGGTATACTTTCCAGATCATATAGAGATATGTCTTAGATAGATGGTCTTCAAAACTTTCAAAGACCTACAGAATATGGCATTTAAAATATTTTGTTAACTTAGGGCTTTTCATGACAATGAGACACATCTGCTCCTGGCAGCACCAATTTACTTCAGAGATGATGGGCATCAAAGAAACTCCTTATGGAATTTGTTTTCAATGTGGCAAGGGTAGCCATTTGGGCAAGTAGCTGCTCTTGCCTGGACTGCTTGACAGTATGTTGTATAAACTGCAGGACCCACAGGAAAGTGATCACTGAACTTTGCCAAAATAAGGCAGGATGGTCATTCAAGGTTCCTGCTTCACAGAAGAAACTGCCAGACATTCTGCAGGACACAGAGGAAAGTGACTGACAAACTTTACCAATATGGGCAGGAAAGTCTTTCAAATTTCCTACTTTATTGAAAAGTCTGCCAGATACTATGGACCTGTCAGCTGAAGATGGATGTCCCAACATTGAAGAGAAACTTTGGGTGACTGTCCAGGCAGTCAGATGTCTCTATCATTTCTAGAGTTTTTGGAAGTTGTTTGCAATGCACTTTTTGTTTACTTAAATACTATTACATCCTTTTGTGGCCTTTGATGGAACTGAAGACTAGATTGTTTTAGTTCCAGTTTTCCTTAGATAAGACAGAAAGTAAATTAGGTATAAAATTTTGGATTTACTAAGATAGGGTAGATTATAGAATATTTTCTTTAAATTTACTAGACACAAATGAATTGGAATTCAGTACATTGTGAATGTAATCTTTACTTGGTAATTGTTTTTATTACTACGTTAAAGTTAAAACCTTTCATTTTTGTTTAGGAAAAAAGGGAAATGTTGGGGAATATTATTTTATAGTGTGTTGCATTTTTTCCTACTGCCTTTGTTAACAATTCAAAGATGTGTTTGATTAAATAAAATTAATCTGTGAGCAGGAGACTGAGTCAGCAAGTAGCTGACAGGAAGGGGTAAGGAGGAACCACGTGAAGCAAGTGTTTTTTAAGTGGGGGCTGAGAGAAGGACACTGGGTTTTTTTTGGAAGATGCCAGCAAAGGGAGAAGGTTAGCTACTTGCTATTCAGCTTCTGTGAGAGAGCAGAATTCCACCTCAGCCTTTGAATCATAAGTTATTTAGATTTAGAGAAAGTTTCCCTTAGTAGCTTTGAAAGGGTCGGTGTCTGAGGGGACAAAGTCCCTTCAGGCTGCAGCCCTTGTGGTTTAACTGCTGCTGGTAGTAGCAGGAGTTGCAACCTCTGACTAGGAGAGCCATTGCGTAAGGGGCAGCCACTGTAGATAATAAACAACGGTTAACAACAAACTGATTCACTGAGCATCCTTGCCCAAGTTATTAAAATCCTCTAATCTGTGAAGTTTTAGTTTTCAATAAAATGGGCAAAATGAAGTTATTAAAAGTCTTTCATTCTCTCGAGTTGTAATATAGTTATTAAAATATTTCAGCATATACAAAAAGAAAGAGTGTGTAATATTTCCTCTTACAGGTTGAATCCTAGGATCTGAAAGGCTCAATTGTCAGTATAGACTCTTATTTAAGCTTTGAAAGTTTTTTACACCCTAAGTTACTTTTCAAAAATTGCAGTTAAAGGTTTCCACAAAGACATTTTACTCATTTCAGTCTGGAAATCAACCTTAGTTAGGGTCTTGAATACACCAGACAAGAGCCACACCCCCGAGCTGCCTCTCTAGCCTTTTGATTTTTGAAGCCAGGTTGTCTCACTGTATAACTCAGGTTGGCCTTCAACTTTTAACCCTCTTGCTTCTGCTTCCCAAGTGCTCCAATTACAGCATGTGCCGCTATGTCCAGCTGAGAAATTTCTTTAATGAGCAATAATAAGACATATTTACTGCTCACAAACAAACTCATGTTTTTGCATGTGACACTTAGTAATGCTTCAATGCTAAGGCATATCTTTCTAGTTCTTACATTTTCTCTCAAAATATGGTAAAATGAGGTCAGGACGAACCTGTAAATTTTAAAGCCATCTTCAGATATTCTGAAACTACACATAATTCATTTTGAAATACTGTTCCCATTCAATACATGCAATTTTTCCTCCCCTGTTTTTAGAGTATTAATGTAATTTATCAGGGTACCATCTGTTTCTATCTGCTAATCCTCAGCTCACCTATTTTGAAGATAAGTACCAAAGGAAATGCATCTAGCTTATATCATTTTATTCTGTTGCCCCTTCTAGTCTCAAGGATGGGTTTTGCCATCCCATTTCATTTACCATTTGTCCTACACCATTGGCTCTCTTGGTTTCTGGCAAATGGAAGCCTGTTGAACTGACTTAAGAGACCCTTCTGCACAAAGAAACAAAAATACAAGACTTAAAATGAGATCCATAAGATAAATATTAATGAGGTACATTCTGGTTCATCTGCACTCTCTTCATACTCATAGAATTGTACATGAGTCGAGTCAGCATTGAAGGTTAGTTCCATTGCCCTGCTCTTTCTTGTCTGTCCCCTTCAGCTCAGGTCCCAACTGCAACATCGTTAACACTTCAGTTCTAGCAATGAGATTGAAAGGACCTTGACAAGATGTGCTAAGCAAAGCACTCTTCCACAGTGTGGACCAGTGTTATAAAATGATATACCAAGAAGAGTGGAGCCAGGTAACTAATAGTAAGTATAATAAAATCATAAGTAGCAACAGGTAATTTTGAATACTGTGTACAAGTATTCTCCAAAATGGCTAGTGTCCATTTAAGTCTCTTAATGTCCCTTTCAAGGATACACAATTAGTACTCCTATCACACACATGAGAAGACATCTTCAGATGACACAAGGGCCCCACAGGTAGGGAAGTGGGAGATCAGGTGTTTGAGCCCCGGCACCTGGTCCCCATAACCTGCACTTTTTTACCTTTCTAGGTGGCTTCGGGCAGATCATGCTTTAAAAAAAGAAAGGAAGAAAGGAAGAGAGAGAGAGAGAGAGAGAGAGAGAGAGAGAGAGAGAGAGAGAGAGAGAGAGAGAGAAGAAAGAAAAAAAGAAAGAAAGAAAAGCATAAAGGCAAAATTAGTTTCAAGTCACCTTGATAGATCAGAGCAGGGTATGATTATTTCTACCTAAAAAAAAAAAAAGACTCTTTGTGGGAGAGATAACAGTAGATGTAGTTTGAAGAAGGAATGGGTGTTTATCAGGTTATCACCAGGGTAACCACAAACCTTCCTGTGTGCTCAAAGTTCACGAGCAGGGTTAGGGTTACAGTTAGGGTTAGGGTGAACTTCAAACTATGACAGCGTAACTGTACCAAGTAGTTGACTAGATTCTGGAAATTAAAAGACATTTCCAGCCTGAAAACCCAACTCATGCTGACAAGTGAAAGCGTCCTTCATCAGCTTAATTTCGATACAAGGAGCTTGCAAAGGATACGTCACAGAGAAGCAATGGTAGCTGATGGCCCCATTATTTGTCTTTTTTGTAGGCTCAAATTTTGTCACACAACTTTGCAAGGCCTTTCACAAAGAGGCCAGTCTGCCTCCTCACCCTTGAATCTCGGCCACCTTAGGGATTTGCTTGACCACCGGGTCGTGGGACATTAGTGACACAGCAAAAGGAGTAAGTTTAAAAAGCCCTGGGGGTGGGGATGGGGATGGGGGCAGCCGCTGGGGCTGAGACAGGGGGCGGCGATAGGGGAGGGGGGCAGGGGCAGGGGCTGAGAGTGGGAGCATAGTCTCATTTTGAGTGAAATGATAAAGGGTAAACAAGTATGCTCACCTTTTTGCCTGTAGTCGCTCTTCTCTAGTCAGGAGATCTACATGGCTTGGAAGTGCAGAGCAGAACTCGGGCCTCTAGTTCTCAGTCAGTACCTCCCCAAGGAGCCATACCAGAGACTCCGCCCTCGTGGGAGCTGTCAGTCATGTCCAGCCTAATTAGTTAGGACTCACACTAAATCAGTGGTCATTAGGGAAGGCTTTTTAGCTTTACCTGCAGATTTCTTCTACCCCTGGATAACTGAGACTTACAGGAACTGACCTCACAGCTAACCTAGAGAAAACATAAAATATTCTAGTCTTCTCTAAGAGAACAAATGACCATGTCTGTTTTGCTGAGCAACTGAGAGCCAATACAGTAAATGTGACAACATGGTCACCTTTGGAGCTAATAGGCTCCCTTTGTTTATGTTCCCAATAAGGGGGGCAACAGGCAAGCAATGCAGGTCTTTTTAGCAATCTGGTTTCTCTGGCAGTAGTTGACTATTTCATGTTTATCCCTGGGGGACTCAGGGTGAGCTACTGTAACCCCAGCACTTTGACGTAAACTGGTTTCACACAGCTTATTTAAACACTATTTGAACTAACAAGCATTTGGTTGGTTGGTTGGTTTTGAAGTTTATTTGGAACTGAGTTGTCTCTATGGACCAGGCTGGCCTCAAACCCACAGAGATCCTCCTGCCTCCACCTCTGGAGTGCTCAGATGAAAGGCATGCACCAAGCCTGGGTAAGCTTTGTCGTTTATTTATTCTACTGCTGTTGATGGGAACATCAGCCAAAGCGATCTCATTGTCCTAAGACCTTTCTACTTAAGACCAGGAGGCACCAGATTTAAAGTTAGCAGGACTGTTTCCCATCTTATAGTCCACGTTTTTTTCACCATCTGACAAAAGTGAAGCATGATTGATTTCAAGAAAAGATTATTTAACTTCTCCCCAATTTTAATGACATTCACACTCAATGTGAAAAACAAGGAAAATAGTTAAAACAAGTATAAATAATTCACATTAGAATATTATTTTTGTTAAGATTATATTGTCATTTTAAAGTATTTTTCCTTATTTTACTTCCTTAGCTCACTTTCAGGGCAGTGCTGGTGCTTTTCTATCATTTCTTTTAATTGTCAAAACCTAATGAGTTCCCCCACCCCAGACATGGTATTTTTTTTTTCTGATGTGCTAATTGGCTTCTTCCTGGTGTCACAGAGACTGCCCACTCATGTTGAGCCTCTTACCATTTTAACTCCTTATGAAAAACTCAGTTACCCAAGTAGAGGAAAGGCCACAGTACCCCCCAGGGCACCTCACAGCCTCAAGGATTCATACCTAGCAGTCCTGTGGCATTGGCAACCCAGTCCAAGTTTCAATCATGTTCTTTGTTCCTGTGTGCTCTGTGGACTCCTCTGTCCACAAAGCACTTACACATAATTCATTAGGCAGGTCCTCAGGGGTGAACATCAACCACGCAGCAGAGCAAGAGTTCTCCATACTGTGGCACCTGTTATGGTGGGCTGAGCTCTATTTGCAGACAGTTCAAGACCAGTACAAGGAACTAAGTCTGGGAACTAAAACTGTAGAAACCATAAACCTACAACATGAGAACAGTCAGAAAACTATTTCATTCAGTGTGATGAAAGTCCCATTGAGAGAACCACTTTGCTTAGGGCATGGAAGACTTTGAGGTGCCAGTTTGGACTGGGCTGCTTTCCACCCAAAAGCCCTTTGATCCGGACTGGCAGTGTTGCCCCCACACACTGTGAAGTGGATGATGGGTTAATCTTCATGAAGGCTTTCTTCTCAGCCAGTCTGCAGGGCAGATGGGAACCACAGGCTCGTTCACAGCAAGTCTACATCAAGGCAGCTTAGTCTATTTACTCACAACTTCCGATGTTTTGACATCTCCTTGCTGATTTGTCTGGTGAATGAACTGCCTCATGACACTCTCACTAATCGAAGTAATGTCCCAATGAGCTAGCAGAAGGCTGGCTTCCCTGTAGCCACAGGCCATCCTGTCTCATTTTCCCATAAAATAGCTTGGATTTAAGGCAAAATAACAAATTGGCAGGGCCTCGTATCTCCAATGTCTGTCTCTTACCCAATGTCTTTAAATACGGAAGTAAATAGGGCCACACCAGGTTCACAGCACTTTCTGTGTTCAATAACATTCTTACCTTGTTCCCACGGGGACAAAAACAAAGATATATATCAGTCTATTCTTTTGTGTGCATGTATGTGTATCCTCATGTGTGTGAGAATCTTAAAGGTCATAGAAAGACGGCCCAGTGGATAAGAGCACTTGCTTCCTTTGCAAAGGACCAGGGTTCAGTTTCTGGCATCCACAGTGTAGTTCACAACCATTTGTAACTCCAGTTCTAGGAGATCTAGTACCCTCTTCTGGTCTCCATGGGCAACAACACTCCCCCAGTGCACATACATACAGGCAAGCAAACACTCATACATATAAAATAAAAAAAATAATAAATATTTTATGTACAAATGAAAGTAAAGGGATAACAGGAAAGAATGGACATTAACCTCTGCCATTTATACATTAAGGAACACACAAGGACCTGCATACACATGTGCACACACCCACACTGATAAGCACATCAAAAAATAACAATTATAAGACATCATCACTTACAGTATTTATAATGGTGTCAAATGCAAAAATGAACATCTTGGCTTGAATGGACACAGCCATTTTTCCTCTTCATGCCTGTGTAACAGTGTAACACAGATGTATAGCTCCCGTTAATACAAATGGATTTTCTTGTTTAATGAGAGCCTGGTAGCTGTCCATGGCTTATTTAGCTACGTTCATATTGTTGTTTCCATATTCACTGTCAAAGCAGCTTTGGATTAATCGATCTTACTATGAATCTTTATGTACATGTCTGACAATTCTAGAGGCATACTCCTAGAATTATAAGCAAGGGCTCAAGATTATGAGTCTGTGGTGCTTTTACAGGGGTAGAGGAAATAAAAGATGCCATTTGAAATTCATGTGTTCCTGAGATACTGTGGCTCTGTGGATTCGAATGACTTACTCAGACACACATTGTTAATAAGAGGCCGAGCAGGCTGCCAAGATTTTCTTAGCCTAGGGCAGCACAGTTATCCTTCAATATCCAAGGGCAATTGGTTCCATGACCCCTGTGGATCCCAAAATGCACAGATGCTCAAGTGTCTTATATAAAATGCTGCAGTATTTGCAGAAAACCTTCACACTTTCTTTTGTTTGCTCTAAATCATCTCAGATTGCTTATCATACCTAGCACAGTGTAAATGCTACAAAAGTAATCATTTTGCTACAGTGATTCAAACATAAAATATATGTATATGTTCAGTTCAGACACTGCAGTTAAAGGCTTAATTGTGCCATATCATTTCCAGTTGCCTATAGTCCCAGATGTAGAACCTCAGGATAAGGAGGGTTGACTCGACTCTGTCCTGAGTGCTTCCTTCTCGATCCTTTCACTGTAAATTCATCTCTCGTAAGACGCAGGACAGTTAGTGAGTATAATCAGGCATTTCAGCTGGTGGAGACATTTAATCATTCAGGACATTTGCCTTGGCTTTCATGGGAACAGATGTGCGTGTTGTGGGCATTTAATGACTACAGTTGAGGTGATTGCAAAGACACCTCAATTATTTGTACATATGTTTTAGCAATAAGATTCTGGATTGAGTGCTCTGGTTTAGTGGACATTGCTTCAGCTATGTGGAAGGAAAGGAAGGCAAGCTTCCCAATCAGCAGTATATATGGTTATCTGCATGGTATACAGAGTTAGACTGGGCAGGGTTGAAGGCTATTCCAAAACTTCACATGTTTCCTACACCTCTCTTCATCAAGAGGAGGAAGGACCAGCATGGACCTGGCTGATCCCATAATGTCACCAAATTTTGCTATTACCGCACTTAACCCTGTTGATTAGAGATAAACATTTATCTAAGAACCCACCTAATGATTCTAATTGAGAATCAAACTACTCAAGTCTCCCAGAGCAATGCTTCTTAAATGTTAATGTGCACATAAATCCTGAGACACCTGTTGGATGCAGATGGTATTTGAATAGACTGTTGGATGCAGATGGTATTTGAATAGACTGCTCTAGGTTGGGATACACCGCTCTGCTCCAGGTGATGCACCACTCTGCTCCAGGTGATGCTGACTCAGAGGCCACACCATGTTGAGAAGCAATGTCCTACGGCAGGGTCAGCAAAATATAACCCGTGGGCCAAATCCTGACCTCTGTGAGCTTGGAAAATAGGGCTTATTAGAACATGGCCATGTCCTATTGCTTATGGATGGTAAAGCTGTTTCTGCGACACTACCATAGGCAAGTGTTCATGAGAGAGCTTCTGGTCTTGGAAGTCTAAAATATTTATTGTCTGGCTCTTTACAGAAAGTGTTTGCTACTTCTGCCCTAGATGATCTCTTTGTTGACAAATACTTGCTGTTCAGATTTTGCACGCCCCTGCCATGTACTATACATTTATCTAACAGTGTGCACTGAACATTGTGCTGTGAGAATACAAGTGTGGGTGATCCTATTTCCTGGAGCTGGTCTTTGATTCTGACCCAGTACTATATTCTCTAATTCTTAGGTGACTCATCTGCCAGATGGGGAATGGGGATGTTGGCGAGCAGAGTTCTGGGTACCTGGAAGGTACTCACAATGGCTGTTACTGTATTACTTTTCTTATTCTCTAATTTCTGGATAACAAACAAAATACAAATTTTGGCTCTCTTTCTGTGTGTATGTCTTTGCATGTGTGTGTGTTTGTGTGTGTGTGTGTGTGTGTGTGTGTTATATCTGTGTACGTGTGTGTGTGTGTGTGTGTGTGTGTGTGTGTATGTGTGTACCTGTGCTAGTGAGCCTATGAGCACTTCCTTCATGGCTATTCAGAAAGAACTGGAGTTGAAAGTGACTTTTCTTTCAACTTCAAAATGATGGTTTAACAATTCACCCATGACTTTTGACATGGCCACATCTCCTTGATTCTGAGACCAAAGCAGAACAGCGTTTCCAGTTGCTGAGACAAGGCTTCTTCTGTTGCTCTGGTTGCTCAATATGCATCGGGGAGACATCCGTGGTGACACTACCCTGGTGGGAAGGGTGAAGGACATGAGAGGAGGGCCTGGCGCTCAGAAGGGAGACAGCCTTTGATGGGTCTCACCAACACCTCCCCCGGGTAACAGCAGACAGCCATTATACTAAACAGTTGAAGTGCATTTTTAATTCATTGTTTACTCAATTTCAAAGAAAACTTGAAAGAGACAGAAAATTATCCTTGGGTCAGAGGAAGCCTATATGCTTTTTTTTTTTTTTTTTTTTTTTTTTTTTTTTTTTAAATTTTTATTTTGCAATACAATTCAGTTCTACATATCAGCCACAGATTCCCTTGTTCTCCCCCCTCCCGCCCCCCTCACCTTCCCCCCAGCCCGCCCCCCATTCCAATCTCCTCCAGGGCAAAGCCTTCCCCACAGACTGAGATCAACCTGGTGGACTCAGTCCAGGTAGGTCCAGTCCCCTCCTCCCATGCTGAGCCAAGGGACCCTGCATAGGCCCCAGGTTTCAAACAGCCAACTCATGCAATGAGCACAGGACCCGGTCCCACTGCCTGGATGCCTCCCAAACAGATCAGGCCAATCAACTGTCTCACCCACTCAGAGGGCCTGATCCAGTTGGTGACCCCTCAGCCATTGGTTCATATTTCATGTGTTTCCGTTTGTTTGGCTATTTGTCTCTGTGCTTTATCCGACCTTGGTCTCAACAATTCTCTCTCATATAAACCCTCCTCATTCTCGCTAATTGGACTCCCAGAGATCCACCTGGGGCCTAGTCATGGATCTCTGCCTCCAGATCCATCAGTAGTTGGATGAGGTTTCTAGCACGACAATTAGGGTGTTTGGCCATCCCATCACCAGAGTAGGTCAGTTCGGATTGTCTCTCGACCATTGCCAGCAGTCTGTTGTGGGGGTATCTTTGTGGATTTCTGTGGGCCTCTCTAGCACTTTGTTTCTTCCTATTCTCATGTGGTCTTCATTTACCATGGTCTCCTATTCCTTGTTCTCCCTCTCTGTTTTTGATCCAGCTGGGATCTCCCACTCACCCAAGCTCTCTTTCCCTCGACCCTCGCCCTTCACTACCCCCACTCCTGTCCAGGCTGTTCATGTAGATCTCATTCCATTTCTCTGTCGTTGGGCGATCCCTGTGTCTTTCTTGGGGTCCTGTTTTTCAGGTAGCCAGCCTGGTGATGTGAGTAGCAGTCCAGTCATCCTTGTTCCACATCTAGTATCCTGTTATGAGTGAGTACATACCATGTTTGTCTTTCTGAGTCTGGGATACCTCACTCAGGATGATTTTTTCTAGATCCATCCATTTGTCTGCAAACCTCATGATGTCATTGTTTTTCTCTGCTGAGTAGTATTCCATTGTGTATATGTACCACATTTTGTTTATCCATTCTTCAGTTGAAGGGCATCTAGGTTGTTTCCATGTTCTGGCTATTACAAACAACGCTGATATGAACATAGCTGAACAAGTGCTCTTGTGGTGTGGTTGAGCATTCCTTGGGTATATGCCCAAGAGTGGTATAGCTGGATCTTGGGGGAGATGGATTCCCAATTTTCTAAGAAATCGCCATATTGATTTCCAAAGTGGTTGTACAAGCTTGCATTCCCACCAGCAGTGGAGGAGAGTTCCCCTAGCTCCACATCCTCTCCAGCATAAGGTGTCTTCAGTGTTTTTGATCTTAGCCATTCTGACAGGCGTAAGGTGGTATCTCAGAGTTGTTTTGATTTGCATTTCCCTGATGATTAGGGATGTTGAGCAATTCCTTAAATGTCTTTCAGCCATTTGAGTTTCCTCTGTTGAGAATTCTCTGTTTAGTTCTATAGCCCATTTCTTAATTGGACTGTTGGGCATTTTGATGTCTAATTTCTTGAGTTCCTTATATATTCCGGATATCAGTCCTCTGTCAGATGTGGGATTGGTGAAGATCTTTTCCCATTCTGTAGGCTGTCGCTTTGCTTTGTTGACCGTATCCTTTGCCCTACAAAAGCTTCTCAGTTTCAAGAGGTCCCATTGATTGATTGTTTCTCTCAGTGTCTGTGCTACTGGTGTTCTATTTAGAAAGTGGTCTCCTATTCCAATGTGTTCAAGACTACTTCCTACTTTCTCTTCTAGCAGGTTCAGAGTAGCTGGATTTATGTTGAGGTCCTTGATCCACTTGGACTTAAGTTTTGTGCACGGTGATAGATATGGATCTATTTGCAGCCTTCTACATGTTGATATCCAGTTTTGCCAGCACCATTTGTTGAAGATGCTTTCTTTTTTCCATTGTGCACTTTTGGCTTCTTTGTCAAAAATTATTTGTTCATAGGTGTGCGGATTAATATCAGGGTCTTCAATTCGATTCCATTGGTCCACATGTCGGTTTTTATGCCAGTACCAAGCTGTTTTTATTACTGTAGCTCTATAGTAGAGCTTGAAGTCAGGGATCGTGATGCCTCCAGAGGTTGTTTTATTGTACAGGATTCTTTTGGCTATCCTGGGTTTTTTGTTTTTCCATATGAAGTTGAGTATTATTCTTTCCAGGTCTGTGAAGAATTGTGTTGGTATTTTGATGGGGATTGCATTGAATCTGTAGATTGCTTTTGGTAAGATTGCCATTTTTACTATGTTAGTTCTGCCTATCCATGAGCATGGGAGATCTTTCCATTTTCTGACATCTTCTTCAATTTCTTTTTTCAGGGACTTAAAGTTCTTGTCATATAGGTCCTTCACTTGCTTGGTTAGTATTACCCCAAGGTATTTTATGTCATTTGTGGCTATAGTAAAGGGTGATGTATCTCTGATTTCCTTCTCCGCTTTTTTGTCCATTGTATATAGGAGGGCTACTGATTTTTTGGAGTTGATCTTGTATCCTGCTATGTTGCTGAAGGTGTTTATAAGCTGTATCAGTTCCTTGGTGGAATCTTTGGGGTTGCTCAAGTATACTATCATGTCATCTGCAAATAGGGAAAGCTTGACTTCTTCCTTTCCAATTTGTATCCCCTTAATCTCCTTATGTTGTCTTATTGCTCTGGCTAGAACTTCAAGTACTATATTGAATAAGTATGGGGAGAGCGGACAGCCTTGCCTCGTTCCTGATTTTAGTGGAATTGCTTTGAGTTTCTCTCCATTTAATTTGATGTTGGCTGTTGGCTTGCTGTAAATTGCCTTTATTATGTTTAGGTATGTTCCCTGTATTCCTGATCGCTCCAAGACCTTTATCATGAAGGGGTGTTGGATTTTGTCAAATGCCTTTTCAGCATCTAGTGAGATGATCATGTGGTTTTTTTCTTTGAGTTTGTTTATATGGTGTATCACATTGACAGACTTTCGTATGTTGAACCATCCTTGCATCCCTGGAATGAATCCTACTTGATCATGGTGGATAATTGTTTTGATGTGGTCTTGGAGTCTGTTTGCCAGTATTTTATTGAGTATTTTTGCATCAATGTTCATGAGGGAGATCGGTCTGTAGTTCTCTTTCTTTGTTGTATCCTTGTTTGGTTTGGGAATCAGGGTAATTGTAGCCTCATAGAAGGAGTTTGGTAATGTTCCTTCTGTTTCTATTGTATGGAACAATTTAGAGAGTATTGGTATTAACTCTTCTTTGAAGATCTGGTAGAATTCTGCACTGAAACCATCTGGTCCTGGGCTTTTTTTTGGTTGGGAGACTTTTAATGACTGTTTCTATTTCGTTAGGGGTTATTGGACTATTTAAATAGTTTATCTGGTCTTGATTTAATTTAGGTATGTGGTACCTATCCAGAAAATTATCCATTTCTTTTAGGTTTTCCAGTTTTGTGGAATAGAGGTTTTTGAAGTATGACCTGATGATTCTCTGGATTTCCTCAATGTCTGTTGTTATGTCCCCCTTTTCATTTCTGATTTTGTTGATTTGGATGCTCTCTCTCTGTCTTTTGGTTAGTTTGGATAAGGGCTTGTCTATCTTGTTGATTTTCTCAAAGAACCAACTCTTTGTTTCATTAATTTTTTGTATTGTTCTCTTTGTTTCTATTTTATTGATTTCAGCTCTCACTTTGATAATTTCCTGGCATCTATTTTTCCTGGGAGACTTTGCTTCTTCCTGTTCTAGAACTTTCAGGTGTGCTGTTAAGTCACTAGTGTGAGATTTCTCCAGCTTATTTATGTGGGCGTTTAGTGCTATGAATTTCCCTCTTAGTACTGCTTTCATAGTGTCCCATAGGTTTGGATATGTGGTGTCTTCATTTTCGTTGATCTCTAGGAAGTCTTTAATTTCTTTCTTTATTTCTTCCTTAACCCATTGGTGATTCAGGTGGGTATTGTTCAGTTTCCATGAGATTGTAGGTTTTCTGTAGTTTTTGTTGTTGTTGAAATCCAACTTTAGACCATGGTGGTCTGATAGAACACAGGAGGTTATTCTAATTGTTTTGTATCTGTTTAGATTTGCTTTGTGACCAAGTATGTGGTCGATTTTAGAGAAGGTTCCATGGGGTGCTGAGAAGAAGGTATATTCTTTTTTGTTAGGATGGAATGTTCTGTAGATGTCGATTAAGTCCATTTGAGTCATGACATCAATTAAGTCCTTTATTTCTCTGTTAAGTTTCGATTTGGGGGATCTGTCCAGTGGTGAAAGTGGGGTGTTGAGGTCTCCCACTATTAATGTGTGGGGTTTTATATGTGATTTAAGCTTTAATAATGTTTCTTTTACATATGTGGGTGCCCTTGTGTTTGGGGCATAAATGTTCAGAATTGAGACTTCATCTTGGTGGATCTTTCCTGTGATGAGTATGTAATGCCCTTCTTGATCTCTTTTGATTGATTTTAGTTTGAAGTCTATTTTGCTGGATATCAGGATGGCTACACCCGCTTGTTTCTTAAGACCGTTTGATTGGAAAGTCTTTTCCCAGCCTTTTATTTTTAGGTAGTGTCTATCTTTGAATTTGAGATGTGTTTCTTGTATGCAGCAGAAAGATGGGTCCTGCTTTCGTATCCATTCTGTAAGCCTATGTCTTTTTATAGGTGAATTAAGTCCATTGATATTGAGGGATATTAATGTCCAGTGATTGTTCATTCCTGTTATTTTTTGGTGGTGATGTGTGTGTACTTTTCTTCGTTGGGGTCTACTGCTGTGGCTTTATCTATTGCCTGTGTTTTCGAGGTTGTATCTGACTTCCTTAGGTTGGAATTTTCCTTCTAGTGCTTTCTGTAGGGCTGGGTTTGTGGATAAATATTGTTTAAATCTGGCTTTGTCATGGAATGTCTTGTTCACTCCATCTATGACGATTGAAAGTTTTGCTGGGTATATTAGTCTAGGCTGACATCCATGGTCTCTTAATGTCTGCATTACATCTGTCCAGGACCTTCTGGCTTTCAAAGTCTCCATTGAGAAATCGGGTGTTATTCTGATAGGTTTGCCTTTATATGTCACTTGGCCTTTTTCCTTTGCTGCTCTTAATATTCTTTCTTTATTCTGTACGTTTAATTGTTTAATTATTATGTGGCGAGGGGACTTTTTTTGGGGGTCTAGTCTGTTTGGTGTTCTATAGGCTTCCTGTATCTTCATAGGCATTTCCTTCTTTAAGTTGGGAAAGTTTTCTTCTATGATCTTGTTGAATATATTTTCTGTGCCCTTGAGTTGGTATTCTTCTCCTTCTTCTACCCCTATTATTCGTAGGTTTGGTCTTTTCATGGTGTCCCAAATTTCTTGGACATTTTGGTTCATGACTTTGTTGACTTTAGTGTTTTCTTTGACTGATGAATCCATTTCTTCTATTGTATCTTCAACGCTAGAGATCCTCTCTTCCATCTCTTGCATTCTGTTGATTATACTTGCATCTGAAGTTCCCAATCGTTTTCTCAGATTTTCTATTTCCAGCATTCCCTCTGTTTGTGTCTTCTTCATTTTTTCTATTTCCCTTTTCAGGTCTTGGACTGTTTCCTTCATTTGTTTCATTGATTTTTCTTGATTTTCTTTCAGTATTTTATTGTTCTCTTCCAGGACTTTATTGATTTCTTCTAATTTGTTTGCCCTTTCCTCTAGTTGTTTACAGCGTTCTTCACATTTTTTTGTCTTTTCCTCTACACGAGCCTCTAGCTTCTTCATGATGACATTCATAAGGCTATTTTCTTCTGCTTCTTCCAATTTCTGATGTTCAGGTCTAGGTGTTGGAGGAGGGCTAGGGCCTGGTGATGGTGTATTACTATTCATTTTGTTGTATGTGTTTCTGCCTTGACGTCTGCCCATCTCCTTGTGGTTCGTTCCTGGCCTTATTCGCACACTTGGTTCAGAGCTGACAGATTCAGGAAGTCTCTCTCTCTTGTCCAGATGGGAGCTCTCTTGTCCAAATTGGAAGTCCGGGACAGGATGGAAGCTCTTGTTCAGAAGGGAAGTCCGGGGGAGGATGGGTGCTCTCCTCTCTCTCTCTCTCTCTCTCTCTCTCTCTCTCTCTCTCTCTCTCCTCCGGATGGGAAATCCACGGCAAGATGGGAGCTGGGGGCCAGCCTCTAAGTCTCAAGAAGAGGCTTGGGGCTCAGGCGGATGGGCGTGGGGGCAGGGCGTGGAGACTGCAGGGTCTGCCAGGGGTCTTGGAGAAGGAGATCCTTCCCGGTGGGGCTAGAAGGGCACCTGCCCAGGGACCAGAACCTGGGGCCAAGTTGGGCAGGTCTTCCCTGGAGTTGCTGGTGCCCAGGGATGGGGTCCGGGGCAAGCTAGGGCACTCACCTGTGCTTCAGAAGGGAAGTCCTGGGCAAGATGGGAGCTGGGGGGCCTGGCCTCTAAGTCTCAGGAAGAGGCTTGGGGCTCAGGCAGATGGGCGTGGGGGCAGGGCGTGGAGACTGCAGGGTCTGCCAGGGGTCTTGGAGAAGGGGATCCTTCCCAGTGGGGCTAGAAGGGCACCTGCCCGGGGAGCAGAACCTGGGCCCAAGTTGGGCAGGTCTTCCCCAGAGTGGCTGGTGCCCAGGGATGGGGTCGGGGGCAAGCTAGGGCACTCACCTGTGCTTCAGAAGGGAAGTCCTGGGCAAGATGGGAGCTGGGGGCCGGCCTCTAAGTCTCAGGAAGAGGCTTGGGGCTCAGGCAGATGGGCGTGGGGGCAGGGCATGGAGACTGCAGGGTCTGCCAAGGGTCTTGGAGAAGGGGATCCTTCCCGGTTGTGGTAGAAGGGCACCTGCCCGGGGACCAGAACCTGGGGCCAAGTTGGGCAGGTCTTCCCCGGAGTGGCTGGTGCCCAGGGATGGGGTCGGGGGCAAGCTAGGGCACTCACCTGTGCTTCAGAAGGGAAGTCCTGGGCAAGATGGGAGCTGGGGGCCGGCCTCTAAGTCTCAGGAAGAGGCTTGGGGCTCAGGCAGATGGGCGTGGGGGCAGGGCGTGGAGACTGCAGGGTCTGCCAAGGGTCTTGGAGAAGGGGATCTTTCTCGGTTGTGGTAGAAGGGCACCTGCCCGGGGACCAGAACCTGGGCCCAAGTTGGGCAGGTCTTCCCCGGAGTGGCTGGTGCCCAGGGATGGGGTCTGGGGCAAGCTAGGGCACTCACCTGTGCTTCAGAAGGGAAGTCCTGGGCAAGATGGGAGCTGGGGGGCCTGGCCTCTAAGTCTCAGGAAGGGGCTTGGGGCTCAGGCGGATGGGCGTGGGGGCAGGGCGTGGAGACTGCAGGGTCTGCCAGGGGTCTTGGAGAAGGGGATCCTTCCCGGTTGTGGTAGAAGGGCACCTGCCCGGGGACCAGAACCTGGGCCCAAGTTGGGCAGGTCTTCCCCGGAGTGGCTGGTGCCCAGGGATGGGGTCGGGGGCAAGCTAGGGCACTCACCTGTGCTTCAGAAGGGAAGTCCTGGGCAAGATGGGAGCTGGGGGCCGGCCTCTAAGTCTCAGGAAGAGGCTTGGGGCTCAGGCAGATGGGCGTGGGGGCAGGGCGTGGAGACTGCAGGGTCTGCCAGGGGTCTTGGAGAAGGGGATCCTTCCCGGTTGTGGTAGAAGGGCACCTGCCCGGGGACCAGAACCTGGGCCCAAGTTGGGCAGGTCTTCCCCGGAGTGGCTGGTGCCCAGGGATGGGGTCGGGGGCAAGCTAGGGCACTCACCTGTGCTTCAGAAGGGAAGTCCTGGGCAAGATGGGAGCTGGGGGCCGGCCTCTAAGTCTCAGGAAGAGGCTTGGGGCTCAGGCAGATGGGCGTGGGGGCAGGGCGTGGAGACTGCAGGGTCTGCCAAGGGTCTTGGAGAAGGGGATCCTTCCCGGTTGTGGTAGAAGGGCACCTGCCCGGGGACCAGAACCTGGGGTCAAGTTGGGCAGGTCTTCCCCGGAGTGGCTGGTGCCCAGGGATGGGGTCGGGGGCAAGCTAGGACACTCACCTGTGCTTCAGAAGGGAAGTCCTGGGCAAGATGGGAGCTGGGGGCCGGCCTCTAAGTCTCAGGAAGAGGCTTGGGGCTCAGGCAGATGGGCGTGGGGGCAGGGCGTGGAGACTGCAGGGTCTGCCAGGGGTCTTGGAGAAGGGGATCCTTCCCGGTTGTGGTAGAAGGGCACCTGCCCGGGGACCAGAACCTGGGCCCAAGTTGGGCAGGTCTTCCCTGGAGTGGCTGGTGCCCAGGGATGGGGTCGGGGGCAAGCTAGGGCACTCACCTGTGCTTCAGAAGGGAAGTCCTGGGCAAGATGGGAGCTGGGGGCCGGCCTCTAAGTCTCAGGAAGAGGCTTGGGGCTCAGGCAGATGGGCGTGGGGGCAGGGCGTGGAGACTGCAGGGTCTGCCAAGGGTCTTGGAGAAGGGGATCCTTCCCGGTTGTGGTAGAAGGGCACCTGCCCGGGGACCAGAACCTGGGGCCAAGTTGGGCAGGTCTTCCCCGGAGTGGCTGGTGCCCAGGGATGGGGTCGGGGGCAAGCTAGGACACTCACCTGTGCTTCAGAAGGGAAGTCCTGGGCAAGATGGGAGCTGGGGGCCGGCCTCTAAGTCTCAGGAAGAGGCTTGGGGCTCAGGCAGATGGGCGTGGGGGCAGGGCGTGGAGACTGCAGGGTCTGCCAAGGGTCTTGGAGAAGGGGATCCTTCCCGGTTGTGGTAGAAGGGCACCTGCCCGGGGACCAGAACCTGGGGCCAAGTTGGGCAGGTCTTCCCCGGAGTGGCTGGTGCCCAGGGATGGGGTCGGGGGCAAGCTAGGGCACTCACCTGTGCTTCAGAAGGGAAGTCCTGGGCAAGATGGGAGCTGGGGGCCGGCCTCTAAGTCTCAGGAAGCGCCTATATGCTTTTTTGTGTTATTTTGTATTTGTCTATCTCTTTGGTGTTCAGTAATTGCTTTGTGGTCAAGAAAGATGTGCACCTTAACTTCGGTTGCTAAGAGGCAGATTTGGCAGCAATAATGCAAATGTAAACTGTCTTTTTGAGGGTGAAATGTACAGTAGGCCAGTGGAGAACCAAGGCAGGGAAGGGATGGTACTGAAGTTCAGGTGTGTTGTCTTCGGGCCAGTAATGTTACCTCTAGAGAGCTGCTGGGCTGCCATCCTGTTGTGGACCTCTGGGGAATGGCCTGACAACACAGCTCAGAATTATCCATCAGTGCTGAGGCTGCTAGAGTGTTTAATGTACCAAACCCCACTACTTATTCACTGTATAAAGGCTGTTGGTGATACATTAATGTTCTGGCATTTCTGACTGAATAAAAGGAACCTGTTATATGACTGCCAGAAGTTTCTGACTATCCTTTAGAAGAAGCCAGAGCACAGTGAAGTGGGAAGGCCTGGGGGTACACTTTAAGCCTGGGGGTATACCCTGGGCATGGAAGACAATGGACTGCTTAGCTATTCTATTTACCACACCTAAAATTTGTACAATTGAGTTACTGACCAAGTAGTGGCCATCCTATTCTGGTTGAACCTAAATACAGATGAAGCTAGGGACAGATGGCAGGGTTGAAACTATTTAAATGAATTTCACATGTGGGAAATGAATACAAAGAACACTTCCATCCATAGAGGTTCTGAAGAGAAAGAATACGTTTCCCTGGGGCTCAAGGTGGAGGACGCTGACAGACATTGCAGCAAACAGAGATTCTAATTCTTGCACATCTCCATTCTTGTGTCTTCTCCTGGGTTAAATGCTACATTCGAAGTCACATTAGAGAGCGGAGATGGCTGTTGTGGAACAATCTTTTTGTACACTGTGAAGATGTGTCTTTGCCAAGGCGTCTTCTGATTGGTTTAATAAAGAGCTGAATGGCTAATAGCTAGGCAAGAAGAGGTTAGGTGAGATTTCTGGACCGAGAGAGAAGGAGAGGAGATGGATCTAGGCGTAGGAGAGATGCCAGAGGACAAAGAGAGGAAACAGGAGGTACAAGATGAAAGAGAGATAAAAAGCCACAAGAAAAAAAACATAGATTAATATAAATAGGTTAATTTAAGTTATAAGAGCCAGTGGGGCAAGTCCAAGCTATAGGCTAAGCTTTCATATTTAATAATAAGTCTTTATGACATTTTTTTGTGAGCTGGTGGCCTAAGGAAATCCATCTATGGATAGCAGTCCACAGGTGGCTCAAAATGATAAAAAACAGCTTGCATTCAAAAGACAAAAATCATAAATGGTTGAATATCATGTGCTGAGTTCTCAGACTCAAAGTAGTCAGTGAGGCAGATGTATCAATGAAGTTGATGTAAACAGGACCACTGATCAATGCTAGAGGAGCAAAAAGAATAAACCAGCATTTAGCAGCAGAATAATACAACTGTGAGGAAGAGCCCCCCTCCCCACCCACGCCCATTATGGGCCAGAGATGCCTTGTACATAGTGTGCAGTGTTAGTATAAAAATGAAATTACTTTTTTGCAATCAGTCTTATATAGTGCACAACTGATTCAAAGTTTTTCCAATACTTTTATCAGTAGCTTTCTTAGATTATCATTTATAAGATTATGCCATTGGGTCATGGAGAAAGCTAGCTGGGTAAAGGCTTCAAGTCTGATGAACTGAGTTTTGTCTCTGAGACTCACTTGATCACTTGATGGTGGGAGAGAACCAATTCCTACAAGCTGTCATGACCTCCATAAACTCTGTAGCATGTGTGCCCCCAATAAGCATGCACAAATAAATAAATGTAATTAAAATAGATCATGCCATTTGCCAATAAAACTAGTTTTACTTACTTTCTTTTCTTTTCTTTTTTTTTCTTTTTTTTTTTTTGTTTTTTGAGACAGGATTTCTCCATGTGGTTTTGGTGCCTGTCCTGGATCTTGCTCAGTAGACTAGGCTGCCCTAGAACTCACAGAGATCTGCCTGGCTCTGCCCTCCAAGTGCTGGAATTAAAGGTGTGTGTCACCGTCACCCGGCTTAGTTTTACTTTCTTTCTAGTCATGGTGCCTTTAATTTCCTTTTCTTGCCTAATTGGTCTAGCTAAGTCTCCAGAATAATACCAGATAGAAGCCACAGTATCTTTGTCTCATTCTTGATTTTAGTGGGAACATTCAGGCTTTTATTTGTGGATGATATTGGCCAAGAGTGTTTCAAAGATAAAATATATCAAATTAAAGAAGTGCCTTAGAAGTTACTTTTCTATTGCTGGGAAGAGACACCATGACTAAGGCAACTTGTAAAAGAAAGCATTTAATTGAAAACTTGCTTACAGTATCAGAGGGTTAGTCTATGACCATGATGGCAGGGAGCACCACAGCAGGCAGGCAGTCATGGTGCTGGAGCAGCAACAGAGAGATAGAGATAGAGATAGAGATAGAGAGAGAGAGAGAGACAGAGAGAGAGAGAGAGAGAGAGAGAGAGAGAGAGAGAGAGAGAGAGAACAATACTAGGCCTGTTGTGGGCTTTTGAAATCTCCAAAGCCCACCCCTAATGACACACCTACCTCAACAAGGCTATACCTCTTGATGGGACAAAGCATTCAAACATATGAATCTATGGGGACCATTCCCATTTAAGCCACCATGGAGGTTTCCTTTTCCTTACTTGCCTGCATAATTATGATGAAAGGACTTTGAGTTTTGTCAAAAGCTTTTTCTGTGTTTACTGAAATAATCATGAGTCTTTTTTTTTTCTAAATGATGCAGTGCATATCCTTGATTGTTTTGGGATGTTACATCAGTCTTGAGTTCCTGGGACAAATTCTCCTTAGTCATGGTGAATCATCATCATTTAAAAATGTGACTGGACTCAGTTTCCTAGAATTTTGTTAAATGTTTGGTGCCTATTATTGTAAGAAATATTGACCCATAATTGTCTTTTCCTGTTATGACTGGGTGTGGACTTGGTATCCAGGCAATATAGTCTCATAGAAGGAGCCAGAAAGATTCTTTATTTTACTTCCTGGAATAGTTAGTAGACTCATTGCTAATTCCCCCTTAAATGTTTAGAAGGAAACAGCAGTACAGCCATCTTGGTCTGGGCTTCTTTCTCTGAGAGACTTTGGAAAGCTTTCTCAGATCCTCTGCATCCACTCAGATTTTACATTCCTTTTTGAGTGATCAGTTTCTGTGTTTCTAGGAAGTTGCACATGTCTTCTAAATTAATTTATTTCAGAAACTCTTGCCTAGTTCTCCTTCACTCTCTTCCTATTTCTGTAAACTGTGTTGAGCTGCTGCTGCTTCTTCCCGATTGTCAGAGTTTTCACTACTCCAGTTTTCTGGTGAGTTCTCAGGAGTCTTGTCATGAATGGTTCCTTAGACACAAAAGTAAACCAGGTCCACATCATTCCTTTCCCACTGTGTGGCTGATGGCTCTAACCTCAGCTTTTAATCTGGGTACAACAGGTACTTCAATCTATTCCTTATTGTTCTTATTTCTGAGGACTATTTATTTTGATAATATTTTCACTTCTTCATTTGAAAATGCATAAATTATTGTTTTAAATCATACGATAATTTTAAAGAAAAAGTTTCTTTTTAATACAACTAAATAAAATATCAAAATACCACTTATGAAGCTATGTACTCTATATACAGCTTCAAATTAAAAACACAAAAGGTCTGAAGCTAAAATTCCCATTTAAGAGAGAACACGTATCTGCCTGCAACCCCAGTAACTTCCTGAGACACGTAATCTGCCAGGTCTCATTGGAACAAGAGTAACTTCCTGAGACATAGAATCTGCCAGGTCTCATTGGACCAAGAGAGGCTTCCTGTGACACAGAATCTGTCAGCTCTGACTGGACCAAGAGCCTTGATAAGACCAAGAGTGGCTCCCTGAGCCACAGAATCAGCTAGCTTGGATTGCACCAAGAGCAGCTCCCTGATACAGAATATGCCAGCTCCAATTAGACCAAGAGCTAAGATGGGACCCAGAGGAGCCCTCTGAGACACAGACACAGCACAGATTGGACGCTCAGACACAGGCACCACTTGCACCTATTGGAGGAAGAGATGGGTAGACTCCAGTGCAAAAATACATACAACAACATAAAGAGCAATATGGCATAACCAGAACCTAACTGTTCTACAACAATCACAATGTAGAAGAAGCAGAAGAAAGCAACTTTAAAAATAACTTCATGAAGATACTAGAGGTTTTTAAAGAGGAAATGAAACATTCCCTTAAAGAAATTGAATAAAAGACAAACAAAAAATTGGAAGAAATCAATAAAGAAATTGAGGAAAAGACAAACAAAAAATTGGAAGAAATCAATAAATCCCTTAACAAAAGCCAAGAAAACAATAAAAAAGAAATTAAACATGTGAAGGAAACAGTGCAAGACCTGAAAATTGAATTAGAAATAATGAAGAAGACAGAAACAGAGAGAATGTTAGAAATAGAAAATCTGAGTAAATGAACAGGAAACACAGATGCAAGCATAACCAACAGAATACAAGAGATGGAAGAGAGGATCTCTGGTGTACAGGATACAATAGAGGAAATAAATTCATCAGTCAAAGAAAGCACCAAAGCCAAAAAAGTCATAGCACAAATGTCCAGGAAATCTGGGACACCATGAAAAATCAAACCTAAGAATAATAGGGATAGAAGAAGGAGAAGAATACCAACTCAAAGGCACAGAAAATGTATTCAACAAAATCATAGAAGAAAACTTTCCCAACTTAAAGAAGGAAATACCTATGAAGATACAGAAAGCTTATAGAACACCAAATAGACTAGACCCCCCTCAAAGAAGTCCCCTTGTCACATAATAATTAAACCACTAAGCATACAGAATAAAGAAAGAATCTTAAGAGCAGCAAAGAAAAAATGCCAAGTGACTTATAAAGGCAGACCCATCAGAATAACCCTCGATTTCTCAATGGAGACTTTGAAAGCCAGAAGGTCCTGGACAATTGTAATGCAGATACTAAGAGACCATGATGCCAGCTTAGTCTAATATACCCAGCAAAACTTTGAATCACCATAGATAGAGTGAACAAGACATTCCAAGACAAAACCATATTTAAACAATACCTATCCACAAGTCTAGCCCTACAGAAAGCATTAGAAGGAAAATTCCAACCTAAGGAAGTCAGATACACCCACGAAAACACAGGCAATAGATAACCCCACAGTAGTAAATCCCAAAGAAGGGAAATACACACAAACTACTACCAAAAGATAACAGGAATTAACAATCACTGGTCATTAATATCCCTTAATATCAATAAATTTAATTCACCTATAAAAAGATACAGGCTAACAGAATGGATACGAAAGCAGGACCATATTTCTGCTGCATACAAGAAACACAACTCAACTTCAAAGACAGACACCATTTCAGAGTAAGAGGCTGGGAAAAGTCTTTCCAATCAAATGGTTTTAAGAAGCAAGCTGGTGTAGCCATCCTAATATCTAGCAAAATAGACTTCAAACTAAAATCAATCAAAAGAGATCATGAAGGACATTACATACTCATCACAGGAAAGATCCACCAAGGTGAAGTTTCAATTCTGAACATTTATGCCCCAAACACAAGGGCACCCACATATGTAAAAGAAACATTACTAAAGCTTAAATCACACATAAAACCCCACACATTAATAGTGGGAGACTTCAACACCCCACTCTCACCACTGGAGAGATCTGCCAAATTGAAACTTAACAGAGAAATAAGGGGCTTAACTGATGTTATGTCTCAAATGGACCTAATCAATATCTACAGAACATTCCATCCTAACAAAAAAGAATATACCTTCTTCTCAACACCCCATGGAATCTTCTCTAAAATTGACTACATACTCAGTCACAAAGCAAATTTCAACAGATACAAAAAAATTGGAATAATCTCCTGTGTTCTATCAGACCACCATGGTTTAAAGTTAGATTTCAACAACAACAAAAATTACAGAAAGCCTACAATCTCATGGAAACTGCATAATGCTCACTGAATCACCAATGGGTCAAGGAAGAAATAAAGAAAGAAATTAAAGACTTCCTAGAGATCAATGAAAATGAAGGTACTATGTACCCAAACTTATGAGACACCATGAAAGCAGTGCTAAGAGGAAAATTCATAGCACTAAATGCCTATATACAGAAGTTGGAGAAATCTCGCACTAGTGACTTAACAGCACACTTAAAAGCTCTAGAACAAAAAGAAGCAAACTCATTGAGGAGGAATAGGGGCCAGGAAATAATCAAATTGAGAGCTGAAATCAATACAATAGAAACAAAGAAAACCATACAAAGAATCAATGAAACAAAGAGTTGGTTCTTTGAGAAAATCTTTGAGATAAACCCTTATCCAAACTAATCAAAAGGCAGAGGAGAGACAGAGAGAGCATCCAAACTGACACAATCAGTAATAAAAAGGGAGACATAACAACAGACAATGAGGAAATCCAGAGAATCATCAGGTCATATGTCAAAAACCTATACTCCACAAAATTGGGATATCTAAAAGAAATGGACAACTTTCCGGATAGGTACCACATACCAAAGTTAAATCAAGACCAGATAAACAATTTAAATTGACCAATAACCTTTAAGGAAATAGAAACAGTCATTAAAAGTCTCCCAACCAAAAAAAGCCTAGGACCAGATGGTTTCAACTCAGAATTCTACCAGATTTTCAAAGAAGAGTTAATACCAATACTCTTCAAATTATTCCACACAATAGAAACAGAAGAAACATTACCAAAATCCTTTTATGAGGCTACAGTTGCTCTGATTCCCAGGTCACACAAAGTTGCAACAAAGAAAGAGGATTACAGACCAGTCTCCCTCATGAATATTGATGCAAAAATACTCAATAAATTATTGGCAAACTGACTTCAAGAACACATCAAAGAAATTATCCACCATGATCATGTAGGCTTCATCCCAGAGATGCAAGGATGGTTCAACATATGAAAATCTGTCAATGTAATACATCATATAAACAAACTGAAAGAAAAAAACCCACATGATCATTTCATTAGATACTGAAAAGGCCTTTGACAAAATCCAACACCCCTTCATGATAAAGGTCTTGGAGAGATTAGGAATACAAAGAACATACCTAAACATAATAATGGCAATTTACAGCAAGCTGACAGCCAGCATCAAAGTAAATGGAGAGAAACTCAAAGCGAGTCCACTAAAATCAGGAACAAGACAAGGCTGTCTGCTGTCCTCATATTTATTCAATATATTACTTGAAGTTCTAGCTAGAGCAATAAGACAACAAAAGGAGATCAAGGGGATACAAATTGGAAAGGAAGAAGTCAAGCTTTCACTATTTGCAGATGACATGATAGTATACATAAGTGACCCCAAAAATTCTACCAAGGAACTCATACAGCTTATAAACACCTTTAGTAATGTAGCAGGATACACGATTAACTAAAAAAAAAATCAGTAGTCCTCCTATATACAAATGATGAATGGGCTGAGAAAGAAATCAGAGAAACATCACCCTTTACCACAGCCACAAATAATATAAAATACCATGGGGTAACTCTAACTAAGCAAGTGAAAGACCTATATGATAAGAACTTTAAGTGGCTGAAGAAAGAAATTGAAGAAGATATCAGAAAATGGAAAGATCTCCCATGCTCATGGATAGATAGGATTAACATAGTAAAAATGGCAATCTTACCAAAAGAAATCTACACATTCAATGGAATCCCCATCAAAATCCCAACACAATTTTTCTCAGACCTGGAAGGAACAATACTCAACTTTATTCGGAAAAACAGAAACCTCAAGATAGCTAAAAGAATCCTGTACAGCAAATCCATCTCTGGAGGCTTCACAATCCCTGACATCAAGCTCTACTATAGAGCCATAGTAATAAAAACAGTTTGGTATTGGCATAAAAACTGACATGTGGACCAATGGAATCAAATTGAAGACCCTGACATTAATCCACATACCTATGAACACCTGATTTTTGACAAAAAAAAAAAAAAAAGCCAAAACTGTACAATGGAAAAAAGAAAGCATCTTCAACAAATGATGCTGGCATATCTGGGTGTCAATATGTAGAAAATTGCAAATAGATCCATATCTATCATCATGTACAAAACTCAAGTCCAAGTGAATCAAAGACCTCAATATATAACCAGTTACACTGAATCTGGTGGAAGAGAAAGTAGGAAGTAGTCCTGAATGCATGGACACAGGAGATCACTTCCTAAATACAACACCAGTAGCACAGACACTGAAAGCAAAAATTAATAAATGGGACCTCCTTAAACTGAGAAGCTTCTGTAAGGCAAAGGACACAGTAAATAAGACAAAATGACAGCCTACAGACTAAGAAAAGATTTTCACTAACCCCCACATCTGACAGAGGGCTGATCTCCAAAATATATAAAGAACTCAAGAAACTAGACATCAAAATAACGAACAATCCAATTAAAAAGTGGGCTATATAGCTAAACAGAGAATTCTCAAAGGATGAATTTAAAAGGTCTGAAAGACATTTAAGGAATTGCTCAGCATCCTTAGTCATCAGGGAAATGCAAATCAAAACCACTCTGAGATACCATCTTAACACATGTCAGAATGGCTAAGTTCAAAAGCACTACAGACAGCTTATGTCAGAGAGGATGTGGAGCAAGGTGAACACTCCTCCAATGTTGGTAGGAGTGCAATCTTGTACAACCACTTTGGAAATCAGTGTGGCAGTTTCTCCGAAAATTGTGACTCAATCTCCCTCAAGACCCAGCTATACCACTCTTGGGCATATACCCAAGGAGTGCTTAATCATACCACAGGGACACATGCACAACTACGTTCATAGCAACATTATTCATAATAACCAGAACATGGAAACAAACCTAGATGCCCCTCAACTGAAGAATGGATTAAGAACATGTGGTACGTATACACAACGGAGTACTACTAAGCAGAGAAAAACAATGACATCATGAATTTGCAGGCAAATGGATGGAACTAGAAAATATCATCCTCAATGAGGTAACCCAGATTCAGAAGGACAAACATGATATGTACCCACTCATAAGTGGATACTAGATGTAAAGCAAAGGATAACCAAACAATAACCCATAACTCCATAGAAGCTAGCTAACAAGGAAGACCCAAAGAGGGACACATGGATCACCCTGGGAAGGGAAAATAGATGAGATCTCCATGAGTGAACTAGGAGTGAGGGGTGGTCAATGGAGGGTAGGGGATGGGGGATGAGAACATAAGGGAATGGGATGGTCGAGCTGGAACAGGGATGGAGTGGAAAGGCAATGAGAGAGATACCATGATGGAGGGAGATATTATGGGAACAGAGAGAAACCCATTGCTAGGGAAGTTGCCAGGAATCCCCAAGGATGACCCCAGCTTGGACTACTAGCAATAGTGGAGAGGGTGCCTGAACTGAACTGGCTTGCTCCAGTGATCAGATCAGTAAATACCATAACTGTCATCACAGAGCTTTTCTCCAATGACTGATGGAGGCAGATGCAGAGATCCACATGCAAACACCAGGCAGAGCTCCAGGAGTCTAGTCAAAGAGAGAGATGTGGGATTCTAGGAGCAAGTGGTTCAGGATCATGATGGGGAAACCTTCAGAGATGACCAAACCAAACTAGTGGGAACTTATGAAATTTGGATCAATGGCTGTGGAGCCTACATGGGACTGGACTAGGCCCTCTGAATGGCAAGACAATTGTGTAGCTTAATCTGCTTGGGGGGGGGGCTCCTGGCAGTAGAATCAGAATCCATCGCTGGTGCATGTGGGGTTTTTCTGAAGCCCACTACCTATGATGAGACACCTCATGCAGCCTTGAGGCAGTGGGAAGGGCTTGGACTTGCCTCTACTGGATGTGCCTCCCCATGGGAGGTCTTGCCTTCTTGTGGGAGGGAGTGGGGGATGGGTTGGGGGAGAGGCTGGGGGGTCAGGAGGAGGGAAAAGGGGGATCTTTGATTGGTGTATAAAATGAATGAAAACATTTTGCGCAAAACTACACAGAAAAAACCCTGTCTTGAAAAACCAAAAATAAAATAAAATTATAAAACAGGAAAATATATAGGAACAGATGTAACAGTAATTGAGGAATTTCATCTAAATAATTGATTCAAGCTATCATATACCCAGTATGCTCACCATTAGTTTACCATTTGAATAAAATATATTATTCAGAAAAAAAAGAGAGAACATGTGGTGTTTCTGTCTCTGGGTATGAGATAATTTCTGTTGCTGGATCCTAATGTCTCCTTCAGGGGATGGATGAGATGGTGCAGTATCAATGAGACAGACACCGGCAGTCAGTTGAAGGCAACCATCAGGCTTATTTATTCAATAATGGGTAAGGCCTTATACACCCTCCTCCCAGCACCCAAGCTGTGTTCCAATCTGATGGCATTGTACGATTATCCCTCGTTGGCTGGACATGATCAGAAACTCTGACAGTGACCAGGAACTTTGACAGCACCTGCTGCTAGGCCCTCAGGCAGACTCCAGATTGGCTCATAAAGAAGTACGTTATGTCTATGCCTTGGCAACTGGTTTGAGCCAATGTCTTTGACCCTACGGGCCTGTTCTATTACAAATTTCCCCTAGTATAATTTTTTTCAGTTCTACCCAGTTAGCTGAAAATTTCATGATTTCATTTTTCTTTACAACTGAGTAATACTCCATTTTGTATATGTACCATGTTTTCCTCATCCATTTGTTTGTTAATGAACATCAGTTTGATGCCATTTCTTAGATATTTTGACTAGAACAATGATGAAGATGGATATATAAGTTTCTCTATAGTAGCATATAAAGTCTGTTGGGGATATGCTCAAGAACAGGATAGTTGGGTCATATTCTAGTTCTCTTTCTAGTTTTTGGGAAACCTCAAGACTAATATTCAAAGTGCCTATACTAGTTTATACTCCCAATGACAGGGTTCTAAGGGTTCTCCTTCCCCCACATGCTAGCCAGCCTTCCTTGCCTTTTGTATTTCTAGTGACTGAGTTGAGATTTCCATCTCACCACACTCTGAGAAACTATTGAATTAGGTTTAAGTGATTTACATTTCTCCTTTGAAAAAATTTATGTTCAGTCCCAAAGCCCATTTTAATTGGGTTTTTGTTTTCTTTTTTCTTTATTGGTTTTTGAGACAGGGTTTCTCTGTGTAGCCCTGGATATCCTTGGAATTACTCTGTAGACCATGCTGGACTCAAACTCAGAGATCTGCCTGTCTCTGCCTCCTGAGTGCTGGGATTAAACATGTGCACCACCACATCTGGCAGTTTTTATTTTCTTACTGTTTAGTTATTTGAGTTCCTTAGTTATTATTGAGTTCCTTTAGTTATTTGAGTTCTAGACACCAAGCCTCTGTCAGATGAATAGAAAAGGTTTTCTCCCATTTTGTTGACCACTTCTTCCTGTCTTCACATTTCCTTTGCTCTTCAGCAGCTTTTCAGCTTCATGTTTCATGAGATTCCATTTGTCAATTGTTGATTGTATTTCCTGTGCTACCAGAGTCCTTTTCAGATATCCCCTCCTTTCCCTGTCAGATGAACTATATTCCTACTTTTTTTCTTCTGGAAATTTCAGGGTATCAGGTTCTGTGTTGAGGTCTGTGATCCACTTGAAGTTGAGTTTTGTGTAGAGTTCTCACTAGGAGTAGTAGTAGGATCTAGTTTCATTTTAGGATGTAGTTTCATTTTTCTACATGTTGGAATCCAGTTTTCCTAGCAACATTTGTTGAAGATGCTTTCTTTTCTCTAATGCATACTTTTGGTATCTTTGTAAAAAGAATCATGTAACTGCAGTTGTGTGGACTTACATCTGCATATTCTATTCTGTTGACTTATGCATTTGTTTCTGTACCAATAGCATGCTATTTTTATTACTACAGCTCTGTAGTATAATTTGAAATCAGACATCACCTCCCACAGTATTTTCTTTGTTCAGGATTGCTTTGTCCATCCTTGGTCTTTGTGATTCCATATGAATTTTGAGAGTCTTTTTCTTAATATGGGAAGAGTGGTCCTTGAATTTTGACTGAGATTGTATTGAATCTGTGGATTGCTTTCAACAGAATAACCATTTTCACAAGATTTCTTTTCTATCCATGATCATGGGAGGTCTTTTCATTTCCCAACATCTTCCTCAGATTTATTCTTCAATGTCTTAAAGTGTTCATTTTAGAGGTCTTTAGTTTCCTTGGTTAGAATTAGCCCCAGGTATTTTATTTTGTGAGGCTATTGTGAATGTGCTGGTTTTCCTGATTTATCTTGCCACTAGTATATAGGTACGGTATAGGGGTTGCCTATCTAGGTGCAGTGTTGCTCCCAGAAGACATGGGGTATCAAACACAACTCCCAGTGCCATATATGTTTGGCACTTGTTATATTTCCCTGCAGATTATTGATCATAGAACTACCAAAAAACAAACAAATAAACAGCACAATACAACACAGGACATTGCCATTGCTCTTTGTTATCCACCACAACTGTAAGAAAAGACCTTGTTGCTGAAGATACCACACGTCTTGACTGCAGGACCTAGAGAATCAATCTTAAACTAACTGGGAAACTTCCTTCTTGCTGGATAGATTTCATAGTGCTATTCAGTCTGCTGGGGGAGAAGAGACACCAGTGCTTTTATCTAGCATTGGACCATGCATGCTATAATACTGCTCTAACAGGTAAAATATTTCTACTGGTACAAGAGTGGTATGACTGTCATGGAGTAACCACCTGATTTGATTCAAGGCCTGTTCTATAACAGTGTATATGTGTTTAGTGCTATAAACCTAGTCAAAAGTTCATGACTGGGAATACATAAGTCCTAGGATAGATCTTACTATTGTTATTTTGGTAAGTGTTCATATTGCCAAATTGTATTTTAAGTATTTGTCTTTATACCCATAGACCACCTTTGCTGCTCTCAACCTTCTCAGAGATGCTTCTTTTTAAAATGTTCAGCAGTCAGTGCAGACTCATAACTGGTGAAGATGCTGAGAACAAGTGACTGTAAGCGCTCAGCCTTGAATGAGACATCTTTATTGGAACTCCAGCTAGGGCCAGGGAACATCATGGGAGAGGAGGGGAGAAGAGTCAAAGAGTCATCAGATGTGGAAGAATGCTGTAAAGCATTATTTTTTGATATAATGTAGCTATTGCCTTCATGAACTCACAGAAGCTGTGGTTACCTGTACAAGATCTATGCAAGATCAAGGATGTAAAAATTGCAGCATAGATGGGAAGAACTCATGTAGCCTAACACCCACCTGAAGAGTTATTGGCAGTTGAGAGGTGCTAAAGAGGGAAATCCTTCTTTGTGTGTGTGTGTGGGGGGGGGGGGCAGGCAGGGTTGGCCATTGGATGGATGCCCATGCTTTAGTGAATGGCCCCACACCCTTCCACAGACCCACAGCACCGAATGGATTTGCCAGCTCTGTTTTAAAGTACAGAATATGAAGTTGGGAGGTGGACTTAGTGTGTGTATGTGGCAGGAGCTCTGAAGGGAGTGGAAAGGGAGAAATGGGGAAGTGAATATGAACATATTATATACACATATGAAATTCTCAAAGAATTAAAAAATTAAAAAGAATAAATATAAATGGCCAAAAAATAGTTGAAAATGTACAACATTCTTAGCCACCAAGGAAATATAAATTAAAGCAACACTGAGATTCTGTCCTACCCCAGTCAGAATAGCTATCATCAGGAAAACCAAGAACAAAAAATACTGAAGAAGACAAAGACCAAGAGGAACTTTGTACTCTGTGGTGGGGTTTCCACTGGTCCAGCTACTATGGCAATCAACAGTCTAAAAATAGAACAACTATATGATATAGATATACTACTCCTAGATATACACCCACAAATTCTAAATAAACATTGAGTAGAAGTGTCTGTCCATCCATAGTTATTGCCGTAGCCAAGAAACAGAAACACCTTAGATAGCTATCAGCACATGAATGTATAAAACTGGCCTCAAACTCACTAGAGAGCCACGAGTCATCTTGAACTTGAACTTTTGATCTTCTTGCCTCTACCTCCCAAGTACTGGCACTACAGCCTTACAACTTCCCATGAGCCCAGGCCTTTAGGCATGCCAAGCTAACACTGAACCAATTGAACCACCTTCTTAGTCTCCTGTGGGCTTTTGATTAGCTAAAGTCTGAGTTCAGTTAGAGTAATATTTCCCAACCTGTGGGTCATGACCCCTTTGGGGAGTTCAAACAACCCTTTCACAGGGGTCGAATATCAGATATTCTGCATGTCAGATATTTACATTATGACTCATAACAGTAGCAAAATTACAGTTATGAAGTAGAAAGGAAAATAATCTTATGATTGGGGGTCACCACAACATGAAGAACTGTATTAAAGTGTCACAACATTAGGAAGGTTGAGAACAACTGAGTTAGAAGATGATGTAGATTTTTGGTAAGAGAGAAGAAAAAGAGGGCCTCTGAGTTCTTGGTTCCATTTTAGGTCTGAAGGAAGCCATCTATTCAATGCTCCTGAAAAATATCAGGATATGAGAGTGGCTTTGCTGGCAAGTTCTGGCCCCAGTGGAAAAAGACCAAGTTTCAGTGCTGCTTAAAGGAAGCTCTTTCACAGCAGTGATTTTCTGGTTGCCAAGTCAGTGATTCAAAAATGAACAGAGGGAGGGTACAAGTGGTAGGAAGTGAAGGGAGAATTGATCCAAACGAAGTCCATCATCTGTGCTAGTCACACAAGAAAAATTCATCCCTCTTTCTGCAAAATGATAGCCACGGTCAAAGGAGCCCTCCCATTGTTTTCCAGCACCATAATTGCTTGGCTCTCTTCTGCAGTGACAATAAAAATTTCTGTGTTTGGAACTACTGCAAAATGAGCTGTCATGCTCAGCTCTTATAAAGACAAATAAATTTCAGCTGAAATAAAAAAGACTATTTTTGTAAAACGCAACTTCCATATATGTCCAGCCAGGGAAGTTAGCTCCAACACTCAATGAACCTGAAGTCAGAGTTTGAGGCAAAACAATTACATAGTTTACTTGCTATGGTAGATTTTTTTTTCACTGCAGGGAATTGGCTATGATTGCTTTTTGTTAGTTCATTACAATGATTCCTTATTAAAACAAATACTTTCCCCCAGGGGATGCTATGAATCTCTACTGTACCTCTTTGGTTTTTCTCAATAAAATAACTATGGTTCCCTGTCTTATTGCTTACTGTGTACATTTTAACATTTCTCATTACAAGGGTCATGAGAAACTTGGTTAAAACACATTAGAAGGGAATGATGGAAGAAGATACTAGTGTGATCCAAAGTGGAATAGGTTAAAAAAAAACTTAAAAATGTAATTTTTCCTAGTTTTCAGATTATATTTTAGGTTCATCATTATACAAAATAAAACAGAATAATAGAGACTAAAGGGCAAAATAAGCAGACTGAGGCTCACGCACTGCACCCTGATCAAGGAACACCTGCTTGATGAAGGAATGAAATCCACACTTAAACACCACTAGGTGAGGGGACAGTCTGCTTCTTTCTACCCTATTGGTATCTTAAATAAATTTAGGATAAGGGAACTGATGTTCTATAGCACAACTGAGCATGCAAGTCTTCTGGTTGGCAGAGAATCAAATTTACAGCTTGTGTGTCCTCATCTTCCAGGAGCACATGACCTGAGTTCCGCCACCTTTTGGATACAGAAATTGGTTCAGATCAGGTAGGTGTGCGACCTCAGCCAATCAGATGGACTTTGCTGTTTTGTGTGTTCCTCTCTGTCTGGGTAGAAGCATGTCAGTTAGAGGCCGGAAACACCTCCATGGATGCCCAATACACAGGGATGGTGCGGCCATCTTTGCCATCAGGTGGGGATGTGACTGGACAAGATACAGACTCTCCTGGAGGAGGATGCTGAGAGTACACGGGAGCTGGAGCCAGACTCTGCAGAACCTCTCAGCCAAAGTACCCTTACAATGACCTGCCTTGGAATGTTCTTCCACATGAAACATTTTTTTTAAGAGAATAAAATGTCACGACCCTCCCAATGACATTAGGAGAATCCTGTGATGATGATTAGCTCATACTATTTAATTTATTACCCTAGCCACAAGACTATTATTCCATTTTACAGATGAAAAAAACTGGGGTTCTGGAAGTCAAATTATGGCCCAATGTCACAGAACCTGGAAGTGATAGGCTGCTGCTCTCTAGTCCACTCTAGGAATCCCTGCACTGTAAAGTCCCCAGACTCAGTGGGAAGTTGTCATTCTGCTGTAACCCCCACTTCCCTTTTCCTCAAGGTCCTTGTCATTTGTGTGTTCAGTCACCTGGCACCTGCTGACTTCCTTTCTACCACCGTGTCTGCAGCAGGGCTCTGAAGAGCCTTGTGCTTCATCTGCTGCTGCCTACATGATATCCTCCTCATTCTGGATTTTTCCCTGCCAGGGTATGAAGTCCAGGAGGGCAGAAAATTTAACTTTGTTCAGCCCTGTATCCACAGTGCCTAGCCTACAGTGTGACAGGAGCAGGTGCTCAACAAACATTTGCTGTATTTTATGAGCAAATGTCCCTGGCTCATCTGGAGGCTTACTCTGCTGGAACACCCAAGTCATTTGATGAGTCAGCAGGTCTGCATTTATCCTTACACAGCCAAGTTTTAGATGTGCTCTAGATCCCACCCCACACAAGGATCCTCAGAAAGCTATTGAAGAGAACAGAGAAAGGACCTAACTCCAGGTTCTGTGTGGTTCATTGACATCACCTGCCAAGGGGAGGAGGAATGGGATGGAATGGAGTGCTGGGACAGGCTGGTACTTGGCCTCCTCTGTGCCAGTTGCAGGCTTCCATAGCACAATCCTCCCAAACCTCTTGTTCTAGAGTCCTCCTCCAAACTCCCAGCTGAGCTGAGCACTGAGGACATCCCGTAAGCCTGCTCAGCATCACAGAGCAGACTGTTCTATATACACTGCCAATGCCCCACCTCGAGAGCATCGACTTTATTATCTCAGAGGTGACTGGACCCTAAAATATGAATCAGTCACTACCTCAGAGGCTATCCTCAAGCAATGGGAAAGGAAAGACTAAGACTAAGTGCCCTAGTCCAGTTTTTTAATTGATAATTGTCTAAGACCATTTTGTGTTGCCTCTGCAAAATACCTGAGGCTGGATACTTTATAAAGAGATTTATTAGCTTACGGAAATTGCAGCTTGAGGATTCAAATGGCATGCTGCCCCTATCCTGTAGGACATTCCCTAGCTGTGACACAACAGAGCAGAGAAAGACAAAGGGAACCCTTCTTACACAAATTAGATCAAACATGTAAGGTAGTTCACTATGCAACAGCCTGCTTTTGTAAGAAGCAGCCCACTCCAGGAGGCCAGCTTCATGAGCATGGAGCCCACTTGACCTGATCATCTTGTGCTAAGTTCCAGCATGTCTCTACATTGCCATAACTGGGGGCTAAGCTTCCAGCATATGAAGCTGTGGGAGACACACTCAGGCCACATCCAAACCATAGCCATTACCCTTGCTGATTCCCTGATGCTGAAAATTGAACTCTGCTGACACTTCTGACAACAGCTGCCATTGTGTCAGCCGTTCAGTCAGGGACTGAAATACCCAAAGCAGTGATGGGTGTGGTATGAGACTGGGGCTAGAATCTTCCTCCTTAGTAGCTGAGACCCAGAGCAACCTGCCCCACAGGCTTGTTAGAGGACTACATATGAGAACATTCTTTCAATGCCCATGACTATTTCATGTCTGCAGTGGGCTTTTTATGAATTGTTGTCCTATTTAACATTTCTGTGTTGAATGTGTGATGATGCATGTGCAAGGGGGTCCATTGTCTTTGCTTCCTGTGTTCTGGGATTCCAAATGGGCCTCTGTGCCCACTCAGTATTGACATGCTTCCTGGGAATCTGAATTGGGATCCTCATACTTTCTGGGAAAACACATTACCTCATGAGCCATCACTCTGGCCCCTAATGAACATATATTAAGTATCTGTTGTTGCCAGACATTGAACAAGCCAGGAGTTGGGAGATAAATAAATGATAGTGTTTGCCTTCAGCCCACATCCTGTTGGGGATTTGAGTGTGTAAGCCAGAAGGTAGACTGGAAGTGTTCTTGAGTTCTGGATATCTCCAGGCCATGCTACAGTAATTGCGTCCTGGAGCATGAATTCTAATTGGTCTTAATAATAAAAACCCAGAGTCAGATATCAGGTTTTGATCTGAGAAGTAAAGGAGCTAGCCAAAGTCACCTCTTACCTCTATAACTTCTCAGACTGTAAAAGGGGCCGACATCCTGTCTTGACCCAGCCATATCACTTCCTGTTTCTTCCTCCCTAGTGCTGGGATTAAAGGCATGTGCCACCACTGCCTGACCTCTGTGGTTAACTAGTGGCTAGCTCCACTCAATCTCCAGACAAGCTTTGTTAGAGCACAAACAAAATATCACCACAGTGTAACATGAATTGCTAAATGTGTCTTATTAATTAAAAAAAACAGAGCCAGATATTGGGGGTGGAAACTGAAAGATCAGAGAAGCAGAACAAGCCACAGCCAACCTCACCTCACCAACTCCTCAGCCGATCCTGTTTCCATGAATCCTCAGACTGAAAGCCTCTGAGTCCTCATCCCTGAGGGTCTAAGTTGAACTGCTGCTTAGTTCCTGTCTCCTCAGGCCTTATACATTGCTCTCCACCCAGCCATGTCACTTCCTGGGATTAAAGGCATGTGTGCTTCCCAAGCAAAGGCATGAGATCTCAAGTGCTGGAATTAAAGGTGTGTGCCACCACTGCTTGACTCTGTTCCCAGTGTGACCTTGAACTCACAGAGATCCAGATGGATCTTCACCTTGTAGCTGGAGAGTTTTCTCTCTGGGCCCCACCAAGCCCCAGCAGTCCGACAGCCCACTTATAAAATAAACACACAGACGCCTATATTATTTAAACTGTTTGGCCTAATGGCTCAGGCTTCTTGTTAACTATTCTTATATCTTAAATTAACCCATTTTTATAACTCTATACCTTGCCACATGGCTTGTGGCTTACCGCCATCTTTACATGTTACTTGTCATGGCGGCGGCTGTCAGTGTCTCTCTGATTCAGCCTTTCACTTCCCAGAATTTTCTTTTCTGTTTGTTTAGCCTATATTTTCTGTCTGGCTACTGGCCAATCAGTGCTTTATTTATTAACCAATCAGAGAAACACATTTGACATACAGAACATCCCACAGCATTGCCTCCCAAGTGATAGGATTAAGGGTGTGTGCCACCACTGTCTGGCCTCTATGTCTAATTTAGTGGCTGGCTCTGTCCTCTGGTCCCCAGATAAGTTTATTAGGGTATACAATATATCACCACATTTAGGGTACACAATATATCATCACACCATAGTGTCACTTGCCTCTTCTAGGAGTTCTAGGAAAATCACTCAGCCACTTTGTACAATGTGTGTGAATCACGGTCTCTACTGATTTCTTTGTTTATTTCTCATTTCTGACCCATCCACATTCATTAAATCCAAGTGACTCATGGAAGTGTTGAGACCAGTCCTTCTAACTGTGGACTCCCAGAAGAGTTCAGACTAGGAGTAGGTCATGACATGAAGATGTCAACACAGTGTTGGAAGAGAAAGATTAGTACAATATTAATCACTGAACCCCCTACTGATAATAATAGTAAAGGCACATTATGCTTTGAAGTTGAATTCTTACTCTAAATTCATGCTGAGACAATCTCATCATGGTGGTAGCAAGAGGTGGGGCCTTCGGAGACATGAGTATGTCATTTTCTGATAAACTATGTAGGTGAGAGATCAACATCGACTTTATTCCACTAGCACTGGAATCAAATCTAGACGGCTTGACTTCACCACCTTTGCCCTTAGCATTGTGCTATGGGTGCCTTTCTTATCCAGGGGTCTGTAGAGGTCCAGAGCAGACAGAATGAACATGTATTCCAAGTGGGATTTACTAGATTGGGCTACATGCTTTGGGCTCTGCAGTCCAACAATGACTTTCTGTACCCTGGAGCTACAAACACGGTAGAATCTCAGTAGATGAGGACACGTCTTAGCAGTTCAAACCTGGTGATGAAGGCCTAGAAGATTTCTGGAAAGCCACTAGTCTTCAGTCCACATTGGAAGGCCAAGGAAGCTGGGTTTTGACATCAGTGAAGAATGGTGGCAGCAGAAAACTCAGGGTGGACACACTCAACTGCAGAAGCAAAGGAAAATTTCCTGCCCTTGTAGAGATGGAGTACTTTTAGGGAAAGTTACAAAACAAGTGAGAATTATTGTACCAAATAAATTCACTAAGGGCTCATGTTTATATGCTTTTGATGTGCAGGGCAAAAGAGAAACAGTTGTACGTGCCATGAAGGAGTAATAGTGTAAAATTGTGTGAGGAGTAACAGTGTAAAACCAGGAGCCTTGGTCTACTTCTGGTGCATAAAGAATATCCAGTGCTTGTTCATTAAGAAACATACATTATGTAACAGCACATTGACAGTTCAATGGATAAGTTAATAAATAGGTGATGTAAAGCTTTCTCTGCTCTTTGGAGAAAAATAGGTAATTGCCCTTTAAATCTAACTGGAAGAACCTTCTACATTGTGTTGCTGATTGTTCTACATACTGAGAGTCAAATACACATTTATTATTAGTGCTTTCCTGTATAGTCTTTATAATTTAAAAAGACCAATCCAAAACACAGTTACAGTATTGTATACTATGTCAAATGAAAGAACCAGGAAAGAGAGTGTATGTTCTAGAAACACAAGAACAGGCAAAAAGCAACCCATTATATGTGTGAGAGAACACCTGCTCTCTGGAAGGTGGAGCCTAAGAGGCTGGAGGGTCTTCTTGGGGAATGGTGACAATGTTTAGTTTTTCCTTCCTTTTCTTTCTCTTCCATCCTCTCTCCTTCTTCTCCCTCCCCTTTCCCTTTCTTACCACTTCTATACTACAATTAAATATATATACATAAACATAGGCCAGGGTCTTGCTAAGTTGCCCAGGCTGTCCTTGAACTTAATTTGTAGCCCAGGAATACCTCCAACATGAGAGCTTCTTGTCTCAGCTCTACTGTGCTGGGATTACATGCTTGCACCCCATGTCTGCATGATGTTCTTTCTTGATCCAGGTGCTGATTATGTGAGTGTGGGCAGTCTGTGAAATTTCATATAGCTGTGTAGTTATGTGCTATGTCTGTTCTGCGTGCATTCCAGGAAAGTTTTTACAAACTTAAAAAAAAATTAGTGAAGCAAGAAGCTGACCACATTTTGGAAGTAAAGGAAGGACTTAGATGGAAAGTCAGTTTAAAGAAGCCGAGAGATGACTAGTTTGGAAAAAATGCTCGAGAGTTAGTTGAGGCATCATGCTGAATTCAGATCAGCTCAGCTTGAGAAGGGATTCTGGGCACCACTCCACCATGATGACTGATGATGGACCTAGAGACATTTGAAACTCTGGAGACAGTTGGAGACAAGGATTCAAAACCCAGCAAGCTGACTCCTGAGTTGTACACTTGACCACACCCTTGATTGCTGGCAAGTCTGGCTTCCTCTTGAAAGCACTTGAACATTTTATTATTATTATTATTTTATTGAAAAATAGATTTTTTTCTAACATAATATCTTGATTAGTTCCTCCCCACCTCTCCTCCCATCCAGATCCACTTCCTTTCTCTCCCTTATTAGAAAACAAACAGGAGCCGGGCGATGGTGGCGCACGCCTTTAATCCCAGCACTCGGGAGGCAGAGCCAGGCGGATCTCTGTGAGTTCGAGGCCAGCCTGGACTACCAAGTGAGTCCCAGGAAAGGTGCAAAGCTACACAGAGAAACCCTGTCTCGAAAAACCAAAAAAAAATAAGATGAAACAAAACTAATATACTATAATTGGGCAAAACAAACAGAAAGATAAGAGACCAAGAGAAGACACAAGAAAGATCCACTCATCCACATACTCAGGAATTCCATAAAATCACTAAACTAAAATCCATACTGTACAAGTGAAGGACTTGGTGCAGCCCTGTGCCTGCTGCCTCCACCTCTGTGAGTCTGTATGAGCTTTGGGCAGGCTGATTTAGAGGGCCTTGTTTTCTTGGTGCCCTTCACTTCCTCTGGCTCTTTCACTTTCTGCCTCCTCTTTCACAGGGTTGCCTGAGCCCTGAAGGGGGCTGGATTTGACAGAGACACCTCATTTAGGGCTGAATGTTCCAAGGCCTCACACTCTCTACATAATGTCTGGCTGTGGGTCTCTGCATTTGCTCCCATCAGCTGCAGGAAGAAGCTTCTCTGATGGTTGTGGAGCAAGGTACTGATCTATGAGTATAGCAGAATGTCACTAGGAGTCATTTTATTGCTACCATCTTTTAACATGAGTAGTATTTGGTTTTACCCTAGATCCCTGGGCTATTTAGTCTCAGGTTCTTGGTCACCTAAGCACTTTCATGTATGGGTTCCATCTTGTGGAGTGAGCCTTAAGTCAAGTCAGATACTGGTTGGTGACTCCCACAGCTTTATGCCACCATTGCAGTAGCATATCTTGCAGGCAGGACACCATTATGAATCCAAGGGTTTGTCTTGGGTTGGTGTTTATGTTTCTCTTTTAGTAGTATTCAGAATATCTTCCTGTACCCAAAACACTAAAATGTGGGGATAAAGGATCTCTATAGGCAGCAGCTTGACTTCTCCGTGTTCAATGAGTAGTGTAGATGTTGTCTTCAGCAATGGGGCCTTGCTGTCAGCTTGTGCAGAGCAACCTATTGTCTTAGCCACAGTCGGGATTGTTAGGGGATTTTCATTGGATATCTTTGGCAAACAACTAAATTAGATTTAACCCAATCTTGGTACTGGAAGCTTTATTTGGTGACAAGAGGTGGCTACTTGGGGCTCTGTCTCTCCCATTATTTGACAACTTTAATTAGATAGCCTTCATATATGTATATATTTTAGACAGCTTCTACTGTATTAGGTTTCGATGCTACCCCTCAAATGGTCCTTAACTGTCTCTCCTCATAGTTCCTCCCTTGTCCCCTCTCCCTCTCCACTCCCATTCCAATCCCCCATCCACCTATAACTATCCATTCTATTTCCCTTTCTTAGGGAGATCTATGAACTACGCAAACACTATGTCCCTTTCTCTATACCTAATATCTGTGATTCTATGGATTTTAGCTTGGTTATCATTGACTTAACAGCTAATATCTGCATATATGTGAATATATAATGTATTTATCTTTCTGGGTCTGAGTTATCTCACTCAGGATTTTTTCTAGTTCCATCCATTTACTTGCGAATTTCATAATTTCATTTTTTAAAAGGCTAATAATACTCCACTGTGTAAATGTACCACATTTTGATTCATTATTTTGTTGAGGGGTATCTTGTTTTTTTTTCACTTTCTGGCTGTTATGAATAAAGCAGCAATGAACACTGTTGAGCAAGTGTCCTTGTGGTAGGTTGAAGTGTCCTTTGGGTGTATACCCAAAAGCTGTATAGCCAGATCTTGAAGTGGATGGGTTTCTATCTTCCTGCAGAACCACAACACTGATTTCCATAGTGGCTTTCAAGTTTGCACTCCTACCAGCAATGGAAGAGTGTTTGCTCTTACTCTACATCCTCACCATCATGGCTTGTCACTTGTTTTATGGGCCTTAGCCATTCTGATGGGAATAGATGAAATCTCAAAGTAGTTTTGATTTGTATCTCCCTGATGGATAGGGATGTTGAACATCTTTGACTGTTTTTCAGTCATTTGAGTCTACTTTTTTGAGAATTCTGTTTATATCTGTATCCCATTTTTAGTCATGCAGTTTCATAAGATTACATTTATTAATTATTGATCTTAGTGCCTGCACTAACTGTGTTCTGTTCAGAAAGTTGTCTCCTGTGCCAATGAGTTCAAGGTTTAGTGTATCCAGTTTTATTTTGAGGTCTTTGATCTATTTGGAATTGAGTTTTGTGCAGGGTAATAAGTATGAATCTACTTTTGTTTTTGTAGATGTAGCCATCCAGGTGACCAGCACCATTTGTTGAGTATACTGTCTTTTTCTGGTGTGTATTTCTGGCTTTATCAAAACTCAGGTATCCACAGATGTGTGGGTTTATGTTTGGATCTTCAATCAACTCCACTGATCAATGTGTCTGTTTTTGTACCTACACCATACTGTTTTTATTACTATACATAATAAACCTGAACTTGGGAATAGTGATACCTCCAGCAGTTCTTCTATTTTTCAGGATTGGTTTAGCTATCCTGTTTTTTCCCATATGAAGCTGAAAATTGTCCTTTGTAGATTTGTGGAGAATTGTGTTGGAATTTTGATGGGAATTTCATTGAATTATTTCTGATTACTTTTGGTAGATTGGCCATTTTTAACTATGTTAATCTGACTGATCTATTAGCATGAGAACTTCAATCCTCTGATCTTCTTCAACTTTTTCCTTCACTGTCTTGAAGTTGTTATCATACAAGTCTTTCACTTGGGTACAGTTATCCCAGGATACTTTATATTATTTGAGACTATTGTGAAAGCTGTTGTTTCCATGATTTCTTTCTCAGTCCATCTGCCATTTGTATATAGGAAGACTTCTGATTTTTATGAGTTAATTTTGGATCTATCTACTTTTCTAAAAGAGTCTGTCAGCTGCAGGAGTTCTCTGGTGGAATTTTTAGGGTCATTTATGTATTTTATATCATTGCAAATAAGATTCTTTGATTTCTTCCTTTCTAATTCATATCCCCTTGTTCTCTTTCAGATATCTTATTGCTTTAGCTATGACTTCAAGTACTATAGGTATGGAGAGAGAGGGCAACTTTGTATTGTTCCTTATTTTAGTGGGATTGCTTTGACTTCTCTTCATTCAAGTTGATGTTGGCTATGGGCTTGCTTATAACTGCCTTTATTATGTTGAGGTATATCCTTTGTATTCCTAATCTCTTTAGGCTCTTAGTATGAAGGGGTGTTGGATTTCTATTGAAGGACTTTTCTGCTTCTGCTGAGATGATCATGTGGTTTTTGTCTTTTAGTTTGTTTGAATGGTGAATTGTACTTATTGACTTATGTGGGTTGAGCCATGCCTGAATATCTGGGATGAAAATAACTTGATCATGGTAGAAGATCTTTTTGATGTGTTCTTGGATTCTGTTTACAAGTATGTTATTGAGAATTTTTGCATTTATGTTCATAAGGGAAATTAGTTTGTGATTCTCTTTCTTTGTTGGGTCTTTATATGCTTTGAGTATCAGGGTAACTGTAGCCTCATAAAAAGAATTTGGCAATGTTCCTTCTGTTTCTATTTTGTAAAATAATTTGAGAAGTATTGGCATTAACTTTTCTTTAAAAGTATGGTAGAATTCTGTAATGAAACTATCTGGCCCTGGGTGCATTTTGGTTGGGATACTTTAAATGACTGTTTGTATTTCACTAGAGGTTATAGGTCTGTTTAAATTGCTTGCCTGATCTGGATTTACCTTTGGCAAGTGGTACCTATTGAGAAAAGTGTCCTTTCTCTGGATTTCATCAATGTCTGTGGTTATGACTCCCTTTTCATTTCTATTTTTCTTAATTTGGATATTCTCTCTCTGCCTTTTAGTTAATTTGGATAAGGGTTTATGAATATTACTGATTTTCTCAAAGAACCAACTCTTTGTTTCTTGATTATTTGTACTGTTTTTTGTTTGTTTCTTTCTACTTTATCACCTTCAGCCCTCAGTTTATTTCCTGCCATATACTCCATTTGGATGTAATTTTTAGAGCTTTCAGATGTGCTGTTAAGTTGCTTGTATAAGATCTCTCCATTAAAAAAATTTTTTAGAGTATTTATTTATTTATTTTACATCATGACTACAGTTTTCCCTCCCTCCTCTCCTCCTACTCCCTCCCTCCACCTCCTCCTCTGCCCCCTCAAACCACTCCTCCTCTGTTTCTGTTCAGAAAGGGGCAGGCTTCCTGTGGATATCAAGAAAACATGGCATATCAAGTTGTGGTAAGATTAAGCACCTTCCCCATTCTATTAAGGCAACACAGTATGAGAAATAGGTTCCCAAGAGCCAGCCAAAGCATTAGGGACAACCCTTGCTCCCACTGTTAGGAGACCACAAGTAGACCAAATTACACAACTGTCATATATAGAAAGTCCTTTGCAGGCTCCTTGACTGTTGGTCTAGACTCTGTAAGATCCTATGAGTCCACAGAGTTAGTTGTTTCTGTGGATTTTCTTGTGATGTCCTTGACTCCTCTAGCTTGTACATTCCGACTCCCTTTCTTGAGCAGGATTCCCCAAACTTGGCCCAATGCTTCGTTGTGGGTCTCTGTATTTGTTTCTATCAGTGACTGGATGAAGGCACTTTGCTGACAATTGGGATAGTCACCACCTTGATTATAGGAGATGGCTGGTTCAGATTACCTATTCACTGTTGCTAAGAGTCTTAGCTGGGCTCACTCTTGAAGACTCCTGGGAGTTTCCCTTGCACTGGGTGTCTACTTGACCCCAAAATGCTCCCCTTTTCATGTCATCTTTTTCAGTACTGTCTCCTCCATTCACCTCCCCTCCTGATCCCTCAAGTTCCCATCCCTATTGGCCTGCAGTCCAATCAAGAGATCTCTTCTATTTTCCCTTGCCAAGGAGATTCCCTTGTTCACCCTTGAGCCCTCCTTGTTACCTAGCCTCCTTGGGACTGTGGGTTGTAGCACTGTTATCCTTTACTTTACAGCTAATACCCACTTATGAGTAAGTACATACCGTGTTTGTCTTTCTGAGTCTGGGTTACCTCACCCAGGATGATTTTTCTCTAGTTCCATCCATTTGCCTTCAAATCTTCTGATACCGTTGTTTTGAACAGCCAAGTAATACTCCATTGTGTAGATGCACCACATTTTCCTTATCCAGTCTTTTGTTGAGGGGTATCTGTTCTCAGGTTCTGGCTCTTACAAATAAAGCTGCTATGAATATAACTGAGTAAGTGTTCTTGTGGTATGATTGGTCATCCTATAGATATATGCCCAAGAGTGGTATAGCTGGGTATTGAGGTAGATTGACTCCCAATTTTCTGAGAAACTACTATATTGATTTCAAAAGTGTCTGTACAAGTTTGCACTCCCACTGGCAATGGAGGAGTGTCCCCTTGCTCCACATCCTCGCCAGCATGAGCTCTCTCTTTTGTTTTTTATCTTAGCCATTCTGATAGATGTAAGATGGTATCTCAGAGTTATTTTAATATGCATTTTCCTAATAGCTAAGTATGTTGAACATTTCTTTAAGCGTTTCTCGGCCATTTGAGATTCCTCTGTTGAGCATTTTCTATTTAGATCTGTACCCCATTTTTTAATTGGATTATTTGGTTTGTTGATGTCTGGTTTCTTGAGTTCTTTATATATTTTGGAGATCAGCCTTCTGTCAGACATGGGGTTGGTGAAGATCTTTTTCCATTTTGTCCTATTGATGGTGTCCTTTGCCTTACAGAAGGTTTTCAGTTTTATGATGTCCCATTTATTAATTTCCAATCTTAGTGTCTGTGCTACTGGTGTTCCATTTAGGAAGTTGTCTCCTATGCCAATGTGTTCAAGACTATTTCCTACTTTCTCTTCTGTCAGGTTCAGTGTAACTTGATTTATGTTAAGGTCTTTGATCTACTTGGACTTCAGTTTTGGGCAGGATAATAGGTATGGATCTATTTTTCAACCTTCTACAAGCTGACATCCAGTTATGACAACACCATTTGTTGAAGATGCTTTATTTGTCAAAAATCAGGTATCCATAGGTGTGTGGATTTATCTGGGTGTTTGATTCCATTTCATTGACCTATCAGCCACTTTACTAAAGGTGTTTATCAGCTTACGAGTTCCCTAGTAGAACTTTTGGGATTGTTTATGTATACTATCATGTCATCTGCAAATAGGAATACTTTGACTTCTTCTTTTCCAGTTTGTATCCTCTTGATCTCCTTTTGTTGTCTTAATTCTTTAGCTAGAACTTAGCACATATATTGAATAGATATGAAGAGAGTAGACAGCCTTGTCTTGTTCCAGATTTTACTGGAACCACTTTGAATTTCTCTCCATTTAATTTGATGCTGAGTATTGGCTTGCTGTATATTGCTTTTATTATATTTACATATGTTTCTTGTATCTCTGATCTCTTCAAGTCTTTTACCATGAAAGGGTGTTGGATTTTGTCAAAGACCTTTTCAGTATCTAATGAGATGATCATGTGTTTTTTTTTCTTTCAGTTTGTTTATATGGTGGGTTACATTGATACATTTTTGTATGTGGAACCATCCCTACATCTCTGGGATGAAATCCACTCGATCATGGTGGATGATCTTTCTGATGTGTTCTTGTATTCGGTTAGCCAGTATTTTATTGAGTATTTTTGCATCAGTGTTCATGAGGAAAATTGGTCTGTAATTCTCTTTCTTTGTTGAGTAAATACAAACTGTGGTTTGAGTATCAGGGTAGCTAAGGCCTCATAAGAAGAATTTGGCAATGTTCCTTCTGTTTGTATTTTGTGGAATAATTTGATGAGGACTGGTATTAGCTCTTCTTTGAAAGTCTGGTAGAATTCTGCACTGAAACCATTTGATCCTGGGGTATTTTTTTTTTTTTGATTGGGAGACTTTCTTTTTTATTAACATTTCCCCCTTTATTTTACATACCACCCATAGTTTCCTTTCCCTCCTCGCCTCCCATTCCCACCCCTTAACTCTCATGTACCCCCCTCCTCATCCACCCACTCCTCCTCTGTCTCCATTCAGAAAGTGGCAGGCATCCTATGGTCTTGAACATAGCATGGCATATCAAGTTGAGGTAGGACCCAGCTCCTCAGTTGGGAGACTGCTTCTATTTCCATAGGGGTTATAGGTCTATTTAGATTGTTCATCTGATCTTAATTTAATTTTGGTACGTGGTATCTATCAAGAAATTTGTCCATTTATTTTAGATTTTTCCAATTTTGTGGAGTACAGGTCTTTGAAATATGACCTAAATGATTGTCTGGATTTCCTCAGTATCTGTTGTTATGGTCCCCTTTTGTTTCTGATTTTGTTAATTTGGACATTCTCTCCCTGCCTTTTAGTTAGTTTGGATAAGGGTTTGTCTATCTTGTTGATTTTCTCAACCAACTCTTTTTTTCATTGATTCTTTGTATTGTTCTCTTTGTTTCTATTCTACGGATTTCAGCCCTCAGTTTGACTATTTCCTGGTGTCTCCTCCTCTTTGGTGAGCTTTCTTCTTTCTGTTCTAGAGCTTTCAGATGTGCTGTCAGGTCACTGGTGTGAGATTTCTCCATCTTCTTTATGTGGGCATTTAGTGCTGTGAACTTTCCTCTTAGCACTGCTTTTACAGTGTCCCGTAAGTTTGGGTATGTAGTACATTCATTTTCATTGAATTCTAGGAAGTCTTTAATTCTTTCTTGACCCAGTGTAACTCAGTAGAGAGTTGTTCAGTTTCCATGAGTTTGTAGGCTTTCTGTTGCTTTTTGCTGATGTTAAAATCCAGTTTTAATCCATGATATTCTGATAAGATACAAGGGGTTATTTCAGTTTTTTGTATCTGTTAAGACTTGCTTTGTGACCAAGAATGTGGTCAGTTTTGGAGAATGTTCACAAGGTGCTGAGAAGGTATATTCTTTGGTATTTGGGTGAAATGTTCTATAGATATCTACTAGGTCCATTTGAGTTATAGCGTCTGTTAGTTCTGTTATTTCATTGTTTAGTTTCTGTCTGGACGACTAGCCATTGGTGAGAATAGGGTGTTGAAGTCTCCCACTATTAATGTGTGGGGTTTGATACGTGATTTAAGATTTAGCAACATTTCTTTTACAAATGTGGGTGCCTTTGAATTTGGAGCATACATGTTTAGAATTGAAACATCATCTTGGTGGATTTGTCCTTTGGTGAATATGAAATATCCTTCTCTAGCTCTTGATTAACTTTGTTTTGAAATCCATTTTGTTAGATATTAGGATAGCTAAACCAGCTTGGTTCTTAAGGTCTGTTAGCTTGGAAAATGTTTTTCCAACCCATTACTCTGAGGTAATGTCTGTTACTGATGTTGAGTTGTGTTGCTTGTATGCAGCAGAAGGATGGATCCTGTTTTCACATCCATTATGTTAGCCTGTGTCTTTTTATTGAGAAATTGAGTCCATTGATATTGAGAGATATTAAAGACCAGTGATTGTTAATTCCTGTTATTTTCTTGTTGTTATTGTTCATAGTATGTGTGTTTCTCTTCTTTGGTTCTTGCTAATGTGGGATTATCTATTGCCTGTGTTTTTGTGTGTGTAGCTAACTTTCTTGGGTTAGAGATTTCTTTCTAATACCTTCTGTAGGGCTGCATTAGTGGATAGATATTGATTAAATTTGATTATGTCATGAAGTATCTTGTTTTCTCCAATTATGGTGATTGAAAGTTTTGCTGGGTATAGTAGTCTGGGCTGGCATCCATGGTCTTTTATAATCTGCAAGATATCTATCTGTTCAGGCTTTCCTAGCCTTTGGGATCTCCATTGAGAAGTCGGGTGTAGTTCTGAGAGGTCTGTCCTTATATGTTACTTGGCTTTTTTTCCTTTGCAGCTCTTAATAGTCTTTCTTTGTTCTGTATGTTTAGTGTTTTGATTATTATGTGGTGAGAGAATTTTTTCTGGTCCAGTCTATTTGGTGTTCTGTAAGCTTCTTGTACCTTTATAGACATGTTCTTCTTTAGATTGTGAAAATTTTCTTCTACTATTTTGTTGAATATATTTTCTGGGCCTCTGACCTGGGAGTTCTTTTCCTTCTTCTATTCCTACTATTTTTAGGTTTGGTCTTTTCATAGTGTCTCAGATTTCTTGATTGTTTTGTGTTAGGAATTTTTCAGATTTAACATTTTCTTTGACTGGTGAATCTATTACCTCTATTGTATCTTAAACACCTGAGTTTCTCTCTTCCATCTCTTGTATTCTTTTGGTGATGCTTGCATCTGTAGTTCTTGTTTACTTACCCAGATTTTCCATTTACAGAATTCCCTCAGTTTATGTTTTCTTTATTACTTTTATTTTCATTTTCAAGTCTTGAGTTGTTTCCTTCACGTGTTTGTTTTTTCTTGACTTTCTTGGCATTTAAGGTATTTATTGATTTCCTACAATTTTTTGTTTATCTTTTCCTCAATTTCTTTAAGGGATTTTTTCATTTCCTCTTTAAGGAGCTCTATTATCTTCATATTACTTTTAAGGTTGCTTTCTTGTGTTTCAGCTGCATTGGAATGTTAAGGACTTGCTATCATAGGATAGCTTGGCTCTGGTGATGCCATGTTGCCCTTTCTGTTATTGGTTGTGTTCTGACACTGGCATTTAGGCATCTGGATTTGTGATGATTATAGGTCTAGGTGCTGATTCCTATATTTGTCTTTGTTGGATGGGTGTTTTGTTCCTTGGTTTCTGCTTCCTCTCTGGACTTTGGCTAAGTGGCCAAGATTTCTGGGGACTGGCGAGTCTTTGCTGGATATTTTTTTTTTTTTGAGATTTTTGGGCCCCTTGATCTTGTCTGTCCTGTGGTAAAGCCAGAATCTTCTTCTTGGGTACCTAGGACCAGCCTGGCCTCCAGTAGAACTGCTGGTGCTTTTCTTCTAACTGCTATAGACTGTGTCTGGACCTATGGAGTCAGCTGGGAGCTCTGTGGAAGGGCCATTTGATGACTTGTGACAGCAGCTGTAGCTGGTGCGGTTGTTGCCTCAGTGGCAGATTTCTGCTGGGGTTGAGGTAGGGTCCAACAGTAGCAGGGCCAGGGACAAGCTGGGGTGGCAGGGGCCTGAGGAATGGTCCTCAGGAACAGAATCCAGGGAGGAGTTCAGTTCCACGGGCAGGTGTTCTGGCTTATGTGGCCTGGGTCTGCTTGGAAGAAGTCTTCTGGGGCTGGGGAGAGGGCCCAGCAGAGGGTCAGAGATGGGGTGGGGCAGTGTGGTCCTGGGGAAAGGTTCTGGGAACAGAATCTGGGGAGAGATGCAATTTTGCTGCCAGGTGGGTCACTCACCCATTCTGGCTGGTATGGTCTGTGCCTTAGTGGTGGAAGTCTGCAAGGGTTGGGGTCAGGGGCCAGTCGCTGGGTTTAGGGACTAGCTGGGATGACATGAGCCTGTGGAAGAGTCTTGTGGGGTGTGGGGAGGCAGAATCCAGGGACTAATTTTTTTTATGTAGGCATTTAGTGTTATGAACATACCTCTTAAAACTGCTTTCATTGTATCCCACAAGTTTGGGTATGCTGTATATTCATTTTCACTCAATTTTAGAAATATTTACTTTTTAAAAAATTTCTATCTTAATGCATTTGTTATTCAGTAGAGGGTTGTTCAGTTTCCATGAGTTTGCAAGCCTTCTATTGTTTCTGATGTTGATGATAACCAGCTTCAATCTGTGATAATCAAATAGGATGCAGGGAGTTATTTCAATTTTCTCATATTTATTTAGATTTGCTTTGTGTCCAAGTATGTGGTCCATTTTAGAGAATGTTCTGTGAGGTTCTGAGAAGAAGGTAATTCTTTTGTGTTTGGGTGAAATGTTTTGTAGATGTCTGTTAGGTCCATTTGGTTAATAGCATCAGTTAGCCTCAGTATTTTCTGTTTAGTTTTTGTTTGGATGACCTGTCCATTGGTGAGAGTGGGGTACTGAAGTCTCCCACTATTGATGTATGAGGGTTAATATATGATTTAAGCTGTAGTAGTTTTCTTTTACAAACTTGGGTGCCCTTGTGTTTAGTTCACAGGTGTTAAGACTTCTGATGTCCTCTTGGTGGATTTTTCCTTTGATGAGTAATGTAGTATCCTTCCTCATTTCTTTGGATCAGTTTTTGATAGAAGTCTATTTTGTTAGATACTAAAATGGGTGTATCAGCTTGGTTCTTAGGTCTATTTTCTTGGAATATCTTTTTCCACCCTTTTACCCTGAGGTGATGTCTATGTTTGATGTGAAGGTGTGTTTTTTTGGATGCAGCAGAAGGATGGTTCCTGTTTTTAAATCTATTCTGTTAGTCTGTGTGTTTTAACTGGTGAATTAAGATCGATGATACTGAGAGATACCAATGAGTGGTATTTGTTGATTCCTGTTATATTGTTGTTCTCAGAGTGGTGATGGTATGGTGTGTGTGTGTGTGTGTGTGTGTGTGTGTGTGTGTGTCCTCTTTTAATTTGCTGATCTAGGATTATTCATTCCTTGTGTTCTCTTGGGTGTGGCTAACCTCTTTACGTTAGAGTTTTCCTTCTAGCACTTTCTGTAGGGCTAGATTTGTACATAGATATTGCTTAAATTTGTTTTTATCATAGAATGTCTTATTTTCTCCATCTATTTTGATTAAAAGTTTTCCTGGGTATAGTAGTCTGAGTTGCCATCTGGTCTCTTATAGTCTATGGAACATCTGTTCAGGGCTTTCTGGCATTTAAAGTCTCTGTTGAGAAGTCAGATGTTATTCTAATAGGTCTGCCTTTATATGTTACTTCATCTTTTTCCCTATTACCTTTCAATTTTCTTTGTTCTGTAAATTTAGTGTTTTGATAATTGTGTGCTGAGAGGACTCTCTTTTCTGGTCCAGTCTATTGGGTGTTCTGTATGCTTCCTATACCTTTGAAATTTTCTTCTATTTTGAAAATATTTTATGTGCCTTTGACCTAGGTTTCTTCTCCTTCCTCTATTTTTATTATTCTTGGATTTGGTCTTTTCCTAGTGTCCAAGATTTCCTGGATGTTTTGTACCAGCAATTTTTTGGATTTAACATTTTCTTTGGCTGAGATATTCATTTCTCCCACTTGTCTTTAGTGCCTGAGACTGTCTAGTCTATCTCTTGTAGTTAGATGGCGAGGCTTGCCTCTGAGGTTCCAGATTTCCCTTAGTTTGGGTTTTCCTTATTGATTATATTTCTATTTTGAGGTCTCGAAGTCTTTCAATAATTTTCTTCCACTATTTGTTTGTGTTTTCATTATTTCTTTAAGGAATTTTTTAATTTCATCTTTAAGGACCTTTATTATATTCATAAAGACTATTTTAAGTTTTTTTCTTGTGCTGCAGTGAGGTTACAATTCTGAGGGCCTGCTATAGTATCATTGCTGGATTCTAGTGGGAAATATTTTCCTGGCTATTATTGATGGCGTTTTTGTGTGTGCATCTAGGCATCTGAGTTTGGGAAGATTATGATTCTAGCTCGTGCCTTTGTTGCATGTGTGTTTTGTTCCTTGGTTTCTGCTGCCCTCTCTAGTTTTTAGGAGAGTGTGGTAGCTATGTGTTACCTAGTAGGAAATTCTTCTGGGATTCTGATATGTTGGCCACTGAGGGTACCAGGTAAAATGTGTTCTAGATATTGAGAACTGACTCTCAAGAATGGGGTGGGCTAGGAGTGGGAGCTGAGGGGTCCACAGGAGGAAAGAAATCAGGGCATTCCATCAGGATCTGCTTAGCCCCCTGGGGATGGGGGCAGAGTAAGGAGAGTCAGAAGCAGTCTGCTTCAGAACTGGGAACTTAGAGGAATGAAGGGCGAGGCAAAGATCTGCAGTTAGCCATTCACTTCTGGAGTGGCCTGAGGGTTCCCAGGGTATGCCTGCTGGGCTTGGGGGCTAAGATAAAGCAATTAGTGGGGGTGAGACCCACTGGAGATAGGGGCAAAAGGTGGTCTGCTGCAGAGCTGGAATGAGATTTGGGGATTTGTCTTGGAGGAGCTGAGAGAGACACAAAGCTCTGCAGTTAGCGTACCTTTTTCCTTGGCTGGAGTGGCCTGTGGGTTCCCAGGGAGTCTCGTTGAACATTTTTAAGAAATAATGTCAGGATTTCTCCCTCAGAAATTTTTAGATAAAGTTCATTGGAGTTTGGCCTCTGGGATATATGAATGCCCTCCTTGTGATTTTGCTATGTATCAGAGTTGGAGAATTGTTTTTCTGGTTATAGGAAATAATGTTGTTATGTTGTACTTTGTCATGACACTGTACAAGGTTGTGGTATCTTATGCTGTGCTATGACAGAGCATGGGCTACAGTTACCTGATTGTGATTTGTTGCTTGGGACAACATATGCCTGTATGATAAAGATGTGTACAGGCATAAGTGCCAAGTTCATGGTTTGATTACCTCCAGGAGAGGAGGAGGGAGATGGCATCAGATTGGATACAGGGCTGGTCTCAACACGCATTCATATGCAATTTTTCATTATATATATTACATATAATTCTCCTATGCTGGATAGTGATATTCAGATAAAGCTGAAGACATTAATTAATTCCAATTACTTACTGACGCTCAACCTTGTCTCAGGCTTTTTTTTTCCAGGCATATAGACACAACAAACAAACCCAGACAAAATTCTTAATTTTATGTAACTAACAGTCTAGTTATGTAGTCAGATAATAAATGATTACATAACTGATTATGTAGAGTCATGAGCAGTGCAATGAAGCAGGACAAGGAAATATAAAACCCTGAGACCAGGAGAGGAATGCGTTTCATTCAGAATCCTGAAAACATGCCTTACTGATAAGGAGGCATCTCAGAGGACCAGGAACACCCAAGGAAGAGGCAGCAGACCTTATGGGTAGAATTTGGAGTGCTCCTGTCTGTGGGCTGACCCTGGGAAATGGAACTGGTCTGGGGGAGTGAAAGAGGAGCTGAGAGCTAAGGAAAGCATCTCAGATGAGTCAAGGTCAGAGTTCAGAATTTGGGTTTGGCGCTCTATAAGGGAGGAAGTCTTTGGAGGACATTGATAGAAACATGCTACTGTGTATGGATTTCATATAGGACTTTAAATCTAACTTCATAGCATATATCCCTTCATTTTAAGCTACACAAGAAAAGTGTTATCAGACACTAATATAATATTCATTAATTTATTGGATTCCTCATCTACCAGAAAAGGCATTCATGGTTCTTTGAGAGCCCTCTGAAAGCAAACTTGTTAAACAATGGGCTAAAATACCTGAGGAGGAAGTATGTACAAAAGCCTGGTGGCTGAAAACAAACTGTATTTTCTCAGTTTGATGTCAAATAACACAACACCAGCAATGCACTGAGATTCAACTGATCTCTATGCATGATTCTTACACAATCAAAAACATTATCCAGGAGGGAGTGGATCACAGACCACACCAGCACACACTCGGGAGGGCAGCCTTCCAGGAGGGAGTGGATCACAGACCACACCAGCACACACTCAGGAGGGCAGCCTTCCAGGAGGGAGTGGATCACAGACCACACCAGCACACACTCCGGAGGGCAGCCTTCCAGGAGGGAGTGGATCACAGACCACACCAGCACACACTCAGGAGGGCAGCCTTCCAGGAGGGAGTGGATCACAGACCACACCAGCACACACTCCAGAGGGCAGCCTTCCAGGAGGGAGTGGATCACAGACCACACCAGCACACACTCAGGAGGGCAGCCTTCCAGTTCTCTTTTTAAAGCTTCCCTTGCCAATGCCCCCTATTTCTTCTGTTTCAGCTCAGATATGGAAGAAGTGTTGCACCAGAATTTAAAATGACTTGATTCGTCTTCAAAGAGACACTAGTAAATGAACTTCTTACTGCCAGACACTGTCAGTGGAGCCTCCGCTCTGGGGCCAGCATGCTGCTCTCACAAATAGTCATGGTTTGTATGCTTCAAGCTCATACAGAATGCATTGCTTCTGCCAAGCATCCTAGCTCTCCACACAGGGGAGATGGGAATCTTCAGTGCCAAATGCTGAGCTACTTATTTCTCTAGGAGCTTTACAGACAGTACACACATGCACATTGATGTATGGGGTGAGGACTATGACCCATGACCCATGTAGAAAGCATTATTCGGCCCCACCCCACCCCCATATCTTACTCTGTCTGCAATCTTACATAAAATAGGCTCAAGGGAACTAGAAATGATCGCCTCTTACATTTTTTATTCCCTTATGTTTCATATTTTGCTATCTATTTTTGGGTGTGGGAAGGAATGATCAAGCTGCTGGAGTGTGAAGAATCCATTTAAAACCAATATACTCTGCTCACGGCTGTGGAGAGAGGAGAAGGTCAATTAATAGTTTTGTTTTACCACCAGCCTGCCAATTTTGATAAAGCTGTAAGTTTGAAGCTACAGAAGAACCTGAGGTGCATGTTAGCTGATGAATGTCTACCACTGAGCTCCAGTTTTTACAAATGATCACCCAAATGAAGCAAGTCACATTTAAACAGAATGGTGTCCATAGAGGACTGTTCATGGATGACTGCAATGTTGACCAGTAGAAGATGAACGGCATACAGAACCCATCCAAAACATGCATTTGAGTAATGCTTGGCAGAGGTTGCGAATGTTTCATACTGACGTTTCCTGCATTTATTCATTACATGGTAGTAGCTAATCATTATGAAACATTTTCTGTATGCACTGTATTTGTAAGATAGCGAAGGGCCATATCTTCAAACTGTGAGGTGGATACAAGTCACCTGAGGATCAGGCTAAGAGGGAGTTTCTGGTCCAGCGAGTCTGGGATAGGACTGAAGGTACCAAGTTTCTGACAAGCTCGCAGATGGTAAGGACATGTTGTTCTTGCAACTAGCAGGACACTGTATAAAGTATGAGAGTATAGCCTGGTGAGGGTGATCATATTATTATCACCTTTGTAGACAAGGAAACAGGCCCAGAGAGGTTAGGTAGATTGCCAAGGTCTTCGGTAGCAAACAGACCAAATTATACTGGTTTCAAAGCCTGAGAGCTCAGTGTCTCATGCTTCCCATCAAAATGACGCCCTCTAGATGGCTTTATTCTACAAATAATGAATAAATTTTAATAGGCAATAACACATCTAAGCCTTTGGGTTTAGTCAAGTCTGCCTCCCTTCATGTGAACAGGCTTCTGCAGGCTGTGTAAAGCTCAGTTTATTAAGGACAGCTTGTTTTCCTCAATTAGGCCAACTGGCAATGCAAACCACCCTGGCACTTCCCAGACTGCTCCTGGCATACTAACTGTTTTAAATGCTAGTCTGCCTTCACAGGAGATATTAAGGGGAACATCAATTTCAGTTCAGAGATATGCCCTGCATTAAAATTCAGGCTGGGTAAGTATTTCTTTTAACATTTCCCAATCTAATTATTATGGAGAAGCACACAGTAAACATTCATATGTGATATTAAAGTGATTTGTCTGCATTTAGTTCAAGTCCAAAAACATTTATTGAACACCTTCTAGCTTCTAAGTGCTAGGACTCAGGCTACTGTGAAATAGACATGAATGAAACTAACCCAGGTTTTCCAAGAAAGTTCAGAGAATCCTCACCTCTTACTGTTTAAAAGTTATAGATAATTAATTAGTATCACTCATAAAACATAAGACCCAACCTTGGACATGTCCATCAATGGATGACATCTACTCACATTAGACATATCCAGTTTTATAAGATCTAGGAGAGAAATAGGTCTAATACAGTTGCTATGACTCCTTGTCCCAACCCAAACAATGTATTTGCTTTGTTTGGAAAAAATAATCACTCACTGGGGTCTCCCAGTGGTTCACATAAAAGCCTACTTTAAGCTAAAATATAGTCACATGAATATTGTTAGTAGGGATGTTGGAGAGAAAAGAACTGATATTATCTATGAATATAAAATTATTCAATAAAGTGCACTGAGTACCCACTAAGTGCAATACTGTGGGTCAAGTTTTGGAACACACAAGGTATGTGTTCAGTATTTGAGTTAAGGATTCTTAAAATATATATTCATGCAAACACCCTAATGTATATAAAATAAAATTCTATTAAGCATTAATAATTAATTAAACACTGACAACAGTGCAAATACACATAAATAAACATTTTTATGTTGAGAGAAAGTTGGACTCAAAAGAATATATATTGAACATACTAATTGTTATGAGAGTGTTTCTTATGAATGAACCAGATAGCTACTGAAAAGTCTGATGTTTATGAAGCTGTTTCACAGAAACTGCTTGATATCTGACCACCCAATGTAGAGACTCTCTCTGCTGCTTTCTTTAAACTGTCTTATTTTGCCCTCACTCCTGTCTGTGCAGATGTGTGTCACAAGCTCACGTGTGCAGGCACAAGCCTATGAGCAGAAGAGAGGTCAGGGGAGAAGATCGAAGTGTTGGCTTTGTTCCCTTGAGACAGGCTCTCTCACTGAACCTGAGTTAAATCCCCCAGCATTCCCAGAAATCTTCCTGTCCCCACCCCATCCACAGTGCTGTGGTTCTCGGTGTGCGTGTATCTATGCCTGGGTTTTTAGAAGGGTGCTGGGGATTTGAACTCAGATCCTTATGTTTGCTCAGCAAGTGCTCCTATGCATCCCACCATCTCTCACAGCTCTTGCTCTGCTTCTTTTTAAAAATAATACATATTGTCATTTGTGATTCTATATTAACTTGCACACTGATCATTTGTCTCCTTACCAGATTATAAATTCCAAGAGGGCAGGAGCTGCATTTTCCTTATTGCTGCTGTACACTATTACGTACACTGTACACTGTACACTATTGCACAGTGCCCAATATCAATAAAATGTTCAGTAAATAGTTGTTGCAAGTCTCTAGAGAAAGACAGTGGCTCATTTTCCTTCAAATCTTTCATAAATAGCAATAAGAATACAAACACAAGTTATAAAAATAATTTTCAAATAAAATGAAGTTGTCACAATCTAGAAACAGACTAAGTGATATGAACATTAGTCAGGGCTTTCTAGGGAAGACAATAGGCTCATTGAGAAAACAATGAAAATGAATCTTCATTTAAGATCCTTTCATCTTACCATGGAACAGAAATGTGAAAGGTGAATGAACCTTTAATTTAACCCTTATATTACACATTACATGAAGACAAATATGAAGAGTTTCCGCAGTGGAAAGTTTTACAAACTACTGGTGCCTACGGTTTCCTACTGCACCTTTGATTCTGGTTTGGTCCTTTGGGCTAGACTATGGTTATGGGCAGCGTTAAAACTCCTTGTTATTCTAAGGTTTTTGTCAGACTAAGAACACCTATGCAGTGAAAGAGTAGGGTGTACATATAATGTACACTTTGGTCAGAAAACATAGGGCTCATTTCTCTCACTTGCTTGTTCTGTGGTCTGATGCAGACTCCCCTCTCAAAGCCTTTCCATTAGTGTTAAACTGACTTTAAAATGGTAAATACTAAACATTATATGAAGCCTTAATACATGGTAGGTCATGACAGTTGTTCACTTTCATTATGTATATGCTTGGGTAAGGCTACTGTGGCAGTTCAGATGAGAATGGCCCCCATGGACTCAGATATTTGAATACTTGGTCACCAGTTAGTTGAACTGTTTGGAAAGGATTAGTGATGTGGCCTTGTTGGAGGAGGTGTGTAACTGAGGGGTGAGCTTTGAGGTTGCAAAAGCCCACACCAGTCTCTCTCTCTCTCTCTCTCTCTCTCTCTCTCTCTCTCTCTCTCTCTCCATGCCTTCTGCCTATGGATCAAGATGGTAAGCTCTCAGTGACTGCTCCAGCACCATGCCTGTCTGCTTCTCACCATGGTGAATGGTGATCATGGACTAACCTAAAATTGTAAGCAAGCCTCCAGTTAAAGGCTTGCTTTTGTAAGAGTTGCCTTGGAAATGGTGTCTTCACAGCAATAGTTAAGACAAAGTTTTGTTTGATTGTTTTCTTCTTCATTTTTGTCACATGTAACATGGGGACATTGGCATTACATGCACAGTAATAGAAAAATGATGCAATAAAGAGACATGGTAAAAGCAAGAGGCTGCTCCCAGCTAACAAGAAACCCTGTTTTACAACTAACTTCATAAGTAGGAGTACAGTATGAAAGAGTATATTTTAGTAAACATAGCAATTAGCCATAGCCATTTATTAACAGGAATTATGTTGTACACAATGGTATCTAACACTTTTTGTATGGTGGTTGATGTCTTTAGCCACCATCACCATAGTTTTCTGTGTTTAGGATGTGTGTGATGGCACTATCATGGGAATGTATGATCTATCATAATCTTGCAGGCCACTACAATATATCTAGTTCATGGACTGAAATGCCACCATGCAGCATATGACGGTATGTCTACAAATCCCAGTAAAGGAAACAGTTTCTAATCTGTCTGACATGGTGTGCATGTAGGAATTGAGAGTATGATTTTCAAATGGAACAAAATGAACTGAGTGTATGAAATCAGTGAGAATTCCAACATATTTTGTAGTTATTTTTGCAAGCTTTATGTTGAGTAACTAACTTTGTATACAAAGTACTTTTCACAGGTAGTTTTATTTGGGAAATAAGCAAGTTCTTTGTCCTAGTTGAATTTTTTGTCAGTTTGACATAAGCTAGAGTTAGTTGAGAAGAGGGAATTGCAATTGAGAAAATGCCTCTATCAGAGTGGATTGGAGACAAGTCTGTGGGCATTTTCTTATTAGTGATTGATGTGGGAGGGGCCAGATTTTATGGGTGATGTCACCCCTGGACTGGTGGTCTTGGAGTCTATAAGAAAGCAGTAGTGGTGCACGCCTTTAATTCCAGCACTTAGGAGGCAGAAGCAGGTGGATCTCTGTGAGTTCCAGGACAGCCTGGTTTACAGAGGAATATCCAGGACAGCCAGAGCTACACAGAGAAACCCTGTCTCTAAAAAAAGACAAACAAACAAAAAAAGAATGAGTAAGCAATGAGGAGTAAGTCAGTAAGCAGCATTCCTCAATGGCTTCTGCTTCAGTTCCTGCCTCAAAGTTCCTGCCTGGAGTTTCTGTCCTGACTTTTCTCGGAGATGGAGTGTGACTTAAGAGTTGTAAAATGAAATAAATCCTTTCTTGCCCACATTCTTTTGTCATGGTGTTTTAGCACAGCAATAGAAACCCTAACTAGATATTCTTTGAATACATCTTGTGATATTTTAGTAAGACTTTCTGCTGCACTCTGCCCTCTATCAATAGTGATGACACCAAGGCCAAGGCCAGGAGTCTGCCACCAGTGGACTTGAAACTTCCTTGAATTCAAGAACCTCATTTGGGACCACTCTGTAATCATGGTGGGCTCCCTTTATCTCTTGCTGTCTGGTGCATTTGTGAGATGGGTGAAATGGCTTTTGAGTGGACACCTAGGTATTTGGAACTTTTGATATCTCTAAACATTCATGTCACTTGACACTTGAAGACTGTTAAAAGTGTGGGCTGAGGAGAAAGACCAGCCAGTCAAGTGCCTGTCGTAGAACCACGAGGATTTGAATTTGGAACCCATGTGAATGCCAGGCTAAGCTGCACTCATTCATAACTCCAGTCCTGGTGGTGGGTGAGAGTGGCAAGAGGACCCCTGAGCTCACTGACAGACAGCCAAGCTAAATTAATGACTTCCAGGTTCAGTGAAAGACCCTGTCTTCTGTGGGATGTTGTTTCGTATGCTGTGAATATGTGTTACTCTGATTGGTTGATAAATAAAATGCTGATTGGCCAAGAGCCAGACAAGAAATATAGGCAGCATAAGCAGATGAGGAGAATTCTGGGAAGAGGAAGGTGAGTCAGGAGTTGCCAGCCAGACACAGAAGAAGCAAGATGACAAGGCTGAACTGAGAAAAGGTATCAAGCCACATGGCTAAACATAAATAAAAATTATGGGTTAATTTAAGTGTAAGAGATAGCTAGTAATATGCCTGAGCTAATGGCTATACAGTTCGTAATTAATATAAGCCTCTGTGTGTTTATTTGGGTTTGAGTGGCTGTGGACCAGGTAGGACACAGGAAAAGTTCTGACTACAAATGATGCCCAGAGGTAGTGACAAGACTTTCCACCTAAAACTTGAGAGAATTTAAAACATTCTAAAATGAAGCTAAGAACAGCTTTCTACTTCATGTCTCATGTGGGCTGAGATATGGAGACCCCAAGGTATAGAGATGCCATGGCATGCAGATTTGAGCTACAGTATGGCAGTTTCATAGCATGTGGGTTTGTGTGCAGCATGGAAGATTCCTGTCACAGTACACAGTGGCATCTCCAAGCCATGCAGCAGTGGTGCAATTAACTTTTGCTAGTACAAAAAGAGAAGAAGAAGAAGAAGAAGAAGAAGAAGAAGAAGAAGAAGAAGAAGAAGAGGTTTCTGGGTTACACACTGCTGGATGGAGGCATGGACCTATTGCCTCCCAGAGTTGGCAGAGAGCATAGCTCCCAGAGCTGACAGTGAATTACCTCTGCCATATTGGGAAGCTAAGGTGGGCAGTCAGCAGCCAAGCTGCCTTGGTCTTAGCCATGCAGTTTAGCAGTTTAAAATCTCTCCTGGTCAGAAAACGATTATAGATTCACAATAAGACAGATTCAGATGAAATAAAAACTCTAAGCAGTTTACATTGTATGTAAAAATGTACATAGGCTTGGAAGAGAGAGGAAAATGAGTATATGCAGTTATATAAAAAAAGTAATTTTAAAAAATAAAGTCTTTAAAAAGACAATGAGAATAATAATATAAAAATTAAGCCATGTAAAGATGGAAATCATACAGAGAGTCTGGATTGTATTGTCTTTGGGATTTTTAACTGGAGAGACACATTTGATTATAAAGACTGCTAAGTTAAACCAATATATGTATTTTAAAAGTATCTTGACTTCAAAATTTGTATCTAAGGATATGTTGCTTTGGAAAGGAAGCTCTGCTTTTGTTTCCACAGAAAGCAAGAGGCTATAGATGTGTTCTAGGTTAAGATGAATCAGATTTCATCAAGTCAGACCTCCTGAACCTTAATAGATGGTACCTATTAAAAAAGATTATAGCCAGTCTTCCCAGGACTTGAACATTATCTCAAATTTTCTCAGGATCCCCATAAGACTACCAGTGCCCCATATCAGCAGGAAGTAGCCTAGAATACTACGACCACATTCTCAAAAAATGGATTATGGATACTTGTCTTTGTTTAGAGATTGGTTACAAATTGTTATTGGTCATAGTCAATATCTTTTTAAAGAAAAAAGAAGGATATGGTATAGATATGATGATAAAAGGGTAGATTATTGAATCTAATTTTAAAGAGCAATAATTTATATAAAATGTTTTACATTGCTATAGATTTTAGTTTTTAAAGTTAATTTCATTGTATTGTATATTTCTACTCTTGTTGGGTATTATGTTTTTACAACTCATTTGAAACTGTAATGTATAATTAAGAAATATAGATTAATAGTCATCTATGATAATCACATTTATAGTCATGTTAGTTAAGTTTTCTAGGTATACATAGATATATTTCAATTAAATAGGTGATCTTCAAACACTTCAAAGACCTAAAGAATATGGCATTTAAAATATTTTAAAAACTTAGACTTTTCTAGACAATGAGACATGTCTGCTCCTGGCAGCACCAATTTCTTCAAGGAAGATGATGGGCATCGAAGACACTCCATATAGAGTTTATCTTCTTCTTGGCAAAAATAGCCATTTGGGCAAGAAACTGTTCTTGCCTGGACTGCTTGACAAAATGTTATATAAACTGGACAAGCAGAACCCATAGGAAGGTGACCACTGCACTTTGCAAGACGAAATGGTCTTTCAGGTTCCTGCTTCACAGAGCAGACTGGCAGATATTCTACAGGACACAGGGAGAAGCGATTAAAAAACTCAAGCCCTATTGGCTAAAGATGGATGCCCCAACATTGCAGATGAACTTTTAGTGACTGTCCAGGCAGCCAGCTGTCTCTGTCATTCTAGATTTTTTTGAAGTTGCTTACAATGTACTTCCTGTTTACTTATGTTATATCATATCCTTCTGGGGTCTTTGATGCAGTTGAAGACTAGAAAGTTATAATTTTCCTTGGTTATGATAAAAGATAAATTAGATATGAAACTTCAGACTCACAAATATAGGATAGATAGAATATTTTCTTTAATTTTGCCAAACACAAATAGACTAGATATTATAACTGTAATTCTTGCTTGATAACTGTTTTGTATTTGTAATTTTACTATGTTAAAGTTAAATGCTTCCTTTTTGATTAGATAGAAAATGGGAAGTGCTGTGGGATATTGGTCTGTATGCTGTGAATATGTGTTGCTCTGATTGGTTGATAAATAAAATGCTGATTTGCCAGTAGCCAGGCAGGAAGTATAGGTGGGATAAACAGATGAGGAGAATTCTGCGAAGAGGAAGGCTGAGTCAGGAGTCACCAGCCAGACACAGAGGAAGCAAGATGACAAGGCTGAACTGAGAAAAGGTACCAAGCCACATGGCTAAACATAAATAAGAATTATAGATTAATTTAAGTGTAAAAGATAGTTAGTAATATGCTTGAGCTAATGGCTATACAATTCACAATTAATATAAGCCTCTGTGTGTTTATTTGGGTCTGAGTGGCTGCAGACCAGGCAGGACACAGGAAACTTCCAACTACACCTGTCCAAAAAAGTGAGGTGGGAAGCAATCAAGCAAGATATCTGCTGCCTCTGGTTTCCACAGAAAAGCAGCCTCTACCCTCAGCACAATAGCTGTTAAAGGAAACATGATTTAGCTAACATCATTAATTCCCTAGTCCAGTGAACATGAGTTGAGCTACAGTTAAAGTTCCAATTGTATTCATCCTGGGGTGTAAAATTGGAAGAAACATAGTGTGTTTCCCTCTAGGCCCATAATCCTGGGGTGGGCTGCAAAGGAAGGATTTTTTTTCATTTCCCAGAACTCTCAGCTGACCTTGTTAATGATGAAGGGCTGGGTCTCCATCTGGCCCTACTGCCTTGGCCCAACCACTGGAATGGAGGGCAGATCCCCCAGCCTGGTAGAACATGGCTCAAACCTCTGGTTCTCTCTTTTCTGTGGCTCCCATTCTGGAAAGCATCTTCACAACCAAGTTATAAGATGGGGCTATGAAAGCCTTTTATAGGGTTGTTCTGAACACACAAAGGTTGTCATATAAAGCTTTTATCATATTGCCTCACACATAATAAATGCCTGGTAAATGCTGGTGATGATGATTTACTTTCAGGATGCTTTGTTTATACCTACTGCTTCTGTAAAGAGACCTCAAAGACATTTTTATTTATAGCAGCATTGGATTTTAAAACATCAAGCAAAAGTGTCAGCAAATTGGAAAAGCACCAAAAGTCTGTTGGCATCCATAGTGAATGCAAGAATGAAATGGTTCTAATAACCCAGGATGTTGTCTCTATGAACACACTGCTGACTCAGAACAGAAGATGAGGATGATTGTTTTACATGTTAAAGGAAGCAGCAGCATCTCTGCTGACAGGGCAACAGGGGAGGCAAAGCTCCTTCCTAACAAGACATAAGTTTGTTTATTTGGGAAATCCCCCCAACAGCCGAATGTGTTAAAATACTGGGGGTTATTTTACTCAGTCCCAAAACTTTGCTGAGGGTTTGGCTGGCAGTTGGAGTTGATTTTTTTTCATGACTTTTTTGGTCTCATGCCTGGCTTACGCCAAACATGGGCACACTGATGCCCCCATTAATTTTGGGTGTGCCTTGTGGAGTTATTTAGAATAATTGAGGCTTGTCTGATCTCATGGTTTGCTTCCTTTGGGAATGTAAGCAGTTTGGGTCTGGGTAGAGTGGAACTAGTTGAAATTAATAGAGTGTCTTAAGTTTTATGGGGGGAATGCACTTTGCCAACTTTTGGCATTTGGGAAACAGTAAATGCGGGGACTGTCAAAGATCTGAGCTATGGCAATAGTATAACTGCCAAGTTTGACACTTCAGTCTTTGCTCTCCAGTGTTTTAGATGGGTCACATGACAGTTTGTTTAGGAGTCAAGCACAGAGGTGACAGTGTTACTGAGAATCCAGCGCACCAGCCTGCCTGTCTTTCCCAGGTAGAATTTAGATGACCTCGAACAGCTGAACATTTGCAAACTTGGCTGATTTGTCCCTTTCACCAAGCAGGAGGTCCCACAGTTCAGGAACTGGGTGATGGTCTCTGACAGCCCTGCCAGGCTCTGTCACTGTCCTCAATAAGCCAATTACAAGAGCCAAATAATGATCAAAAACTGAAAAGGGGAATGTCTGGGCGATAGCTCCATGAGCAAGGTGCTTGCTGTGTAAGCTTGGAAACCTGAGGTCAAATTTCCTGGACCCCACAGAAAGCTGAGAAAAATAGCATGAAATCCCATGATGAGATGGGAGGTGTAGACAGAACCCTCAGGTTCTAGCCTGATGTGTGCAACAGGAAACAAACAGATCCTACCTGTAACAAGGTGGAAGGTGAGGACAGACCCAGGGCTGTCTGACTCCCACACAAATGCTCTGACAAGCACACACCCTCCAGGTTACGCTAACAGAAAGACAACATTTTAAAAAGAAAATAAAAGCAGAAAAAAAAGAGATTCATTTAATGAGCTCATACTGGGAGAAGGGACAGAGATTCAGTGTGCACCCCAAAGTCTGCCTTCAAGATCCTATTTGGGTTAAGAAAAGTGCCAGAGCTACATGTAGACAGGCAGTCCCTGTGATCGTGCAGTCCTGCCCATCATAACTTGTGGTCATCTTAGCTCTCCTTCAAGGTTGCCTGACAAGCTGCAAAGCTTTTTAGGGGGGCGAGCTCCTCTTCTGGCTTAGACCTTTTCTTCTCCTAAAATGAGATTTCAGAGAGGACTCCAGTTTCTTGGGGTCTGTTGTTTAATAGCCTGGCAGGCAAAGCATAGGACACAGATGTTTTTTAGAACCTTCATTCTGTCCTACTGGTTACAGTATTGATGCTCAGTAAGTCATCCAAAGTCACTGAAAAAAAAATCACCAAGGACTTGTATTGTGGTTTTTCAGGAAGAAATGCAGCCAACAGCAATGGGCAGAGGCGGGGCTGGCAGGTTGGAATAGTTTGAGGGCTTCGGCCTAGAGGCTCTTTAGTTCTCTGACACCTGGCCCTGGGAGTTACCAAAGGAGGTGGCTATTGGCCCAGAATAGAACTAAATAAAGGAGGTGGTTGGAGAATTCATGTTTAGATCAGATAGCATACATATGAAAGATACATATTTGGGGCAATGATTGACTGAGCAGGACACAGAGACCCACATATAGGCCTGGGGTGGTCTTCCTTGGGCTCTGAGGAGAAAATATGGCCCCACTCAGCGCCTTGCAGCACAGAGCAGATAAGCCCCCTATTATGGTGAGTAAATGTATTACCATACATTTATGGTATGACAGAGAGAGAGAGGGAGAGAAGGAGAAAGAGAGAGAGAGAGAGAGAGAGAGAGAGAGAGAGAGAGAGAGAGAGAGAGAGAGAGAGAGAGGCAGGGGGGGGGTAGTTCATGTCCTGTGGACAGAGGCATGTCTGAAGAGGTTAAAGCAGGGAGGAGCCGGCAGAGATGGGTGGCTTGATTGCCACCCAGGGCCATGGTGATGTCTGGGCCTGGGCTGCTGCTTGGGCCCATGGCTCTGATGCAGCCACAGTCTGTGTTGATGTCTGTAGCTCCTGATACCACCGAAGGCTGAGAGGATAGGGCTGCACAGAGCTGGTCCCGCCCTTCACTGGCTGCAGCACTAGGGAGAACTGGTCCTGCCCCTCACCAGCTGAAGCACTCAGGAGAGAGGATCCTACACCTCACCTGGGCAGCACAACGGAGGCAACCCTGTTCCCAGGGGAATGGGCGAGCTGGCCCTGAAGGTGTGAGAATGGGGAGCAGGTCATGCCCCTCTTGTCTGCCATGTGGTGGCAGTGGGTGAGGAAAAGATGCCCTCCTTCCCCACCCCTCAAGATCTGTAGCAGGTGGGGGGACCTGACCCAATCCCTCACCAGCTGCAGCACTCAAGAGAACAGGCCCTGCGCCTTGCCTGGGGAGCACAACAGAGTTGACCCCGTTGATGGGGGCATGGGTGAACCTCTGAGAATGTGAACATGAGAGATCTGGCCCTATCTTTCATCTGCCATATGGTGGCATGGGCAGAAGACAGATTCCTCCCATCCCCCACACTCCTCTATGCCTGAGGCAGGTGGGAGAGCTGGCCCTGAGGTCATAAGAGCCGGAGAGCTGTCCCTGCCCCTCACCAGCAGCAGCACTCCAGAAACAGGCCCTACAACTCTCCTGGGCAGCACAGTAGAGCTTACCCTATAACAGGTGTGGTTGAGCCAGCCCCAGAGCTGTGAGTGTGGAAGGGCTGTCCCTACTACTCATCTGTCACTGGGCAATGTGGGCAGGGGAGAGATGCCCCCCCTTACCCCTTGCCCCTTGCCACCTGAAATAAAGGGAGCTGACTCTCCCCCTTACCAACTACAGAACCAGTAAAGCAGGCCCTGTTTCTTGCCTGGACAGCACAGTAGAGCTGTCCCTGTCAGGAGAGGCACTGGTAAGCTGGCCCTGAGGGTGTGAGAGTGGGACAGCTGGCCACACCTCCTTGTCTGCATGTGGTGGTGAAGGCAAGGGAAATATGCCTCCCCTTGCCTCTGCCACAAGTGGTGGGCAAGGGAGCTGACCCTCCCTTTTACCAGCTGCAGTACTCAGGAAATTGGACCCTCTACCTCACCGGGGCATCACAGGAGAGCTGACCCTATTAACAGGGGTGTGGATGAACAGGCCCTCTGAGAACATAAGAGTGTGGGAGATCTGGCCCCTTCTCATCTGACATATGGTGGTTTGGGTGGGAGAGAGATGCATCCTCCCACACCCCTGGCCACCTGTGGCAGGTGGCAGAGCTGGCCCTCAGGTCCTAAGAACAGGAGAGCTGTCCCTGCCCCTCACCAGCTGCAGCACTCCGGAGAGTGGCCCCTACACCATGCCTGGGCAACACACTAGAGTTGGTCCTGAGGGTGTAGGTGTGGGAGAGCTGACCCTGAGGGCATAAAAGCAGTAGAACTAGCCCTGCCCCTTGCTTGTAGCTGCAAGGGGTGAGCTAGCCAGGACAATGCAGGAGAGCTTACCCAGGTGGTGAGGATATGGAAATCTGGCAGGCTGACCAACTGTACCAGGCCCAGAACCAGGGTTATGAGTTGCATCCCCACAAACATCCACCCCATCTGTGATCTGCAGGAGCATGTGAAGAGGCTAGTCCTAAAGACCCAAAGCTGCAGGATTTCCAAGACCCGGGCAACAACAGGATATCCAAGAGGAGTCCCAGTGAGGGTTCAGTATTGATAGTGTAGCAGAAACCAGAGGCCTCGAACCAAACCAATGATTCTCTGCAATGAACACTTGCAAGTAAAGATACATGGATAAAAGAGTATACTATGTGACTCACTGTGTCACACTACAGCTTCCATGACAAGATGGATTTTTCCTTTTTTTTTCTCTTACATTTTATTTTATTTTATTTTTGGGGGTAGGTTGCAAGGGCAGAGGGTGGATATGAAGAGATGAGGAAATGAATGGAATTGAGATGCATGATGTGAAAGACACAAAGAATAAATAAAAATAAAAGTTAAAAAAATACATACTTGAACACATGTTCTGCTCCCAAGGAATCCGCTGGCCCTAGGAAAGAGTTGCCTTCAGTGTCAGCAAGAGCTAAGAGGTCAGTGAGTCAGAATGTGTTGGTACGTTTAACACAGGAGGCATAACCAGCCAAGGAATGCCACTTTTACCTGGTCCTTTCTAGCCCGTGACAGCTCTGCATCAAATCTTGGTGCTAAGGGTAAAAATGTTACTTTGCATGGGAGAGTAAAAATGAAAGGAGGGAATAACAGAAAAGAAGAAGGAAAGGAAATTAAATATGTATATATCATATATATTTCATGACATTAATTTTTAATTTATGTGTGTGTGGGTACATGTGCCATGGCACACATCTGAAGATCAGAAGACAAATTATTGGAGCTGGTTATTTCCACTGTGCAGGGCCTGGGCACTGTACTTAGGCCATCAGGCTTGGTGACAGGTGCTTTTACCCACAGAGCCATCTCACAGGCCTGAAATTTTTTTAAAGGTAAAAAGACAGAGGCAGAAAAGTAACCTAAAACACTGTAAATGCTCAGAATATGTTTCATGAATAATGAATGAACAAATAAAAGGTTGGAGATCAGTCTCTCTGTCATGTTTATCTCTCATTATACTGTAACATTCAAACGCAAGCTAGTCCCCGTGTTAGAGCCAACAGGGAGAGTGACAAATTAAGACTTAACTTTAATTATGTCATAAACGCCTTTGTGCACTGTCAGCCTTGGCTACCATGGACAGCAGATGGCCTGATGCCTCATCCCCAATCCTAACCGTGGAGCCTGTCAGACTTCCTAGTTAGTTCACTCAGAGGCTGGCTTGTGCAAGCTCAAGGGATTGTTCAGTCTATCAATAGACATCAGTTCATTAGATTAAGGACAGTATTTTGGGTTTTTCTAACTGAAACATGGTTAATGCTGACATTCTGGTTTTTGTGTTCATCACCAAGTATGTATGTTCAGGGTACATCCATTAAAATCAAACAATCAAACAAAAATGAACCAAAAAAGCCTTAAATATTTCCAAAGGAGGTTGGCTATCTAAACCAGAATCTGCCACTGTATTATCTCAGAACAAAACACTTTCAATCACTGGAAGTATTTGTTTACAAATCATTATAAATAAGCTTGCCAGAGAATTTGGGAGTGAAGGGGGAGAGGTCAGCAGAGTCACATATTCTGCCAAGGCCACTCAGAAATGACGAGAACAAAAAACCCAGGTCTCTGGGGCAAACAGGACCGGCTACAGTGAGGTGATCTGCATAGTTTCCAAGTTGCCACTGTGGAGTGCAGACAATTAGGTATGGGACTTGAACTCAAAGATCTGAAATGCACTTTCCTCAGTCATCAGAGAGGATATAAATAATTCTCATGATGGCAATCCACTATGTCGTAAATCTGCTGCAGTGCAACGTGGCTGAGGTCAGGAGCTGCTGACCTCTATAAACTGATGGATGCTCTAGATTGATTGCAAAGCTATCTTTATTTTTCACGTCCCCTCTCTGCCATATTCACAGATGGGTGTTGCACAGACAATGAGCGGCTGTTCCTGGTTTTCTCCGGCCAATTGGATGTAACAGGAAGAAATGTGTACCAGATCAAAGCACAGGACTCAAGAACCCTGCTTTAGCCTTTTCTCTGGGAACTCTGCTGACTGTGGAAACAAGCCTGGCTAGTCTGGTGGGTGACCCAGATGAGTCCAGCTACTCCAGTGCCCTAGGCAGCACCCAGTCAGTACACACCAGGTTGGTCCGAGGAAACCTGCCAGCAGACTAGAAACGTTGGAGTGAGCCTGGTCTCTGTTAGCTTAGCCTGGTTCGGATCAGGAATACTTGATGATTGACCAGTCAAATCCTGAGCAAAAGTTAATATTATATGCCACTGGGCCACTTCCTTTATTCTCACTTCTGCCTTTCCTCTCCTCCCCTCTGTCTTTCTGCCAAGGATTGAACACAGTAACTTCCTTCCTTCCTTTCTTCCTTTCTTTCTCTTTCTCTTTTTTCTTTCTTCTCTCTCTCTTCCTTCCTTTCTGTATTTATTTGTTTTGTGTTTACATCCCAAATCCCCATGGAAGTTTCCCCTCTTTCTTCTCCCCCCTCCCCCAAATCCACTCCTCCTTCTCCATTTCTCTTCAGAAAAGGGCAGGCCTCCCATGAATATTAACCAGGTCTGGTATATCAACACAGTACCTTTCATACGCTAGCCAAGTGCTCTCCCAGTGAAGGTTTATAGCTTTATTATTTGACATTATTATAGCAAGAGATGACTGACTTGACACACACACAAGCTTTGTCTGGAAGAAAGAGACGGGAAGTGCATGCTTGCCTTCACTTTCTCCTCAGTCACTGGATTTACTATCCTAGGTCCCAGCAATCTCTCGGTCCATCCTCTTCACTCCTCAGCCTAGCCTCCACCCTTTGAAACACTTCCTGCTGTCTGACATCATCACAGCTTCCCTTTCAGCACTGTAGTGTGTTCCAGTTTTGAATCCAACTGTGTTTAGAAAGGAGGTGTTGCTTAATATTCATGGTTATCTACTTTATTTTAGGTACTTAGTAAAACTTGTTAGTAAGGTTAATCACAAACCATGTCAAAATCACAACAATTGGCAAAAATATAGAGTCCTTAGCCAGAATCTTAGTTAATATTAGACTCATATGTGTTATTCTGTTCTTTAGAAAAATCTTAACTTTTGGGTGATATCATCATCCCTCATGGAACAAATGAAGAGAAGAGCATTTCCAGGTAGCAGCTTGGTCAGCATCACATGCCAGGGACGTGGGAGACAGTCTTCCTACTTAGACCATTGTCCTGTGATCTATATGGCCTGGTTCACATTGGATCACTGCTGCTTGTGTCTGTGCTCATGGCCTGGTTCATACTGGATTACTGCTGATTAGATTTGTGCCCATGGCCTAGTTCACACTGGATCACTGCTGCTTGGATGTGTGCTCATGGCCTTGTTCACACTGGATCACTGCTGCTTGTGCCTGTGCTCATGGCCTAGTTCACACTGGATCACTGCTGCTTGGATGTGCTCATGGCCTAGTTCACACTGGATCACTGCTGCTTGGATGTGTGCTCATGGCCTAGTTCACACTGGATCACTGCTGCTTGGATGTGTGCTCATGGCCTAGTTCACACTGGATCACTGCTGCTTGGATGTGTGCTCATGGCCTTGTTCACACTGGATCACTGCTGCTTGGATCTGTGCTTGGTACAGCGTATCTGGCTGAATATTCATGTACTTGTGGATATAGAACCTGGGCTCCTCTTCAAAGAGAAAATGTGTGCATTCAATGCAGAGATAGACAGACTGAAAAGGAGAAAAATGGCTTTATACCAGACACAGAAGGAGAAACAGCCGCGTGGGTAAGCCTTTATAGATTCTGCAAATCAAGAAATGTAGAATAATTAAAGCAAAGAGGTGGCAAAACTCCCAAGATAGACATTCCTCATTTTATCAGCAGCTCCCACTTCCCTCTCAGACTAAACAGCTTTGTGTAAGCGTGGAAGCCTGGAAAAGTCTATTGTTCTATTGCCTCTAGAAGCAGCAGGAATTCCCATCATGCTCAGATGTATGCCGGCCCTCCTGTGTTCTCTGCTCCTAGTTTTCATTGTCCTTAGTCATTACAGTCCTAAGATATGACAGTCCTAAGAGAATGGGTATTCTTTCTTTAAATCAGGAAACCAGAGCCTGGGGAAAATCATTTGTTTGGAGGGCCATAGAGCCATAACATTATCAAAGTGACATTGAAATCTGGAATCCATCACTGATACAGTTTCTCTCAGGTTTTGAACTCAACAAACTTGCCTGGCTCCATTTTCTTCCTGTATCCACAGTGTGACTGTTGATCACTTCTTCCACTGCTCTCATTCAAGTGTTTCATTTTGTCAGGGTCTGGTTTCTACAGCTTCCTTGCCCACGGTAATGTGCTGGGTTAGTGTCCTTGAGTAACTCCAGAGAGTGCTGCCACTGTTGTTGGTAGCATCCCACTTCCAAGATCTCACTATTGCTTTGCCTGACCACACACTACTGTCATGATTATGTGAACACACAGAGATAGTGCTGTTTCAGTCCACCACCTCTCCCTCTGTAGCACCGGGTTTTGTACCACTTTCACAGTGGAGGACACGTCCTTCAGGCCCCCCACCACTTCTGGAAATGCAAACACCAGAGGCTCTTGCCAGTAGCAAAGGTAGCTTCAGAAGTGCCACAGAAACCACCATCACCTGCTAAGTGTGACCACATCTACTGTTGAAGCAGACTCATGGAGAGCACCTCACACTGAGTGTTGTGTACACTTGCCTGAATTGCATGGCCCACATGATAGTGGGCTTTCTAACATTGTCACAGTACCTTTTATGCTCTGTCACTAAACACAACAAAGAGGCCACAGGGAGAGTATACTATTGGGTCCAGTGGAAATAAATCCAACACCCCAAGACATATCTTCAGAAGAAATCCTTGGGCTACTAACACTCATCACATGAAATTGACGGAGATGCTGTATCAAGCAGATGTATACATCTCAAAGTAGGAGCATAAGAAATGTGAAAAATCAACACAGGTGCTCATCAATGGATGATAGTGTGAAGAATCTAAGACCCTTAGACACAATGGTGTGCTACTTTCCCATAAAGAGAAAAGAAATCCTGTCATCTGTGGTGAAGAAGGAGAACTGGAAGACATTATGTTAAATAAAATAAGGCAGATGCAGAGAGGCCAGCCTGCAGGCTTTCTCCCACACAGGGAAGCTAATCACAACTGACCTAAAAGTATGAACAGTGACCACTGTAAGTCAGGAAGGGTGAGAGGGAGGTGTAGGTGGAAAAGGGAAGCTGGATGTGTTGATACATCTTGTATATAAGAATGCCACACTTAACCCCATTAGTATGTACATTTAATTACATTTACACATTAGTAACTATTTTTAAAATTATACAACTCACTTATTTGTTAATTCACATTCATCTTACACAGAATACACGGTTCAGAAGGACAGAGATCATTGCCTTTTTGACTCATTGGCAGTATCTGGTCTCTAGTATGGATTCTGTGAGCTTGTGTTAAAGAAAACAGATGGGCTTTACTTGTTTAGGGCAAACCTGAGGTGTATAGAGTTGGACTACTTTTGTTAAATTCCTTCCCTACCATGTTCTAGTCTTTCGGTATTTACTTTACTTCTATGAATTATTTTATTTTGTTTTCATCTGCAAAGTGGATATGATAAGGAATTCTGTTACATGGAGAAGATGACCTGGAATATTTAGCTTTGTGTCTAGAATGCACAGAACTACTGTTACTGTGCCTATTCAAAAATCAACATTCAATTCTAGCTTTTGCTTTCTTTAGTGATATAATGATTACAGAATAAAATGAAGTTGAGAAGGGCATTATGATGGAAGATTGACTTGATTCACTTAACCCTCATGATATCCTATACTACTGAGCTGCTTCCGTATTCAAAAGATGAGGCCACTCAGTATTAATGGAGTTGAGTAAATTGTCCAGGGCCATATAAGGGACTGAGTTGGGATTGACACATACTTCCATTATCCCACTGCTTTGCTCTGACTTCACCACACCTCCCAAACATCTGCTTCACCCAAGAAGTAGCGCTGAGACCGTAGGAAGCCACTGGACACCTCAGTCCTTCACTAGAGCTGAGTGTGCCTCTGTGCAACTTGGGCTTCTCTTTCCTGCCGTCTTGTTGGCCAAATTCAAAGGTCACTTTGTCCACTTAGCTTCTTTGACAGTCTGAACATCTAACTCCCTTCTCTGCTTCAATCATTCTCCTTTATGTGTTAGGCATTCTATGTTATCTCCCTTATACATCAAAGTGGGACCTGCTTGAATGAAGAAACATCTCAATTCTCGTCTTTTTGCCTCCACAGCACATGGCACAGAACATTATGCCCTGACTTCCAGAATCTTAATTGTGATAGCCTGCAAGGTCAACATTGCATTTCTCACATGCATGTTGGCAAGACAGATGCAAAGAATGTGTGGAAGACCCTAGAGCTGTCAGATCTGGGACCAGGACCTGAGGAAGGTTGATCCAGTGATCGGAAAATAAGCAGAGCTGCTCTATCAATATCCACAAGGAAACAGGAAAATCATTCTATTCGTGACTGTGAGTAGCACTGTAATATTGTTCAATAAAGGGCCAAGCTGATAAAGGGCTACAAATTCAGGAGACAAAAAACATTCATGTGAAGTTCAGTACATGTTGGGTAAGTTATAAACATTTCAAAGTAGTTTGGGAATATGCAATTTATATCAAAACCTGGAACAAAACGGGCACTGAATAAATGCTAGCTAATTTGTGATGTTTACTTGAACTGAAATGAATCACACATGTATTGACATAAAGGAAATAAAAAAATCAAAAAAAAGAAGATTCTTTTCTGGCCCTTAAGTCATTTCCTATAATTTGGTATATTTATAGAAATGTATCTCAAATGCTAAAGATAGCACAAATAATGGAAGATGGATTGAGGGATGACAAATGACTTGATTGGAAAGGAAAATTCATCTTGTTACTTATTACCTGAAACACAAATGTATGCAAGACTTGCCAGAAGACAATTTTCATTTTATCCAAGATAAAACAGAGCTACCATAGCCTGTCATCTTGAATGTCTCAAACAGCCACTCAAGTGGTTGGTGCAATCCTGTTGAGAGTGTTTGTTCCTACAATTGTCAGGCTGTCTTCAAGTTGAGAAAATATTGCACAGTATAATCTCATTATATCAGGATTTGCTGGTGAATGACATTTCATGGGAAATAGTTGAGTTACTGAGTTTTAAAGAAAACTGTGTCTTCTTGTAAAGTCTTTGTGGTCCAATCCCAAGAAACACCTGCTTGCTTAGGACAGTTTTATTGTGATGAACTGTGTATTGATTTCTATACCCTTCAGTTGAATATTTATCTTCACTGAAGACACAGCAATGGTGAAGCACAGTCTGGCATTGTCAGACCCAGCTTATTCTCTTCCATGGTGGTTATTTTTGTCACCCTGCTTATATTTCTGTTTCCCTCTGCACCATAGAAGGCAGATCTCCATGGACTATAACACTTCTCATCCTTTGCTTATGGCTTCTATATGGATTTTACTAGGTATGGGTCCCTGGGAGAGGGTGAAAACAAAAGGAGAATGAATTTGGAATCTATTTCTTTGGCTTATGACCAGCCAGGACATGATCCAGTCATTCCTTCTTTAGAAAGTCACATTTCTCTCACATCCTTAGTGACTATGATGGTTAATCTTCATCATCAGCCTAACTGGGTTTTTCTGTGAAGATGTTCACAGGAAGGTTTAGCTAAGGAGGAAAAACCGACCCTGAAAGTTTGCAACTTAGGTCCTAGAATGAATACAAAGGAGAAAGCAAGTGGGCAACCAGTGTTCACTCCTTACTGCTTCCTAATTGTGGGTATGATGTCACCATCTGATCTATGTTTCTGTAGCAATGACTTCTTTGTCATGAATGACTGTACTCTTAAACTGTAAAAATAAAAAAAAAATTTTTCCCCCTTCAGATTGCTTCTGTCAGATCTTTTATCTTTATATAATGAGGAAAGTAACCAAATTGGTACTGATAAGTTAGGCTGTTGCTGAAATGAACCAGACCACTTGGCACATAGGCCTTTGGAACTGGTTTGAGTGTGGGTCTGTGGGCTAGAGGATCTGTAGAATGCTGTAAGTAGAACTTAATGGGAGCTCAGATGACCAGAATACCAAGATAAATGTGAGAAGTAGAGCATGGCTCATGAAGCTTCAGGAACAAGGATTCTGTCTGGAAGTGAATTCGAGCCCATTTGTGTTATTTTAATGCAGAGATCATGGAGTCACTCTACTCATGCCCTTAGACCTTGAATGAGGTTAAGTTCAAAAGTAAGTGGACTAAATTCTTTAGTAGAGTAACTTTCAAGACAGTGTAGAATTCAGACTGTGACATGCATATTTCTTTTATTCAGGTCTATGATGAGAGAAGAAAGTTATGAACACTGTGTAGTTGGTAGGGAAAGGAGTGTGGGCAAGCTTAAAGTTACAGACAATGAGGGTGACAACAGGGCAGCTGTGACTGTTAAAGAGATTGGCACAATTAAAGAGAAACTTCACGTTCTGTATTGGAACAATGGAAAAGATGCCCAAGGACAAGACCAACCTGGGAAGATTCAAATTTGAAAATGTAAATTCATTTAAATAAAGTAAGAGCCTAAACTAAGAATGTCACCAGCTTTTCTGGGTGGTACACAAACATTTAGGGAAGTGTTTCCCCAGATTCAGTCTTAATGGCACTTAGAGATTGTTACTGCTATGCTGGAAGTGGGCCAGATTATATCTCAAGTCTGCCCTAGAACTGGGCACCATTATTCATGTGAGATTGACTTTGTGAGCTTTAACAATCCAAGATTAATGGGGTCATGGAGGCTAGCATCAAGGTATCAGGAAGCCACCAAAGCCAGACAACAATGGCGATTTTAGATTCCCTGAAAGGAGGTCTGGAAGGAAAGTCCAGGCTTCAGTGGAGACCTCAGGGTGTTGAAGATGACAGGACCATGGGACATTTGTTGAGGAAAGCTGCGGGCACAGAGGGAGAGGTGGCTCAAGGTGTGCTAGAGCTGGCAGAACCGAAGGTGTGGGGTTGCCCAGGGCTGTTGAATACCAGGTGGTTACACCAAGAGTCCCAGATACTGGAAGGGAGCTGAAGGGATTGGTGTTAGCCTGCTGGGCTTTAGTCTTGCTTTTGCCTGTCATGAGTCCATTCTTCCCTTTTAAAATGGGGATATTTACTCTATGCCACTGTATAGATATACACTGTATAATCACTGTGTAGATTATAATGGCTCACGGTTAAGAGTTTGTCTTGGGTCTCAAAAGAGAAAAGGTTTTGAACTATGTTGGAACTGTTAAAGATTGTGGGGGTGTTTAGAGTTGGACTAAATTCATTTTGCACTATGAGATAAAAATTGTACACTAGTGGGAAGGATGGAATAGTAGAACTTTAAATATTGTGTTTGGGAGTCAATTGACAAGGGATGAAGACAAACTCATTATCAACTTGATTGGCATTAGAAACACCAAGAAAGTGCATTTCTGGTTATTTCGATTACTATATTTCCAGAAAGACTTCATTAAGGAGGGAAGAGCACTCTGAAAGTGGGTGACATCATCCCATAGACAGGGGGGCCTTGACTGAGTAACTTGGAGAATACAGGTGTCCTGGGTGTCCTCTATTTTCTCCACCTTCTTTTTATTTTTTATTTTTTGAGACAGGGTCTCTCTCTCTCTAACCTGTGGTTAGCTGCTGGGAGCCACAAAAATATGAAGTAGGAATTCAGCTGGCTATGAATACAGTATACCTTGAAGAAGCTAAAAGACTTTCCAGAGGATAAAGCCAAGGCTTAAGGAGTCTTGGTGATATTGGCTTTCGAGTATTAGCTGTTTCCGGCCATGAATTTCTCATGTGCTATTGTAGTCTTTCCATTCCTAAGAACAGTATGTTTGATCATTCATTGGGCATAATTTCCCCTATATAATTTAAAGTATTTGTATAACTTTCTCCAACTGTGCTAACAACAGACACAGTCACAATCCCTAATTTCAGACATTTTTGTAATGATCATCACTAGTAACATCCAGCCAGGACCTTCTCTGGATGGAAGTATCTTATCTGAGATACTCCCCAGACTTTCTAAGAACAGACTTAAGCATCCAGACTATCTGTTTGAGAAGGCCTGGTGGATGTACTAATTAAACTTAACCTTCTCCTTTCCAAAGTTTTATCTCTAGTTTTAGATCTACCTTTAACAGTTAACTCAGAACTAAAGGGTTTCTACTTACAGGTACATCAAGCTGTGACTCAGGTTTCCTAGCCACTGAGTGCACTCCTCCACCCTGCCAGAAAATGGCGGCAGCTGAGATGGTTGGACAGACAGATCAGGGGCCAAAGGAAAACAAGGCAGTTCTATTTTCACTCGTCACTGATAGACTCCTAACACTTTACCGAACCACTTCTAAGAATATAGTTTGAGCACATATAATCCCCTTTGCTTAGATATTAACAAAATTTAGCCCTTAGTTGATTCTATTCCCCATTAGTCACTTCCCTTTTGGGTTGTTAATAGCTGACAATTACTGTTCTTTTGTGTGGATCTTATTGAGCCTCCCTTTGACCCTGAGGGAATTCAAGCCTGGTGACCTTGCCATGGCCAGAGCATTGCTATTGTATGGGTATGTAATTGTAAACCTCAGAGACTTGAGGAGAACTAGATTGGAGGACTAGAACAAAGAACTAGAAGAATGAAATGGAAGATGAGCAGTTGCCAGGTGGGGAAGAAAAAGATGAGAAAGAAGGAGATGGAAGAGGAGCTAAGAAGGAAAAGAACTAGATGGATGAGAACCAAGATGGTGCAGAACCAGATGAATGAATCAAGATAGCACTTAGAGGGAACAACAGAAAAATGTAGAGAGAAATCAGGTGAGAAAGGAGCTAAATAAGAGAGCAGAATAAAGGCTGTGTGGAGAGAGAACTGACTCAGAAGAATAAAGTGAATGGATTAAAGAGTTTCGTGTACATAGATTCATTTTTTATCACCTAAGATAAGATTATTATCTGGTTGTAGATTCTTCCACAGACCCTGGGAGAAAGCTATTGAGGGGTTGGACTCCAGTAGATTTCGTTAGTTAGCTATTTGGGGTGGGCTGGCTGGTGGGTAAGCCCTGTGGATCCACCTGTCTCTGCCCATACCAGCTCTGGTTTAAATGCACTTATCTGTAAGGCCCAGGTTGGTCTTTTCTAGCAGCTGAGATTACTAGCCTGGCTGGATTCTACATCTTAAAGGTTGTACCTCCTTGTAAGAGCACCACAATGGAGACCAAGATTCCAGTACATGGAGCCTTGGGGAACAACCCACAATCAAACTACAGCAGGTGGGGATGACTGTAATCACCTTGACATTTAGAGACAAAGGTCATGCTCATGACATTTAGCTCCATTGGTTGAAGAAAAAGTTTCAGGAGCACCCTATCTTTAGTAAGTAGAAACATGATGGATACCTCAGGTTTCACAGGGAAGACTAGGTATAGCATCTCACAGATGCCAATACAAGGATTCAGGAAATTAAAAATATCATTCAATAGTTGGATTAAATGAGTCAAAACAGTTAAGGTGGTTCAAAGGTGTGGTGATCAGTGTGCTTAGTATTTTATGCAAGAAAATAATATGCACACTCTTATCTGACCCTGAGGTAATTTTTCTACTATAACAAGGACAGGATTGTTTCCCTGACAAACAAATTAACAAGAAACAGGACAGAGGTGACAGAGAGAAAGCAGAACACAGACGTCATGTGCAGAGGGACAAGATTCCTTAGCTAGATCCCTGAGAACAGCAGACATACAAACCCAGAACAAACTAGCTCATTGATTACAGACAATTGCAAGATGCATGAGATGAATGCAACCTCTGCTTTTAATTCATCTGATCAGTACTTCATCGTAGCTCTAGTGAACTTACCATGCTCAGGTTCGCAATATCAATAGAAAAGCATATTGAGAAGGACAGAATAAAGCAACCTAGGGTTTGAGTCCATGGAGCACTTCAGAGAACAGATAATTTCTGTTCCTTTAGAGTTCCCTTGAGAATCAGCCTAATCAGGATAAAGACTTTAGGAATGCTGGCCATTGTGTTCGGCTGCTTCATGTAGGACTCTTAGAGCTGAACCATGTCTCTCTTAATAAAAATGATATGCACTTAGCAGAATTTGAGAGGAGGACTTTTGGGAATGTTTGCAGAACCTTTTAGAGAAATTCCAAGTAAACTCTGAACCTATCCATTAGCCACACTGGAAGCTTAGAGAGTCCCTGGGGAAGAGAGATGGAGGGAGAGGGTGCAATCAACGTGGGGTGCTTCTTCTAAAGGGATTGATTTGTGTGTGTGTGTGTGTGTATGTGTGTGTGTGTGTGTGTGTGTGTGTGTGTGTGTGTGTGTGTGTACGAGCACATATAATTTTTTAAAAAACCTCCTTGTTTTCTTTATGGCTCCTAGGTCCCATTGTTACTGGGGAAACCAGGATTTTCCAGTCTGATGTCATGAGTGTGTTCTACCAGGAGCATAGACAAACATGTTCATGTCTACATTCTTTTATCTCAATCTTAGTTACTAATACTAGTTCTCATATCACACAGCACACATAAAATATACATGTGTATATATGTGTTTCACAGAACAAACACAAGTTAAAGAGGCTGTAACAGAGTTCAAAACAGTTCAGAAGTGGGCTGAGGGAGTCTGTACTGAGGGATTAACAGAGGCCAGAGGGTGCTGTCAGGTCAGGGTTTGAGAGTGGAGGTGCTAGATCCAGCTTTGAGGTGAAAGGTCAAACTGGGTCCGAAGCACTAAATGGAGGGTCAGGTCCAAATTGGCAAACAGAGACAGGCAGGCAGTTGAGAAGGCCATGTCAACAGTGGGGAACTAAGACGAGCTGACATTCAGGGACAGTCAGGGAGTCCTCTGCTTGTTGGTCTTCAATGCACACTACAGGTATCAAATGATAGGTAAGTGTCAGGATATACCATCACAGTATTAGGTGTCCATCACCTCATGGGGTCCAAGTGGGGAATTACACCCACTCCTCAGTCTTATGTGTCTGATAAGTTCCTAGAGTTTGTTTCCATGATATGGTTTTAATACACTCATGTGCCTGTACAGTCTCAACTCACCCTGATAAACTCTTTCTCTGAGGATTACATCATTTATCGGCCAGGTGATGACTGACAGATGAAGTATCTCGTATGTCCACCCAGGGCCTGGAGTCATCTAACTTCCTCCTTCAAAGGGAGTCAAAGGATGTTTGTAACATGGAATCTCCCAGGGCAAGGCACAGCCAGAAGAACCCCAGTTACACAATACTGAGTAGCTTAGAACAAGGTGCAGCCTGTTATCAACATCTCATTACAAGAATTTAAAAACAATCTCAGAAAGATGCTCAAGGACAATTTTACTAAGACTTGAGAGGGAAATAAAAGAGCATATCAGGCAAGCTGTGAATCTTGGCATCTGCTGGAGGAAGGAGAGAAGGAGAAGAGAAAGAGAGAAAGCATTTCTTTAGTAACTGAAAGCACAGACATCCGCACAAGCAGAAGAGGAGAAGGAATGAAGATCCACAGATCTGAGCTCGAAAGACACCAGTGCTGTGCTCTTGCCTCCCTGGGCAAAGGGTTAGAAATGGAGACAGTTTAATAAGAAAGGGAAACACTCATGAGAGCGGAGTGGCTAGTGAGCTGGGGAAAGAGCCCTGACCCATCACAGGACACTCACTAGTACCTGCCTCTCCCAAGTTTGTATGTTGACCCTTTTCTTATGCATGTTCCCTTCATTAGAAGACGCCTAAGTGGGAAAGGATTTCCAGTTTTCCTTTGCAAACTGGTCTGAGTGTGCAGTTTTAGGGAAGGGACTCCAGTCTTGTCCCGCTAACTGGCTTCTTTCCTATACTAATCAATATGTTAACTTGGACTCCCCTTTCCATTCTCTACCCTCCTACTGCACCATGTCTTCTCATTTTGAAATTCCTGCGGGTGTGAGCTCGCACTGTGAGCTTGAAACACTTCTTTGGCTTCCCAGTTTCTTTCATATTGCAGTAGTAGCACTGGCTAAATCCTAACAATATACACTAGGTTTTTAAATTGTTAAGGATGGATCTTGTCATCATTCGGTCTGCTCCAAAAATGAACACCCAACTCTCTCCAATTCTTTACTTTCTGGGGAAACCGTAGAACACTTCAAAAACCATGCATAAATGAACTCAAACAGGTATTCTACCTACCAGGGAACACTGTCTTTCTCAGTAATCCAGGCAGTTGTACTCCTCTGTTGACCTTGAATCCTCTATCAATGGCCTTGGATAAAACTTCATCACTTCCAACTTCAGAAAAGAAAAAGAGTATTCAAAGACCGAGATTCCCTCAAATTAAGTGTTTAGGTTTTATACTATCAAATAACAGTTGTACACATGATGGACCTCCATTTTGCTAAGTATTGCTGCTTAGCCAGATCCAATGAATGGGTGCAGTAATTGGAATACAAATTTTTATTTCATCCAATCACCTTGAACTGAAATATGTATATCTGTACTGTGTTCCTACTACAGTCTTTCCATTTTTTCCTTGTCACCAGATCCATTTTTATTTAATTTTGTTTTTTGAAATCAAAACTGAAAGACCCTAATCCTTCAGGCTTACACCCCCAAGCCCCAGGAAATGAGAAACTAAAAATCTAGTTCCAAGGGCAAGCTGACTCAATCATTATTCAAGCACCCCTGCCACAATGTAACAATGTAAAGAGATCTCTGTTAAGAGATGTGCTCAACTGTGACTGGGATCATTGTAAGTGTTCCAGGAAGGACCACTGTGACCTTTGTGTAAACTCCACTCTCGCCCTGATACCCCCCTTGAGGTTTTGGGAAGAATGTACATGCAGATGTGACTGTACCCACTCTGTGATCAGACCATGATCTTGTGAAATGAAATTGTATGGGAATTGTAATCTTATGGCTTTTGTGGGTTTTTCCTTTAAAAGTACCCATGTGATTGCAATAGGCGTGACTCTTGCTCTTTGGAGCTGAGTTAGCCCGTCTGTACAGTTGCTTCTTCAATAAACCTCGTGCTATTGCATCAACTGGACCGGAGTCTGGGTTCTTGGGGCACCCACTCAAGACCCTAAACTTTGGGGTCTAACAAAAACATAATTGCATCATTTTTTCCTTTCCTCAAACCCTTCCCATATACCACCTCTTTGCTCTCTCAAATTCATAATCTCTATTTTCTATTGTTATTACATATATGTGTATATACTTTATATATATATATATATATATGTGGGTTAGGATTATGATTAAGGTTGTATATGGATTAAAGAGGTAGTTCTCAACTGTTGAACAATCATTTCAAAGGGATCAGATGTCCTGCATATGAGATATTTACATTACAAATCAAACATAGCAAAATTACAGTTATGAAGTAGCAATGAAAATAATGTTATGGTTGAGGGGGTCACCACAATATGAGGAACGTGTTTGAAGGGTCACAGCATTAGAAAGGTTGAGACCCACTACTTTAAAGGATACTTACATAATACCTGTCTCTTCCAAGTTTGTATATAGACCCTTTTCTTACACAGGCTCCATTCATTAGAAGCAGCCTAGGTGGGATACACATATGGAGAGGACTGCACAACCCCAGGGTGTATACGTCCCATCTGTATGAATGGGCTTCTGGAAACTGAGCACTCAAGGAGCAGCAAAGGGCCCAACTTTGTTCAGCGCTCCATGTTCTAAGCTTTGAGCTGTGTCTGACATAAAGGATACTCAACACTGACTATTAGATGTGCTGCAGAAGGTTACTACATATAATTTTTGCTGGATCTATGATCACAAGAAAGATGCTTCAGAATATTTTGTAAATAGAATTTTAATACAATACCCTCATGCATTTTGTTGTTTTTATATAACTGAAAAATTTTGATTTTTCTCTTTTTTTAAAATTTTGTAGTATCATACTTCATTTTTCTTTCTTGTCTTTTTATGTATTACAAGGTGTCACACCTAAGCTGTTTTTTTATATATTCCTTCTTACTCTTCACCATGAAATAGTACTTCCTTAATACTATTTGACTTAATAGTAAATAGAATTGCACTATTTGTATTACTATAAGTATATAAAGTATATTACTACACTAAGGACATATTTAACACTGTTTACATCATATCATAGTAGCATTTACTTTCTGTATCTCCAAGGGCTGTATAAATGTTATAGATAGAAAGATTTAGCTTTACTCACATCCTGGCTCATGGGAGGTACTCAATCAATACAAGCTAAAAGGAAAATGGATGTAGTGGTACTGAAGAGATGCTTCAGTGGTTGAAGCACCTGTTGCTCTCACAGGCAACCTGAGCTTGGTTCCCAGCACCCACGTTGAGCAGCTCACAGCAGCCTGTAACTCCAGTTCAAGGGGATCAGATGCCCTCTTCTGGCAGCTGTGAGCATTCACCCACAAGTACACATGCACAAATACATATGCATAAACAAAAATGGAGAAAATTGTGCTGAAGGCTTACTATTAGTGTATCTGATGACTACTAGAATATAGCATGTCCTCACCTGTACAGACCACGGATTTGAACAATCAAATTTCAAAGACTGTTCACAAGTCTCTTTTTTTGTATAGTAAAAATAAAATAATAACATTTTTATTACTATCATTATGAATTAATTATTATTATTTTGGTGTTTTTGAGATAAGGTCTCACTACATACCCCAGGCTGACCTCAAACTCACTATTTCTCTGCCTGAGCCTTAGCTGCTGTGTGTACATTCAATATTTGTCTTGAAAACTACTTTAAAACTATTTTTAAGAAGGACTTAAAGGGACAGATGGCATCCCCCGCCACCCCAGACTTTCCGGTCTGCAGGAGCTATAATCAACCAGGAGCCTGTCTGGTGCCAGGCAATCAGGTACCATCATACCAAGTGCTGCCCGAGGTCTCTAGGCCCGGGCACAGGAGAGGAAATGCAACAGCTCCCATGCCATCTCATGGCTGGGATGGACAGTATTCAACCAAGCACCACCTGTGACCCAGCCAAGAGCCTGGTGCTGGGCAGCTGGGCACCACTGTGATGAGAGAGTATGGGATGGGTAGGTGGAAGAGAGGGAGAGGCTGAATGGTGGGCTGGGGAAGGAGATGGATCCGGAGAGCGGTGAGGAACAGGCTGACATAAATGGCCAGCTGGCCACCCAAGTCCAGGGAGATGCCTGGGCCTGGGCTTTGACCAAGGGCCAGGTCTTGATCCAAGGCCCTGGAGATGCCAAGGGGATCTGTATTGATGTCTGTGGCTGCTGTCATCACTGGGGGCTGTACAGGGCCTGTGGTAGGGCCACATTGGTGTCTGAGGGCTGTGCTGCTCTGGAAGCCATACCAATCTGGGTGGCCAGCATGGCCACCAGGGGCCATGGTGACAACCTGGGTTACTGCTGAGGACCATATCTGGGTCTGTGGTCCTTCAGAGGCTAGGGTCTGGGGTGCTGTCCACAGCTTCAATTGCCACCAAGGGATCTGCAGATGCCAGGGGTCTGGCCAACCACCTGGGACCATGTTGATGCCCAGGAGCCATGCTGCTGCTGAGGCTGTGCTGATCTGAGGGGCCTGTGCTGCCACCAGGACCATGGTGGCATCTGGGCCACAGCTGCTACAGAGGGTCTGCAGTGATGTCCATGGTCAGTGTTAGCCTGGGGATCACAAGAGCCATGCTTGCTGAGCCAGCTCTTCCCTTCACTGGCCCTGGGATGGTTGGTCCTGATCCTCTCTGGGTATTGCAGGAGGAGAGCTGGTCCTACTCCTCAGGGAGAGCTCACCCCCTGCACTCAGAAAAAGATCACCCCATCCTTCACCATAGGCATGCACCTCACCTGGGAAGCACACTAGAACTGACCCTGTGGTTGGGGACACAGGTGAGCCATCGTTGAGGGCATGAGGGCAGGAGAGTTGACCTGCCCCACCCTTCCTCTGCCCTGTGGTGGCATAGGTGAGGGAAGGATGCCCTCCCCACCTCACGCATTATCACCTGCTGCAGGTAAGAGAGATGGCCCTGGGGTCACAAAGTAGGATGGCTAGCCCCGACTCTCATTGGCTGCAGTGGACCTCTGCTTCCCATTTGGGCAGCACACTAGAGCTGACCCTTTTGTCAGGGATGCAGGTGAGTTAGTCCTAAGGCAGAAGAGCAGGAGAGCTGACTCAGCCCCCCCCCCCATATGCCTCCTACAGCAATAGAATGAGAGAGCTGGCCCTGGTGAGAAGAACTGGCCCAGCTCCTTGCTGCAGGCTGTATTGGGTGAGCTAGCCAAGGCTGTGCTGGAGAGCTCATCTGGGTAGTGATGATGAGGGAAAGGTTGTGAGCTGATTAATCCAGCTACCACCCAGACCCAGAACCAGGACTCTCAGTTGGCCCATCCCAACATCCACCGAATCTACGAACTGTTGGAGCATGTGAAGGGGATGAACCTGCAGATCCAAAACAGCAGGATCTCCATGACACAGGACAACAGGATATCCAAGAGGAGCCCCAGGGAGAGCCCATTACCAGTGGTGTAGCAGAAACCAGAGGTCTCGAACCAGATCAATGACTCATAGCAAAGACACACTTACAAGTAAAGATGTATGGACTAAAGGGTAAGCTGTACGACTCCCTGGGCCACACTGCAGCTTCCATGACAAGACTCTTCTTCTTTGGTTGTTATTTTTTATTTTGTTTTGGTTCTTTATTTTGTTTGGTTTTTTGGTTTTTCTTTTAAATTTGGTTTTGTTTTGGGGAGTTGCAAGGGCAGAGGGCAGATTTGAGGGGTCAGGGAGATAAGTGGGATTGAAATGCATAATGTGAAAATCACAAAGAATCAATAAAAGTAAAAAAGAAAGGAAAGAAAAAAAGAAAAGGACTTACAGATTTTTTCATAGAGAGTAAAACTCTGTGGTACTAGCATCCTGGAAATCATATTGGCCTTACGCGCCTAACTTGTTAAGTGTTGTATTTATTTATATTATTTATATCACAGGATCAACTTTTTAAAAATATACTATCTGTTTTTAAAACTTCTATCTTGGAAAGAAATATACTTTGAATTCTTTAAACTCCCAGAAAGGACAACATGATACTGCTCCCAAATCTAAGATTGTACTGTCTGAATTCCATCCCAGAGGTTCTTAATCTGCCCAAGAATTACTTGTTTGTAGGGATGAGCAAAGAACACACCATTGATACTTAAGGACAGAAAGTCCATCTGGACAGGCTAAAATTCTTCCAGTTCTTACTCTAGTTCTCTTCTGATGGCTTGTGCACCTTCCCATGAAACATTATCCTTATCTCTTCTCCAATGAGTCTGTAACTGCTGTCTCTAAAACTGTGTCTTGAGCCACATCACTGTCATATGGTGAGTAACCCATCTTCAGATACCAGAGGAAAGAAGTCCAATAGAAAAAGCACAATTATCTATAGATAAGGAAAGTCTTAAAGTATTCTTCTTCATGAGAACGTTTCATCTTCTTAGAGGAAAAAACCTTGAAAACTGACGCAGAATAAGACAGGGTCCAAGGAAAGGCCAGGACCACAATAAGACCTAGCATGAAGTTTGCAGAAATTCCCAGCTTCAGAATAGAAGCCATATTTGGAAAAGGGGTGTATTGACTTCAAAAGCCTGTTCTTTATCATCAAGGTAAGATTTTCGGGGTAGAAAGAGACTCTTCATAATATGGTTTATCAAATTTCTTCAAGCAACTTGTTAAAAAATATTTACTCTATCACTAAGTTACATCTCCAGGCCCAGCCCTTGAACCAGGATGGGCATTGAGCCTAGGATCTTATAAATGGCAGGCAAGGGGAAAGGGCGGACAATGGGAAGGGAGGTTTAACTGGGGAGTTGGGTGAGGAGGTAGGGAAAGGGAGGGGGTGAAGGTATGGATGACTAACACTGAGGATGTTTGAAAAGGCCAGAAAAATATGATTTTATAAGCAATATATAGTTATGTATGCACATATGTATATATGTATGTATGTGTGTGTAAATATGTGTGCATGTATATATATACCAACCAAGCTATCTCATCGTGTGTGTGTGTGTGTGTGTGTGTGTGTGTGTGTGTGTGTGTGTGTGTGTGTGTGTATTAGTTTAATTGGAGTTACCATACACAGGGGATAATTCTCCAAGAAGCCATAGGTTACCAAATTAAAAGCCCAATGCCAGGTATAAAATACCAGCCTTTGAATTTGGTCAGAGGTATCTTGAGACTTCCCCAAACAGTAAAGGCCACTGTCATTTCTCTTGGTTGCCAACTAGAACATAAAAATGCTAACACCCTATTGCTGAGGACACTACCTACTTTGGTTATAGAAAACAGGGACATCACACTGGTGTTGTCCAGGAAGCTTCCTCTAAGCTGGTTAACTGTCACAGTACTGGAAGGTGATGTGCAGGTTTTTTGTGAGAGAGAAGTCATCCACAATCTTACCTAGCTGTAGACTCTGAATGCAATAATAACTGCTGTGACAAGATATGCTTATGGATGCAAAACTGTCATAGATGTTATGCGGTAATAATTTTCTGGACAGATTTAAGGCCAGAAGCACAGAAGGAAACACATGCCTAGTATTCTAAATCTGGCCAAAAACCCATAATTGAGAAGCTTATAGACCCCAAAGGCAAACCTACTGCTAATTATTTTGCTAAGTGGACATAATATTAAAGTGACATTTAAATCGCATCTTTATAACCATAGATCAGTGAAGTTCTCAGACCTTACCAGAGAAGTTTCTTTGTGTTCTGCATATTGTTTAAAACAGAAACAACTTGTCAAAGTACAGAGAATAAGTGTCTGTGAAGTACTCAGCCATAAGAGACAACTATATCACATCCCCCTTCCCTAAGGCTCAGAGATCAATATAAAGATGGTAGCAGCGAACAGTTGGGGAGGACAACAAAACAGTCTTTTGGACATGACAGAAACTACATTCATGGACTTACAGCAGCTATGACTGCCTGAGTATGACATAAAACCAGTCGATATCCCAGCATAGTGGGCAGAGGGGATCCTGAGCCCCACACCGAGCTAAGGTGCCATTGACAGTTGATGAGCCCTAGGGAAGGGAGGGTCAGTTTTCTTTAGGGGTGTGATCTCCAGTAGATTAACTATGTTCCAGTGGATGATCTATACCCATGAGTATATGGTCATTCACTAAGTTATTTTAAAGAGAGAAAAAGAGAGAGGAAGTTGGAAAGGGGTTGAGGATGTGGGAATGGGTCCAGAAGATAGGGGGAAGAGTGGCGTATGAATATGACAAAATGTATTTATACATATATGTGAAATTCTTAAAGAATCAGTACAAATATTATGTATATGCATAATACACACACATATGCATATTAAGGGACACAGAGATGGTTTTGTTGGTATTGTGCCTTCAACAATCTTGAACACCCTAGCACCCATATATTGAAAAACAATGGGGAAAAAAGCCTGGAGTGACAGCATGCTATGATGCCAGTACAGGGGAAGTGGAGACGAGAGGGTCCCTAGGACACATGTGACCAGACATTCCAGGTTCAGTGAGAGACCCTGTCTCAGAAGATGTAGCAGAGAAGCCATTTGGGCAGACACTGGACGCTGACCTCTGGTCTCCACAGAAATAGTTACACAGTGTGTGCACACACATAAAGGATGTTAAACTGGTGCTGGTTTAAGTTTTCTTAAGCACAATTGCTTTTGTTAATTCAGGATCAGTAAAGACTAAATACCACTGGGAATCTCAGAGGCATGGAAAGAAACATTTTCCTTGGAAGAGCCCAACGTATATGCAAGAAAGAATAAAACACAATTAGCAGTTACTTTTTCACTTAAACAAGGAAGAGAACTACGCAGAGCTTCGAGTTTGAGCGAGAAGATGGTGCTTTCGTCTCTTCAATGCACTCTCAACATGTAATACAAATACTTAATGTACCATTCTCTTCTATAATTCTTTAACATTTTTACTAGGTTACAAAGAATTAAATTACAAGATAACACTTTTTGAATAAAGTCTCCTTTGGTTGTTTCTTGTTCGCCCCATTGATACACTGCTTTTCACCGAGATAAAGAAAAATAGAAAAATGAAGAAATAGGAGAACTAACCTGGTGGAAATGACCCAAGAGTAAAGTGTTAACTCCACCTGTAAGGAAAACAGCTCCCACTTAAGGGGAGGAGCTACAGTTAGAGATGAGAACACTGGCCTTAGTTTCCTCCCTAATTAACTAACCTGAGCTGGAAGCCCGAGAAGCTGACTTCCAAGGTGCATGATCCAGTTTGGCTTGCCTCATCCTTTGCCAGATAGTCAAGAAAATGGTATCTCATTTCTCACGAACAAGGTTTTTCCTTCAGCATGAGTTTTATCTAAAAGTATATTTATTGTGTTTATTACATTGGGAAAAACAGGAGAAAATGTCTACAAAGGTCACATTGATGACTAATTTAAATACAAACTAACTTTCAATGGTCTTTTCAATTCTATGTTGCCCAATCAGAGACACAGATACTAAAACCCATTGACTATCTAGCCATCAAGGATAAAACATATCTGTGATTTTGTATGGTTCTTTTCTTACTTTCGGCATCATTGCAATCTATTTTTTTTAGCCTTATTGTTGAACCCAGCTCCTTCTGCAGGCTAAGCATGTGCTCCGTGACTGTGCTACCTTCCAGGATCTGTATATTCCGGATAAAGGTATGTTCTCTCTCATTTCCCGTCTACACAATCCTGCACACACATAAACCTTTCACAGCTCTGTATAGGACTCATAAACTCCTCACTTCAAAGGACAAGGAAAGCAAAAGAAAGAAGGAAAGAAACCTGCCTTAAGCAACAGATTAGTGAGGCCCGTGGGGACTTGCTTGAGAAGATGCTAGAAAGACCGACATATACAGCCAATTACTGGCAAGAGGGAACGTGACTCAATATTGCTGAATTCTTTCATTTTGCCAAAGGAATTGTGCATTCATGTGTTTTATGAATTAATCTCAATACACTTAAATACTGTCAACTAAATGGAGAAATAGCAGCATAACAGCTTCCCCACCCACACTCACGTCTGTGGGCTAGTTTGATCATACCCATATGAGGGTGTGGCTTCTGGTTTCACAAGGGTAAGACAGAATAACGTTTAGACTTCAAATTCTACTCTCTGCTTCTGTGCTAGGGAGGCATGTCAAGTCTGTGTGTAAAGATATGATTAACATCATGACAGAAATTGATTTAAACTGCAGCATCTAAGAAAGATTTAGAGAACACCCTGTCCCACCTACTTATTTTAGAAAAACAGATGCAGAAACTGAGATGGCCTCACTAATTTGTCTGAGGTTCTAGGTCAGAACTGGCTGGACAAACACAGCTCTGCATCCAGGGCTCACACTGATCACTGACACCAAATGCCCCTAGAATTTAATTCCAGGCCTAAGCAAGGAGAATACTTTCCAACAGGAGGATAAATACATGGTAGTCATTTTTGTCTAGACCTGCATAAAGTCTGTGTAGCCCAGGCAGTGCTTGAGAGTTACTGTTGGCCAGGGCAGGGGGTGGAGACTTGCGTTCCAGGGACCCATCAGGCTGGATCTGTGCACATATGTGTGATCTGGAATAGGCCCCAAGACTGGATATGGTGCAGATGTGCAAGGATCAGGAGGACTCACTAGAGGGAAGCTGAGCATAGGATGTGGCACCTAGGCAAAGCCTGGGTTTGGATGCTCTGAGGGTAACAGGAATGGAGGAGGAACACGGGGAAAGTGCAGGTACCCTACTTGGTCCATACCATGCATAATGGCTATTTGTTTTAAGGGTTTTGTTGTTGTTGCTGTTTGTCTTGTTTTGTTTTTATCAAGGGATCCAAGAGCCTTCAAAAGGAACTCCATGCACACACCAGCCTCTGATACCTGGAACTGGACGTCGTATATCACCTCACTATATCATATCATATCAAACAAGGCAACATAGACATTTATAAATGGTAGAGGTTTTCACTCATAAGTGAAGATCTCAGAGAGAATGGAATGGTGGTCATCAGAGACTGGGGAGGGTGTAGGGACAGAGGAGACAGGAAATTAAACAACCGTCAGAGCACAGTTATGGGAAGTGGCATTTAGACTGGATTTCTATTGCAGAGTAGTTAACTCCTGCTTAAAATAACATTTAGTGTCTTCCAAAATCACTATATGGTATGAAATCCTCGGCACACGAGGGGACATGTGAAGAGATGGAATGTAGATTATCTTGGCTTGCTGATTGAAGATTGAATTCACGGACCAAGTTTCCAACATGTTCCCCCAAAGCTGTACAAATAGAGAGTGGACGATGGCTCGGTGGGGACATGCTCTGCAAGCATGGGGACCTGAGTTCAGTCCCCAGAGCGCATGTAAAAAGTGCTCGACGGTTATAGACCAGCGAGAGAGGCGGGCCAAAAAACAAAGTAGATTGTTTCTAAAGAAGGACAAAGGAGGCTGACCTCTGGCCTTCACACACATGCACACACACATACTCTCACACACAAGTACACACACATGGGCACACACATGCACACACACAAAGATGTACAAAAATTATGTCTCAATAAAAATGTGTAGCTCCCATAGTAGAGAGAAAATCTGTAGTTTAAGGACAAATAGGCTGAATTCATAGAAACCACCCTATTGTCCACTAGAAACCACCTTAAAATAAAGGAAACAAAGATCATCTCTATCTAAATGAGAATATAATATTTCCTAGGCTTGGATTCTAATTGCTCCTTACAAATGGAAGAAATTAAGTTTATTGGCTCTCTCAAAGGGCCTTGCAGAGAAGCGAATGCCCTATCTGAACACAGGAGACATAAAAAGCCTTGGCACTGAAGATGGTCTACATGATACTCTGCAGAAAAAAATGTAGCTAACTCAAGCATGCTCTTGTTGTGGCTTGCAAAAGCCAATTTTCCCAGGAAAGTGTATATTTTTTATGGGGCTCTGACCTAGAATTCAACTCAAGTTGTTTTATCTCCCTGGTGAATGGTTGCTGGTCCCAGGTTTAAAAAGCTTGTCTACCTTTGTCTTCTTTTGTTGCTCTGCTGATTAATTCCTCTCTTTTTCGAAAAATTTAAATGTCAGATGAATGACAAGCATTGTCTAATTCTTATAAAGTTAGGGATTTGTTTCAAATAATTTTTATGAAGTATCAAGCAGAATATATAAACCAAGTGCATGACAGTATATGAATATGATAATAAAGTATGCCATCAATATTCTGGTTTTGATACAGCTGGGCTACATTTCCTGTCTATAAAATATTCCTGGTTGCATAAGATTTTCACAACTGCTTCTGCATTTTGTTGTATTAATCTCATAAAAAGAGAGCTGAGCAGGATGAGAGGGAAAACTATGGATCTTTTTGATGATTGCTTGATTCTGATTTCTGGAAAACTGGCAGAAAAAGGTCAGGTAGTGACTAGTTGAAAATAGACAGGGTTTGATTCAGAACCATGGGCAATGCCAAGCATAACATGCGATTTGATTGACAATTCCAGGGTCTACAGACTTCACACTGATGATGGTAGACTCAGAAAAAGTGGTTTTCTTTTTCTTTTGTTTGTTTTTAATAACTTCCTGGTAAAACAAACAGAATGTTCTATTCATATGAGAAAAATCCTATTCAGGTTCTTTGTGTTGGGATTTTTTTCCTAATGCAATTCTAAGCAAGTGTGCCAACTCAGGAAGCATCTAGTCATGGGCCTGGGGGTGCCAGTTCTGAGACACACCTGGCTGCCTCAGAAGTGGTATAACACTTTCTGTGAGAAAACAGCTAGTGTTCATCCAGCCCTTGCCATGTACTAGGAGCTACACAACAATGTCCATGTATGATTACATGTGTTACAAGCACATCAGCTTGATTCTGTAAAACATTTCCCTTTAACCCAATTCTTCAGTTGACTCCAATGCCAAATTCCAGTCTGAGAATGGAGCCTAGGTTTGCTTAGGGAAAATTAAAACCCCTGCATGGTTTCAGTTTTGTCCTTGCCTCCTGGCCACAAGACAGCTTCAAAAGAGAAGGCTGCTGGTCAGAAATGGTCACAATACTAAGGTCATTTGTCAGCCTAAGATGAACTCTGGGGAAAGCCTGGATTTGTTGAAACTCCAACAGAGTTTCCACACTATGTTCTTTCTCCCTTCTCTGTCCCTCATTCCTACATTCCTTGTGACTTTGACTCCAGGGGAATTTATGCAGCCACAGCTTACTGTTGACTTAATATTGACTAGCCACCAAACCCTCAGGCCTTTCCTATGTGGTCTCCATTAAGTCTTAGTCATTTCTTTCTTATGTAAACAATATTGATCTTTGGGCAAACGTATTGGTTTGTTTTTTTTTATTAAGAGCATCCACTTAAATATCCTTGTAAGTATTTGGGTTTTTGTTTGTTTGTTTGTTTTTGTTTTTTTGTTTTTCCAGACAGGGTTTCTCTGTGTAGTTTTGGTGCCTGTCCTGGATCTCACTCTGTAAATCAGGCTGGCCTTGAACTCACAGAGATCTACCTGGATCTCCTGAGTGCTGGGACTAAAGGCATGTGCCACCCCCACACGGCCAGTATTTATTTTTATATTCATATCCTTGTGTCGATCTCAGCCTTGGTGGAAGAAGCTTCTATTTGCAGTGGGGGACAGTTAATGTAGAGGCTCACAGGTCAAAGTGGTAAAGAGAAGTGATTGTTGAGTGCTCGGCCTTAAGTGGAACATCACCTCCTCCACTACTCAGTAAACATCATGGAAGAAGCACAGAAAAAATATAAGAGGGTCAGCGGGATGTCTCAGTGGGTAAAGAAAGGCCCTGGCTGCCAAGCCTAATGACCTGGGTTCCATGCTGAAAACCATGTAGAAGAAGGAAAGAACTAACTCCTAGAAGGTGTTTTCTTATCTCTATACTTACAATATGGTAATCACACATGCACATGTGTGTGTACATGAGCACACACACACACACACACACACACACACACACACACACAATCCATGGAAGTAGGAGGGGGAAAGAAGATACTGGGAAGATATAATCCAAGTACACTATATATCACCGGGTGGTGGTGGTGCACACCTTTAATCCCAGCACTTGGGAGGCAGAGCCAGGTAGATCTCCATGAGTTCGAGGCCAGCCTGGGCAACAGAGTGAGTTCCAGGAAAGACACAAAGCTACACAGAGAAACCCTGTCTCGAAACAAAACAAAACAAAACAAAACAAAACAAAAAAAAGTACACTATATATCAAGTATGAAATTGTAAAAGAACAAATCAATTTTAAAAATGTAGTAAAAATATCCATTTAATTGTCTTGATCTTTGATCTGTAGTAAATATGTATAGTCCTAAGAATGAGGGTTTGGGTATTTTCCTGATTCTGAACAGCAAGTATTTATGGAGAGAATATTGATAACCATCTGCATTGTTCAGTTGGATCATGATTGCTACCTAGGCTGTAACTTTCTTGGTCTGAGTCAAAGTTGGAAGCAGAGCCCCCTCTCCTATTTCAGAGCCCCAAGGAGCCGTGGAGTACATTCCCAGCTCACTTGCCTGGGGTGGAGACAGACCACTCATTGATCCTGCCAAAGACACACAGAGGGATAGAGCAAATTTAGTCCTTGCAAGATGGAGAGAATGTGGTTTACAGACCTGAGACGTGAGCCTGGCTTCTGCCCTGCTTTCAGGGGATGGCTATGGCTTCTAGTTCCTGCTTCCTATGATCCCTACTTGATTTCAGAGCTTTCATGCACATTTTCAAAGAATCCCTTTTGTGCTCAAGGCTAGTGCTGGTTTGGGGCTTGCAGATAAGTGCATGGAAAG